>NC_066585.1:389346845-390546845 GCF_024323335.1 Lathyrus oleraceus
CCAAGTCCTTGGTGACAAAACCTTTAATCATTCTACCCTAATTTTTATGTCCATAGGCAATTAGGGTGAAGTTAAGCTTTATTATATCAAGAATGCTCTGATTCATACAGGGTATCCCTAGTCCTAGGTGATATCTATTGTAGAGTAATCTTATAAAAACCTTACCAATGGAGGTCCAGCCTAATTGATAACCATAAAACAATCTCGATTGGTCTGAAAGAGAAAGCATTAAACACATCAAAAGATTACCGTAAAAACAATATTATAAATGCAATCGTAAACTCATAGTCATTACAACTCTAAATAAGGGACACCCCATAGCATTGGGGGGTTTAGCTACTCATATTTTTCAAAACAAATTCAAGAATAAAAATACACATTATAAGTAATTGGATGACTTGGATCTTCAATCGCTTCCGCTAATGAAAATCTTCCGCTCTCCAAATTCCTTGATTTGTATAATCCTTGATTGTCTGACAATTATGTGTTCGCCTCATTCCAAGATGATCTTTTCTCTTGTAGAAACTCTCTTAATATAGTGAAAATCCCTTGGCAGAAGGTGGAAATCTCCAACCATCCCTGCAGCTTAAGCCCGATGAAAAAGCCCGAAAATTGGAAAATTAGCGTTTTGGGCTAACACGGGCAGTGTTAGGCTGACACGGACAGTGTCAGTTGACACAGACATTGTCAGTTGACACGGCCGTGTCAGGCTGACACGGGCGACCGTGTCAGCTCTCTGCCTTGTGGTTTCCTTGTTGACACGCCCCAGGTGACCTGACATGGGCCGTATCAGCTGACACGGGCGACCGTGTCAGGCCACTGTTCTGGGCATTACTTATTCTTTCTTGGCCTTCCTCTTGACACGGCCCATGTCAGTCCTTCAGAACTGTGAAATCTTCTTGTTTTCAACCGTCGAAATTTTCCACTTTCTCGCATTGAGTCCGTTGGATCTTCTCCGTGGACCTGGAGGGCATAAACACGACAACCAAAGCATAAAATCACAAAAACACAAAATAAAACTGACAATTAATAAAATTGGTTGATAATTAATAAAATAAAACTGACCTGGAGGGACATACACGACCTTGTTCGTTAAAGAAGACCATGGTAAACTCATAATAACTCAAATACATGTTGACGGCATTGTGTTTGGAGGAATGTCGAACCAGAGGGTCCAACATTTTGTCAGAAAGATGCAATTCGAATATAAAATGAGTCTTGTTGGTGAAATGACTTACTTTCTTCGCCTCCAAGTCAAACAAATGGATGATAATATCTTTATATCTCAAAGCAAGTATGTTAAGAATATAGTAAAGAAGTTTGGCGTGGAAAATTCTAGTCAGAAAAGGACACCTGCACCAACCCACATGAAGTTGACTAAAGATGAAAAAGGTGTAAATGTGGATCAAAGTCTGTACATGAGTATGATTGGTAGTTTATTGTATCTTACGGCTAGCAGACCTGACATTACATTTACTGTAGGAGTGTGTGCAAGATATCAGTCCGAACCCAAAATGAGTCATATTACTCAAGTGAAAAGGCTCCTGAGGTACATCAGTGGAACTAGTGACTATGTAATGTTGTATTCTCACAATGCAAATTCCTTGCTTATAGGATACTGTGATGTAGATTGGGCAGGCAATGATGATGATAGGAAGAGTACTCATGGAGGATGTTCCTGTAGCGGGGTATTCGTTACCTTTAGATTTATTGACTAAATCAAAAGTAAATCATATAATTCGAGTCGCCACTAAACTTCTATTTATCCAAAGGAAAGGTTAGAAAGCGAACAAAAACCGAGAAGTTTTATCAAATTAAAAACTAATAAAAATGTCAGAGATCTGGGTAAGCGGGTTGGTTATGCAATGGGAAGGTTTTAAGCACCCAAAACATCCTTAGTACTCTAAGGGAGCCCTTTTTACAAATGTTGTATGGTAGGTTCATGTTTGTGAAAATATATTTGTGCAAATATGATTGGGGAGATGAGAAAAGAATATACAAGTTATTTACAATTTTGTGTTTGAATGGATAAACCCATTGCCTAGGTACCATCTTAAAACGGTAGGATCAAAACCTCGTAGTTCGGGGTAAAAATCTCAAAAGAAGTTGGTGAATTGATTGGTCAAAAGCCTTAAGGTCTTTTGTTATCAAAGGGAGAAAACTCAACCCAAAACCACAAATCCACCATGTGACGAGAGCTTCAACATGCTAGTGAGGGGTTAACCCTATAATAAGCATGGAAGACTTATAATTCAACACTAAGGATACAAGTGAGTATTATATCAACCTCTATGATAAATCAAACCTAATAGCTAATGTTTATGAAAAGCTTTAACAAAAATGGTCATTGGAACCATAAAAACAGTTTGAGTGAGTTGGATTTACAAATGAAAAGTATTCACAAAATAAGGTCAAAGTTGACTTAAGATTCAATTCAAAATAAGTGTTATGAAAAGAGTTTGAAAAAAATCAAAGGCATAGTGCCTAGGTTTCTAATTTTTGAAAAGCAATGTTAATGTTTGCATAAATTAAGTTTGGCTTGGGTTAGAGTGGAGAGAAGAAGAGAATGGCTAGGTCCTAAACATGCAAAGATGAGGAAAGAGAAATAAAACCACTTGGAGTTCCCTTCTTGAGATTATAAAGATGATCCAAGTTTCTCCTTTCCTTTGGACTTAGCAAGCAATAAGCAAATAACTCAAGCAATCAAGCAAATATTCAATCAAGCTCCTAGGAATCTTCCAATTGGCTTTTGTATCTCTTATCTTGGATGTCCATGACAATGGTTCTTCTAATTTGCTCAAGTTTAGGATCCATATCACACAAGAACACACAAATAAAAAAGTTCCACAATGCAATAAAAGAATGGACAAGAGTGAGTTTAGAATTAGGGTCCTTTCAATTCATCTTCAAGATTAAGCATTCTAAAGGCATGAGGCCTAGTTGCTCTTCAACATTTTTAGCATTCTAAAGTCATGAGGCCTAGTTGCTCTTGAAACTCCATTTAGCATAGGTAAAGTCCTAAATCTAAGTCCTTTCTCCATTTGAATTGGGTTCACACAAACAAAAACAAAACAAGTATAAGGAAATAGTATATACACAATAATGTGCTCAAGTGAGCAAAAGGCAAATGGCATAAGCATAAAAATGAGCTCAAGTGAGCAAAGGGCAAAGACAAATGAATTAATGAGCAAGACATTAAATTGCATTAAAGTAAATTGCAAGAATTAAATGCTTGAATTAAAATTTAATGATTAGTAGTTAGTGTTAGTGTGCCATAAGGCAATTTAGCGCTATGTTAAGCAATCGTAAGTGGACTAATGTAGTAGTCACACCTATCTTTAGAGATCATGACTAGTAAGCCAAGCTCCTACAACTTGCCATGTCAAAAGAAAAGAAGAATGACCTTGTATGGGTTTAGGTTTTTTGCTTGACCAAGAAGCAACCTATCTTTAATGCAAAGAAATTCACTTGATCTTTAATCAAGATGAATTTGATTTGGATCAAAGAAGGTTAAGCCTCTCATATGTCAAGGCTAACAACCAATCATTAACTCATTGGTCAAAAAGAAAAAAAAGAAGAAGAAGATGGAAATGGAATGTACATAATTGAAATTCAAATGACATAAGCAAAATATATTGACCAAATATGAATGGAATCAACATCAATCAATGGTAAACAGAAGTGAGATGAAGCTTAGAAGTCAAGAAATAACAAAAATATTTTCGGTATTTTTTGGAATTGAAATAATACTTGAAATAAAATGAACAAATAAAGGTCAAACTTCAAATCCAATTCAAATCAACTTGGAAAAGTCCAATTGGATCATCATAAGCCTAACATGGTCAAACAAGGTTTGACAAAAATTTTCATCATTTTTTGAAAACAGAAACTAATTTTAAACAATTAAAAATGGAGAAAAATAACATAATTGGACTAAAATCTCAAATAAATCTCAAATCAATTAAGAAATTGATAAGAATATTTTTCATAGATCCATCATCATCCAAAGATGTTAAGAAAATATTTTTGGCATTTTTGAATATTGAAAAGTATTTTAAATGAATTAAAAACAATCAGAAATGAAATAATTCATAAAAAATATTAAATGGAATAAAAAAATAATTAAAAATCATTTTTAGAAACTAGAATTCAAGAGAAATTTTTTGCAATTGGTCCCATATTTTTGTGTTTCCAAATAAAGAAGTTATGAATTTTTAAAATAAAATGGAATAAAAGAAAATTAAAACAGAAATTAAAAATTGGAAAAATCCACAGCACTCGGATCCCACTTCATTAATTGATGTGGCTGATCACAAGGCTGGGAAACGCGTGCGCATGATATACCTTGGTCAACAGCGAAACACATGGATTAAAAGAAAGTCATAACAATCAAAGGACCAGATTATATCGTTCCAGTTGGATCCAAGGGCTATGAGGTTAGCCACGTGTGGACGGTGGTGGAAACCACCGTCTTCTCCGGTGAGAAGCCTTTTTCCGGCCACCAGTTGCAGGTTTTCAAACCCCAACCATAACACGCGATCCATACACCATTCGAAAGCTGGGGTGATGTACATCACCCCTGTAACCTTAATTTCTACTCAAGATCCCTATAGAGAAAGAAATCTGAGATAGAAAAATGAGGTGTTCAATCTGAACTTGTTCAATTCACAAAATTAAAAGCACAAATCAATTGCCTCTCACATGAGGACTTCAGAGGTACCAACCAAACCAAGCAATGCACTATAATAAGGGAGATTCGAAGGAAAACAGTTGGAGAATCAACCTTTGAAGTGCAGCTTTTCAGTGCTTGATCCAATCCAAATCTTCAATGCAGCTTGATCTTGAGGTAACAAGGAAGCAAGGCTAAGGAATTGTAAGTCAAAGATCAATCAATGAAGTTAAAATTTGAGCTTGAAAATTGAAGAGAAAAATCAGAATTCCTTTAATGGAGGGTTGGGGATTCAGTTGTGTAGAGCTTTAGGCGCCTTTAGGTTGATATTTGAAGTGAGCAAGGCATTCTATTTATAGCCAAGGCTGATGCAAGCAAGGAGAAAACTCGTGTGTGCATGAGCTTGGGTCCTCCATGCATGGGCATGTACAGGCGCATGTGAGGCTCAAAACCACTTGCAATTGAGTGTTGAACACAAATGAATGAAGTTTGGACGTGCATTTGGCAAGGCAATGTAGTATGCAAGAAGATTTCACAAGTTATGCATAATTGAACCCAAAACTTCACCTCTTCGAAAATGCCATTTGAAAAATTGAAACATAGGCATGTGGGTAATGGTTGGAAAGGTCTTGACATAAAGAACAAATGTTATGTTGAACAAAAATGCATTTGGAGTTTGGAAATTATTGAAAACAGGCCATGAAGTTCAATGTACAAAACATGTATATGGAAATTTTGCCAAAATTGACCAACTTCAAGCCTTTCTGTTTCAATGATGAAAGCCTCAAATGATAAAACCTTAAACATAAAAGTTGTATATATTTTCAAGAAAATCAATTTGGACTTAAATTTTGCATCATTTGGATTTTCGATTTGAGAGTTATGGGCACTTGAAGTTGGACTTTTTCACGTTTCAATGACTTTGGTCCAAAGTGACCTATAATGTTTTGTATTATGACATGTGTTTCTTTTAGGATGATGAAATTTTGTCCAACATAACAATTGAATTCGAAATCTTAAAATTTCCAATGCACTTGGTCCCACATAAAAATTATAAAAAATGAGTGAGTTAGGTCCTTGGGAAGTTGACCCAAAATTAGGGTTTCAGTCAAAATGACCTATAATGTTTTGAAATGAATGATGACCTTCAAAGTTTCAAATGAAAATTTTATGAACATTAAAGTTGTTCATATGGTTCTTAAGAACATTTTTGATCTTGGGGTCATCTTCATTTGACATACACATCAAAAGTTAGGTCTCAATGGATTTCAAAATAGTTAGATGATTTGACTGATCAACTTCTCAAAGCCAAACTTCAAATCTTGATGAATTGATGATTGAGGAAACTCACATATTAATGTATGCATAAAATTATGAATTAAAGAACTTCCCTTGATTGTATTTGATCACAGGTTGAGGTTGCTTCATGAGCAAGGCACAGTCAATGCACAATTGAATTAGGGTTTCCTTGGGAAACAATCCTCAAGCCCTTTGGTTTATCTTGATCAAATTGACAAATTAAGATACTTGGAAGGCATATATGATGATTGAAATATTTGTGAACCATTTTCATGCTTGCTTTCACTTTCATCTGGCCACTTCAATGGGCAAAGGGGCCTCCTAGGAGCCTTGGATCACTTGACTGCTTGTGCTTCAAAACAAACAAAGTTAGTGACATATTAATATGCTTTTGGTTAGTAAACAAAATATAAAAAGCAATAATATACAATTCAAGCATGCTTGGTGGTCTCAAACCAACTCACACAAGTCCCACCCTAGGGTTAAGGAGCCAAGATGCTATGATCCTTGAGGTAAATGCAATGTGCAATGATATGATACCATGAGGGATCTTACGGTCAAAATTAGGGTCTTACAGATGCCCCTATTTAAGGTCATTCTAGCCGGAGATATGAAGGTTAAAATCTTCGTCTCGACGAGGTAGAATGGGCTTAAATAATAACAAAGAGACGAATTTTGGTCCCTAAGAGACCTCATGATGCAAATGTATGTATGAAAAGGTTAATGCTCTATGGGGATATGTGTCCACAAAGGAAAAAGAAATCAGGAGAAGCTGAGAATCCAGAGGAGTAATACACTCATCAGGGAGACAGAGACTCTGGGGGAGTAAAGGTAAAAAATGCGTGAGCAGGTCACGACTTATACTTGCTGGGAGACACGAAGGGATTCCATGAAAATAAATCAATGGAAAGACGCAAGCTGATGCAAAGATGCATGTATTGGGGAATATGCCAATACAACAAACTATCCACAAAGGATACCTCGGATAAAAATCCGGATTCGGATGGGGAATATCCAGAAAGGGATTCAGCCGAGGAAGAAACAATGAGATATTATCGGTTACTGGGTAATAAGCTCAAAGAGACATATGATCAAAACACCGGTATAATGGTGAAAAAGCAACATGCTCAGGGAGAAGGAGTATCTAATACCGGTATAAGGGTGAGAGATATCAATCATCCAAACATCTGAGGAAAACCCAAAAGGTACGTTTCCACTCAGGAAAATCTGACTCCACAGGGGACAAAAAAGTCATAATAGGGAGCAGAATGGAAGGAACACCAGGGATACCGGTTACTGGGCATATAATAGGTGACCATCCAGGCGTGAATTGGGGAATATCTCCAAGACACTCATCATCCGAAAGGAGGGCTGAAAAAGTGAACTCGATTACATGATGGAATAAAGGCTTCGACTGGGGAAGGAATAAAGGCTTTGACTGAAGAGCGCATGAGATATATTATCTATTACCGTCAGAACATAGATAATATACTCACATGGAAGATTATCCACAACCGGTTACTGGGTTAATAAAGGATAAATCGACCGAAAAGAAAGGACATCGGGATACCGATTACTGGGTATAAAATGATGACCATATCAAGGGGAGAAACAATCATTACCAAACAAGGGTAGATGAAAGATGACTCGCTGGGGATGCATTGCTTAATTAGAGAAATTATCCAAGAGATATATCACCGGTTACTGGGTGGTATATCCAAGAAATGAAGGAATATCAATACTGAATATTGGATAAAGATAACCAAGAAGGAGGGGATTACATCTACCAGTTACTGAGTAGAAAACCACCAAGAGAGCAACCGTCATCGATTAGGATGAACCACAATCAAGGATTAACTCTGCAAGGGGACAAAATGGGGTTTACAACTACCGGTTAATGGGTAGAAAACCGCAGAAATAGGACTTACAACTACCGGTTACTAAGTAGAAGGCCACAACATCCGCTGGGGGGGAGAATGAACAATTACTGTTTAAGGAGTAGTTGATCATCTGAACCATAGGGAAACTGCAAGGGAAAAAATAACAACAGGAGTCAATCTAGGGACAAACTAGAGAGATGCAATGAAACAAGACTCAACCCAATGAGGATATAACTCAGGGGAGTAATTCCATCCTAATACATGTTTAGGGAGGAAACTGAAACAAAAATCATCCACGAGGACATAACTCAGTGGGGAATATGGAAAATAGGATAGACACTTTCTTCCTATGAGGCTGACTCTATATGGAGAGATCAGACACAATCATCTGCTTGGCAAAATATTTCACCACTAGCAGGAAATAACAAACAAAGATATATGGCAAAGACTGCGACATGAATATCTGAATGCTATAAATATGCATGTATATGCGTGGTTTATGTATGATTAATGTTGACAAACAGACATATCTAACACAAACGGGTCCAAGGATCAATGGACAGACATCCGGTACAACATCTCAAAAGGGAAAGCCAAGCCCACAAGGGAAATCCAATTTGGTGGGGGCAACAAATACCAGGAAACCAATCACCGCCGAGGATCGAGCGAAGTTGCTGCCAGGGACAAAGACCACTGCCAGGGGAACAAGCAGGATCACCGGGGTTCAGAGACCACTGTTGGGAATAAGCAAAAGATCACAACCACCAAAGTTGGGGATCTTCCAACAGTACGCAGAGACATGGACAAGATCAGTCATAGAAGAACTCTACTGGGGATCTTATCAGGGTGATGTGGAATTCTGTGGGGAACAACCACCAAACAGAAACACATCAAGCAACATTCACTTCTAACCACCAAAGAAAAACATCTCTGCCGCGGAGAAGGAGAACCAGTCACTCCACTGGGGAAGGAATCAACACATCTTCCTCGAAGTTCCAAAGACAAACTAGGATCAGGTAGGGCCTTAGTTGGGGAAGCTACTCAACCACCACTAGGGAGCTTAACACGGATAAGATCCATCATAGAAGTAACTCTACCGGGGAAAAACCAAGGAAAGACATGAAACTTTGTGGGGAATAACCACTAAACAAAAGTTCCAATAACCATCACATTTCCTCATACTATTGGAGGAACAATCTCTGCCGAGGAGAAGAGAAATACCGCTTTGCTAGGGATATAAAAATAAACATTTTCATCACCCGCTCTGCTAGGAGGAAACTATCCAAAAAGGAGGAAGTAACAACATTCAGGCTCCGATCAGGCAACTCCACTAGGGAACAACTGCTGATGACTGAACCGGGGATAACCCATAGGTGATCAGCTGGGGATAACCTGCTGGTGACCAAACTGGGGAAGTCAAATGTGAGCAACCCTGCTGAGGACGAGCGGTAGGCAAACCTACTGGAGATCAATGTATGCGAATCCGGTGGGGGATAAGCTACAAACCAACTTGTTGAAAATTTCACTCATGCTGGGATTTCCTGCTTACTCTGCGAGAGATTCCCAATCTGAATGAGGGAAGAACAACTTCCTCGAAAAAGATAGCATGTCAATTTATCAATCTATAAGGGATTTTAGGTCAATCCACACAAGGGATGACAACCACATAATTGATAAAACACAGGTGCTAGATCCAGACTCACTGGGGAGTTAGAAGACCGAGACCAAAAATCCAGACTCTCTGGGGACATTGGTGAAGTATCACCCTTCTCTGCGCTCACTGAGGAGACAAACCTGAAAGATGATGAAGAGGATAACAGATATGCTAGGAACATGAACAAATTCCTTACCCTTTTGGAGATCATACTATCCTTGGGAGAGCACTGAGGACATTTCAACTATCCTTTAAGTCATTGTGAATGTTCACTTTGTTTACAAATAGTTTATAAAACTTTATTTATTTAAAACAATGATATTTATCAATTAAAACATGCAAACATTTGTTAAACAGAAACAAATAAGAGTGCAAAGAATTGGATAAAGGCTCAAATTTATTTGATGGAATGGTAGTCTGCAAATGGCAAGACTCCATGGATCTTTACAAATTTGAAATTGGTGATATATATTGGAAAAAGGCTATATTGAACATAATGACCATTTCTCCACCAACTCTGAATCCAATGTATTTGAAGCTTCAGTTGACGATGACTGAGCGAGAATCTTTGACAGAAGACGGTTGAAAAACAAAGTCTTGTTAGGATGCAATTACTTGCCAAATCCCTAATTTTTGCCTAGATTGCCCCAGGATGCGGTACTCAATCTAGCGGGATATATCTATTCATTTTTTTTATATGTCTCTAACTTTTGTCTGGACCGCCCTTTCGGGTTTTCAATCCACCGAGACGCTCATTTTTGCCTAAGTCGCCCTTTCGGGTTTTCAACTTAGTGAGCTATTCTGTTTTTATTTTAGGCGAAGTATTTCTTGACTGCATCTGAATTCACAGGACGAGTGAAATCCTCCCCATCCATAGTTGTAAGTATCAAAGCACCGCCTGAAAAGGCTCTCTTAACAACATATGGACCTTCATAGTTTGGAGTCCACTTACCCCTGGAATCGAGCGCGAAAGATAAAACTTTCTTGAGCATAAGGTCACCTTCTCGGAACACACGAGGCTTGACCTTCTTATCAAAGGATTTCTTCATCCTTTGCTGATATAAATGACCATGGCACATGGCAGTCAATCTCTTCTCTTCTATTAAGTTCAGTTGATCATAACGATTCTGAACCCATTCAACATCAATCAACTTGGCTTCCATCAAGACTCTCATTGATGGGATCTCAACCTCCACGGGGAGTACAACCTCCATGCCATAAACAAGAGAGAAAGGGGTTGCCCCTGTTGAAGTGCGGACAAATGTACGATAACCATGCAAAGCAAATGGCAGCATCTCATACCAATCTTTGTACGTAACAACCATCTTCTGAATAATCTTCTTGATGTTCTTGTTAGCAGCTTCAACAACCCCATTCATCTTGGCTCTATAAGGAGAGGAATTATGATGTGCAATATTGAACTCGCTACACAGCTCTTTCATCATCTTGTTGTTCAAGTTAGATCCATTATCAGTAATGATCTTATCTGGCACACCATAACGACATATGAGTTGATTCTTGATAAACTTCACAACCACCTGCCTGGTCACATTTGCATACGATGCAACTTCAATCCACTTGGTGAAGTAATCAATTGCTACGAGAATAAACCTATGACCGTTGGACGCCTTTGGCTCTATCATGCCAATCATGTCAATTCCCCACATAGAGAAAGGCCATGGTGATGAAATCACATTCAGAAGTGTCGGGGGAATATGAATCTTATCCGCATAAATCTGACACTTATGGCATTTCTTCACATATTTGCAGCAGTCAGACTCCATTGTCAGCCAATAGTAGCCTGCTCTCAACATCTTCTTTTCCATGGCATGTCCATTGAAATGAGTACCAAATGAACCCTCATGGACTTCTGTCATTAACAGGTCTGCTTCGTGTCTATCCACGCATCTGAGCAGGACCATGTCAAAATTTCTCTTATAAAGCACATCGCCATTGAGGTAGAAACTGCCAGATAATCTCCTCAAAGTCTTCTTATCTTTAACAGATGCCCCAGGCGGGTAAATCTGACTTTGAAGAAAACATTTGATATCATAATACCATGGCTTATCATCTTTCACTTCTTCTACTACAAATACATGAGCTGGTCTATCCAAGCGCATCACAGTAATATTGGGGACTTCATTCTAGAGTTTCACCACAATCATCGAAGCAAGTGTAGCAAGAGCATCTGCCATCCGATTCTCATCTCGAGGAATATGATGGAAGTCAACCTCAGTAAAGAATGTTGAAATCCTCCTCGCATAATCTCTGTATGGGATGAGGCCAGGCTGATTTGTCTCCCATTCACCCTTAATCTGATTAACAACAAGGGCCGAATCACCATAAACATCAAGATGCTTGATCCTAAGATCAATACATACTTCTAAACCCATAATACATGCCTCATACTCTGCCATATTATTCGTGCATTTGAAAGTTAGCCTTGATGTAAAAGGAAAATGTGTGCCCTGAGGAGTAATAACTGCCCCAATACCATTTCCATATTGATTTACAGCGCCATCGAATACCATGCTCCATCGGGAACCAGACTTTGGCCCTTCATCGAGCGTAGGCTCATCGTAATCTTTCATCTTCAAATACAAAATCTCCTCATCGGGGAAGTCGTACTGAACAAACTGATAATCCTCAATTGGTTGATGTGCCAAGTGGTCAGCCAAGATACTACCTTTAATAGCTTTCTGAGCTCGATACTGTAGCACCTCAAATTTGCCCTCCTCATTCATGCATTCATTTTAGGTCATTTAACATTTCATATTGCATTTCATCATGTCAATCAGAATTAGCTCCAAGAGTTTATCTTCCAAGAAGTTTGGATATCACCCAAGTCACTTTGTGGGTTCTATTTGAATGATCAGTCAACACAAGGGAAATTGTGCATCAACTAGGGTTTTTCTCAACACTCAAGGAAGTTTGTATTCATCTGGGTATCAAGGGTGCATCACCATCTTCATGATCTTTCTTTCCTCAAATTTTCATTTCTTATCAGCAAAGTCCATCTGAATTAGGGTTTGACCTCTGGTCAACTTTGGTCTACTGAAGCAGTCAAAGTAGGGTTCCTCAAGGATTGAGATGCATTCTTGGTTTGAAGGTCTTATGGATGTTGTGTAGAGCTCTTGGGAGCTAGGGTTTCATTTTCAGAGGTTTTCTTCAAGGGATCAAGCTTAATGGGCTCAGTACAGTTCAAAATTTAACTGTGAAGTCAAAAGTCAATTGTTGGTCAACTGGGGGTCAAATGACTAGGGAATGACTTGAGATACTTCCAACATGTTCAAATAGGGTCTATTCATCATTCAAAATGTTAATCTTGAAGGAACAAAGGTCCAGTGCACAGGTTACCAAATTTGGAAAGATGACCTGTATTGTGAAGTTTCCAAATTTGGAAGGATTTTGACCTAGCTTCAACTTGATTTTTCATCACCAAGGAAGCTTCAAATGAATTTTTTCTCAGACATGAAAGTTGTAGATATTTGTCTCCCCTTTCAAAAAAGTCCTATTTCAAGGCCATATGATGAATGGCTGAAGAGTTATGGTTCTTGAATGACGAAGTGTGCATGAAGGCTTTAAAAAGGCATAACTTGAGGTTGACAAGTCCAATTGGTGTGGCTCTTTTTGCTATGGTTTTGTTTTGATAAGTACTTCAAAAAGGCATGCAAAATGACCTATAATTTTGCATGATTCATCAATGGTGCAAGTCATTTTTCAAGCTTTCTTTCATGAAAAGTCAAAAGGACACAGGATGACATCATGGAATATTCTCACGTGCCAATCATTGGGAATTTATTCAACATTGTTTTTTAGGCCAAATCCACCTTGGAATTTGAGCCCATGCATTCCCACATGTGTGGAAAAGTCATACATGCACAAAAATTACACCTTTGTAAAATTGTCATTAAACATCATTTTGTGTTATTTCTTTCATATAATCATGATTAATCAGTCTCAAGAGAGGATTAATGCATTAAACAAGGTTGTTCTTGTGAAAATAAGGGGGGCATTTCCAAAAATAACCAAAATAATCATGGACTTGAAACTCCTTCATTTGAGCCCACCAAGCCACAAAAATCAGAGTATAAACTCTAAAAATATCATTGAGCAAAACCCTAATTGGTGCAACCTCCATACACACTAAAAATCTCACTTTCCGAAAATAATATCATACTTTATTCTCATCAAATCTCTCCATACATCCATGGAAAATGAAAACCAATAGCATATTCTTAATCTACACACTCTAAGGATCACAAACCACCCACGATTTGAGCCATTCCAAGCAGTTTCTAAACAAAGCTTTAATGGAGGTTGCTTCTTGAATCTCAAGATCTGGACCGTTTCAAGCACAGCCAAAGGTAGCAAACATTCATAGAAGTTCAAGGGAGGTATTCTGGAGCTTATCTCATCACCATACTGAAGTTTTAGAAGGTTCCATTTTTGGTAACTCAAATTTCGACTCTCTTATTTTGCTCATTTTTTATGCCTAAATGAAACTACGTGCTATGGTGATGATGTAGATGTGTTTACTTTTTAAAATGATGCAATATTGAGTGAGAAATCTTGATTTAAAGTTTTGATATTCAAACTTGTTGTTTGTGATTTGAGAGATTGGTGAAGATTCATGAAAAACTAATATGATTTTTGAGTTCCTAGCATGTGGTTTAGGGGGGGGGGGGGTAGCCTCATTTTCGTGGAGTTTTGGCCGCGCGTGGGAGGTGGCCGCCGCCGTGGGTGGCCGGAACCCTATCGGCGTCACTATTCATGGCCGGATTGTCTTGAGGAAGAAGACAATCCCATGACCGTTGGATCGCTTTGACTTTATTTGAAATGGATGCTCAAGATTCATCCATGTGTTTTCTTGCTTGGACCAATCTCATCCATCCATTACATGTTTGACTTGTTGACTTTTTTTTGATCCAAAAGCCCATATATTTTCTAATTTTCGTTTTTATTTATTTTTATTAGTCATTTAAGTGACTTGTGTGACCAATTGATATTGTTACATATGTGTCACATGTCATGTACATATTTTACCCTGTTTTATTTTATTTTTTAAAAATAGCAAAAATACTTAAAAAAATCTAAATTTTTTGGTGAGTGATCTATGATGAGTTATTGATTTTATGGTACCATTTCCCAATTATTTCATGACACGTGGAATTTAATATGAATTTCTGATTCATTTATGTGCATTTTTGACCATTTGCATTCAAACCTTCATAAAATCCCATATTTTAATCATTCTGACCCAACCCTTTGCACACACCATCCTCATACATGATACTAAGATGTGGTAACTGGTTTGGTTATTTTCTATGTCATTTTGCTAGGGTTTGACACATGAATTTAAATGTTGCATTTTAGGACATGTTTTTGCATTCTCAATTTCTCAGTTTTTGTTTTCATATCAAATGAATCTGGATGCTCCTGATTTTTTGCATGATGTTTATATATGCTTAGTGGAACCTTGTGTTAAGTTCCCATGAATTTAGGATGCATTTTCAATTTGATTTGGATTTTTGAAGTTGATGTTTGCATTTTAGTCCCTATTTTGATGCTTGCTTAGCATGAGGCACTTGTGCCACTTCCTTTGAATGTTGAAACCAATCCTTTTGCACATGTTTTAGTATGTATGTCATGTCTTGATGTGTGGAGCCTTGCCCCCTGACTTTGAGTTTTGATACCCTTTTGATGCATTTGTTTGACAAGAGGTTTAGGCCTTATATCCTTGGTTGTTTTTGTGAACTTTTGTGAACTTTAATAGCATGATTCATGTGGTTACACTTTGATTCTGGTTTGGTGCCTTTGCACATGTGTTCTCCCCTGTTCTATGATGCTTCTATCAAGTCTTTGTGCATTTATTCATAATGAGCTCCTTTTTGCATTCGTTTGAGCATGAAAGACGCATTAGGGTTTCATGATACACTTGGTTTGATTTTGATCCAAAAGTGATTCTATGCTTATGATATGAACTTGGAGGTTTGCATATTGATCACATAGCTCATTTGACATGCTTATGATGTGCATACCTTTCTGCCATGTTCATTTCATCTTGACACATAATTGCATGAACTTGTCTATAATGCTTTTGTTGCATTTTGAGGTGCTTTGGACATGATTGACTTTCACTTTGCTAAGTTGGATTTAAATGACTTTTCATTGATATTTTAGGAGTCATTTGGTTCTGTTTGTGTGCTTGATTGTCTAATCCTTGACCCTTGCCTCATGCCTTTACCTTTTATGACTCATTGTTGAAGTTGAAGCACTTTGAACTTGTATGTTGACTTGTTTGACTTTGATGCATCTTTGGATGTTTAGTGCCTTTGCTTTGATCTTGTTGAGTTGAGTTCTTGAGACACTTATTGAATTGATGTCACTTCTGACTTGGTTCTATTGTATCCTCCTTTCATCATTCATGCTTTGTTGTGACATGCTTTCTATTGCATCCGTGCACTGTTTACCTGACACTGTTGTTGCTATGATTCTTTTGTTTGGTGAAAATCTTGATTGCACCCCATCTTGTTATTCTAACTTGTTTGATGAGTTTTTGTGAGGGCTCACATGACTCTTGAAGAGATAGCTTGCTTGGTATTCCACTTTACTTGTGGGATACCATTTGGAGATTTATTCTGATTGCTTTGCTGACTTGCTTTCTTTGATGGTGCTAGCTTGAGAGATCTCTGGGTTTCTTGTTTCTTTAGTTGTTTTTACTTTGGATATTTATCCGTGTGGTAGATATCTTTATCCCTTTTACATCTTTCCAGCATTTTACCGCTTTCTTAGCTGGAAGACCTCGATAGGAGGCAATGTTTTTGTGTGTTTACTTTTGTGCCCAAAGACCTCCAAGAGGAGGCACCAGTGCTAAAGACCTCCATGAAGAGGCAATTGACGGATAAAAGGGATTAGTAGTCAATCCCATGTTATTCAGTGTGTCGCTCTTTATGCTCACACTACGTGTCGATGCCTCAGAACAAAAGCCCAAGATCTTTTGTCCGGTCAGTCAGTGGAGAGGGTTCCATCTTTCTGAACCCCCACGCTTTGTCATGAGCTCACCTTGTCCAGGGTTAAGAGCTATGAGGTCTTATCCTCATTACCCTTTTGATCTTCTCACCCTGACGTTCAATGTCAGTGGTTAAGATCCCATTTGATTACCTTTCCATGGCTTGTTTGTCGAGGTTGATATGACCCCTCTTGACTAAAGCCCTACCCATGTATGTTTGAGCCCCCCTGTTGGTGCGTTTACTTTATGATATATGTTTTTGTGTGGTGTGATCGTCTCCCCATAGGACTGCTAGGCTTCGTATAGTCTCTCGTTTGCATGTCAATTTAGGTAACACGGTTCTTTCGTCTAGGGCTTCCTTTTTGCATGAGCATTCCTAAAACACAAACAAACTCTTTGATTTTCTTTTCTTAAGAACACGTTAACTCCTTCTACTACAGGTGAGTAAGTCTCCAAAGGCCGAGCATCCGGTAGATTGCGTAGTAACGTCGTTCATCTAAAAAAACACAAAACAAACAAAAATGGGTTAGCAGAGCTACGGTGCTCTGATTCTCAATCCTTCTTGAGATACGTATGCAGCAGGGTAAGGCCTATGCGAGCAATAACTCTTTCCTTTCCCTACTTTGATTTTCTCTCTTTTGCATCGCATATAGGATTTTTTATACACACACTTTAGACATAATTAGCAAGCGTGGATCCTGTGGAGTACTACAGACGTGAAGGGGTGCGATAACCTTCCCTTCACGTAACCGGCCCCCTTACTCGGTTTTCTTTGGTTCGAGACTTTGTTTTATCCGTTCCCTCTTGATTATGCAGTACTACCTTTCCCTCCTCTTGGGATAAAAGTACATAGCTGGCGACTCTACTCTTTTTCCGCGCCACTCTTTTCGCATTTGTACTTGAATTCAGGAAATCCGGGGAGCGACAGATACTCAATGTCGTACTCAGACAACAACATCTGCCAACGGGCAATCCTCCCAGTTAAAGCAGGCTTCTCAAAGATATACTTGATTGGATCCATTTTGGATATCAACCAAGTCGTATGATTCAACATATACTGGCGTAAACGCTTAGCATCCCAAGCCAAAGCACAACATGTTTTCTCAAGCACTGAGTATCGAGATTCACAATCAGTGAACTTCTTACTCAAATAGTAGATGGCATATTCATTCTTCCCTGATTCATCTTGCTGACCCAGTACACAACCCATAGAGTCCTCAAGAATTTTCAAGTACATAATCAAGGGTCTCCCATCCACAGACGGAGATAGAATCAGAGGCTTGGACAAATACTCTTTGATACTGTCAAAGGCCTTCTAGAAATCCTCAGTCCAATCATGACGCTGATCTTTCCGGAGGAGCTTGAATATTGGCGCACATGTGGCAGTCATGTGGGATATAAATCTGGAAATATAATTCAAGCGGCCAAGAAAACCTCGGACTTTCTTCTTAGTTTTGGGCGCAGGCATCTCTTGTATTGCTTTAACCTTGGCAGGGTCAACTTCAATACCTCTCTCATTGACAATAAAGCCCAATAACTTACCGGAACGGACTCCAAATGTACACTTGTTCGGATTCAAGTGGAGTTTGTACTTCCTCAAACGCTGAAAAAGCTTCAACAAGTGCTCTACATGTTCAACTTCCGTTCTCGACTTTGCAATCATATCATCAACATACACCTCAATCTCCTTGTGCATCATATCGTGAAACAAGGTAGTCATAGCGCGTTGATACGTGGCTCCAGCGTTCTTCAAACCGAAGGGCATCACTCGATAACAGAATGTTCCCCAAGGTGTGATGAATGTTGTCTTCTCCCTATCCTCGGGTGCCATTTTGATCTGATTATAACTGGAAAATCCATCCATAAACGAGAAGACATTGAATTTAGCTATATTATCTACCAACATATCAATATGTGGTAGAGGAAAATCATCTTTCGTACTAGCTTTATTCAAGTCTCTATAGTCCACACACATTCGGACTTTTCCATCTTTATTGGGCACGGGCACAATATTGGCCACCCATTGAGGATATGTAGAAGTCACCAGAAACCCCGCATCAATTTGCTTCTGAACTTCTTCTTTAATCTTCACTGCCATATCAGGATGAGTTCTTCTGAGCTTTTGCTTCATAGGCACACACTCAGACTTCAAAGGCAGGAAATGTTGCACAATATCAGTATCTAGACCAGGCATGTCTTTATATGACCAGGCAAAGACGTCGACGTATTCTCGTAGCAATTCTATCAACCCCTTCTTCACAGACTCTTCCAGGAGTGCCCCAATCTTCACTTCGCGAACACAATCTTCAGACCCCAAGTTGACTATTTCCAGATTCTCAAGATGCAGATGAATGATCTTCTCCTCGTGCTCAAGTAGACGGGTAATCTCATCAGGAATCTCTTCAACATCATCTTCTTCGGCCTCAAATACAGGGAACTCAAAGTTGGGAGATGGTGTTGGATCATTATGTTTAATGGGTTTGATCAACCTGCATAATGATTTTGGATATAAAAGAGATTTTAGAATTCAAACAAGGCAAATCATTATGCAGATGAAAAGATTGATTTTATTCTCTTTTTTAGGGTTTTTTTTGTGATCACCAATTTCATGCAAAAAAGCAAAAAGTGAAAATAATTTGGAAAAACAAACATTTAACATGGAAATATTGAATGAATATCATTGTATTTATGTGCCAACAATATCATCACTTCTCCTTTTGGCATGGGAGAAGGGTTTTTAAACAAAAAAGAACATTACGTGGACTTATGGACAACTGTTGGAACTGTTGGTGTAAGCCCTAGAGGCCAATATTTTTGGTACTTGTATCGAATTATTTATTAATAATAAAAGACATTTTCTTTATTATGGTTGATTAATAAAGTCCCTGGAATAGATAGTCCATTTAATGTCTTAAGTGTGACTTAATCATGAGAACACATTAAACATAAGGACAATGTTCTTAAAGTATCCGTAGTCGAGCTTTAATGTGAAGTGGGATAACATTAAAGCATTAAGACTATTATGTTTGTAGACTGATGATCACCTCTCATGGATCATGGATAAAGAGTTATCAAGTCTTAAACATAGGTATGCATATTAGGAGTAATATTTATACCGGATTGACCCGTTATGAGAATACTATATAGAAAGTTATGCAAAGTGTCATAAGTTATTCTCATGGTGATAATAGTGTATACCACTCTTCGACCTGAAACCACTATGGATCCTAGATGTAGAGTTGAGTGCTTTATTACTGATCTAACGTTATCCATAACTGGATGACCATAAAGACAGTTGATGAGTACTCCACGAAGCATGCTGAGGGACATGAGTGTCCTAGATGGAATTTGCCAATCCTGCGTAACAGGATAAATGTCTATGGGCCCAATATTGAACTGGACAAGGGTGACACGGTCTATACCTTGTGTTCAATATAGACATAAGGGCAAAGGGGTAACTATACACATAATTATTATCACAGGAGGTTTTGTCAGATCACATGACATTTTCGTGACTTGGGTAGCAGTGATGTGTTGCTAGATACCGCTCACTGTTTATTATGTTAAATGCGTGATTTAATATATTTGCCAACGCCGCGAAAACCTATAGGGTCACACACAAAGGACGGATTGATGAGAGATAGAATAATTAAGGAACATCGTAAGGTACGGTGTACTTAAGTAGAATACGAAATATGGTAAGGTACCAAGTACTTAAGTGATTTTGGCATATTATGAGATATAGGCCAAAATGCACTTAAGTGGGCTTTTTGGCTTGAAGCCCACACAAGTGGTTCTATAAATAGAGCTCTTGTGCAGAAGCTTTGTATGGGAATACAACACAACTGAAGAGTTGGAATTTCGTATCTCTCTCTCACTCAAAGCCTTCATTCATAACAGCTAGCACTGCGATTGAAGGAATCCGTTCGTGTGGACTGAGTAGAGACGTTGTCATCGTTCAACGTTCGTGATCGCCCCGTGGATCTGTATCAAAGGTTTCGATCATTATCAGAGATCTGCACCAAAGGTTTGAATCGCCACAAGAGGTAACGATTCTATCACTGATCATGCCCATTTGTAAGGATCACTAAATGGAGAAATTTTTAAATTCCGCTGCGCCTTGGATGGCAATTCTCCAACAGAAACATCAACAGCGACCCAATTATTGCAGACTCCTCCATGGACGACAAAGTTGCTAGAATCTTCCTCTGCATCATCCTCCACTATAGCAGCAGCTTCTTGGTCTTTGACCGTGTGGATGAAACCACCACTCTGAAACAAACCAAGCTTGTTGAAAGTGCCTGAAGAATACCCTATGCCAGCCCGAGATTTATTGTCTTCCAGCTTAATCATTTGTCCTAAACCAGTAGTTGCGCCATGCTCAATGGCCAACTTCGCATCATTGTAGAACGCAAATGAAGAAGTTCCTTTCTTAGAAGGCTCAGAAATAGACAAGGCTTGGAACGGAGTCCCAACCTCATCCTCAACATCAATATAAGAAAAGGAAGACAGATGGCTTACCAAGAGAGCCTTCTCTCCCCCTACCACCACCAACTTCTTGTTCTTCACGAACTTCAACTTTTGGTGTAGGGTGGATGTCACGGTGCCTGCCTCGTGAATCCATGGTCTGCCTAACAAACAGCTATATGATGGGTGGATATCCATGACCTGAAAAGTGATATGGAAATCACTAGGTCCTATCTTGATTGGGAGCTCAACCTCTCCAATCACAGTCTTCCTGGATCCATCAAAAGCTTTCACAACGACTCCACTCTGCCTCATGGGAGGCCCCTGATAAGAAAGTTCCGCCAGAGTGGATTTTGGCAACACATTCAGCGATGATCCTGTGTCTACCAGCATGTTAGATAGGGCATCATCCTTGCAATTCATAGAGATGTGTAGTGCCAAATTGTGATTTTTTTCCCTCCTCGGGAAGATCAACATCGCAGAAGCTCAAATTGTTACAAGCAGTAATGTTTACAACAATGCTATCAAACTGATCTATTATGACATCGGGATCCACGTATACCACGTCCAACACCCTCTGCAAAGCTTCGCGGTGTGGCTCGGAGTTCATCAACAAAGACAGCACAAATATCTTTGAAGGCGTTTGTAGCAGCTGATCTACAACATTATATTCGCTCCTCTTGATGAGCCTCAACATCTCATCAAAATCCTCTCTCAATATGCCATTTTGGCCAGCAGGGGCAGGAGCTCTAGCAACAGCGGTAGGTCTGTCAACACCAAGTGCCGGATTCAGAGAAGTAGAAGAAGTCCCCACAAGACGGGAAACATTATCAACAACATCAGTTCTTCGGGTGTCAACCTGGGGTTTCGGCGCCGCCGAAAAAACACGACCACTGCGGGTTAAACCACTGACATCAGGAATACTTGTCATAAAAGTGGAGGGCAACGACACCTCCTTCCCATCTTCTAATGCAACCACATTGTATCGATAGGGAATAGCCTTGTCTAAAGAGTATGGAACAGGGCCAGCTGGCTTAATAATGAGAGTAGGAGAGGCCTTCTGCTTGCTGCCATCATATCTGACGACAACAGGCTCAGGTATTATGAAGATAGGGGATATAACATTAACTTCATCCTCATCACGATTCTGAAGTATCTCGATCACACCCTGATCCACCATTTCTTGGATGTCTTTTCTGACTTGACGACATCCTCTCTCATTGACAGTGCATACACGGCAGCTGTCATGGTCATGCTCATAATGATTGTATCCACACAACATTCTATGCATCTCAACCAAAGATTGTCTGATATGGCTGACATATCTGACCTTGTACTTGCCAGGGCAACCCTGAACCATATTAACAGCATACTTCCCATTCTCGGGCAATGGGTTCTTCTTCATGTTAGGACCTATGTCCTCGAAAAACAAGATACCGCTTCTAACAAGGTCTTGAACCTTGGTCTTGGAGGGTAACAGTTCTCCACATCATGTCCGGGAGCACCGGAATGATAGACACAGTGAAGCTCAGGCTTGTACCACCACTGAGGGTGGGTTGGTACAGCAGGTGGGTCACGTGGAGTAATCAATTTCCTTTCAATCAATGAAGGATATAGCTCGGCATAAGTCATTGGAATAGGATCAAAAGTGACCCTCTTCCTATCATAGCTAGTGTTGGTTTGATTGTTGTTTCGAGGTTGGTAGGCCTGCTGTTGCGGACGATGTTGTTGCTGCTGATACTGATGATGTTGCTGTTGCTGGTTCTGATGTTAATAATGTTGATTTTCTCTGAATGCAGGTGCTATATGAGCCACCTGGTGCTGGTTACCGGCGGGACGCACAGTCTTCCTCTTCATAGAGGGTCTTCGTTGTTTCATATGGGATAATATAGCATGTGTCTCTCCATCTTTCTTCTTGGCAAACGCCCCATAACGTTTGGCAGAAGAGCCTTCTTCTCTGGTCAGACGCCCTTCCCTGACTCCTTCTTCTACTCGCATCCCCATGTTCACCATCTCGGTGAAATCAGAAGGAGCTCTAGCGATCATCCGCTCGTAGTAGAAAGAGCTTAAATTCTTGAGAAAGATCTTCGTCATTTCCTTCTCTTCGAGCGGAGGCACAATTTGTGCAGCCAATTCACACCACCTCTGGGCGTACTCCTTAAATGTTTCTTTCTCCTTTTGGGACATTGCCCTCAGTTGGTCCCTATCGGGAGCCATATCAATGTTGTACTTGTACTGCTTGATGAAAGCTTCGCCAAGGTCGTTGAAGGAGCGAATATTCACACTATCCAAGCCCATATACCATCTCAATGCGGCACCAGGCAGGCTGTCCTGGAAGTAGTGGATCAGGAGTTGATCGTTGTCAGTTTGAGTCGACATCTTGCGTGCGTACATCACAAGATGGCTGAGTGGGCAAGTGTTTCCTTTGTACTTTTCAAAGTCAGGCACTTTGAATTTGATAGGAATCTTGAAATTTTGCACAAGGCACAACTCAGCAGCAGAGTTGCCGAAGAGGTCCTTCCCTCTTAGAGTTTTAAGTTCTTTGCGCAGCTCAAGGAATTGATCATTCATAGCGTCCATTTTCTCGTACACATCTGGTCCCTCAGACGGCTCAGAGTGATAAATGGTGTCATCAACTCTCGGCAAAGTATGCACAGCTGGAGGTGGCACAGCAAGGACCGGGCTAGATGCCGGCAGAGAAGCAAATGTAGGGGCGAGACTCTCTGGAACAAAATTAGCGGGCATCCCCCAGGGAAACCCGGCTGGCATAGCAGACGAAGCAAAATGAGCACTGGCAGCAAGCACGGTAGAGGTAGCAACCTCTGAAATGACCGTCCTCAGGGGAGGAGTTGAAGGCGTTGGAGAAGACTGGCTTTGGGCGGCCAAGAATGACTCCATCAGGGCAGTCAATCTTGCCACTTCCTCCTTGAGTTCTCTGTTTTCTTGCTCGAGGTGATCCATTAGCTTTGATGAATTGGCTATGGTGTAGTACCGGTACGTCAACTAGTCTTCAAAATAAATGAAGAACACAGAGTTAGACCATTGAACAAGAAGCCCTGAATAAAACCTGCTTATGCATATGATGCATGCAATGCTTGTGCACATGATTTTATTATTTTTATTATCAGAGGAATTTTTAGAGATCTATTTGCAAACATTTGGAAATATTAATCATTTAGACATATAATGGAATAATCATATCAATAATATCTGGAAAAATTTTACACCAAAGAAGTACAGTCTTGGTAACCAAATACAATACAAGAGAGAAGGAAAATGAACATCCTATGGAACCCTAGAAACAATCGTCCAAAGCTCTCGAGACCGGAAGATAAGCTGCACGAAGCCTCTTCACCTCTCTCTCATAGGCTGCCTCCATATATGCCTTCTCCTTGGCGAGTCGATCATACTTACTCTTCCAAAACCTGGATGACTGAGGAAGAAGAGAAGTCACCACATCATTAGGCTCGTCGATAACCTGATGCTCCAGAAACTCTATCAAAGCATCCTTATCTCTAAGTTGCTGAAGTAGCTCCTCTCGCTCACGGACCCAAGCACGCGTACGGTCTTCATCTCTTAACTCCTCTACTCCTTGGTCAGGGAGGGTTGAAGGCCCAACCATAACCATAGGTGTAGGTCTCGGATAGTCATAAGGCATGCGGTACTCAGAAGCTCTCTTCCTCACCCACGAGGTGTAGGGTTCCAAAGCGATACAATTCTTTGGACCAAGCTCTTTCCTTCCCTTCCTATGAATCTTGCGCCAAGCGCGGACCGTCCTGCCCTTCAAGTTTTGGGGATCTTTACCCTCTTGAAAGAACACACCTTCTAACTAAATGTTATTAGGTTTATCCTTTAAGCGGAACCCAAGTTGACGACGTGCCAAAACAGGGTTGTAGTTAATCCCACCACATGTACCAAGAAGAGGCACATTGGAGAATTCACCACAAGAATCAATAATCTGCACACCCTCATACACACGGTTGTACCAAAAGATATCATCATTAGTGAGAGACGTAAGTCTCATGGACCACCGTAGACATCCTTTGTTCTCCTTGAAGGCGAGCGTCTGTGGCAAGTGCGAAATAAACCACTTGTACAACAGAGGCAAACAGCACACAATGGTACCACCACCCTTTGCATTCCTCATATGCAAAGAGAAATAAGTGTCACCCAACAAAGTAGGAATGGGATTAAGAGTAGAGAAAATCCTAATGGCGTTCACATCCACAAAATTGTCGATGTTGGGGAATAACACTAGCCCATAGATGAGAAGTACAAATATGGCCTCAAAGGCGTCCTCGCTCATGGCCTTCCCAAACATAGTAGCTTGAGCAATGAGGAAATCAGATGGGAGACCTTGAATTCCACCTTTGGTAGTCATATGAGCACCAACAATAGATTCATCTATATGCAACAGATCAACAATCTCTTGGGAAGAAGGAATTCTCTCCAAGCCACTGCATGGCAACTGATCTAAGATAGGTATACCCACAAGATAGGCATACTCCTCAAGCGTAGGCAAAAGCTGGAAATCCGGAAAAGTGAAGCAACGGTACAAGGGATCATAGAACTGCAGCAACACACTCATCAGACCTTCATCTACCAGAGTAGCAAGAATAGACAGAAGCTTCCCATGGAGAGCTTTGAACTCCAAGGGATCTAATACATAAGATGTCAAGCTCCTTAACTCTTTCAAGTCGGGTTGTCTGAAACTGTACTTCTTCGCATTCCTTCTTTGCTTATCCATGTCTGAAAATTTGCAAATAGACCTCTTAAGTTCCTTGAAAATTTTCTCATTGTTGATGATATGGATGTGTATGCAAGAATGCATGGATGCAACAATCACACTCAAGGATCAAGCAAATCACACCATACAAAGGTCACAGGATGGATCAAGTCATCCTTAATATCAATCATCCATTTTGGTGGATTATGGTTTACACCTTATTGTTGGTGTAAACCCTAGAGGCCAATACTTTTGGTACTTGTATCGAATTATTTATTAATAATAAAAGGCTTTTTCTTTATTATGTTTGTTTAATAAAGTCCCTAGAATAGCTAGTCCGTTTAATGTATCAAGTATGACTTAATCATGAGATCACATTAAACATAAGGACACTATTCTTAAAGTATCCGTAGTCAAGCTTTATTGTGAAGTGGGATAACATTAAACCATGAAGACTATTATGTTTATAGACTGATGATCACATCTCATGGATCATGGATAAAGAGTTATCAAGTCTTAAACATAGGTATGAATATTAAGAGTAATATTTATACTGGATTGACCCGCTATGAGAATACTATATAGAATGTTATGCAAAGTGTCATAAGTTATTGTCATGGTGATAATGGTGTATACCACCCTTCGACCTGAAACCACTATGGATCCTAGATGTAGAGTCGAGTGCCTTATTGCTGATCAAACGTTGTCCGTAATTGGATGACCATAAAGACAGTTGATGGGTACTCCACGAAGTATGCTAAGGGACATGAGTGACCTAGATGGAATTTGCCCATCCTGCGTAACAAGATAAATGTCTATGGGCCCAATATTGAACTGGACAAGGATGACACAGTCTATGTCTTGTGTTCAATATAGACATAAATGCAAAAGGGTAATTATACACATAATTATTATCACAGAAGGATTTGTCAGATCACATGACATTTTCGTGTCTTGGGTAGCAGTGATGTGTTGCTAGATACCGCTCACTGTTTATTATGTTAAATACGTGATTTAATATAATTGCCAATGTTGCGAAAACCTATAGGGTCACACACAAAGAACGGATTGATGAGAGATAGAGTAATTAAGGAATACCGTAATGTACGGTTCCCTTAAGTGAATTATAGAACATCGTAAGGTACAGTGTACTTAAGTAGAATACGAAATATGGTAAGGTACCACGCGCTTAAGTGATTTTGGCATATTATACGATATGGGCCATATACACTTGAGTGGGCTTTTTAGCTTACAACCCACACAAGTGGTTCTATAAATAGAACCCTTGTGTAGAAGCATTGTCACACTTGCAATTTCATTTCTCTCTCTCTCTCTCTCTCTCTCTCTCTCTCACACACACACTCAAAGCCTTCATTAGTAGCAGCTAGCACTGAGATTGAAGGAATCCGTTCGTGTGGACTAAGTAGAGGCGTTGTCATCGTTCAACGTTCGTGATTGCCACAAGAGGTAACGATTCTATCAATGATCATGCCCATTCGTAAGGATCATTAAAGGAGAAATTTTAAATTCCGCTGCATTTTTGATCGCCCTTCTCCTTCAGTGGTATCAGAGCCACTTACGAAACCATGCATCTGATAGCTGTTTATTTTCTGTATTAATACGATTAAAAGACAGAATGAATCAAAGAATAAACGAGTAATTAAATTGAGATCGATCAAGTTATATATATGATATAAGTAATCCTGATGCAAAATACGATATATATGATATATTGTTTCTGTTTCATTCATTCAAACACTTAATGGTTGTTTTCCTTTGAGCGATCAATGGTCGTTTGCTTCTTGATCCGACATTAGTATGGTGAAGCAATGTTGTGTTGATCAATCATACTGAATCAACAATTGAGATGTGTTTGACAGTCTGAAATTGGTGCATTAGGGTTAATGACGGTACAAGGGTTGTGTTGTCAAAGAGTTATGCATTAAGGTTAATGACGGCACAAGGGTTGTGTTATGCATTAGGGTTAATGACGGCACAAGGGTTATGTTGTCAAAAAGTTATACGATTAGGGTTAATGACGACACAAGAGTTGTGCTTTAAAGTATCAAGTGTTGATGCGAAAAACGACGTCGATTTTAAATGAATTGTTCATTAAAATTTTCGGCGTCCGATGACCGGGCAGCGGAACACCTGTTCCCGCTGACCGGGCAGCGGACCCCCAGCTAACTCTGCGTAGTGTGATCGGTCACCGAAATTTAATTTGGTTTCAATTAATTAAAAGAATTAAAATTAATAATAATAATGTTTTTGTTATTATTGTCTTGTGGTGATCAGTTATGGCCTTAGTTTTCCTTTATTTTGTTTTGGGTTTTTAAAATACGACCTGCGTGTCGTGCCTCTCTTTTAATCTCATAATGTAACTTCTTTTCTCATCTCACTCCCTCGTATGTAAAACGAGTTTCTTTTATATAATGTAATGTTATGAAGAAAGAGAAGAAGTCAATATCAAAGGAGGACAACCTTAAAGATCTTGCTTGGAGAAGCTTAGATCGTTATTAGGTTAACTTAGGTTCTCTCATTGGCTTGGGAGAACAATTGCGCTAGGGGCCATAACTATTTCATTATGTATGTATGTTGATGCATGTGAATGTATGTTGATGCATGTGAGAGACGATTTAAATGATAAATAAGCCGGTGAAATCAGAATAATTGCCAATTCCCTCAAATTAAATATTAAGTTTATGCTTTCCAAGTTTTAGCACTCATCAAGACTAGTATCGGATAATGTAGGTTTCGCCTACGCGAGGTGCATGTTCTATATTAGTAAGGTGCGATGGGATAATTGTAATATCCAATTGTTAAAACAATGGGTCAAACTTAACTAAACAAATTATAATAAGATTATATATGTTTAGAAGCAAGAGTTGGATATGATCCATGTGATGGATTAGAATAAGGAGTTATTCACCCAACTAAAATATTCGAGAGTTGTATTAGATACAATTGGAAGGAGTTCCTACCTAAATAACCTAGTTTTGTGTAATCCGCCTACGCGGACTTAAAACAAAGTGAAATATGGATCTCGACCCACTAGAAAATCTTCCAACGGGATTTTCCGAATCAAATGGTGAGGGTCATTTGTTTTGAGTAAAATAGTGGGAGCATATTTAATTAAAGGCCTAATTAAATATGTTATTGATACTTACATTTTCATTATTTTCATGTAGATTACCATGACAACAAACACCTCTAACAACATTTTGCGATCAATCCTTGACAAGGAAAAATTGTCTGGGACAAATTTTCTGGATTGGCACCGAAATCTGAGGATTGTCCTCAAACATGATAAAAAGCTATATGTCTTGGAGAAACCTGTTCCTGAAGAGGAACCTCCTAGTTCTGCACCTAAGACAGAAAGAGATGCTTATAAGAAGCATGTCGATGATGCCAATGAAACTGCTTGTCTCATGCTAGCTACCATGAACTCAGAGTTGCAAAAGCAACATGAGAACATGGCAGCGTTTGATATGATCGAACACCTGAAGATGCTCTATCAAGAGAAAGCAAGGCATGAAAGGTTTGAAGTTTCAAAAGCCCTTTTTCAAGGCAAGTTAGCTGAGGGAGCCCCTGTAGGTCCCCATGTGCTCAAGATGATTGGGTATGTGGAAAACCTTGAGAGGTTGGGTTTTCCCCTCGAAAAGGAACTTGCGACTGATTTGATCTTGCAATCGTTGCCAGATAGATTCAGTCAATTTGTCCTAAATTTCAATATGAATGATATAGACAAATCTCTTCCTGAATTGCTAGCCATGTTAAGAACTGCTGAGCAGAATCTGAAGTCAAAAGGGAAGTCCATTCTGATGATCGGAAATGGAAAGAGACAGAACAAAAGGCCCACCAAGCAGGGTGATAAAGGGAAAGGCAAGGAAGTTGCCAAACCCAAACCCACTGTTGCTGCTTTGAAGCCTAGTGGAGGCATAACAAAAGAAGGCACATGCTTCCATTGCGGTAAGACCGGACACTGGAAGAGAAACTGCCCAAAGTACCTGGAAGATAAGAAGAATGGAGTAGAGACTTCAACTTCAAGTATTTTTGTTATTGAAATTAATTTATCTACTTCTGCATCATGGGTATTAGATACTGGATGCGGTTCTCACATTTGTACCAATGTGCAGGGACTAAAAAGGAGTAGAGATTTGGAAAAAGGTGAAGTCGACCTACGAGTTGGCAACGGAGCAAAGGTTGCTGCTTTAGCCGTAGGAGCTTATGTATTGACTTTACCTAGTGGTTTAATAATTCAGTTAGAGAACTGTTATTATGTACCTGCAATTAGCAGGAATATTATTTCCGTTTCTTGTTTGGACAAGTTTGGTTTTTCATTTATAATAAAGAACAATTGCTGCTTAATTTATTTGAATGATATATTCTATGCTACTGCACAAATGAACAATGGACTATATGTCCTTGATCTTGAAATGCCTATTTATAACATTAATACTAAAAAGATGAAACCTAATGATTTAAATCCAACTTACCTTTGGCATTGTCGATTAGGCCACATAAATGAGAAACACATTTCCAAACTCCATAAAGATGGAATGTTGGACTCTTTTGATTATGAACCATATGAGACATGCAGATCTTGTTTAATTGGAAATATGATAAAGTCTCCATTCACAGGAAAAGGTGAAAGAGCTAATAATCTTTTGGCCCTCATACATACTGATGTATGTGGACCACTGAACATACCAGCCAGAGGAGGTTTTCAGTACTTCATCACATTTACTGATGATTTCAGTAGATATGGTTATGTGTATTTAATGAAACACAAATCAGAGTCCTTTGAAAAGTTCAAGGAATTCAACAATGAAGTACAAAACCAACTAGGTAAGAATATTAAAACTCTTCGATCAGATCGAGGTGGTGAGTATTTAAGCCTAGAGTTTGGTGACCATCTGAAAGAGTGTGGGATCCTATCCCAACTTACTTCTCCTGGAACACCCCAATGGAATGGTGTATATGAGAGAAGAAATCTATCCCTGTTAGACATGGTCCGATCCATGATGAGTACGCCGATCTTCCAAACTCCTTTTGGGGACATGCACTATTGACAACAACTTACACACTTAACCGTGTTCCATCCAAAAAGGTTGAGAAGATACCATATGAGATATGGAGTGGTAAGTGTAGCGGTGTATTCGTCACTTTATGATTTATTGATTAAATCAAAAGTAAAGCATACAAAGAATCGAGTCGCCACCGCACTTTTATTTATCCAAAGGAATGGCTAAAAAGCGAACAAAAGCCTAAGAAGTTTTACACAAGAAAACTAATGAAAAGATCAGAGATATGGGTAAGGGGTTAATTACGCAATGGGAAGGTGTTAGGCACCCAAAACGTCCTAGGTACTCCTAGGGAGCCCTTTTCACACTTGTTGTACGAAATGTTATTTGTTTATGAAATATTTTTTGTGCAAACATGGCTTGAAGGGATGAGAAAAGAATATACAATTCATTATTTTTGTGTTTGAATGGATGAACCCGTTGCCTACGTACCTTTCCATGGAAGGTAAGGATCAAAACACCGTAGTTCGGCTAAAAGATTTCCAAAATATGAGTGGATTCATTTTAAAACAAAAGCCCTAAGGTCTTTCGTTATCCACGGGAGAAAACTCAACCTTATACAAACAACAAGTCCACCATGTGAGAAAAGCTTCAACTTGCTAGTGAGGGGTTAACCCTATAATAAGCAAGGAAGTCTTACAATTCAATCACTAAGGACAAAAGGTGAGATTAACATCAACCAACTAGGATAAATCAAACCTATGGCTAATGTGTGAAAACTTATCAAGAATGGACAAAGCCACAAAACAATTGAATGAGTGAAATTAACCAATTAGGATTTATTCACAAAAGATAGTCAAAGTATGATTAGAAATCAATTCAAAGAAGTATTATGAAATGGAGTTTAAAAAAAATCAAAGGCCTAAAGCCTAGGTTTCTAATTTGAAAAGAAATGAAAATGTTTGCACAATATTTTTCAGGTTTTGGGTTAACATGCAAAGATGGAGGTTTAAAGAAACAAAAATGTGGGAGGGTGAGGAAGTAAAACTTCTTAGATGTTCACCTCTTGAAATCATATGTAGATGATTCAAGTGATTCCTTTGGAATAGGCAACAATGCAAATAACAAAGCAAATGGATACCAGATGCCAATCAATGGACTTATACTAGTCTCCTACCACATCATGGGAAACAATTGCCAATTAGTGGACTTATGCTTGTCTCCTCCATGGACAAAACAAGATGCTTCAAAGCAAAGTTTATGAAGTGATATACAAGTGATGATGATAAATGCACAAAGGCACACTCAATCAAATATGCACAGATGAATCAAGTAAGCAGACAATCAAGTCAGTTAGCACACACTATATACAATCAATTAGGCTCAAGCAAGGTTAGGCTTTACAGCCAACTGAAATGGGGTGGTTTGTGCTCTTAACCCTAACATTGAGAGTTAGGGTGAAGCAAATGAAATGGAGATGAGGGGTGTGCCTCATAGCTCTTATCCCTGGCCTGGGAGAGCTTTAAACAATGGAATGTGTGGGAGTTCAGAAAGTTGGAACTCTTCTCCACAAGTGATTGACTCTATAAGATCTTGGGTTAGTATTCACAATGCATCAACACATTGTGTGAGCAAAGTGAATGACACACTGAGTAGCAATAGATGGACTACACATCTCTTTTATCTACCAATTGCCTCATAAGAGGACTTTTCCTGCTTGGCACAAAAGATAAACAAACACAAGCATTGCCTCTTAAGGAGGACTTCAGGCAGGTGCCTACCAATAACAGTAGGTCTTCCAGACTACATGAAGATTAGAGATTATACCTAAGTGGTTAAGCAACCAAGCAAAGCAAAGTTCAAATGAACTTAAAGCAACTTAGGTACCTGTGGAAACATCAAACAAATCAATACAAGATTCAGACAATCAGACAACAGTCAAAAGCAACCAACAATCTCAATGTACAAAATGTGTAAGTCAAAAGTCAAACTCAAATGAGTTAAGATTAACCTACAAAACACACAAAGGTTAGTAATCAAAGGCAAACATCAATGCTCAAGTGATGAAGCATCATTAACCATGTAACTTGGATGTTCAACCTGAAATCAAAGCTCAAACATGAGAGGCAAACCACTAGGTCAAAGCCTAGGGTCAAAAATGGAGAAAAAATTCAAAACAAAAGCTGAAATTTGACATGAATCAGCTTCAAGCACATCTTGAAACATTCCAAAAGGTCTCACATCAATATCATATACCAAAAGCATTTCATGATCAATTGAAGTTCAAAGCAATTTTAAAGCTCAAATGTGACCAACCAGAATGAAAAATCTCAATTAAATCAGAAATGATTCAAATAATTCCAACAAAATTCATGAGCAATCAGGACATTCGTAATATGCATCACACAAAAAATCAGGACAATTGGAGATCATTTGGCATGGTAAACACATCATGTAGGTTGAACATCAAAAGGTGTGACACAAATTGTCTCACCAACTTAGAACAATCATAAAACAGAGATGACAATTGATAAAAATACCAAATCAACACCAAAATGTCAAGCAAAGTGTCTAGTTTCATCATGCAAAATTTCAGAATCATTGGATCAAAGACCAGCATTTCACAAATGAATAAGCAAGGCAAGGTACAAAATGGATACATGTTCCAACATCCTAGCACAAAATAAAATCCATCTAAGCACAATTTTGGAATTAATGATCAAAAAATAATAGACAAGATAAGGAGCAAGTAGGAAAAAATTGGGATGAATTTAATGCATTTTTCTATTTTTTATGATTTTGTGAAGTTGAAGAAAAAATAAAAAAAAGCATATGAAGCAAGCATATGAAATAGGAGGGAAATGGAAAATAGAATGAAGCATTTGAAATAATTGCATTGCTGGGAATCGAAGTCAGGAAAAATTTGAAAATGCGCGCCTACAGCCAAACGACACCGTTTGACCATACAAAACCTAAGCGCGCGCTGCATGGCTTTCAAAAAAATCCGCAGGTAATCATGATGAACTCGCAACAAAATCCGCAACAAAGCCTATGCATTTCCTAGCAAAATTCGTAGGAAATCTGGAAACACTATGAACATGATGAAGATCATGAAGATCTTCATCCAGAATTTTCCAGAAAAACTAAAAGTGTCCAGAAATCAAAATGGCGCATAGCATCATGTAGGTCTTGCTTCATACATCATGAATCCATAAACATTTCATCAAGAAACAATCAAACATGCATAGATCGAAGAAAATAAAAGTCATCATCAAAAACTTTAATCAATCGTATCTCACTCAAAACAGCATGGATTTTCATGATTCAAAGCTCAAATTCATCAGCATAACAAGATCTATAATATCATGGCAAGGAAAATCAAAATTATGAGATGCGATTTGTAACCTCTTGAAGAGCAGATCTGGAATTGGATGGATTCAAGGCTTGTAATGGCTTCAATACTCCTCTATGATGCTTGTACAAGTGGTTGGAGAAGAAAATGAGACTTAATTGTGTACGATCTCATCAAAAGTTGGAATCACCATTGTTGCTTCAAGCTTGGTGTGTGCTTCAATGCAGCTCTGTTTCTACTGATTCCACGTGCAAATATCCTTGATAACACTTCAGGAACAAGAATCAAGCAATGACAATGGCTTGAATGTGAAGAAAATACAAGAAATTTTGAGAGGAAATTTTGAGAGTTTTGAGATCTAAATCTGAATTTTGGAAGCTCATCTGAAAAACAGTTAGGGTTTTGGTTTATATATGCAATGCTAATCACTCTTTAATCATGTTTAAGCCAATGCAAATGGAATTAACCAAAAATGAGGTGTAAGTGCAAATTAGCTTTTTTCACCTCTATGCATGATATGCATGTGAACAGTGCACGAAATTTGATTTATTTTCACTTAAAAATCCATTTTGGAGCCAATGGTGATGATGAAATGTTATAACAATGCACCAAATTTGAATTTTATGTTTTCCCTCCAAAAATCATTGAATTAGCAAGTGCTCATGTGATGATAATTTGTGCAATGCAATGCATGGTTTGGACATTAGAGGTCAAAAAAAGAATTTAGCAAGAAGAGCCATCCATTTTGGAGTTTTGGTTGAGAAGTTATGCTCATTTGAAGTTCCATGCATACTTTACCATGTTTTGATCATATCTCTTTAACCACACATGAGAAATTGACGATCTTGGACTTTTTGGAAATGGGAGAGAAAGATCTACAACTTGCATGTTCAACAAAATTTCATTTGAAGCTTTCTTGATGATGTAATTTGAAGTTGAAGTTGGGTTAAAACCTTTCCATTTTTGGCAAATTAAAATTATAGGTCACTTTCTATTTTTGGAAAGTTTTGACCTGACTTTAAATTCTTCAATGTTGATGTTTGAAATGTCAAATGAGACTTGTTTGAACATGAATGAAGTATTTCTAATCACTTCCCACTTCCAAATCCACAGTTGACTTGGCAGTTGACTTTCTAGGCCTCCAGATGACCTGAAAATGTTCTGATGAAATTCAAGCCTCTACCACTTGGGATTTTGCTTCAAAATAACATCATAGCTCATATGAACTCTTGATAATGATTATGGGGTCCAAATTCTCAAGAATGGCCACCATCTATTGCTCAATGACTGCCTTTGATTATTTTGACTGTTGATTGCTTTATCTGCAAGACAAAGGTTAGATGACATATTTTTGTACTTTTGGTTAGTGATAAAAATAAAGCAATGATATACAAATGCAAAACATGCTTGGTGATCAAGAACCACTCTCAAAAAGATGACCCACCCATAGGGAAGGAAGCAAGGTGCACAATGATCCTTGAGGCTATGAAATGATATGATATGATGCCATGAGGGATCTTAGGGACAAAATTGGGGTCTTACAGATGCCCCTATTTAAGGTCATTCTAGCCGGAGAAGTGAAGTTTAGAAATCATCATCTCGACGCGGTAGAATGGGCTTAAATAACAGTAATGAGACAAATTTTGGTCCCTAAGAGACCTCATGATGCAAATGTATGCATGTAAAAGACAAACTCTGTGGGGAATAGGGGTCCACAAAGAAAAAGACGATCCATCGGAGTAATACACTCACCAGGAACAGAGACTCTAACAGGACTCCTATGGGGATAAGAAAAAAGAAAAGAATGCGTGAGCAGGACACGACTCTGAATTAGAGGAAAACTGAACTAGACACAGCGTGAGCAAGACACGACTGGACTAGAGACCTCACTGGGGAGAGAAGGACTCAAACAGGGAAAAGAAGAATTCCAAAGGAAAACACATCCATTGGAAAGACTCAAGCTGACTCAAACTATCCACAAAGGATACTTCGGATGAAAATCCGGACTCGGACTGGGGAAAAATTCACACAGAACCTCCCTGCCGGGAAAAATTGCATATATTGGGGGACGCCAATACAACAAAAGGGTAAAAATCGCAACGGAAACTCCACTGGATGTCTAACAAAGAGACTCTCCTGGAGAAGCAACAAAGAAATGAGGTGTTACCGGTATAAGGGTAACAAACTCAGGAAGAATGAATATCTAAGACCGGTATAAGGGCGAGAGATATCAATCAAACATCTGAGAAAGACTTGAAAAAGGTACATCAACTCAGGAAAATCTGACTCCACAGGGGACCGAGGTCATAATAGGGAGCAGAAAGGAAGGAACACCAGGGATACCGGTTACTGGGTATATAATAGGTGACCGACCAAAGCGTGGATTGGTATATATGCCAAAACACTCATCATCCGAAAGGAGGGCTTGAAAAAGCAAATCGACTTACAGGATGGACATTCGACTCCGCAACGGGAAAACGAATCTTACTCAGCTGGGGAAACAAACCCAAAGAGCGCATGAGATATAATATCCATTACCGTCAGAACGTGGATAGTATACTCGCATGAGATATATCATTTATTACCGTCAGAACGTAGACAATATACTCGCATGGAAGGAACACCAGGGATACCGGTTACTGGGTATATAATAGGTGGCCAACCGAAAACGTGAATTGGTATATATGCCAAAACACTCATCATCCTGAAGAGAGCAAAACGCAAACTTACCAAAGGATGGATATTCGATTCTACAAAGAATACGAATCTTACTCCGCTGGGGAAAATCAACAAAGGATTCCAACCAACGAGTGAATGAGATATATTATTCATTACCGTCAGAACGTGAATAATACACTCGCAAAGGAAGAGACACCAGAGATACCGGTTACTGGGTATATAATAGGTGACCAACCAAAAATAGAGAGACAATCGATACAACCAACAACAGGGTAAACGAAAGATAACTCACAAGGGATAAATTGCAAGCAACCGGCAATTATCCAAGAGAACAACAAATATTCGATTCCACAAAGGAATACGAATCTTACTCGACTGGGGAAACACAACAGGCTTCGACTGAAGAGTGCATGAGATATATTATCCATTACCGTCAGAACGTGGATAACATATTCGCATGGAAGATTATCCACAACCGGTTACTGGGTTAATAAAGGATAAATCGACCGAAAAGAAAGGCATCGGGATACCAAACTAGGTATATAAAGATGACCGATCAAAGGGAGCAACATCATTACCAACAAAAGGGTAAATGAAAGAAGACTCACCGGGGATGCATTGATAAACAAATCAATGATCCGGGGAACAAATCACTGGCAAACGGTGAAAGGACCCACTGAGGATAAAATTGCTAGCATCCGGCAATTATCCACAAGACTTGCTGGGGATACAATTGCTAGCAAACGACAATTACCCAGAAGCAAGGAGAGAATATCAACATTGAATATTGAATGAAGATAAACACAAAGAGTAACCATCATCGGTTAGGATGAACAACAAGGTTAACTCTGCAAAGGGGAGAAATTAGGGTTTACAACTACCGAATACGGGGTAGAAGACCACAAGCTCTGGCTGAGGATAAAATTGCTAGCATACGGCAATTATCCACAAGAAAGTACAGACTGCGTTGGGGATAAAAACCACAACAACGTAGGATTTACAACTACCGAATACGGGGTAGAAGACCACAAAATCCACCATCACCCAGAATGAACCACAAAGGTTACCTCTGCTAGGGGAAAAGAGATAGGACTTACAACTACCGAATACTGGGTAGTAGCCAACAACTCTGATAAGGATAAAAATATAGGGTTTACATCTACCGAATACGGGGTAGAAAACCACAACGTCCGCGTGGGAATGAAAGAATCACAATTCCGCACGGGAAACAAAATAGGGTTTATAACAAACCACCAACTGCTAAGGAGCAAGCAAAACTAGGATTTATGACTACCGACTATTGGGTAGAAAACCAACGACTCTTGCCGAGGAATAAAAGGTATATCACCACAAATTCCGCCAAGAAGAGGGAACATAGGACTTACAACTACCGGTTACTGGGTAGAGGCCCAAACTCCGCTGGGGATAAAAAGAGTTTTTGCCGGTTACTGGGCAATTCATTCATTTATTCCACAGGGGAGCACAAAATACAGCTGACAAATGCCAATTCAGGATCAAACCGAAAGGCAAACTGAATCAAGACTCGTCCTAATGAGGATATAACTCAAATAGGAAGATCCATCCCAATATATGTGTTGGGAGGAAACGGAAAAAACCGTCATCCACGACGATATATCTTAGTGGGGAATTGCAGAAGGAAAGACAGACACTTTCTGCTTATGGGCTGACTCTATATTGAGAGATTAGACGCCCGACACCTGCTTGGGAAGATCTACTGTGGAGATCTATATCACCCATAGCAGGGAACAACAAACAGAAGATATATGGCAAAAATGCAACATGAATATCTGAATGTTGAAAGTATGCATGAATATGCGTGATTTATGTTTGATGAATGCTGACAAAACAGACATTTCTAACACAACCAAGCCCAGGAATCAAACGCCCGGTACTACACTTCCGGAGGAAAAAATCCCAAGGAAAGCCAATCTGCTGGAGATCTACATGCTGCAACGTAAAGATCTGCGGGAAGCAAAAGATCAGAGATATCAAAGAAATCACAAAATCTCTGAGTGATGGATCACTAATCAACCCAACTGGGGAACAGAAGTTCACAACAGGAAGGAACTGCCATAAAGCAAATCTGTTGGGGAAAATGGAGAAATCCCGAAATTTCTGCAGGGGATCCTCAGTATCACTGGGAAACAAGAGTTCACTGCGCAAGCAAGAACCTGAAGAAAACAGAACACACTAGTAGAACCTAGCCGCACAAGCAACTCTACTGGGGATACTGTCAGCCACTCCGTTGGGGATAAACCCACTGAGGGAAAAAATAGATCACATAAGTAGATTCTGCAACAAGCCACTCTACTAGGGATCAAAATTATCAGGAAATCACCCAAATCTATGGATGATAGATCACCAACCGACCCCACTAGGGAAACAAAAGTTTACAACAGGCAGAAACTGCCACAAAAGCACCTCTGTTGAGAATACCAACTCTGGCGGGGATTCCGTAGGGAAACATCACAGATACAATCCATCATACCACAAATCTGATGGTGGCTCCACTAGGGATGAGGGGAGAGCTGGGGATCAACCACCAAATGCTGAACCTTCCAAAAAGAAACCAACAGCCGCTGAGGAGGAGATAAAATCACTGCTCTGCTGAAGGAATAAGAGGTGAAAACCTCACCAAACGCTCTGATGGGGAGATATAGCATAAATGCAGTATATCATACCAACAACTCTGCCAACGACTGTGCTGAGGAAACAAACAAAGTACCGAAAATTAATCCACCAACCACTGAATCTTCCAAGAGGGAAAACACCCATGCTGGGGGAGAGAATACTATTGGAGAGGACTGTGAAGTCTATAACAAACATTCTGCTTGGGGAACAACCCCAACAAAAGCTCTGCTTGGGGAATAACCCCAACAACAATCTGGAGAAAAAGGATACAACCAATGCCAGGAATATGAACAAATGTCTTACCCTGTTGGAAATCATGCCACCCTCGGGAGAGCACTGAGAAATTCTCGAGTATCCTTTTATCATAGTGAATGTTCACATTGTTTAAAACAACAAATTTTGAAAAATTTATTTATTTAAACAATGACATTTTATCAATTAAAACATGCAAAACATTTGTTGAATTGAAACAAATAAGAGTGCAAATAATTGGATAAAAGCTCAAATTCATTTGATGGAATGGTAGCCTGCAAATGGCAAGACTCCATAGATCTGTACAAATTTGAAATCAGTGATGTATATTGGAAGAGGGCTACATTGAACATAATGATCCTTTCTCTACCAATTTAAATCTCGATGTATTCGAAGCTTCAGTCGACGACGAATCAAGAATCTCTGATGAAAAGACAGCTATGGAACAGAAAGTCTTGTCAGGATGCAGTTACTTGCCAAATCCCTAATTTTTGCCTAGATTGCCCCAGGGTGAGGTACTCAATCTAGCGGGATGCAAATATTCTTTTTTCATGTCTCTAACTTTTGCCTGGATCGCCCTTTCGGGTTCTCCACCGAGACGCTCATTTTTGCCTAAGCCGCCCTTTCGGGTTTTCAACTTAGCGAGCTATTCTGTTTTTCTTTTGCATATATATATATATATATATATATATATATATATATATATATATATATATATATATATATATATATATATATATATATATATATATATATTTTAGGCAAAGTATTTCTTGACTGCATCTGAATTCACAGGACGAGTGAAATCCTCCCCATCCATTGTTGTAAGCATCAAAGCACCGCCTGAAAAGGCTCTTTTAACAACATACGGACCTTCATAGTTTGGAGTCTACTTGCCCCTGGAATCGGGCGCGAAAGACAAAACTTTCTTGAGCACGAGGTCACCTTCTCGGAACACACGAGGCTTAACCTTCTTATCGAATGCTTTCTTCATTCTCTGCTGATATAACTGACCATGGCACATGGCAGTCAATCGCTTCTCTTCAATCAAATTCAATTGGTCATAACGACTCTGAATCCATTCAGCATCAGTCAACTTGGCTTCCATCAAGACTCTCATTGATGGGATCTCTACCTCTACTGGGAGCACAGCCTCCATGCCGTAAACAAGAGAGAAAGGGGTTGCCCATGTTAAAGTGCGGACAGATGTACGATATCCATGCAAAGCAAATGGCATCATCTCATGCCAATCTTTGTACGTGACTGTCATCTTCTGGATAATCTTCTTGATATTCTTATTAGCAGCTTCAACAGCCCCATTCATCTTTGGTCTGTAAGGAGAGGAGTTATGGTTTGCAATCTTGAATTCAGCGCACAACTCTTCCATCATCTTATTATTCAGATTAGATCCATTATCAGTAATGATCTTATCTGGCACACCATAACGGCAAATCAACTGATTCTTGATAAACTTCACGACCACCTGCCTGGTCACATTCGCATACGAAGCGACTTCAACCCATTTGGTGAAGTAGTCAATTGCTACGAGAATAAACCTGTGTCCGTTGGACGCTTTCGGTTCAATCATGCCGATCATGTCGATTCCCCACATAGAGAAAGGCCATGGTGATGAAATCACATTCAGAAGTGTCGGAGGAATATGAATCTTATCCGCATAAATTTGACACTTGTGGCATTTCTTCACATATTTGCAGCAGTCAGACTCCATTGTCAGCCAATAGTAGCCTGCTCTCAGCATCTTTCTAGCCATGGTATGTCCATTGGAATGAGTACCAAATGAACCCTCATGGACCTCAGTCATCAACAGGTTTGTTTCGTGTCTATCCACGCATCTGAGCAAAACCATGTCAAAATTTCTCTTGTACAACACTTCACCACTGAGGTAGAAACTGCCTGACAACCTTCTTAAAGTTTTCCTGTCTTTAACAGATGCTCCAGGCGGGTAGACCTGGTTCTGGAGGAAATTCTTGATATCAAAATACCAAGGTTTGTCATCATTCACTTCTTCAACTGCAAATACGTGAGCTGGCCTATCCAAACGCATCACGGTAATATTGGGAACTTCATTCCAATACTTGACCATAATCATCGAAGCAAGCGTAGCAAGCGCATCTGCCATCCGATTATCTTCTCGAGGAATATGATGAAAGTCAACTTCAGTAAAGAATGTTGAAATCCTCCTCGCATAATCTCTATACGGAATGAGACCTGGCTGATTCGTCTCCCATTCACCCTTGATCTGATTGACAACCAAGGCCGAATCACCATACACACCAAGATGCTTGATTCTCAAATCAATACATTCTTCCAGTCCCATAATACAGCCCTTATACTCAGCCATATTATTCGTGCATTTGAAAGTTAGCCTTGCTGTAAATGAAATATGTGTGCCATGAGGAGTAATGATTACTGCCCCAATTCCATTTCCGTACTGATTTACAGCGCCATCAAACACCATCGTCCACCTGGAACCAGGTTCTGGACCTTCATCAAGTGTAGGCTCATCACAATCTTTCATTTTCAAATACAGAATCTCCTCATCTGGGAAGTCGTACTGAACAGGCTGATGATCTTCAATCGGCTGATGCGCTAAATGGTCAGCCAAGATACTACCTTTGATAGCTTTCGGAGCTCGATACTCAATATCACACTCAGATAACAACATCTGCCAACGGGCAATCCTCCCAGTTAAAGCAGGCTTCTCAAAAATATACTTGATTGGATCCATTCGGGATATCAACCAAGTTGTATGATTTATCATGTACTGGCGCAAACGCTTAGCAGCCCAAGCCAAAGCACAACACGTCTTCTCAAGCATAGAGTATCGAGACTCACAATCAGTAAACTTCTTACTGAGGTAGTAGATAGCAGATTCTTTCTTCCCTGATTCATCTCGTTGACCGAGTATACAACCCATCGAGTCTTCAAGAACAGTCAAATACATGATTAGAGGTCTTCCTTCTACAGGCGGAGACAAGATCGGAGGTTCAGACAGATACTCTTTGATACTGCCGAAAGCTTTCTGGCAATCCTCGGTCCAATCATGAGATTGATCTTTCCGGAGGAGCTTGAATATCGGCGCACATGTGGCAGTCATGTGGGATATAAATCTGGAAATATAGTTCAAGCGACCAAGAAAACCTCGGACTTGCTTCTCAGTTTTGGGTGCAGGCATTTCTTGTATTGCTTTGACCTTTGCAGGATCAACTTCAATACCTCTCTCGCTGACAACAAAACCCAACAACTTGCCGGAACGGACTCCAAATGTACATTTGTTAGGATTCAGACGAAGTCTAAACTTCCTCAAACGCTGAAAAAGCTTCAACAAATGCTCAACATGTTCAACTTCCGTTCGGGACTTAGCAATCATATCATCAACATAGACCTCTATCTCCTTGTGCATCATATCATGAAACAAGGTAGTCATAGCACGTTGATACGTGGCTCCGGCGTTCTTCAAACCGAAGGGCATCACTCGATAACAAAATATTCCCCAAGGTGTGATGAATGTTGTCTTCTCCATATCCTCGGGTGCCATCTTGATTTGATTATAATCGGAAAATCCGTCCATAAAGGAAAAGAGTTTGAATTTAGCTGTATTGTCTACAAACATATCAATGTGTGGCAGAGGGAAATCATCTTTTGGACTAGCTTTATTCAAATCTCTGTAATCAACACACATACGGACTTTTCCGTCCTTCTTAGGCACAGACACAATATTGGCCACCCATTGAGGATATGTAGAAGTCACCAGAAACCCCGCATCAATTTGCTTCTGAACTTCCTCTTTGATCTTCACTGCCATATCTGGATGAGTTCTTCTGAGCTTCTGCTTCACAGGCACGCACTCAGGCTTCAAAGGCAGGAAATGTTGCACAATATCTGTATCTAGACCTGGCATGTCTTCATACGACCAAGCAAAGATATCGGAATATTCTTGTAGCAGACTGATCAACCCCTTCTTGACAGATTCTTCAAGAAGTGCCCCGATCTTCACCATACGAACACAATCTTCAGACCCCAAGTTGATTGTTTCCAGATCTTCAAGGTGTGGCTGAATGATCTTCTTCTCATGCTCAAGGAGACGGGTAATCTCATCAGGAATCCCTTCAACATCATCTTCCTCTGCCTCAAATACAGGGAATTCAAAATTGGGAGATAGCGTTGGATCATTATGTTCAATGGGTTTTAGAATCAACCTGCATAATGATTTTGGATAATAAAAACTTTAGAATTTAAACAAGCAAATCATTATGCAGATGAAAAAGATTGATTTTATTCTTGTTTTTAGGGCTTTTTGTGATCACTGATTTCATGCAAAAGCAAAAAGTGAAAACAAATGGAAAAACAAATGTTTAACAATGCATTAATTGAATGAAAATATCATTGTATAAATGCTGCCAACAATGTCATCACTTCTCCTTTTGGCATGGGAGAAGGGTTTTTGAACAAAGTGAACAAATTACGCTGACTTATGAATGACCGTAGGAACATCCACAGCGACCCAATTATGGCAGATCCCGCCAGGGATAACGAAGTTGCTCAAATCCTCTGCATCCTCTTCCAGAATAGCAGCAACTTCCTCAACTTGATCAGCATGGATGAATCCTCCACTCTTGAACAGTACTTGCTTGTTGAATGCCCCAGAAGAATAGCCAATGCCAGCCCGGGATTTATTGTCTTCAAGCTCGATCATCTTCCCCAAACCAGCAACTGCGCCACATTCAATGGCCAGCTTCGCATCACGATAGGAAGCAAATGACGGAGACTTCTTCTCAATCGGTTCAGCAACAGACAAAGCTTGGAAAGGAGTTCCAACTTCATCCTCAGCATCAATATATGAGAAAGAAGACAGGTGGCTAACCAGGAGGGCCTTTTCTCCCCCTACCACAACCAGTTTCTTATTCTTGATAAATTTCAGCTTCTGGTGTAGGGTGGATGTCACGGCACCAGCCTCGTGAATCCATGGTCTACCAAGGAGACAACTATAAGATGGGTGGATATCCATAACCTGAAAGGTAACTTGGAAATCACTTGGTCCAATCTTGATTGGGAGATCAACTTCCCCAATCACAGTCTTACGCGACCCATCAAAAGCTTTCACAACAACACCACTCTGCCTCATGGGAGGCCCCTGATATGACAATCTCGAAAGAATGGTCTTTGGCAGTACATTCAAAGATGACCCAGTGTCCACCAACACGTTGGACATGGCGTCGGTCTTGCAGTTCATAGAAATATGTAAAGCCATGTTATGGTCTCTTCCCTCCTCAGGGAGATCAGCGTCATAGAAACTCAAAGTGTTGCAAGCAGTGATGTTTGCAACTATACTGTCAAACTGTTCAATCGTGACGTCGTGATCAACATAAGCCAGATCCAATACTTTCTACAGAGCCTCCCTATGGGGTTCTGAATTCAGAAGCAAAGATAGCACGGAGATCTTGGACGGCGTTTGTAGAAGCTGGTCTACAACGTTGTACTCACTCTTCTTGATGAGCCTCAACATCTCATCACAGTCTTCATTCACTGTGCCACTCGGGCCAACAGAAGAAGCAGGAGTCTTTTGTACAGAGGAAGGTTTAGCAACAGGTGCCGGATTCGGATGATTCACCGCAGTCCCAACCGGACGCACAATAGTATCAGCAACATCAGCTCTAGCCTGAGGCTTTGGCACTGAAAATACACGACCACTACGGGTCAATCCGCTCACATCAGCAATATTAACAACGGAGGATGAAGGCAACAACACTTCTTTCCCATCTTCGACAGCAATAGCACTGTAACGAAAGGGAATTGCTCTATCTGAAGCATAAGGCACAGGGCCCGCAGGCTTGATCACCAAAGAAGGAGAAACCTTCGGCTTGCTACCATCATAACGGATGACAACAGGCTCTGGAATCTTGAACACAGGAGAAATCACATTTACTTCTGGTTCATCTTCATCACCATTTCTGTTTTGAAGAATCTCAATAGTACCCTCATCCAACAGCTCTTTAAGCTCTCTGCGCACTTGGCGACAACCCAATCTATTAACAGAGCAGATACGGCATATGTCATGGTCGTGCTCCATATGATTGTACTGACACAACAGACGATGCAACTCGACCAATGACTGTCGAATATGGCTTACATATTTGACCTTATATTTGCTAGGGCACCCCTGGACCATGTTAACCGACTTCCCATGCTCGGGCAATGGGTTCTTCGTAACATTGGGGCCCGAGTCCTCAAAGCTCAGAATGCCACATCGCATAAGGTCTTGCACCTTAGTCTTCAATGGATAGCAGTTCTCTATATTGTGACCCGGAGCACCGGAATGATAAACACAATGTTGGTCAGGCTTGTACCACCATTGCGGGTTAGCAGGTACAACCGGAGGCTCTCTCGGGGTAATCAATTTCCGCTCCAATAGAGAAGGATATAACTCAGCATATGACATAGGAATAGGATCAAACCTGACCTTTTTCCTATCATAATTCAAATTGGCCTGATTACTGGTGCTGCCACGAGGCTGGTAAGCCTGTTGCTGTGGACGATGTTGCTGATGCTGATTGTTGTCTCTGAAGACAGGTGCTATATGAGCCACCTGGTGCTGATGACGCACTGGCTTCCTCTTATCAGAGGGTGTTCTAGGTTTAGCATGAGATTGCACAGCATGTGCCTCCCCATCTTTCTTCTAAAACGCCCCATATCGTTTAGAAGAGCCTTCATCTTTAGACAACCGTCCCTCACGGACACCTTCCTCCAAACGCATCCCCATGTTCACCATCTCGATGAAATCAGAGGGAGAACTAGCGACCATCCGCTCATAATAAAATGAACTAAGAGTCTTCAAAAAGATCTTAGTCATCTCCTTCTCTTCCAGCGGAGGAGTAATCTGAGCTGCCAGCTCTCGCCACCTCTGGGCGTACTCCTTAAATGTCTCTTTATCCTTCTGGGACATGTCTCTGAGTTGATTACGGTCAGGAGCCATATCCATATTATATTTGTATTGCTTGACGAAGGCTTCGCCAAGATCGTTGAAGGATCGGATGTTTGCACTATCAAGGCTCATATACCAACGAAGAGCTGCACCAGACAAACTATCCTGAAAATAATGAATCAGCAACTGATCATTATCTATTTGAGTAGACATTTTCCTGGCATACATAACCAGGTGGCTGAGCGGGCAGGTGTTCCCCTTATACTTCTCAAAGTCTGGGACTTTGAACTTGACGGGTATCTTAACACCGGGAACCAAACACAGTTCAGCAGCAGACTTGCCGAACAAATCCTTCCCTCAGAGGGTCTTCAATTCCTTGCGGAGTTCGAGGAATTGGTCGTTCATAGCTTCCATCTTCTCATTAACATCTGGGCCCTCAGACGGCTCAGAATGATAGATGGTGTCGTCTACCCTGGGAGTGGTATGCACGACCGGAGGAGGCATTGCAAGGACCGGGCTAGATGCCGGCATGGAAGCAAAAGTAGGAGGTGGAATATCTGGCATAAACCCCGGAGGCATACCCCACGGAAACCCGGCTGGCATGGCTGGCACGAAGTGGGCACTAGAAGCTGGCACAGTTGAGGAAACCACTTCAGATATAACAGTCCTCTAGGGAGGAGTTGCAGGAGGTGGAGAAGGTTGATTCTGAGCAGCTAGAAATTGCTCCATCAGAGCGCTCAATCTGGGGACCTCTTCTTTCAGCTCTCGGTTCTCTTGTTCCAACTGATCCATCACTCTTGCAGAATTGGCTCTGGTATAGTACCGATGAGTCAGCTTGTCTTCAAAATAAATGAAGAGCATAGAGTTAGGCCACAGACAAGAAGACCAGAACAAACACCTGCTTATGCAAAATGATGCATGCAATGCTTGTGCATATGCTTTGTTTTTATTTCAAGGAACTTTTAGGGTTCGATTTGCAAATTTGAAATTTTAAAGCATTTAATAGCATATGGAAAAATATCTCATCAAATATATTCGAGACAAAGAAGTACAACATTTTTGATTATATTACAAGGGAAAAGGAAAATAAACATCCTATGGATCCCTAGAAGCTCGAGATGCTGGAAGACGAGATACACAAAGCTTCTTGATCTCTCTCTCATATGCTGCTTCCATATCCGCTTTTTCTTTAGCAAGTCGATCATACTTCCACTTCCAGAACTTGGAAGACTGAGGAAGCAGAGAAGTCCAGGTATCATTGGGATCATCTATCACCTGATGCTCGAGAAATTCGATCAGAGCATCTTTCTCCTTGATTTGCTGAAGCAACTCTTCTCTTTCACGGATCCAGGCACGTGAAAGGTCTTCGTCTCTCAACTCCTCTACGCCTTGGTTAGGGAGGGTTGAAGGCCCAACCAAAACCAACGGTGTAGGTCTCAGATAATCATATGGCATAAGATACTCTGATGCTCTCTGTCTGACCCAAGAGGTATATGGCTCCAAGGCAATGCAGTTCTTCGGACCCAACTCATTTCTACCCTTCTTGTGAATCTTGCGCCAAGCGCGGACCATCCTGGCTTTCAGGCCTTGGGGATCTTTACCCTCCTGAAAGAATACACCTTCTAACAGAATGTTATGAGGTTTATCCTTTAGGGGGAACCCAAGCTGACGACGTGCTAATATAGGGTTGTAGCTGATCCCACCACATGTACCAAGAAGAGGCACATTAGGGAATTCACCACAATAATCAATAATCTGAACTGTATCATACACGCGATCATACCAAGAGATATCATCATTAGTGAGAGACATAAGTCTCGTAGACCACCGTAGACATCCCTTGTTCTCCTTGAAAGCAATCGTCCGCGGTAAGTGAGAAATAAACCACTTATACAACAGAGGCAAACAACACACAATAACTCCTCCACCCTTTGCATTCCTCAGATGCAAAGAGAAATAGGCATCACCCAACAGAGTAGGAACAGGATTAAGAACAGAAAAGATCCTAATGGCGTTCACATCCACAAATTTGTCGATGTTGGGGAACAATACCAAACCATAGATGAGCAGCACGAATAAAGCCTCAAAGGCATCCTCACTCATGGCCTTCCCATAAACAGTAGCTTGAGCAATGAGGAAATTGGAAGGAAGACCCTGAATTCCACCTTTGGTGGTCATATGCGCCTCAATAAGGGATTCATCTATGTGCAACAAGTCTGCAATCTCTCGAGAAGTCGGAATACTCTCCAAGCCATTGAACGGCACCTGATCCAGAATAGGAATACCCACAAGATAAGCATACTCCTCGAGCGTAGGCAACAACTGAAAGTCCGGAAAGGAGAAGCAGTGATACAGAGGATCATAGAACTGAGCCAAGGTACTCATCAACCCTTCGTCAACCTGAGTAGTCAACAGAGGCAGAAGCTTCCCATAACGAGCTTTGAAACCCAAGGGATCTAATACATAGGATGTCAGATTCCTTAACTCTTTCACATCGGGCTGTCTAAAGCTGTACTTCTTTGTATGCCTTTTTGGTCTTTCCATGTCTGAAAATTTTGCAAATAAACCCTTTAAGTTCCTTGAAAATTTTCTCATTTTTCTGATGACATGAATGCAGATGAATGCATGAATGCAACAATCACACTCAAGGATCAAGCAAATCACACCAGACAAAGGTCATGGGAAAGCTCATAGCATCCTTAATATCAATCATCCATTTTTGTGGATTATGGTTTACACCTTATCGACACCCAAGTTCCATTGATATTAACAATACATGAACCGACTCAATCATCCTTAATATCAATCATCCATTTTGGTGGATTATAGTTTACACCTTATCGACACCCAAGTTCCATTGATATTAAGGATGTCTGAACGACTCAACCACGAATCACGGGTTTGTTGAGAGTCACGAGCATGGAGTCTCGGTTAAGAACCACCCAAAGGGAGTGTACTAGGGTTTAAACCTGCCAAACATGTTCTACCAGAGGTTCCCATAGTCATCATCCCATCTTTCGAATATTATCGGAGGAACGAATACTCGTATTCCAAAAATATTCTCAAGAGAGACTCTTATGAGTGTAGTATCGCGTAACAATCGCATCAGATCTTACATCTGAACGACTTCCGCACTACATCCTAAAAATAGGCCAAGATGGGCTTGATAAACTAAGGTCCTTGGCTTCTAAGGCACATGATTGAAAGAATAATGCCTAACCACAAATAACTTGTGTGACATTATTAATCCAACATGACCTCCACCAAGTGAATGGACTCGCAAGTCAACTTGTTAAGGAATACTCCACACAAGTCGACAAGACTATGCCATTCTCCTATCCTAAAGTGCACTCGAGTTCGGGTATAGAACTCATCTCACAGAGATCACCAAGCAAACATCAATTGTATATCAAGCAATTCAAACATTACAATCAATACAGTTATCCCAAATTATACAAAAATATGTCAAATAGCAGATAAACAAATATCATACAACAAGGGTGAAAAGTAGGCAAAACCACCAAGGATAGAATTGTCTCCTCAGCAGAGTCGCCACTTTTCTGTAGCGGTGTATTCCTCACTTTATGATTTATTGATTAAATCAAAAGCAAAGCATACAAAGAATCGAGTCGCCACCGCACATTTATTTATCCAAAGGAATGGCTAAAAAGCGAACAAAAGCCTAAGAAGTTTTACACATAGAAAACTAATGAAAAGATCAGAGATCTGGGTAAGGGGTTAATTACGCAATGGGAAGGTGTTAGGCACCCAAAACGTCCTAGGTACTCCTAGGGAGCCCTTTTCACACTTGTTGTACGAAATGTTATTTGTTTATGAAATATATTTTTGTGCAAACATGGATTGAAGGGATGAGAAAAGAATATACAATTCATTATTTTTGTGTTTGAACGGATGAACCTGTTGCCTACGTACCTTTCCATGGAAGGTAAGGATCAAAACGCCGTAGTTCGGCTAAAAGATTTCCAAAATATGAGTGGATTCATTTTAAAACAAAAGCCCTAAGGTCTTTCGTTATCCACGGGAGAAAACTCAACCTTATACAAACAACAAGTCCACCATGTGAGAAAAGCTTCAACTTGCTAGTGAGGGGTTAACCCTATAATAAGCAAGGAAGTCTTACAATTCAATCACTAAGGACAAAAGGTGAGATTAACATCAACCAACTAGGATAAATCAAACCTATGGCTAATGTGTGAAAACTTATCAAGAATGGACAAAGCCACAAAACAATTGAATGAGTGAAATTAACCAATTAGGATTTATTCACAAAAGATAGTCAAAGTATGATTAGAATTCAATTCAAAGAAGTATTATGAAATGGAGTTTTAAAAAAATCAAAGGCCTAAAGCCTAGGTTTCTAATTTGAAAAGAAATGAAAATGTTTGCACAATATTTTTCAGGTTTTGGGTTAACATGCAAAGATGGAGGTTTAAAGAAACAAAAATGTGGGAGGGTGAAGAAGTAAAACTTCTTAGATGTTCACCTCTTGAAATCCTATGTAGATGATTCAAGTGATTCCTTTGGAATAGGCAACAATGCAAATAACAAAGCAAATGGATACCGGATGCCAATCAATGGACTTATACCAATCTCCTAACACAAAGAAACAATGATACCAGATGCCAATCAATGGACTTGTACTAGTCTCACAAAACAAAATAATAAGGATACCAGATGCCAATTAATGGACTTATACCAATCTCCTAAAACAAAACAAAACATGGATACCAGATGCCAATCAATGGACTTATACTAGTCTCCTACCACATCATGGGAAACAACTGCCAATTAGTGGACTTATGCTTGTCTCCTCCATGGACAAAACAAGATGCTTCAAAGTAAAGTTTATGAAGTGATATACAAGTGATGATGATAAATACACAAAGGCACACTCAATCAAATATGCACAGATGAATCAAGTAAGCAGACAATCAAGTCAGTTAGCACACACTATATACAATCAATTAGGCTCAAGCAAGGTTAGGCTTTACAGCCAACTGGAATGGGGTGGTTTGTGCTCTTAACCCTAACATTGAGAGTTAGGGTGAAGCAGATGAAATGGAGATGAGGGGTGTGCCTCATAGCTCTTATCCCTGGCCTGGGAGAGCTTCAAACAATGGAATGTGTGGGAGTTCAGAAAGTTGGAAGTTTTCTCCACAAGTGATTGACTCTATAAGATCTTGGGTTAGTATTCACAATGCATCAACACATTGTGTGAGCAAAGTGAATGACACACTGAGTAACAGGAGATGGACTACACATCTCTTTTATCTACCAATTGCCTCATAAGTGGACTTTTCCTGCTTGGCACAAAAGATAAACAAACACAAGCATTGCCTCTTAAGGAGGACTTCAGACAGGTGCCTACCAATAACAGTAGGTCTTCCAGACTACATGAAGATTAGAGATTCTAACTAAGTGGTTAAGCAACCAAGCAAAGCAAAGTTCAAATGAACTTAAAGCAACTTAGGTACCTGTGGAAACATCAAACAAATCAATACAAGATTCAGACAATCAGACAACAGTCAAAAGCAACCAACAATCTCAATGTACAAAATGTGTAAGTCAAAAGTCAAACTCAAATGAGTTAAGATTAACCTACAAAACACACAAAGGTTAGTAATCAAAGGCAAACATCAATGCTCAAGTGATGAAGCATCATTAACCATGTAACTTGGATGTTCAACCTGAAATCAAAGCTCAAACATGAGAGGCAAACCACTAGGTCAAAGCCTAGGGTCAAAGATGGAGAAAAAATTCAAAACAGAAGCTGAAATTTGACATGAATCAACTTCAAGCACATCTTGAAACATTCCAAAAGGTCTCACATCAATATCATATACCAAAAGCATTTCATGATCAATTGAAGTTCAAAGCAATTTTAAAGCTCAAATGTGACCAACCAGAATGAAAAATCTCAATTAAATCAAAAATGATTCAAATAATTCCAACAAAATTCATGAGCAATCAGGACATTCATAATATGCATCACACAAAAAATCAGGACAATTGGAGATCATTTGGCATGGTAAACACATCATATAGATTGAACATCAAAAGGTGTGACACAAATTGTCACACCAACTTAGAACAATCATAAAACAGAGATGACAATTGATAAAAATACCAAATCAACACCAAAATGTCAAGCAAAGTGTCTAGTTTCATCATGCAAAATTTCAGAATCATTGGATCAAAGACCAACATTTCACAAATGAATAAGCAAGGCAAGGTACAAAATAGATACATGTTCCAACATCCTAGCACAAAATAAAATCCATCCAAGCACAATTTTGGAATTAATGATCAAAAAATAATAGACAAGATAAGGAGCAAGTAGGAAAAAATTGGGATGAATTTAATGCATTTTTCTATTTTTTATGATTTTGTGAAGTTGAAGAAAAAATAAAAAAAAAGCATGTGAAACAAGCATATGAAATAGGAGGGAAATGGAAAATAGAATGAAGCATTTGAAATAATTGCATTGCTGGGAATCGAAGTCAGGAAAAATTTGAAAATGCGCGCCTACAGCCAAACGACACCGTTTGACCATACAAACCCTAAGCGCGCGCTGCATGGATTTCAAAAAAATCCGCAGGTAATCATGATGAACTCGCAACAAAATCCGCAACAAAGCCTATGCATTTCCTAGCAAAATTCGCAGGAAATCTGGAAACGTTATGAACATGATGAAGATCATGAAGATCTTCATCCAGAATTTTCCAGAAAAACTAAAAGTGTCCAGAAATCAAAATGGCGCATAGCATCATGTAGGTCTTGCTTCATACATCATGAATCCATAAACATTTCATCAAGAAACAATCAAACATGCATAGATCGAAGAAAATAAAAATCACCATCAAAAACTTTAATCAATCGTATCTCACTCAAAACAGCATGGATTTTCATGATTCAAAGCTCAAATTCATCAGCATAACAAGATCTATAATATCATGGCAAGGAAAATCAAAATTATGAGATGCGATTTGTAACCTCTTGAAGAGCATATCTGGAATTGGATGGATTCAAGGCTTGTAATGGCTTCAATACTCCTCTATGATGCTTGTACAAGTGATTGGAGAAGAAAATGAGACTTAATTGTGTACGATCTCATCAAAACTTGGAATCACCATTGTTGCTTCAAGCTTGGTGTGTGCTTCAATGCAGCTCTGTTTCTACTGATTCCACGTGCAAATCTCCTTGATAACACTTCAGGAACAAGAATCAAGCAATGGCAATGGCTTGAATGTGAAGAAAATGCAAGAAATTTTGAGAGGAAATTTTGAGAGTTTTGAGATCTAGATCTGAATTTTGGAAGCTCATCTGAAAAACAGTTAGGGTTTTGGTTTATATATGCAATGCTAATCACTCTTTAATCATGTTTAAGCCAATGCAAATGGAATTAACCAAAAATGAGGTGTAAGTGCAAATTAGCTTTTTTCACCTCTATGCATGATATGCATGTGAACAGTGCACGAAATTTGATTTATTTTCACTTTAAAATCCATTTTGGAGCCAATGGTGATGATGAAATGTTATAACAATGCACCAAATTTGAATTTTATGTTTTCCCTCCAAAAATCATTGAATTAGAAAGTGCTCATGTGATGATAATTTGTGCAATTCAATGCATGGTTTGGACATTAGAGGTCAAAAAAAGAATTTAGCAAGAAGAGCCATCCATTTTGGATTTTTGGTTGAGAAGTTATGCTCATTTGAAGTTCCATGCATACTTTGCCATGTTTTGATCATATCTCTTTAACCACACATGAGAAATTGATGATCTTGGACATTTTGGAAACGGGAGAGAAAGATCTACAACTTTCATGTTCAACAAAATTTCATTTGAAGCTTTCTTGATGATGTAATTTGAAGTTGAAGTTGGGTTAAAACCTTTCCATTTTTGGCAAATTAAAATTATAGGTCACTTTCTATTTTTGGAAAGTTTTGACCTGACTTTAAATTCTTCAATGTTGATGTTTGAAATGTCAAATGAGACTTGTTTGAACATGAATGAAGTATTTCTAATCACTTCCCACTTCCAAATCCACAGTTGACTTGGCAGTTGACTTTCTAGGCCTCCAGATGACCTGAAAATGTTCTGATGAAATTCAAGCCTCTACCACTTGGGATTTTGCTTCAAAATAACATCATAGCTCATATGAACTCTTGATAATGATTATGGGGTCCAAATTCTCAAGAATGGCCACCATCTATTGCTCAATGACTGCCTTTGATTATTTTGACTGTTGATTGCTTTATCTGCAAGACAAAGGTTAGATGACATATTTTTGTACTTTTGGTTAGTGATAAAAATAAAGCAATGATATACAAATGCAAAACATGCTTGGTGATCAAGAACCACTCTCAAAAAGATGACCCACCCATAGGGAAGGAAGCAAGGTGCACAATGATCCTTGAGGCTATGAAATGATATGATATGATGCCATGAGGGATCTTAGGGACAAAATTGGGGTCTTACAGTAAGAAACCACATATGTCTTACATGAAGATTTGGGGTTGCGAAGTTTATGTGAAACGACAAATTTCAACTAAGCTTGAGCCCAAATCTGATAAATGCTTATTTATGGGGTATCCTAAAGAAACAAGAGGGTATTACTTCTACAATCCTTCTGAGGGCAAAGTGTTTGTCGCTCGAACTGGAGTTTTCCTAGAAAAGGATTTTATTTCCAAAGGAATCAGTGGGAGGAAAGTAGAGCTTGAAGAAATTCAAGAATCACAAAGCATCGATACACCTATGGAGGAATTAGAGCAGGAAACACAAGTAGTTGTGGAAGAGCAACCTGCTTAAGTAGAACAAGACCAGCGTAGGTCAAGCAGGATACGTCACATACCTGAGAGATATGGATATGTCATAACTGATTAAGGTGATGTATTACTCATGGATTAAGATGAGCCTGTGACCTACCAAGAGGCCATAACTGGTCCCGAGTCTGAGAAGTGGCTAGAAGCCATGAAATCTGAAATGGATTCCATGTACACAAACCAAGTTTGGACCTTGGTAGAGCCTCCTGTAGGAGTTAACCCTATAGAATGCAAGTGGGTCTTTAAAAAGAAGACTGACATGGATGGTAAGGTACATACCTATAAGGCAAGACTGGTTGCAAAAGGATATAAACAAATTCATGGGGTTGACTATGATGAAACCTTTTCACCTGTTGCAATGCTTAAATCTGTTCGGATTTTACTTGCTATCGCTGCATATCATGATTATGAAATATGGCAGATGGATGTCAAAACTGCTTTCCTTAATGGGAATCTTCTTGAGGATGTGTACATGACACAACCTGAAGGATTTGACATACCAGAAGAAGCCCAAAAGATATGTAAGTTACAAAGATCAATCTATGGATTGAAGCAAGCTTCCAGAAGCTGGAATCTTCGTTTTGATGAAACGGTAACACAATATGGATTCATCAAGAACGAAGATGAGCCTTGTGTCTACAAGAAGGTTAGTGGGAGCATGATCATTTTCTTGGTATTATATGTAGATGACATATTACTCATTGGAAACGATGTCCCTACCCTGCAACAAGTAAAGTCTTGGTTGGGGAAATGCTTTATTGTGAAGGACTTAGGTGAAGCAGCCTATATATTAGGAATCAGAATCTATAGAGATAGATCACAAAAACTGCTTGGCCTAAGTCAGAGTACGTACATAGACAAAGTGCTGAGACGCTTTAATATGCATGATTCCAAGAAAGGATTCATACCTATGCAACATGGCCTGTGTCTATCAAAAATAAAGTCCCCTTCAACTAAGGAAGAAAGGGATCGCATGAATAAGATTCCATATGCATCTGCAATAGGATCTATCATGTATGCCATGTTATGTACTCGACCGGATGTCTCGTATGCTTTAAGTGCAACGAGTAGGTACCAATCTGATCCTGGTGATGCCCATTGGGTAGCTGTCAAGAATATCCTTAAGTATTTGAGAAGGACTAAGGACTCATTCTTGATATATGGAGGTCAGGAAGAGTTGGATGTAATTGGATACATCGATGCTAGCTTCCAGACATATAAGAATGACTTTAGATCGCAATCTGGTTATGTGTTTTGCTTAAACGATGGCGCTGTGAGCTGGAAAAGTTCAAAGCAAGATACAGTTGCTGATTCTACAACCAGGCCGAGTATATTGTTGCCTCAAGTGCCGCAAAGGAAGCTGTTTGGATCAAAAAGTTCATTAGTGAACTTGACATAGTTCCTAGCATTGTGGATCCCATTGGTCTCTATTGTGATAACAATGGTGCTATCGCACAAGCTAAGGAGCCTAGATCTCGCCAACGATCCAAACACATACTTAGGTGTTATCACCTCATTCGAGAGATAATAGATAGAGGAGATGTGAAAATATGCAGAGTACCCACACTTAACAATATTGCTGACCCACTGACAAAGCCTCTTGCGCAGCAGAAGCATGATAGCCATACTAGATCTATGGGCATTAGGGGTATGCCTGATTGACTCTAGTGCTAGTGGGAGATTGTTGGTGTAAGCCCTAGAGGCCAATACTTTTGGTACTTGTATCGAATTATTTATTAATAATAAAAGGATTTTTCTTTATTATGTTTGTTTAATAAAGTCCCTAGAATAGCTAGTCCGTTTAATGTATCAAGTATGACTTAATCATGAGATCACATTAAACATAAGAACACTATTCTTAAAGTATCCGTAGTCAAGCTTTATTGTGAAGTGGGATAACATTAAAGCATGAAGACTATTATGTTTATAGACTGATGATCACATCTCATGGATCATGGATAAAGAGTTATCAAGTCTTAAACATAGGTATGAATATTAAGAGTAATATTTATACTGGATTGACCCGCTATGAGAATACTATATAGAATGTTATGCAAAGTGTCATAAGTTATTCTCATGGTGATAATGGTGTATACCACCCTTCGACCTGAAACCACTATGGACCCTAGATGTAGAGTCGAGTGCCTTATTGCTGATCAAACATTGTCCGTAATTGGATGACCATAAAGACAGTTGATGGGTACTCCACGAAGCATGCTAAGGGACATGAGTGACCTAGATGGAATTTGCCCATCCTGCGTAACAGGATAAATGTCTATGGGCCCAATATTGAACTGGACAAGGATGACACAGTCTATGCCTTGTGTTCAATATAGACATAAGGGCAAAAGGGTAATTATACACATAATTATTATCACATAAGGATTTGTCAGATCACATGACATTTTCGTGTCTTGGGTAGCATTGATGTGTTGCTAGATACCGTTCACTGTTTATTATGTTAAATACGTGATTTAACATAATTGCAAATGCCGCGAAAACCTATAGGGTCACACACAAAGAACGGATTGATAAGAGATAGAGTAATTAAGGAATAACGTAATGTACGGTGCCCTTAAGTGAATTATAGAACATCGTAAGGTACGGTGTACTTAAGTAGAATACGGAATATGGTAAGGTACCACACGCTTAAGTTATTTTGGCATATTATAAGATATGAGCCATATACACTTGAGTGGGCTTTTTAGCTTGCAGCCCACACAAGTGGTTCTATAAATAGAACCCTTGTGTAGAAGCATTGTCACACTTGCAATTTTGTTTTTCTCTCTCTCTCTCTCTCTCACTCAAAGCCTTCATTCGTAGCAGCTAGCACTGAGATTGAAGGAATCCGTTCGTGTGGACTAAGTAGAGGCTTTGTCATCGTTCAATGTTCGTGATCGCCACAAGAGGTAACGATTCTATCACTGATCATGCCCATTCATAAGGATCATTAAAGGAGAAATTTTAAATTCCGCTGCATTTTGGATCGCCCTTCTCCTTCACTTATCAACATCCAAGTTCCATTGATATCAAGGATACACTAGAACGGATCAACCGCGAATCAAGGGTTTGTTGCAAGTCACAAGCATGGAGTCTCAGTTAAGACCCATCCAAAGGGAGTGTACTATGGTTAAACCTGACAATCATGTTCTACAAGAGGTTCCCATAGTCATCATCCCATCTTTCGGATATTATCGGATAAAGGACTACTCGTATTTCAAAAATATTCTCAAGAGAGACTCTTATGAGTGTAGTATCGCGTAACAATCGTATCAAATCTTACACTTGAACGACCTTCACACTACATCCTAAAATAGGTCAAGATGGGCTAGGTAATCTAAGGTCCTTGGCTTCTAAGTCATATATTGGAAAGAGTAATGCCTAACCACTACTATTCGTGTGACATTATTGATCCCAACATAACCTCCACCAAGTGAATGGGCTTGCAAGTCAACTTGTTAAGGAATAACTCCACACAAGTCAACAAGACTATGTCATTCTCCTATCATAAGTGCACTCGAGTTCGGGTATAGAACTCATCTCACAAGAGACCACTAAGCACACAAGCAATTGATATATATCAAGCAATTCAATCATTATAAACAATACAGTCATCCCAAATTTACACAAAAATATGTCACAAATAAATATAAACATACAATACAACAAAGGTAAAAAGTAGGCAAAACCCACTAGGGTGGATATCCCCAGCAGAGTCGCCACTTTTCTGTAGCGGGGTATTCGTTACCTTTAGATTTATTGACTAAATCAAAAGTAAATCATACAATTCGAGTCGCCACCGCACTTCTATTTATCCAAAGGAAAGGTTAGAAAGCGAACAAAAACCGAGAAGTTTTATCAAATCAAAACCTAATAAAAATATCAGAGATCTGGGTAAGGGGGTTGGTTATGCAATAGGAAGGTTTTAAGCACCTAAAACATCCTTAGTACTCTAAGGGAGCCCTTTTTACAAATGTTGGATGGTAGGTTGGTGTTTGTGAAAAGATATTTGTGTTTGAATGGATAAACCCATTGCCTAGGTACCATCTTAAAAAGGTAGGATCAAAACCTCGTAGTTCGGGGTAAAAATCTCAAAAGAAGTTGGTGAATTGATTGGTCAAAAGCCTTAAGGTCTTTTGTTATCAAAGTGAGAAAACTCAACCCAAAACCACAAATCCACCATGTGAGGAGAGCTTCAACATGCTAGTGAGAGGTTAACCCTATAATAAGCATGGAAGACTTATAATCCAACACTAAGGATACATGTGAGTATTATATCAACCTCTATGATAACTCAAACCTAATAGCTAATGTTTATGAAAAGCTTTAACATAAATGGTCATTGGAACCATAAAAACAGTTTGAGTGAGTTGGATTTACAAATGAAAAGTATTCACAAAATAAGGTCAAAGTTGACTTAAGATTCAATTCAAAATAAGTGCTATGAAAAGAGTTGAAAAAAATCAAAGGCATGTTGCCTAGGTTTCTAATTTTTGAAAAGCAATGTTAATGTTTGCACAAAGTAAGTTTGGCTTGGGTTAGAGTGGAGAGAAAAAGAGAAGGGATAGGTCCTAAACATGCAAATATGAGGGAAGAGAAATAAAACAACTTGGAGTTCCCTTCTTGAGATCATAAAGTTGATCCAAGTTGCTCCTTTCCTTTGGACTTAGCAAGCAATAAGCAAATAACTCAAGCAATCAAGCAAATATTCAATCAAGCTCCTAGGAATCTTCCAATTGGCTTTTGTATCTCTTATCTTGGATGTCCATGACAATGGTTCTTCTAATTGGCTCAAGTTTAGGATCCCTATCACACAAGAACACACAAATCAAAAAGTTCCACAATGCAATAAAAGAATGGACAAGAGTGAGTTTAGAATTAGAGTCCTTTCAATTCATCTTAAAGATTAAGCATTCTAAAGGCATGAGGCCTAGTTGCTCTTCAACATTTTTAGCATTCTAAAGGCATGATGCCTAGTTGCTCTTGAAACTCCATTTAGCATAGGTAAAGTCCTAATTTTAAGTCCTTTCTCCATTTGCATTGGGTTCACACAAACAAAAACAAAACAAGCACGAGGCAATAGTATATACACAATAATGTGCTCAAGTGAGCAAAAGGCAAATGGCATAAGCATAAACATGAGCTCAAGTGAGCAAAGGGCAAAGACAAATGAATTAATGAGCAAGAAATTAAATTGCATTAAAGTAAATTGCAAGAATTAAATGCTTGAATTAAAAGTTAATGATTAGTAGTTAGTGTTAGTGTCCCATAATGCAATTTAGCGCTATGTTAAGTGTCGCAACGAGGCGAAAAAAAACAACCGGCGAAAAAAGAAACAGAAGAGTCACCACCGTTCGTTATTTATCCCAAAAAAGGGAAAGGAAACGATCGAAGAAAACCTGACAGAAAGGAAAAGACAAGGTCTCACAACCAAATCTAATAGTTTGGGAGTCGATTATGCGAAGGGAAGGTATTAACACCCCTACACATCCGTAGTACTCTACGGGATCCACTCTTATTGTTCTACTCTAAAGGGTGTAGCTATATCTAAGGTACTATTTACTAAAAGAGGGTCAAAAGAAAATGACTCGCAAGGATGTCGCATCCATTGCCTACGTATCTCATCTGAACATGAGAATCAGAGTCTTCGTAGCTCGGCTACCTATGGGTTAAAGAGAAGTGTGCTCGATAAGACATCGTGTCTTATGCCTACGTATCTCATATGGAATGAGAATCAGAGCAAAACGTAGTTCAGCTAACTACGGGAACAAGAGTCTCGATTGCAACTAGGGCAAGAGAAAAGGAAGGTCTCGATCGCTACGAGGGCGAGAGAAAAGAATCACAGCAAGGGCGAAAGCAAACAAGGATTAATTGTTAATCGTCAGTCAAAAAAACTCAGCAAGACATCGCATCTCGTGCCTACGTATCTCATCTGAACATGAGAATCAGAGTTGTCATAGTTCTCCTAACTAAGGGTTAGGGATTGCCATCTGAACATGGACTTACAAAAGAGGACACCAGTTGTGTCAAAGGAAAATGGGCAATGTGTTCAACATCCTAGTAGTAGGTGTCACAACTTGCTGAATCAAGTCTTAGGCAGTTACCTCTTTGCAATAGAATGGACTGACATGACACAAGATCGGAGACGCACGGAAGGTCTAAAAATGGGGAAGCTCTACCCTAGAGTTGTCATGCAATGTGGACCTATATGTTAGGATTTACAAAGGGGAACATCTACCTAATGTTAGCATGCAAGGAATGAGGGAATTCTACCTATGTTATCATACAAAGGGTTCTACCTAATGGGTGCTACCTAAACGGAGCAAGAGTCAATGGATGGAGTAAGGAGAGGAACCACATATATGGGTAGATGGCGATGCCTGAAGCAATCGACTTACAGGTAGATGGCGATGCCTGAAGCAATCGACTTACAGGTAGATGGCGATGCCTGAAGCAATCGACTTTCAAGAGGATGGATGAATGCGTGCTGGTTCTGTTAAGTTTTGAAAATGATTACTCAACGTCGGATCGAGCTTTTGATCTTGTTTTGAAATGATTATCGGATGTTCGTTTTAATTCTTGTATTAACAAATGAATAAAGAATGAAAGAATAAATATTATACACTTTATGGGAGAGGGGTACATTTTTTATGAATGGGGATGGTTCATGGCCATTAAACAATAAGAATATATGCCTCATACATCATACAAGTAGGCAAGAGTTAATCAAACAATAAGAATATATGCCTCAATCATCATACAAGTAGGCAACAGTTAATCAATCAAATCAGATAAGCAAACAATGTATAATCAAATCAAAGAATCAAAGAATCAAAGAATGAGATAATGAGGCATTAAACAATGTATCGGAGTATGAACATGTCAAACAATCAAGCAATATTAAGCATGGATGAAATAAACAAATATAACAAAGGACAGATGAATCAGACAGATAAAAAGGTGCACAAAAAGGTTCACTGAAATAATTTAATCAGGAGATGAGGTAAGGACCAAATAAAATCAAGATGAAAGGCCTCTAATACATGGAATATGAGATGAACAAGGGAGGATCAAAAGATCTCTTCAATTGCCATAAGCAATCCCTAAGCCAACATCGATCATAAAGAAGTCAACTGAAAATTCAAGTCAACTTAAAAATATGAAATACATAGCAAATTAATCAGGAAAATTATGAAAAATTAAACTAAATAAGGTGGGGTCAGGACATCATCATCCCCCAAAAAGATTTCAAAAATAATGAAAATTGGTGTATGAATTAATTGAAATAAGGCAGAACTCAAAGTAAAGGTCAACCAACCAAAATAATTATCAAATAAATAGCAAATTAATCAAGAAAATCATGACAAATTAAACTAAATGAGGTGGGGTCAAAACATTATCATCCCCCAAAAATATTTTGAAAATAATGAAAATTGGTTCATAAATTAATTGAAATAAAACAAAGGTCAAAACAAAAGTCAACCAACCAAACTAGGTCAAAAATAAATCCAAAATAAATTGAAAATGGGAAATAAAATTCCAAGAAAAGGTCAAGTTGACCATGGGACAGTGGTCAACCTTCATCCCAAAAAATGTGTGTTAAAATGAACCACTTGGAATTAATAATTAAAATAAAATGTTAACATTAAGTAAATTCGAAAATAAAAATTAAATAACATTAAATAAGGCATTAATAAAAATGGAAAATACTTTTGGGTAATTTTATGGACAAAGAAAATATTTTAAAATAATTAAAATCAAAACAGAAAATAAATGTGAATTAAAAAGAAAATGAAAATGGAAGGTGCATTTGTGCTGATGGGCCTTGAAATGCAGGGTGTGAAAAGCAACAGCGCTGGCCCATGGTCCAAATCAAATATTCAGGGCGTGACACAACTTAAATAAAGTTTTATTAAAAAAACTCATGTGACATTGTTATCAATTGGTCAAGTTCCATAAGTGACTAAAAGACAAAATAAGGATGGATGGCTCAGATTAAAAAACGCGCGCATGATCCAGCGGTCCTGAAGGTGACACACCTTCGTCTTCTTCATGGAGACAAAGAAACCCTAACGCCATGCAATGCAACACGTGAAAACACAGTGTATTTTCTTCAACTTCCACTCAATAATACGACCACTATGATGTACCAAATGACATGAAATAAAATCCAGAACTCAAGTATGAAATGTGTAGATTATCATGGTAACTTGGTTTGAGTAAAGTGATGGCTTAATCATGGAGAAATATTGACAATAAGATGTCAATATGGGCACGGATATGAACATAAAATAACAGCATAAATCCATAACATGAACATTGCCTCATGTTGAGGGCTTCAAAAAAACAGGCATAACATGATTAGCATGGAAGCAAGCATGATGATGAGCATGGCAATGGCATGAAACAAGCATGGTAATGATATAGATGTATCAATAGATGGCCATTGAAAAGGAGTGATAGAGTTACCTAGTGGAAGTTAGGTCCACTGCCCCTTATGTTGTGTAGAGAATAGAAGATGATGTTTCCTTCTTGGTGCTTCAAAGCTTCCACTTGAGAACTTAATGAGAAAAATGGAATCTAATCTTAATGGCCTTGCCCTTGCTTGCTTGAAAATCACCAATGCTTTTTAGGTTTAGGGTTTGCAGCTTTTAAATATGGTGGATCAAAATGGTTAATGGGCTTTGAAATAAATGATTTGTCCATAATCAAAATAATGCCAAGTGAGGTGTAGAAAGACGACATGTGAAATGTTGTTATTTTGGGCCAAACTTAAGTGAATGAAATAAAGGTGCATGGCCAAATGAGGTAACAAAAACGTGGGCTGGTTTGTGCAGCATGGTTTGGCAAGCAAGAAATCCATTTCAAAGTGATGACTTTGTGGCCATGTAACTTGATGATCAAGTCACCAAATGACGAAATAATGCAAACAGTAGCAAGACCTCATGGAGTATAGCATCTTTCATGTTGATCACAAGTGGAAATGATGAATGGAAGAAGGTGGAAAATGGCCCTCAAGATCGTGTCTCAACATGCAAAACTGATTGGGCCACTTTGGCCTAAAATCTGCCTAGAAAAACAAGTCATGGTGCCCACTTTAGGTGAATGTATCTCTCAAACCATGGATCCAAATGAGATGATTCCAAAAGGAGGTGAAAGAGGACATGGCAAGGCATAATTGTTGTGAACAAAACATTTTCAATTGGTACCTTGAAGTGCAAGAAAACTGGCCAAGAAGTCTTGACAAACTTTGAAGATTTTTGGACTTGGAAATTTTTCTAAGTGTCCTAAGAATATGCCTTACTTTGACTAAGCATAACTTTCTCAACTTTGATCCAAATGAAGCAAACTTTATATTTCTAGAAAGCTTGGAACAAGATGAACAACTTTCATGTTGGAGAAATTTTCAAATGGAGCTTTTATCTTGATGGAAAATGGGCTTAAAGTGAGTGCGACAATCATAAAAACTTGCCCTAAATGGAAAGTCAACCATTTCCAAATTAAGTAAGTTTTCCAATTCCTGATTAAATGATGAATCCATGATCCAACCTTCATCAAATTTCACATATAGGATCCCCTAGGCATGGATTTTGAGATTTCACTCTCAAAATGTCAAGAGTTGACTTTTCTGGCCCCACAGTTGACTTTTCCCAAGCTGTCTGATTCCCGATTCCAATGATCAATCGAAGCACTTCTGGCTCAAATAAAAATCTGATTTTTTGTATGTAGACCCTTGTGGACATATGGAGGGCCATGGAAAAGAGTTTCACCCAAGGAATCAGAAATAAACTGTTTTTATACCAAATCCTAATTTTAGGGCAAAATGATCAGGAACTGATTGCACTGTTTGCCAACAGATCTTTCTGAGATAACTGGGAATCTTCCTAGGCCAAGATACCTCTCCAATCATGACATGGATGAGCTCCTCTACTTCCAACCAAACATTTCCTGTTGTAGGTAGCCATGAAACCCTAATTTCATGATTAAATTCAGATGAACACTTTGATAGTTCTGAATCCTTCACTGATGAACTGTAGACCATAATAAGACACCTGGAGCCCCCTTGAGACCCTTGAGACTTGTATATTTAGAGAATGAAGTCCAATTCTCAATCTTACTCTGTGTGGGCTCCTTCTGTTAAGGAGTGATCAATCAAAACCTGATTCCCAAGTCACTAATGCAGTATGCAATGAGTATGACCTAGTATGATGCCAATGAAGTGTAAAACATAATCCCATGCTTCCAGGAAAAAATGAAGGGTAAATTTTGGGGTATTGCAGCTGCCCCTATTCAATCAACTAGAAACCCGAAAGGAAGATAGCAATGACTCTCGCACTTTCGAGGTATCAAGGGATTGAATACGATAAAAGCCCGAAAATTCACACTGAAGTGAAAAGTGAAGTAATAATGTAGCAATGCCTGTCAGGATCGACAAAGAAGTGGTCTTGAAAAAGAATCCGTCTGGTACAGTGAGAGTCGGTCTGAACACCGAAAAAAGAATGTTATCCTGAATACCAAAATAAATGGTAACACAGAAATAACCATGGCCTGAATGCCGCTTGTCAGTCTGAATACTAGAAATGACTTCGATCTAAGCATCGGAAGATAATGGGTTATCAAACATCGTTCTGAACACCGGGAAACTGGCCTGAGCGCCACTTCGGTCTGAATATCGGAAAATTGGCTTGAATGCCACAAGTTGCATCAACCTGAACATCGGAAACTTCTTCGATCTGAACATCGGAAAATTGGCCTGAATGCCACTTCGGTCTGAATACCGGAAAACTGGCCTGAATGCCACTTTGGTCTGAATACCGGAAAACTTGCCTGAATGCCACTCCGGTCTAAATACCGGAAACCTGGCCTGAATGCCACAAGTTGCGTCGACTTCAACGTCAGAAAGTTCTTCGATCTGAACATCGGAAAACTGGCCTGAATGCCACAAGTTGCGTCGACCTGAGCGTCGAAAACTTCTTCGATCTGAACATCGGAAAAACTGGCCTGAGTGCCACTTCGGTCTGAATACCGAAAACTTGCATGCCTGTCAGCATCGGCAGAAATAGGTGTAGCACCTCAAATTTGCCCCCCTCATTCATGCATTCATTTTAGGTCATTTAACATTTCATATTGCATTTCAGCAAAGCTCATCTGAATTGGGGTTCGACCTCTAGTCAACTTTGGTATACTGAAGCAGTCAAAGCAAGGTTCCTTAAGAAGTGAGATGCATTTTTGGTTTGAAGATGTTGTGTAGAGCTCTTTGGAGCTAGGATTTCATTTTCAGAGGTTTTCTTCAAAGGATCAAGCTTAATGGGCTCAATACAGTTCAAAATTCAACCGTGAAGTCAAAAGTCAATTGTTGGTCAACGGAAGGTCAAATGGCAAGGGAATAACTTGAGTTACTTCCAACATGTCCAAATGAGGCCGATTCATCATTCGACATATTACTCTTGAAGGAACAAAGGTCCAGCGCACAGGTTACAAATTTGGAAAGATGACTTGAACTGTCATGCTCGCTAGGCGAGCAGAATGGTTCGCCTAGCGAGCCACCAGAGTCTGAACTGTCATGCTCGCTAGGCAAGCAAATTCTTCGCTAGGCGAAACCCACGCGTTTTAAGAAATAAAAAAATATAATAGAAAGATCATGGGCTTGAATTGCCTTCATTCTGAGCCCACCAAGCCACGAAAATCAGAGTATAAATTCAAAATTTCAGTGAAACAAAACCCTAGAGAGAGATTCTAACTAATTCAGAGCAGCCTCTAGACACTGAAGAGAAAAAATTCACTCGGACTCTGAGACTTTTCACTTCCATCTCACACAAACCCTAACATTGCTTTGCAAACCCAACCGTGCATTTCAATTTCAATCGATCTCTCCAATCAGGTTTGCCTTATTCCCATTACTTTACGCTTTCAATCTGAAATTCCTGAAGCATGAGGTATTATGGTTGAATCCGGGAGAGTGGGTATAGTTAGGTTTTGCATGTGGGTTTAGATGTGTATGAATGTGTAGAATAATGCCTTGAATGTTTAATCACTTCGCTTCTGAAATGGGTTCCATAGGATTTGGGGTTTCGGAAATCGTACTGTTATCAAAGAAGAACCCAGAACCCGCAGGCATTCGCTAGCACCTCGCTAAGCGAACATGTAGCGAAGCTTCGTTAGCATCTCGCTAAGCGAAGCAGTAGCGATGATGACAATAGCTTTTTTTTTCTTTTTATTTGCTCTCTAACCTGTTTTGAGTTTTGTTGTGACATGTTTTCTATTGCATCCGTGCGCTGTTTACCTGATACTGTTATTGCTATGATTCTCTTGTTTGGTGTAACTCTTGATTGCACCCCGTCTTGTTATTCTAACTTGTTTGTTGAGTTTTTGTGAGGGCTCACAGGACTCTTGAAGAGATAGCTTGCTTGGTATTCCACTTTATTTGTGGGATACCATTTGGAGATTTATTCTGATTGCTTTGCTGACTTGTTTTCTTTGATGGTGCTAGCTTGAGAGATCACCGGGTTTCTTGCTTCTTTAGTTATTATTACTTCGGATTTTTATCCGTGTGGTAGATCTCTTGATCCCTTTATCTTTCCCACATTTTACCGCTTTCTTAGCTGGAAGACCTCGATAGGAGGCGATGTTTTTGTGTGTTTACTTTTGTGCCCAAAGACCTCCAAGAAGAGGCACCAGTGCTAAAGACCTCCACGAAGAGGCAATTGACGGATAAAAGGGATTAGCAGTCAATCCCCCGTTATTCAGTGTGTCGTTCTTTATGCTCGCACTACGTGTCGATGCTTCAGAACCAAAGCCCAAGATCTTTTGTCCGGTCGTCAGTGGAGAAGGTTCCATCTTCCTGAATCCCCACTTTTTGTCATGAGCTCACCCTGTCCAAGGTTAGGAGCTATGAGGTCTTATCCTCATTACCCGTTTGATCTGCTCACCCCGACGTTCAATGTCAGTGGTTAAGAGCCCATTTGATTACCTTTCCATGGCTTGTTTGTCGAGGTTGATATGACCCCTCTTGACTAAAGCCCTACCCACGTATGTTTGAGCCCCCTTGTTGCCGTGTTTACTTTATGCATGTTTGTTTTGTATGGTGTGATCGTCTCCCCATAGGATTGTTAGGCTTCGTATAGTCTCTCGTTTGCATGTCAATTAAGGTAGCACGGTTCCTTCGTCTAGGACTTCCTTTTTTGCATGGGCATTCCTAAAACACAAACAAACTCATTGATTTTTCTTCTCCTAAGAACACGTTAACTCCTTCTACTACAAAGGTCGAGCATTCGGTAGATTGCGTAGTAACGTCGTTCACCTAAAAAAACACAAAACAAACAAATAGGTCAGCCGAGCTACGAAGACTCTGACTCTCATATTCAGATGAGATACGTATGCAGTGGATGCGACATCTGTGTGAGTCATTTTCTTTTGACCCCTCTTTTAGTAAATAGTACATTAGATAAACCCACACCCTTTAGACAAGAACAACAAGAGTGGATCCCGTAGAGTACTACAGATGCGTAGGGGTGTTAATACCTTCCCTTCGCATAATCGACTCCCGAACCCAAGATTTGGTTGCGAGACCTTGTCTTTTCCTTTCCTTTTTCCAAGTTTACTTCGAGCGTTTCCTTTCCCTCCTTTGGGATAAATAACACACGGTGGCGACTCTTCTGTCATTTCTTTTCTTTTTTTGCCGATTGTTTCGTTTCGCATTTAGGTTGTGACAATAGGGAAAATGATAATTGGGGTGGCGCAGGGCCAACGACCCCTGCTGGGAATAATAAGGATAAGTCATGAACAAACTTCAGTTTGAGTACTGAAAACAAACTTCTGGCTTATCACTTGGGATACCGAGAATGTCTTATGCTTTGCATGCGTATGTTTGAATTTTACAATGGCGTAATGCTCCATGAAAATGGAAATGCTACGCGATTTGGAAGGATGCAATGCAATATGATTCTACATGCAGGGATGCGAAATGCTAGGTTAGAGAGAACGCCAAGCCGAGGCAAGGAATTCTGCTAGGGAAATGATCACAAACTTCTGGACCCTGGCAATGCTGTTGGAAATACACAACACAATGAACTTTGTGGGGAAACAACCGGCCACGCGGTGTTCTAGCAAAAACAAAATGCCGAGACTCTGACTAGGGAGAGAATGGCACTGAAAGCTTGCTGCTGAGGAAAGCGACAGTGGTTCTGGCAACCATAATATGCGAGAGAGACGGCTCAGCAGGGGAAGCAAACACTGATAAGGCACCGAGATTCTGCTTCAGGGAAAGAGACCGTGGATCTGGCGTCGAGATCATCGATTTGGCATCGAACTCTGAGGAGCATCCGCTTCTGTTGGGAAGATACAGTCTGGCACTGTCAACTCCGCTAGGGATATACAGTCTGATACTATCAACTCCGCTGCGGATATACAGTCTGACACTGTCGACTCTACTGGTGAATGTATAATCTGAAACAAATGCTCGGGGAAGTACAGTAGTGAGAACCTGCTGGGGATTGAAGAATCCAATGCTTGGACCAACTTTGTAGGGATAAGATACCAAACAACAACTGTTATGGAAAAACATCCGCGATCATCTACTGGGAACCTTAAGGAAATGCCCCGAGTGTACCTGTTCTGAATAGACGATCCAAAGCACTTAAAATTTATAGCAATTTTAAATGTTTATTGAGCATGTACATGTAGAGCTCTTATGTTGCATGATGCAATGTTTATCAAAAATTTGGACGTCATTTTTGCAAACAAAACAGTAAAATGAAAATGAATACAGAGATATTCTGAATAACATGATTTTATTGATTCCATGGCCTCTGAATAGGCATTTACATCAAGAAGCAATCCCTGGAAAGAGGTAATTGCACACAAGATAAAAACAGAAATTAATCTAATGGCAATGTGAAATGGATTTCTATCGGGTTCCAATTCTGCTATGACTCGCTCATCTTCAAGATCCTCCAGCTGATCAGCTTTCTGAAAAAATGTGATTGGACTGTTTCCTATCCTTCGAAAATATCCAGTTATAGACACGAGATGAGATTCAGAACTACTCAGAACGCAGTCATTCGCTTAATCCCTAACTTTTGCCTGGATCGCCCTTTCGGGTTTTCAATCCACGGGATACCCATTTTTGCCTAAGTTGCCTTTTCAGGTTTTCAACTTACCGGGTGTACAATCTTTTCATTTTAATCCCTAACTTTTTCCCGAACCTTTTTTATTTTCTTGGTTCGCCGGGATGCCCATTTTTTGCCTGGACTATTCTTTTTATTGTCTAGCGGGTCTATTTTATGCGAAGTATTTTTTAACTACGTTTGAGTTCACAGGGGAAGCGAAGTCTTCACCATCCATAGTTGCAAGCATTAATGCTCCATCATCAAAAATCTTTGTGACAATATATGGTCCATCATAGTTAGGAGTCCACTTACCCCTGTGATCTGTCTGAGGAGGAAGGATCCTTTTCAAAACCAAATCTCCGACTTGGAAGTATCGAGGACGCACTTTCCGATCGAAGGCTCTCTTCATCCGACTTTGATACAACTGCCCATCACAAATGGCTGCCATTCGCTTCTCTTTGATAAGACTCAACTCATTGAACCTTGTCTGAATCCATTCAGCTTCGTCTAACTTGACATCCAACAGGACTCTTAGAGAAGGAATCTCCACTTCAACAGGTAGGACTGCTTCCATACCATACACAAGGGAGTAAGGGGTTGCCCCGGTCGATGTACGCACTGAAGTACGGTACCCATGCAAGGTGAAGGGTAACATCCCATGTCAATCTCTGTACGTAACGACCATCTTCTGCACAATCTTCTTTATGTTCTTATTTGCTGCCTCAACAACACTGTTCATCTTAGGACGATACGGGGAAGAATTGTGATGCTGAATGTTGAAGTTCTTGCACAACTCCTTCATCATTTTGTTATTGAGATTAGAACCATTATTAGTAATGATTCTTTCGGGAATCCCATAACGACAAATGATTTCTTTCTTAATGAATCGGGCAACCATATGTCTGGTGACCTTCGCAAATGACGCTGCTTCGACCCACTTGGTGAAATAGTCGATGGCAACAAGGATGAAACGATGCCCATTGGCAGCAGTCGGCTCAATCTTTCCAATCATATCAATGCCCCACATAGCAAACGGCCACGACGAAGACATCACATTCAGAGGATTTGGCGGCACATGCACCTTATCAGCATAAATCTGGCATTTATGACACTTCCGAGCATATTTGAAACAATCAGATTCCATGGCCATCCAATAATAACCCACTCTCAACAATTTCTTAGCCATTCCATGTCCGTCGGCATGAGTACCGAAGGAGCCTTCATGAACTTCCTGCATTAACATGTCTGCTTCGTGTCTATCCACGTATCTGAGCAAAACCATGTCGAAGTTTCTCTTATACAACACATCATCTTTGTTCAAGAAGAAACTGCCTGCCAATCTTCTCAAAGTCTTTCTATCATTATTGGATGCCCCTGCAGGGTACTCTTGATTCTTTAGAAAGCATTTGATGTCGTGATACCAGGGCTTGTCATCAACTACCAGTTCAGCAGCAAACACATACGCGGCCCTATCAAGGCGCATAACATCAATCCTGGGAGCATAGTTCCACCTAGTCACCTTGATCATGGATGATAGAGTAGCAAGAGCATCTGCCATCTGGTTTTCGTCACGAGGTATATGGTATAGCTTTACTGTTGTGAAGAAGGTCAACAGTCTTCTCGTGTAATCTCTGTAGGGGACCAGATTAGGCTGGAGAGTGTTCCAATCACCATTCACTTGATTGATCACTAGAGCTGAATCTCTGAAGATGTCCAGAGTCTTGATTCTCAAATCAATGGCTTGCTCAATACCCAAGATACATGCTTCATACTCAGCTTCATTATCGGTGCACTCAAAAGTCAGACGAGCGGTGAAAGGCATGTGGGCACCTTTCGGAGTGGTAATGACAGCGCCGATTCCACTTCCTTTGGCATTGACGGCCCCATCAAACATTAAAGTCCATTTTTCATCTGGATCAGGTCCCTCCTCAACAACTGGCTCTTCACAGTCTTTCATCTTGAGGAACATGATGTCTTCATCCGGAAAATCAAACTTCATCGACTCATAATCATCAATTGGCTGCTGAGCAAGATAGTCTGACAGAATACTCCCTTTGATGGCTTTCTGGGATGTATATTGGATGTCGTACTCTATCAGTACCATTTGCCAACGAGCAACCCTTCCGGTGAGAGCTGGCTTCTCAAATATATACTTGACTGGATCCATTTTGGAGATCAGTAAGGTTGTGTGAGTCAACATGTATTATCGCAATCGCTTAGCAGCCCATGCAAGTGCACAACATGTCTTTTCAAGCATTGAGTATCTCGACTCGCAATTCGGTGAATTTTTTACTCAGGTAGTAGATGGCATGCTCTTTCCTACCTGTCTCGTCGTGTCGACCGAGAACATAACCCATGGAACTATCAAGTACTGTCAAATACATAATCAACGGTCTCCCTGGGACTGGAGGCATAAGGATTGGAGGACTCTTCAAATACTCTTTTATTTTTTCGAAAGCCCTTTGGCAATCATCATTCCACCTGATAGCCTGATCTTTTCTTAACAATTTGAATATTGGCTCACACGTGGCTGTTAGGTGAGAAATGAACCTTGCAATGTAATTCAACCTTCCTAAGAAACCACAGACTTGCTTTTCTGTTCTTGGCTCAAGCATTTCTTGTATTGCTTTCACTTTGGCCGGATCCACCTCAATCCCTTTTCCGCTAACAATAAAACCCAGCAATTTTCCAGATCTCACCCCAAAAGTACACTTTTTCGGATTAAGCCTCAGCTTGAATTTCCTCAAACGCTCAAACAGTTTCTGCAAATTCACCAAATGTTCTTCTTCCGTCTGAGACTTGGAAATCATATCATCAACATAAACCTCGATTTCGTGATGAATCATATCATGGAAAAGAGTTACCATAGCTCGTTGATATGTTGCCCCAACATTTTTCAGACCAAACGGCATCACCTTGTAGCAGAAAGTGCCCCATGGGGTTATGAAAGTTGTCTTCTCCATGTCTTCTGGTGCCAACTTAATTTGATTGTAGCCAGAAAAGCCATCCATGAAGGAGAATACCGAGAACTGAGCCGTGTTATCCACCAAAACATCGATGTGAGGCAATGGGAAATCATCTTTAGGACTAGCCCTGTTCAGATCCTGGTAGTCAACACACATCCGTACCTTTCCATCCTTCTTAGGTACTAGAACGATATTTGCAACCCATGGCGGATAATTTGTAACCGCTAGAAACCCTACATCCAACTGTTTTTGCACTTCTTCCTTTATCTTGACAGCCATCTCTGGTCTTGTTCTTCTGAGCTTCTGCTTGACAGGAGGACAATCCTCTTTGAGAGGCAAACGGTGTACCACAATGTCTGTGTCAAGCCCTGGCATGTCCTGATAAGACCAAGCGAAGATGTCAACATACTCTTGCAGCAATTCAATCAGCCCCTTCTTCACATTATCTTCCAAAGCAGCCCCTATCTTGATTTCTCTCTTGACGTCCTCGGTGCCGAGATTAATCACTTCAATAGACTCTTGATGCGGTTGAATGACCATTTCCTCCTGTTTTAATAACCTGGCAAGTTCTTCAGGGAGTTCACAGTCTTCATCACCCTCTTCTCCAGCTTGAAAGATTGGATTTTCAAAGTCGAAGCGAGCCATAGCAGAACTGTTATCAATAGGATCCGGTGACATGCATCTGCATGAGTGATGGTATGTGCTTATGAGCGTGAACAAGGAGTGAAAACTAAACAAAACATTGCCAAATATATTTTTTTTGATTGTTGAAAACTGCAAAAAAAAGAAAGACAGTGAACAAAATATTTGAATGCAAAAAGACGTCTTTTATTTATGATAAAAAATGCAGGTATTCACATAGATGGGCCCTACAATGAGTAATTACGCCCTGGGCGGAATGTAAGACTTGGATATGCACACATAAACAAAGAAAATTACTCTTCAAGAAGAGTGACTTGGATAATCTCTTCGGAAGACCAATTGCGGAGTACTTCACCCGGGACCCTTGGACGCACCCAGTCGTCAAATGCCGTAGTCACTATCCCCATCTTCTTCGTTGATCCCTTCGGGTACCGTATCGGTGAATGCCTGAGTCAGCTATCCTGCTAGTGGAATACCAAACAAACTGAGAACACTGCGGCGGTACCTGTTATGCAAGACATGCTAATGGGTATGCAAATGCAATGACATGTTTATCAATTCCAAAGGGTATTCTACCCCTTGATTTCAGTCTCACATTAGATAAACAGTGTAAGAAGATCGAGCCGTGGATAAACTTCGGAGACCAAGATGCAATAAAGAAAAACCGTCATACAAATGAGTTCAAAGAGAAGGGCCTTAGCCAACAGTACATCAAAAGAGTATCTCCACAACAAGCCTGTGGATCATCACTACAAAGCAACAAAGAAACACAACAAGTCAAAAGAGGAAGAAAAATCAGGAATCAGCCTCCTGCATACAACCCATAAGGACTGCTCCTAACTTCAGCCAGCAGTGCCACCATGTCAGGATGATCTGGAGATTCTGTCAAACGCCGGATAAGCAAATTCCTCTTTTGAATAATCCCATCCAGTTCTTTGATGTGCTCTATGTAATAATCCCCATCATCCTCCCCAAATACCTCTTCAAGTCTAGATTTATTCAAACCCGCCAACACTTTGAGTTCTTCAATCTGTTCTTGAGCCTTGTCGAGCTGATCTGTGATGTAACCATTGGTTGTACGGGCACACAGAAGCTCATTGTTCTTCTCCTTCAGCAGAGTCTTTAACTTCTCCATATGACCGTTCAATTGGGCCACCGTCTCCTCCTCTTTTACCTTCCGAGAAGCTAAAAATGCATCCCATTGCTCTTGCCACCCAGCTAACTTACCATGGGAATATGTTACCTGCTGCTTGACTCGCCTCAACTCAGAACTGGATGATCCCAAGGCTTTGTCAGTCTTCCTGAAGAAGTTCACCTCCATAGCCAATTTCTTCTCTGCTTCCTCTTGCAATCTGACAGCTTCCCCCTTCTGATATTCTGCCTCATGGTATAGATGCATAAAGTCTTGCAACTTCACACTCAACTCCGAGTTTTCAGTTTGAAGTTCCTCCATGGTATTCTTCAATTTGTCATACTCCTCTCGGCTCACCATTGTTGACTGCTCAGGAGTAAGTGGGTACAAAGGTTCTTCAATAGGAAACGACAGACTAAACTCTTCTACTCTTCTCCGAAGCCAATCTTCATATTGAGGATAAGTCCTGCAATCCCCCTTTCCAAGCACAGTCCTTCCTCTCTTGATCACCTTGAGCCAAGCCTCTGCTGCCTTACGGGATACAGTCAGATCAGATGAAGAATGAAAAAACAGAGATTCTTCCACATCTTTTTCCAAAGGCGGAGTTTTTAAAGCATACCCAAACTGTTTGACTGCTAGAGAAGGATTATAGTTGATTCCTCCTCTTCTTCCTACCAGCGGCACATTCGAGAAGTTCCCATAACTGTGAATAATATCCGCCCGAAGCAAGTTTTGGTCAGACCACTAAGAAATATCTTTAGCTCTTATCCCCATCAACCTCTTCGACCAACTCAACGAGTCCTCGAAATCAATGAACGCTCCTGACTTGGGCAGGTGAGAACTGAACCACTCATGAAACAGGGGTGCACAACAATTCACTAATCCTCCCTTTCTATTCTCATTCTTGTGATGCACCGAATGAAAGAAATCTCCCAGCAAGGTCGGCACTGGATTTCCCAACACGAAGAGGCGTATTGCGTCTACGTCCACAAATTTTGCAACATTAGGGAACAGGACAATCCTGTATACGCAAAGAGCCAACACAACATTGAAACCTCTCTGATCACCATCTCCAAGCTTCTTCTTGGCTTCTCCCACTAAGAAACTCAAATGAAAACCACTGACTCCTCCCTTCTGACACATATTAGACTTCAAGACTAATTTCCCCAAATATGTGGCTGAAGCAACCATGCTGAGATCGGGCAGAAACTCAGAACTGTAGAATAGCAATTGCGGCTTGATAGGAACTCTGAGAAAACTGGCAGCGTCCTCCAAAGTAGGGACCAAGATATAATCCGGGAATGTGAAACACCTCAATGGAGGGTCGTAGAACTGCAGCAATGTAGAGAGAGAGCATCATGTTGATCTTTGGAGAGAACCGTGACGAAACTTAGAATCAACCCATAATCCTTCCGGAATCTTTCTAGAGAATCATGATCCATTAACTTCATCAGTTGTTGAATGGGATCCAAATAGACCACAGGAAATTTGTAGGCGACATGTCTTTTTCTGCCAATATCCATCTTAGGAGAACCAGAAAACCCCGACTAGAATCAAGAAGAAGATATAAACCCCTAGGAATAGATAAACATGTGTTAAATGATATGAATGCGAAATGATGTGTTGCAATGCAGTGACCTGGGAATCAGGATTGTTGTATCTGCTTGAACATCTGTCAGGTTGCACTGTCTGAAGAGAAAACCACTGAGGAACATATAAGAGATCCAAGCTCTGCTCCAACAAGAATACCAGAAAACCGGGTTGGTTGAAAGTTAAGGTTTCTTGAATTTAGCCCGCCCCTCACTGGTAGGTTCTACGCACAGAAGTTTGTCATTTTCTAGCCCTTCAGTCGAGAATAATACGTTTACCACTGAAGGTTTGGCATTATTACGAGACAAAAGACCTCCACTGACTCCCCTCAACAGGACATCCTAAAAGTAAGTTCCCAGCCTCGGGGTCCTCGGATTGAGCAGCGAGAATGCGCCCACCAGAGCTAACATAACCGCGTCTCGGAGGAGAGGCCTCGACTGAGTCCTCGGGAAATGGTCACCAGATTCGACGATTTCTAGAGGAACATACTGTCGTTACGGAACACCCGTAGGACAGAATATATCCAAAAGAAACCTCATCTGGGTGTGGGTCTTCATGAACGACTTAACGTAGCAACATGCTACGCAAGCCTTATGACTATCCATTCTAAAACCTGTGTGTACGCTCAAGCCTGGGTAGTGGGCTTATCTCTCATAGAACAACCCACCCCAAGAAACAACCAACCCCACAGATCCAACAGATACAACAATCATATGTACAAAATGCAATAAGATAATGCAGATAAATGCTGAAAGTAAATAACTGTACAAAAGAATAAACATCCAACAAACAAGAAACTCACAAGAGCTAGGAGGGACTCGCATAGGGAAACTGGGTCCCCAGCAGAGTCGCCAGCAGTCGCAACGAGGCGAAAAAAAACAACCGGCGAAAAAAGAAACAGAAGAGTCGCCACCGTTCGTTATTTATCCCAAATGAGAGAAAGGAAACGATCGAAGAAAACCTGAAGGAAAGGAAAAGACAAGGTCTCGCAACCAAATCTAAGGGTTTGGGAGTCGAGTATGCGAAGGTGTAACACCCCAAAATTTGCCCTCCTCATTCATGCATTCATTTTTAGGTCATTTAACATTTCACATTGCATTTCATCATTATCAATCAGAATTAGATACATTGCATTTCATCATGTCAATCGGGATTAGCTCCAAGAAGCTTGAACATCATCCAAGACACTTTGTGGGTTCTATTTAGATGATCAGTCAACACAAGGGAAGGACTTGAGTTACTTCCAACAGGGGTCTATTCGTCAGTCAAAACGTTAATCTTGAAGGAGAAAAAGTTTGTTCATGAGCTGTCATGCTCGCTAGGCGAGCAGAATGGGTCGCCTAGCGAGTCCCAAGAAAAGCCACCAGAATCACCTACGCTCAGAGGAATTTCTTGAACTGTCATGCTCGCTAGGCGAAGCCCACGTGTTTTAAAAAATAATAATAATAATAATAATAATAATAATAATAATAAATAAATAAATAAATAATTAAATAAAATATAGCAGAAATTTTTTGGACTTGGGCCTCTCTCATTTAAGCCCACAGGTCCACAAAAATAAGGTTATAAATTCAGAGTTTCAGTGAAACAAAAGGCCATTCTATTCCTATTACCCTGGCAGGAAAAATATAGTGAGAGAAGAGCTAACAGAGTTCAGAGCAACCTCCAGAGACTGAAGGGAACTCGTCTGCAAAGAACCAATTCCATCTCATATAAACCCTCAGATTGCTTTGCAAACCCAACCGGGAAATTCAATTTCATTCGATCTCTCCAGTCAGGTTTGCCTTATTCCCATTACTTTATGCTTTTAATTTGAATGCTCTGAATGTATGAGGTATTATGGGTGAATTTGATACCCTTTTGATGCATGTGTTTGACAAGAGGTTTAGGCCTCCTACCCTTGGTTGCTTTTTGTGAGCTTTTTGTGAATTTTAATGGCATGATTCATTTGGGGGCAACTCTTGATTACCCTATCTTGTTTCTCTAACCTGTTTGTTGAGTTTTGTTTTGTGAGGGCTCATATGACTCTTGCAGAGATGGCTTGCCTGGTGTTCCACTTTATTTGTGGGATACCACCTGGAGGTTTATTCCGATTACCTGTACTGACTCGCTTTCTTTGATGGTGCTAGCTTGAGAGATCTCTGGGTTTCTTATCTCTTTATTTGTTGTTGCTTCGGATCTTTATCCGTGTGGTAGATCTCTTAACCCCCTTTATCTTTCCCGCATTTTACTACTTTTTGCCTAAAGACCTCCATGAAGAGGCAATTGACGGATAAAAGGGATCAATAGTCAATCCCCCGTTATTCAGTGCGTCGTTCTTTAAGATCACACCACGTGTCCATGCTTCAGAACAAAAAACCCCAGATCTTTTGTCCGGTCGATCAATGGAGAGGGTTCCACCTTTCTGAACCCCCACTTTTTGTTATGAGCTCACCTTGTCCAGGGTTAAGAGCTATGAGGTCTTATCCTCATTACCCTTTTTGCATGAGCATCCCTAAAACACAAACAAACTCATTGACTTTTCTTCTCCTAAGAACACGTTTACTCCTTCTACTACAGGCGAGTAAGTCTCAAAAGGTCGAGCGTCCGGTAGATTGCATAGTAACGTCGTTCATCCCGAAACTTAACCCGTAGTTAGCCGAACTACGGCTTGCTCTGATTCTCATTCCAGATGAGATACGTAGGCATAAGACGTGACGTCTTAGCGAGCACACACTCCCCCTAACCCATAGGTAGCCGAGCTACGAAGACTCTGATTCTCATATTCATATGAGATACGTATGCAGTGGATGCGACATCCGTGCGAGTCATTTCCTTTTGGCCCTTCTTTTAGTAAATAGTACATTAGATAAACCCACACCCTTTAGACAAGAATTACAAGAGTGGATCCCGTAGAGTACTACGGATGCGTAAGGGTGCTAATACCTTCCCTTCGCATAATCGACTCCCGAACCCAAGATTTGGTTGCGAGACCTTGTCTTTTCCTTTCCTTTTTCCAGGTTTACTTCGAGCGTTTCCTTTCCCTCCTTTGGGATAAATAACGCACGGTGGCGACTCTTCTGTCTTTTCTTTTTCGCCGGTTGTTTTTTTTCGCAGGTAGGTTGCGACAGAAGGGAAGGTATTAGCACCCCTACGCATCCGTAGTACTCTACAGGATCCACTCTTGTTGTTCTAGTCTAAAGGGTGTAGGTATATTTAAGGTACTATTTACTAAAAGAGGGTCAAAAGAAAATGACTCGCAAGGATATCGCATCCACTGCCTACGTATCTCAACTGAACATGAGATTCAGAGTCTTCGTAGCTCGGCTACCTATGGGTTAAAGAGAAGTGTGTTCGATAAGATATCGTGTCTTATGCCTACGTATCTCCTCTGGAATAAAAATCAGAGCAAAACGTAGTTCAGCTAACTACGAGAACAAGAGTCTCGATTGCAACTAGGGCAAGAGAAAGGGAAGGTCTCGATTGCTACGAGGGCGAGAGAAAAGAATCGCAGCAAGGGCGAAAGCAAACAAGGATTAGTTGTTAATCTTCAGTCAAAAAAAACTCGGCAAGACATCGCATCTCGTGCCTATGTATCTCATCTGAACATGAGAATCAGAGTTGTCGTAGTTCGCCTAACTAGGGGTCAGGGATTGCCATCTGAACATGGACTTACAAAAGAGGACACCAGTTGTGTCAAAGGAAAGTGGGCAATTTGTTCAACGTCCTAGCAGTAGGTGTCGCAGCTCGTTGAATCGAGTCTTAGGCAGTTACCTCTTTGCAATAGAATGGACTGACATGCCACAAGATCGGAGACACGCGGAAGGTCTTAAAATGGGGAAGCTCTACCCTAGATTTGTCATGCAATGTGGACCTATATGTTAGGATTTACAAAGGGGAACATCTACCAAATGTTAGCATGCAAAGAATGAGGGAATTCTACCTATGTTATCATACAAAGGGTTCTACCTAATGGGTGCTACCTAAACGGAGCAAGAGTCAATGGATGGAGTAAGGAGAGGAACCACGGATATGGGTAGATGGCGATGCCTGAAGCAATCGACTTACAGGTAGATGGAGATGCCTGACACAATCGACTTTCAATAGGATGGATGAATGCGTGCTGGTTCTGTTAAGTTTTGAAAATGATTACTCGATGTTGGATCGAGCTTTTGATCTTGTTTTGAAATGATTATCGGATGTTCGTTTTAATTCTTGTATTAACAGATGAATAAAGAATGAAAGAATAAATATTATACACTTTATGGGAGAGGGTTAATTTGTTATGAATGGGGATGGTTCATGGCAATTAAACAATAAGAATATATGCCTCATACATCATTCAAGTAGGCAACAGTTAATCAAACAATAAGAATATATGCCTCAATCATCATACAAGTAGGCAACAGTTAATCCATCAAATCAGATAAGCAAACAATGTATAATCAAATCAAAGAATCAAAGAATGAGATAATGGGGCATTAAACAATGTATGGGAGTATGAACATGTCAAACAATCAAGCAATATTAAGCATGGATGAAAGAAACAAATATAACAAAGGACAAATGAATCAGACAGATAAAAAGGTGCACAAAAAGGTTCACTGAAATAATTTAATCAGGAGATGAGGTAAGGACCAAATAAAATCAAGATGAAAGGTCTCTAATACATGGCATATGAGATGAACAAGGGAGGACCAAAATATCTCTTCAATTGCCATAAGCAATCCCTAAGTCAACATCGATCATAAAGAAGTCAACTGAAAATTCAAGTCAACTTAAAAATATGAAATAAATAGCAAATTAATCAGGAAAATTATGAAAAATTAAACTAAATAAGGTGGGGTCAGGACATCATGATCCCCCAAAAAGATTTCAACAATAATGAAAATTGGTGTATGAATTAATTGAAATAAGGCAGAACTCAAACTAAAGGTCAACCAACAAAAATAATTATCAAATAAATAGCAAATTAATCAAGAAAATTATGAAAAATTAAACTAAATGGGGTGGGGTCAAGACATCATCATCCCCCAAAAATATTTTGAAAATAATGAAAATTGGTTCATAAATTAATTGAAATAAAATAAAGGTCAAAACAAAAGTCAACCAACCAAACTAGGTCAGAAATAAATCCAAAATAAATTGAAAATGGGAAATAAAATTCCAAGAAAATGTCAAGTTGACCATGGGACAGTGGTCAACCTTCATCCCAAAAATCAAAAGCTAAAAATAAATTTAAGACATAAAAATAAAATCAAGAAAAAAATGTGTGTTAAAATGAACCACTTGGAATTAATAATTGAAATAATATGTTAACATTAAGTAAATTCGAAAATAAAAATTAAATAAAATTAAATAAGGCATTAAGAAAAATGGAAAATATTTTTGGGTAATTTTATGGACAAAGAAAATATTTTAAAATAATTAAAATCAAAACAGAAAATAAATGTGAATTAAAAAGAAAATGAAAATGGAAGGTGCATTTGTGCTGATGGGCCTTGAAATGCAGGGTGTGAAAAGCAACAGCGCTGGCCCATGGTCCCAATCAAATATTCATGGCGTGACACAACTTAAATAACGTTTTATTAAAAAAACTCATGTGACATTGTTATCAATTGGTCAAGTTCCATAAGTGACTAAAAGACAAAATAAGGATGGATGACTCAGATTAAAAAACGCGCGCATGATCCAGCGGTCCTGAAGGTGACACGCCTTCGTCTTCTTCATGGAGACAAAGAAACCCTAACGCCATGCAATACAACACGTGAAAATGCAGTGAATTTTCTTCAACTTCCACTCAATAATACGACCACTATGATGCACCAAATGACATGAAATAAAATCCAGAACTCAAGTATGAAATGTGTAGATTATCATGGTAACTTGGTTTGAGTAAAATGATGGCTTAATCATGGAGAAATATTGACAATAAGATGTCAATATGGGCATGGATATGAACATGAAATAACAACATAAATCCATAACATGAACATTGCCTCATGTTGAGGGCTTCAAAAAAACAGGTATAGCATGATTAGCATGGAAGCAAGCATGATGATGAGCATGGCAATGGCATGAAACAAGCATGGTAATTGTCGCAACCTAAAAAGGGAATGCGAAAAAAAACAACCGGCGAAAAAAGCAATGACAGAAGAGTCGCCACCGTGCGTTATTCATCCCAAAGGAGGGAAAGGAAACGCTAGAAGTAAACCTGGAAAAAGGAAAGGAAAAGACAAGGTCTCGCAACCAAATCTTGGGTTCGGGAGTCGATTATGCGAAGGGAAGGTATTAGCACCCCTACGCATCCGTAGTACCCTACGGGATCCACTCTTGTTGTCCTTGTTTAAAGGGTGCGGGTTTATCTAATGTACTATTTACTAAAAGAGGGGTCAAAAGAAAATGACTCGCACGGATGTCGCATCCACTGCATACGTATCTCATCTGGACATGAGAATCAGAGTCTTCGTAGCTCGGCTACCTATGGGTTAAAGAGGAGTGTGCTTGCTAAGACATCGCGTCTTATGCCTACGTATCTCATCTGAAATGAGAATCAGAGCAAGCCGTAGTTCGGCTGACCTATTTGTTTGTTTTGTGTTTTTTAGATGAACGACGTTACTGCGCAATCTACCGGATGCTCGACCGTGGGAGACTTATTCGCCTGTAGTAGAAGGAGTTAACGTTTTCTTAGGAGAAGAAAAATCAATGAGTTTGTTTGTGTTTTAGGAATGCTCATGCAAAAAAGGAAGTCCTAGACGAAGGAACCGTGCTACCTTAATCGACATGCAAGCGAGAGACTATACGAAGCCTAGCAGTCCTATGGGCGAAACGATCACACCATACGTAACAAACATGCATAAAGTAAACACGCCGACGAGGGGGCTCAAACATACATGGTTAGGGCTTTGGTCAAGAGGGGTCATATCAACCTCGACAAACAAGCCATGGAAAGGTAATCAAATGGGCTCTTAACCACTGACATTGAACTTCAGGGTGAGCAGATCAAAAGGGTAATGAGGATAAGACCTCATAGCTCTTAACCCTGGGCAGGGTGAGCTCATGACAAGAAGTGGGGATTCAGAAAGATGGAACCCTTTTCACTGACTGACCGGACAAAAGATCTTAGGCTTTTGTTCTGAAGCATCGACACGTAGTGTGAGCATAAAGAACGACACACTGAATAACGGGGGATCGACTACTAATCCCTTTTATCCGTCAATTGCCTCTTCATGGAGGTCTTTAGCACTGGTGCCTCTTCTTGGAGGTCTTTGGGCACAAAAGTAAACACACAAAAAAAACATTGCCTCCTATCGAGGTCTTCCAGGTAAGAAAGCGGTAAAATATGGGGAAGATAAAGGGATAAAGAGATCTACCACACGGATAAAAATCCGAAGTAATAACAACTAAAGAAGCAAGAAACCCGGTGATCTCTCAAGCTGGTACCATCAAAGAAAACAGGTCAGCAAGGTAATCGGAATAAATCTCCAGATGGTATCCCACAAATAAAGTGGAATACCAAGCAAGCTATCTCTTCAAGAGTCATGTGAGCCCTCACAAAAACTCAACAAACAGGTTAGAATAACAAGAGGGGGTGCAATCAAGAGTTGCCTCAAATCAGAATGTAACCACATGAATCATGCCATTAAAGTTCACAAAAAGCTCACAAGAAGAAACCAAGGGTATGAGGCCTAGACCTCTTATCAAACAAATGCATCAAAAGGATATCAAAACTCAAAGTCAGGGGGTAAGGATCCATACATCAAGACGTGACATATATACTGAAACATGTGCCCGGAGGCAATAGAAAGCATGTCATAACAAAGTGTGAAACAGATTGGAGAGCAAATAGAAAAAATGAGCTACTGTCGCGATCGCTACTGCTTCGCCTAGCGAAGCTTCGCCACAGGCTCGCCTAGCGATGCGGCTAGCGAATGCCTGTGGGTTCTGGATTTTCCATGGATAACAGTACGATTTTAGAAATTAAGTGGTCCAACATTCAAGGCATTGTTTTACACATTCATGCATATCTAAACCCACATGTGAAACCTAACTATACCCACTCTCCCGGATTCAACCATAATACCTTATGCTTTAGGAATTTCAAATTAAAAGCGTAAAGTAATGGGAATAAGGCAAACCTGATTGGAGAGATCGAATGAAATTGAATTGCACCGTTGGGTTTGCAGAACAATCTTAGGGTTTATATGAGATGGAATAGGTAGAGGTGATTGTAGCACCTCAAATTTGCACCCTCCCATTTGTACATTCATTTCATTTTTTTAGGTCATTAACATTGCCTTAGCATTGCATAGCATAGTGCATTTTTATCATGCAAAACTGATCAGAAGAAGTCATCTGAACAAGAGAGCAAGGGATTTTCATGCTGGAAAAGGTCCTATGGTCGTTCTGGAAAGCTCATGTGAATTAAGGCTCATGTTGTAGCAAGTTGGCCAAAGTTGGGGGTTCAGGAGCCCACAGTGCGTAACCAAGTCGGCTGGGGCCCATAAAAGTCAACCTTCTAACCAAATACCCATATACCATCCTTGTCCATAAACCAGATATCCATTCAACTCCAATTCCTAATATCCATTTGATCCATTATCTTCAATAGCCCATTTGCATATCCATAACTTTTTTTAAGTCCATTTTTTACAATAAAATCCACTAGTAATCCAAATCCTCTTACCAAATCCATATTTCATTTTTACTAATTCCTAATTTCTAAAACAATCCATGTAACCATTTAATTCTTTTTCCAAACCATTAATGATCATTTACATACACATTTCAATTCATCCTTTAGATTCAATCCAAAGACAGTTTACCATCATAAACCATTATTTCTAATTGACAATTCAAATGCACTCCAAAAATTTCAACCATTAGTTGCAAAACTGCACCTTCATTACATAAGCCAATTTCCAAAATCACATGTATTCAATTCCAATTTAAACATTTCACTAATGTCTCGCATTACTAATTCAATTACCTACATTACACATTCAATGCATAAAAGTTACAACAAAATCCCAAAAGAAACACACTAATCCATACCAATTCATACATTCCAAATCCAATTATTTCCATACACAAAACATGCGTTCCATGCAGGCCATGTATTCAAAATAACAGCATAAAAAAGTAACATCTAGCACAACTAACCCTCCTCTCAGACTCTTCTTTTCACAACTCTAACCGCTTCACCCTTCGTCACCTTCTCAACAGAATTATCGCTCACCCTCCACTTCACTGAAACAAAATTCCCAATCCCAGAAAAACATAAACCTTCACCCTTCAATCCACACCTTCACCACTACGGATCCGTAACCGTAATCTCCACCTTCACAAGATCTTCAACAACCTGCAACAATTCACAAAAAGCCATTTCAAGAAAGAAACAGAAGAAGAAAAAGTGGAAAACGAAATTGAAGAAGCTAAGAATCCACTTCCAGCTTCTTCCTCAACCTTCATCAAAACCATCACGAACTCTCTTCCAGATTCTTCTTCTTCTTCCTCCATCACCTAATCTTCTTCAACCCTCACCAGCCACCACTGTGATCCAATTTCTTCATTCGTTACCCTCGGTATTCATTCTCGACCACACACAAACTCCTTCATCACCATCTTCTTGGACCTGCAACCCTCCCTAGTCCTTCAACAAACTTCACATAACAGAAACTGAAACCAGAGCAAAGCCACAACCTGCCACTCTCTCATCAACGTCTTCAATTCGCCATCCTCCATAGCCTACGAAAAACCTAAACAATTTCACAAAATTCAGGCAGAACCTCGACGGAAGGAGAGAAGATCGAAACCGAAAAAGCAGAAGCGATCCTCCACGAAATCAAGCTCGTCATCGCCATCTTGATTCACGATTCGGCAACTCGACGTGACACCTTGATTCAACACCGAAAGAACGCATCGAACAACAACAACACATTGCCACGATTGAAGAACCTCAAATGCGCCACCTGACTGCCGCATCGTAATCTCCAAATAGGTGCATAGCCGAAGCAACTTGAACGAAATGGAGGTACTGGAGCGCAGAGTTTGACCTCCGCCGACGAGTTCACCTTCGCCTTCGCTGGTAAAACTTCTCATCTTCTCGAGTTTTCGATCTAATTGCGGTGGTGGTGTGAATCTTGTCTGGAGCGTGACCGTGTATTCCTTGGTCAAGTCACGCTTCGTCGTTGTTCGGCGTCCGATTCGTCTATTGCGGGGATCGTGCATTACCGTTTAGCCGTGGTTGAGAGATAAGTTTGTTTACGGAGTCGTTTAGGAATGGAGACGGAGATGCCATGTGAGGGCCACCGCCGTTTTTGTGTGATGCGGAGAAGGAAGAGGGAGATGAGATCCCTCATCTATTTACCTTGGGCCTCCCAGTCAGGCCCGATCCAATTGGTTGTGTGCAGTACTACACCCCAGTTCATGCTAACACCCCCTGCGAATGGGCCTTATTCCCAATCTATCCCAAGGCCCGTTCGGTTTTGCTGAATGCATTAACCTGTTTTTGTTTGATCTTCTAGCTAAATTAGGACCTGATTTGTCACATTAGAATTAGAAACATTAGGATATGTTAGTTAGTTTAATTAATTCAATTAGGTTGATTAGTTTAACTAGATAATTAGGAGTAATATGATACTAGAATTTAATAGAATGTTTAGGAATTGTTAACCTTGATTAAACTCGGATTAATTTTAGAATTAGATTAATTAGGACTCGATTCTTGGTTAATTAGGAATTCTAGGTATTTAGAATAATGACGATTGTTTAGGAATTAATTGACTTTTAATTAGAATTTTGTAAATCGAAATTTAATTCAATATTAACCCCTAATTGTGAAATGACCATTCTACCCCTAGGCTTAAGAATAATTCAACCTTGCATGCTCCCTTAATTTTAGGACATGTTATCACTTGAGTAAATAAATTTCATGTGGAGTATCAGCTTCTGTTCTGGATTTTTTCCCTCTTTTGACCCTAGGCCTTGTCCTAGTGGTCTGTGCTCTCACATTTGAGTTTTGTTTCAGGTTAGAAGCACATGTGCTTAGGCTTGATGATGATTATCCAATGGGAATTGACTGTTTGTTTGTGTATGACTAATTTGAATTTGTTTTGTAGGGTTGACCTTTGAGTATGAGCTTATGGCTTGCACCTTCGTGCATTGTGATTATGTCTGATTGTACAACTTAACTATTGACTTTTGCTGTTTACTGTTGTTTGTCTGTGTACTGATCTGTTTGACTATTTCAGGTACCATTAGTTGCTTAGTTCTCTGAACTTGCTTTGCTTTGCTTTAATAAGCAACTTGCTTTGAGGTATAATCCCTTAATCTTCATGTAGTCTGGAAGACCTGGCCTGTTACTTGGCCAGGCAACTGTCTGAAGTCCTCCTTAAGAGGCAATGTTTGTGTATGTTTAATTTGTCCCTGTACATATGAAAAGTCCTCCTAAGTGAAGAGGCAATTGGCAGAACCCAAGGGATAAGCAACCTATCCCCTGCTAGTCTGTGTGTCACTCACATTGCTCACACTGCCTGTGTTGATGCATAGTGGGTAAAAGCCCAAGATCTATCGAGTCAATAATGTGGAAAGAGCTCCATCTTTCTGAGCTCCCACACTTTCTGATATGCTCTCCCTGATCAGGGATGGAAGCAATGAGGCACACCCCTCATCTCCTTTCATCTGCTTCACCTTAGCCTCTCAATGGCAAGGTTAAGAGCAACTCTTTGACCCTATTCCAGTTGGCCTCAGTGCCTAATCCTTGTGTGAGCCTCTTGTGTGCATATAGTGTGTGCTTCATGTGATTGTATTTGCTTGCTTTGCCTCTTAGGTTTAGCTTAGACTTGCTCTTGTGCAAGATAGGTTTAGTTTAGACTAATCCCTGTTTGCTTTCGCCCTCGTTGCGATCCTTTCTCTCGCCCTCGTTGCGATCGAGACTTTTCCTTTCTCTCGCCCTCGTTGCGATCGAGACTTTTCCTTTCTCTCGCCCTCGTTGCGATCGAGACTTTTCCTTTCTCTCGCCCTCGTTGCGATCAAGCCTTTCCCTTTCTCTTGCCCTCGTTGCAATCGAGTCCTTTGTCCCTCCGTAGCCGAACTACGGCAACTCTGATTCTCATGTCCAGATGAGATACGTAGGCACGAGATGCGATGTCTTGTCGAGTTTGACTAACAACTAATGCTAACTCTCTTCTCTCACCCTTGCTGTGATTGAGACCTCCCCTTTCTCTTGCCCTAGTTGCAATCGAGACCCTTGCTTCCTGTGCAAGTTTGGTGTGTGTGTGGCTTGCTTCCTGTGCAAGTCATGTTTAGGATAGGCTGGCCCTCGTGCCATTTAGCTAGAAACCTTAACTTAGGGTTGACTTTTGCATGACAACATCTAGGCTCGAGTCGTAGTCTCCCTAGTGTTGTGTCTCCCTCTGTTATCTGGTTAGGTTAGATCCTTGTCCCTGCGTAGGGGAACTACATCGCCCTGATCTTCACACCAGATGAAGTATGTAGGCAGGAGATTGAGCCGATCTCTCCGGGCGCCCTTTTTTCTTATTCACCCTTTGTGTCTTGACCACCCTTGTGTGTGTTGTTGTGTGCTTGGAAGCTGATGTAAGTCCATCGAGTGGCATTCGGGTTCCAGTGTGGGTGTGTTTTGGTTCGGATGCTGATGTAAGTCCAGTGATTGGCATTCAGGCTCCACGTTTGCCTTTGTGTGTTTGTTTGTGTGCGTGTCAGCCGAGCTACGAATGCTCTGATTCTTCTCTCGTCCGAGAAGATACGTATGCATAGGATGCGACATCCTAGCGAGCATGTGTTGTTTCCCCAGTCCGAACTACTTCGACTCTGATGTCTATGCCTGATAGACTAAGTAGGCCCAGGATGCGACATCCTGCCGAGTCAGTTTCAGTCAGTTTCTTTTGTCTCTTTTCAGCCAGTGTGTGTGAGTTTGAGCAGTGTTTAGCAACCATTTTTCCTACCTATTGTGCGTGGATCCCGTAGAGTACTACGGATGCGTAGGGGTGCTAATACCTTCCCTTCGCATAACCGACTCCCGAACCCATCCTCTTTGGTCGCGAGACCATGTTCTTTCCTAGGTTTACTTCGAGCGTTTCCTTTCCCTCTTTTGGGATAAATAACGCACGGTGGCGGCTCTGTTGTTTTCTTTTCCCGCCGGTTTTTCGCGTGACGCGACAGTGATCCCTTCAGTCTCTAGAGGCTGCTCTGAATTAGTTAGAATCTCTCTCCTTTCTTCTTCTAGGGTAACAGGAATAGAATAGGGTTTGGCTCAATGAAATTTTCAGAATTTATACTCTGATTTTCATGGCTTTGTGGGCTCAAATGAGAGAGTCCAAGTCCAAAATCCTTTCTGTTATACTTTTCTTTATTTTCAAAATGCGTAGGCTTCGCCTAGCGAGGAAGCTGCTCGCCTAGCGAGCATGACAGTTCAGACTCTGGTGGCTCACTAGGCGAACCATTCGGCTCGCCTAGCGAGCATGACAGTTCAAGTCATCTTTCCAAATTTGTGACCTGTGCGCTGGACCTTTGCTCCTTCAAGAGTAATATGTCGAATGATGAATAAGCCTCATTTGAACATGTTGGAAGTAACTCAAGTTATCCCCTAGCCATTTGACCTTCAGTTGACCAACAGTTGACCAGAGGTAATTCAGATGAACTTGCTGAAATGCAATATGAAATGTTAAATGACCTAAAATGAATGCATGAATGAGGGGGGAAAGTTTGAGGTTCTACCCTGCCCCTATTCAATCAACTGTGAACCTGAACGGATGAAAGCAGCGACTATCAGACTTTCAAGGTAAATAGGGATTGAATACCAAAAGAACCGGTGAATTTTCACTCTGTAGGTGATGAATCAAATAAAGAGAGGCCATTTACCGATGGCGACTTCAAATAAAATTTGATATTTACCGATATCAAAGAAAGCGAGGCCATTTACCGATGGCAGCTTCAAAACAAATTAGATATTTACCGATATCAAAGAAAGCGGGGCCATTTACCGATGGCGGCTTCAAAACAGATTTGATATTTACTGATATCAAAGAAAGCGAGGCCATTTACCGATGACGGCTTTAAAACAGATTTGATATTTACCGATATCAAAGAAAGCGAGGCCATTTACAGATCGCGGCTTCAAAGCAAATTAGATATTTACCGATATCAAAGAAAGCGGGGCCATTTACCGATGGCGGCTTCAAAACAGATTTGATATTTACCGATATCAAAGAAAGCGAGGCCATTTACCAATGGCGTCTTCAAAGCAGATTTGATATTTACCGATATCAAAGAAAGCGAGGCCATTTACCGATGGTGGCTTCGCTGGGGAGGAACTCGATGTTAACCGACATCGAACAAAGATATTTATAAGTGAAACAAGACCAGACATTTACCGATGACTGGGAAGAAACTCGATGTTTACCGACATCGAACACAGATGTTTATAGACACCAAGGAAAGAATACACTTATGGAACGAAACCATTTACCGATGGTGACAATGAAATATTTGGTATTTACGGATAGCGAATCTGTTGGGGAATCTTAAACGACAAAACCATTTACCGATGGTTAACAAGCGGCCAATGTTTACCGACATCGAACAATGATGTTTACCGACACCAAAGAAAGGAAAGGACACACATGGGTGTTGACAGAACGATTTTTTTTGTAGACATCATGAGAGGCATGCCATTTACTGATGGCCAACGATTGGAATTCGACGTTTACCGACATCGAAAGATGATGTTCGCCGACATCAAGGAAAAGCACAGACATTTACGGGGATCAACACGACACTTACCGGTATCGCAAGGATGATATTTACATACGTCACAATAAGGCAGACACTTGCCAGGGACTAAATTGGGGAGAGAATCAAGTTTCCTTTCACGGACTGGTGAGAAAATAAATATCACTGGGATTATCGGTTCTGAAGGTTGCCAAGAGCAACTGTTGAAAATGTGCTACACTGATGTTGAAACATGATCCGTCTCTTTCGGAGATATGATCCAATCTGGTTTAATACATGTATGCATATGTTTGAGTTTTTCATGGCATAATGCTCCACACTGAATGGAAATGCTACGCGATTTGAGAATGCGAATGCAAATGATGATTACTACATGCAAGATGCAAAGGGAGGAGAACTCCTGCTGGGAAAGCAAATGATCACTTTACTGAGCACACAATTTTTGTGGGGACATACAACAATTCTGCTGAGGATACTTACTGATATGACATTCTCGGAACGGTAGAGAAACCAACTCAACTGGGGAGTCTCTTGTTGGGAAAACACCAGCCTCTCAACCATGCTGGGGAAACAAATTCTGAACTCGACTTAGACGACCCAACTTCTTATACGACTGGACAGTGTTGAAACAACAGGGTCTTCCTTCGAACAAACTTTGGCTTATCTGCTTTAGCCATCAATCAAAGATAGTAACCTGCACAACGACAAGACATACATGCCCCAGGGGATCGTATGGACAAAATATACTCAAGTGTACTCAACCTTCAAAATGATTTTCAGATGTTTTGTCTTTCCGCACGTCATTGTCTAGCCTTCATGTTTTTTAGATGCAATGTTTATAAAAAATTTGGACGTTTTTTGGCAAATAAAACAGTAAAAATAAAAACAAGAGAGTAATTTGACTGAATAACGACTTTTATTGATTGAAAATGGCCTATAAAAGGAAAATACATCAGGAAGCAATTCCTAGGAAGAGGTAATTTCGCCAAAAGATAAAATAAACTATCCTATTGGCAATGTGAACACGGCATTCCACTATTTTCCAATTCTGTTATGACTCATAGATCTTCACTTTCCCCCAAATTCTTTGCTTTCTGAGAAGAGTGATTGGACTGATCATATCCTTCAAGATGGTAAACACTGAAACGCGATGAAGTACAGATAACTCAGACTGTAGTCTTCGCTTTAATCCCTCTTTTGCCTGGACCACCTTTTCAGGTTTTCAATCCACCGGGATACCCATTTTTGCCTAAGTCGCCTTTGCAGGTTTTCGACTTACCGGGTGTACATATTTTTTTTATTCTTTATCCCTAACTTTTGCCCAAACCTTTTTCTTTTCTTTTTTCTTGGTTCGCCGGGATGCCCTTTTTTGCCTGGACTTTCTTTCTTTGTCCAGCGGGTCAGTTTATGCGAAGTATTTTTTTACTACATCTGAATTCACAAGAGACGGAAAATCTTCACCATCCATAGTTGTAAGTATCAAGGCTCCACCAGAAAAGACCTTTTTAACAACATATGGACCTTCATAATTCGGAGTCCACTTGCCCCCGTTATCTGTACCGGGAGGAAGGATCCTCTTCAAAACTAAGTCACCTATCTGATAGCTTCGAGGACGCACTTTCTGATCAAAGGCCTTCTTCATCCTTCTCTGATATAGTTGTCCATGGCACACAACTGCTAATCGCTTTTCCTCAATTAAATTTAACTCATCAAACCTGGCTTGAACCCACTCAGCCTCGTCAAGTTTTACATCCATCATTACCCTCAAAGAAGGGATTTCAACTTCTATTGGCAAGATTGCCTCCATGCCATACACAAGTGAAAACGGAGTTGCCCTGGTTGACGTACGCATTGAGGTACGATACCCATGCAAAGCGAAAGGCAACATCTCATGCCAATCCTTGTACGTCACAACCATCTTTTGCACAATCTTCTTAATGTTCTTGTTTGTCGCCTCTACAGCACGATTCATCTTTGGTTTGTAAGGAGAAGAATTGTGGTGTTCGATCTTAAAGTCTTTGCAAAGCTCTTTCACCATCTTGTTATTGAGATTCGAACCGTTATCAGTGATGATTCTCTCAAGAACCCCATAACGACAGATAATTTCTTTCTTAATGAATCGAGCAACCACTTGTCTGGTAACATTGGCATAGGAAGCTGCTTCCACCCACTTGGTAAAGTAATCAATCGCGACTAGGATGAAGCGATGTCCATTAGAAGCAGTAGGTTCAATCTTTCTAATCATATCGATGCCCCACATCGCGAATGGCCAAGGAGAATTCATAATATTCAGAAGGTTTGGTGGTACATGCACTTTATCTGCATAGACCTGACATTTGTGGCACTTCCGAGCGCATTTGAAACAATCAGATTCCATGGTTATCCAGTAATAACCGGCTCTTAACAACTTCTTGGCCATTGCATGACCACCAGCATGGGTACCGAAAGATCCCTCGTGTACTTCCTGCATTAACATGTCTGCTTCGTGTCTAACCACACATCTGAGCAGAACCATGTCAAAGTTCCTCTTGTACAACACATCATCCTTGTTCAAGTAAAAGCTTCCAGCTAGCCTTCTCAGTGTCTTCTTGTCATTCTTTAACGCTCCTTCAGGATACTCTTGGCTTTTGAGGAAATTCTTAATATCATAAAACCACGGCTTCTCATCAATAACAGACTCGGCTGCAAACACATACGCAGGCCTCTCGAGTCAATTCACAGCAACGTGTGGCACATGATTCTACCAATGAACTTTGATCATGGAAGACAATATGGCTAAGGCATCAGCCATTTGATTTTCATCTCGGGGTACATGATACAACTTTACTGTCTTAAAGAAAGTCAGGATCCTTCTGGTGTAATCTCTATAAGGAATCAAATGCGGATGATGAGTATTCTAATCTCCATTGACCTGGTTAATCACTAGAGCAGAATCTCCATAAATGTCTATAGTTTTGATCCTTAGATCGATGGCTTCCTCAATCCCCATGATACAGGCCTCGTACTCAGCTTTGTTGTTGGTTACTTCAAAGGTCAATCTGGCGGAAAAAGGTATGTGTGCACCTTTAGGATTAATGAGTACTGCCCCAACACCATTTCCATTCACATTTACCGCCCCATCAAACATCAGTGTCCACTTGTCATCGGGATCCGGTCCTTCCTCGACAAGAGGCTCTTCACAATCTTTCATCTTTAAGTACATGATATCTTCATCGGGGAGTTCAAACATCATCGGCTGATAGTCATCAATTGGTTGCTCGGCAAGGTAATCGGACAGAATACTACCCTTGATGGCCTTTTGCGACGTGTACTGGATATCATACTCTGTCAAAATCATCTGCCAACGAGCCACTCGTCCGGTAAGAGCCAGCTTTTCAAAGATATACTTTACTGGGTCCATCTTAGAAATCAACAAGGTAGTATGATTCAACATATACTGTCTTAGTCGGCGAGCAGCCCATGCCAAAGCGCAGCAAGTTTTCTCGAGCAGCGAATATCTTGTTTCACAGTCGGTAAACTTTTTTCTAAGGTAGTATATTGCATGCTCTTTTCGACCAGAATCGTCATGTTGTCCCAATACACACCCCATCGAATTCTCTGTTACTAAAAGGTACATTATCAGAGGCCTCCCCGGAACTGGAGGTATAAGAATTGGAGGTTTCTGTAAATATTCTTTTATCTTGTCAAAAGCTTTTTGACAATCATTGTTCCACCTGATTGCTTGATCATTTCTTAGCAATTTAAATATCGGTTCGCACGTAGCTGTTAGGTGAGATATGAACCGTGCAGTGTAGTTCAGCCTCCCTAAAAACTCACGAACCTGCTTTTCCGTTCTTGGTTCAGGCATTTCTTGAATAGCTTTTACTTTCACTGGATCAACCTCAATCCCTTTCTCACTGATAATGAAACCTAACAGCTTTCCAGATCTCACTCCAAATGTACACTTGTTTGGATTCAGCCTCAGTTTGAACTTTCTCAATCTTTCAAACAACTTTTGCAAGTTTACCAAGTGCTCCTCTTCTGTCTGAGACTTCGCAATCATATCATCCACGTACACTTCAATTTCTTTGTGCATCATGTCATGAAAGAGAGTCGTCATAGCTCTTTGGTAGGTAGCACCGACGTTCTTCAACCCAAATGGCATTACCTTATAACAGAACGTGCCCCAAGGTGTAATTAATGTTGTCTTCTCCATGTCTTCTGGCGCCATCTTGATCTGATTATAGCCAAAAAATCCATCAATGAAAGAGAAAACCGAGGACTGAGCAGTGTTATCGACCAATACATCAATGTGAGGTAATGGGAAGTTATCTTTCGGACTGGCTCTGTTTAAATCTCGGTAATCGACACACATTCTGACTTTACCATCCTTCTTCGGCACGGGTACGATGTTGGCCACCCAAGGGGGATAATTGGTAACTGCTAGAAAACCTGCATCCAACTGTTTCTGAACCTCTTCCTTGATCTTGACAGCCATATCAGGACTAGTTCTGCGAAGCTTCTGCTTTACCGAAGGACAATCTTCTCTGAGAGGTAGCCTGTGCACCACAATATCTGTATCCAAACCAGGCATATCTTGATACGACCATGCGAATACATCCACATATTCTTGCAGCATTTCAATCAGCCCTCTCTTGACCTTTCCCTCTAAAGCAGCCCCTACCTTGATCTCTTTCTTTGCGTCCTCAGTACCAAGGTTAATGACTTCCAACTCTTCCTGATGAGGTTGAATGACCCTTTTCTCCTGTTTCAATAGTCTGGCCAATTCTTTGGGGAGTTCACAATCTTCTTCACTCTCCTCTTCGGCTTGGTAAATGGGATTATCGAAGTCATACTGAGCCATAACAGAACTGTTTTTAATGGAATCCGCAAGATCAATTCTGCACGAACGATGTTTCATGCTTTATTTTAGAAAAGAGTTCAAGAAAGTCATAAAAAAAACATCGCCATTTTTATTGTTTTGAAAATGAAAGTAATAAAAATAGAAAGGCAGTGAACACAAATTTGATTGCAAAACATCTTTTATTGATGATAATCATTGAAAATTCAAAACATGATGTGGCCCTACAATGAACCACTACGCCTTGGGCAGAGCGTAGGGCTTTCATGCAAAAATGAAAAACAGAGGAAAATTACTCTGTCTGAAGAGTAACTTGGACTATTTCTTCAGCCGTCCAGTTGTTGACCTTCTCCCCTGGAGCAAACGGGCGCACCAAATTATCCATATCACAATCACTGTCACCATCTTCATTGTCTGTTGCAAAGACATCCCCGTGATTCATCAATCCAGCACTAGTGAAAGTACACGGCCCTTCCTGATTCTGGACACCCTGCTCTGATGATTGAAAAGGCTGATAACCGATGCCAAACATGTATTCTTTTACGGGCACATCAATCATCTTGCCCTAGCCTTCCGCATTACCTGAACGAATGACCTCCATAGCTTGTTTGTAGGACGCAATCGAGGTACCTGGTTTCTTCTGTTCAACAAAAGCCACCTTCTCAATACTGACAGTCTCAAGAGCTTGACATAGAGTTTCATGAATTTTGCCATCCATCTCCACATATTTGAAGGAGGATAAATGGCTCACAAAGATGTCCTCTTCGCCACACACGGTCACAACTTGACCATCCCACACATATTTTAGCTTTTGGTGGAGATTTGAAGAAACTGCTCCGGCTCCATGTATCCAGGGACGCCCCAATAGACAATTGTATGTTGGTTGGATATCCATCACATAGAAGACAATGTTAAACACTTCCGGGCCGATCTTCACAGGCAACGTGACTTCACCAAAAACCGATCGCTTGGATCCATCAAAATCACGGACAACAAGATCGCTTGGTGTGAGAAAAAACCCTTCGGCATCAAGCTTACTCAGAGCCTTTTTGGGCAGCACATTCAAAGAAGAACCGGTATCAACCAAAACATGCGACAAAACGGAGCCTTTGCATTCCATCGTGATATGCAGAGCTCTATTGTGATTGCGACCCTTAGGTGTCAAGTCTAGATCCGTGAATCCCAAACCATGTCTCGTGTTAACATTTGCAATAACACCTTCAAGCTAGTTAACAGAAATCTCTTGGGACACATAAGCCATATTCAACATTTTCAACAGGGTGTTACGATGTGCCTCGGAACACATTAACAGAGAGAGAATAGAGATTTTTTACGGTGTCTGGTTCAACTGATCCACGATCTTGTAATCACGTTTCTTGATAATTCTCATAAATTCCTCCACGTCCTTCTCAAAAGAATTCTCGGGCACTTCCCCTCGCACTGGTTCGTCTTCCACTACAGCTTGTTTTCCTTTTGTTCTAGCAAGAGCCTCAGCATTGTTATCCTTCGGAGCCTGTGGGGCAAACAAACGACCACTTCTCGTAAATCCTCCGGGTCCTCCCACATTACCCACAGTCGAACCAACTGTTACTGGAGTCTGATTTACTGATCTGGTCTGATTCTCAGGTCTTCTATTTCTGCAAGAAGCATTGTCATATTGCCACGGAATTGCTCTACTATTCTCATAAAGTCTTCCACTAGAAGCAGCAATGATGGTAGGGGTACTGATAGTTACTAGAGCATTAACAATCACGGGAACACCAACCGTCACCGGAGCAGATATGGTCACGGGCGCAGCTATGGTCACGTGCAGGACCTTCTGACGGTGTAAAGTAAATGGTAACAGTCGATACCTCTTTACTGTCTTTCACTACCCGATCAAACTATAAACAACCTTCATTCATCAATTCCTGGATACCTTCTTTCAACTTCACACAGTCGTTTTTATGATTACCACAATCTGAACAATTCTTGTCACATCCCGGGAATACTCCCCCTCTGAGCAGACGTTCCTTCACTACAAACAATGAAGTCTGAACACCATTAACATCGACTACCAAGTTCAAACTTTCCCCATTTTCCACACTGTTTACTCTGGGCCCTCCATGCTGAGGCATATGATTATTCATCACATTCGGAGTAGGAGCGAAGTTAATCGTCTTGGCATCAATCAAATCTTGAACTTTGTGGTGAAAAGCCCGACAATTCTCGATGTGGTGCCCTGGCGCACCAGAATGAAAATCACAATGGACATTGGCATCATAACCAGCGGGAATCCTTGTTAATGGAGCCATAGTGTGAAGTTCAACAAACTTTAACTAGAGCAGTTCAGGGAGTAATTCAGCATAAGTCATTGGCAACAGATCAAAATGACGATCTGACATCCTTTGTCTCGGTTGGAATTGGCGTTGCTGTTGTTGTTGTGGTTGTTGTGGTTGTCCTCTTTGTTGTTGTTGAGGTGGGGTTGCTGGAATAGTCACAGCAGCAACTTGACGGTATTGTTGTCCTCTGCTTCCATTTCTCTGATTATGTATAGCATTTGTCTCACTTTCTCTCCTTCTGGATGCCCCTGAAAATGGTTTCTTAGCACTTGAAGAACTTGAAGAACCAGGGTCTTGGATTTTTCCCGCTTTGATAAGACTTTCGGTTCTTTCTCCGCAAATCACAACATCCGAAAAACTACCAAATGGGCAACTTCCTATACGATCCATGAAAACACCTTGCAGGGTTCCAATGAACATATCTGTCAATTCTCTCTCCAACATCGGAGGTTGTACTCTCGCAGCTAGCTCGCGCCACCTCTGGGCGTATTCCTTGAAACTCTCACCAGTCTTTTGAAACAAACTCTGCAACTGGGTTCTGCTCAGAGCCATGTCCATGTTATGCTTGTACTGCCTCAGAAAAGCTTCACCTAACTCTCTCCAGCTTCTGACAGAATCTTTTCTCAAATCCATGTACCAATCCAAAGATGCTCCAGACAAGCTGTCTTGGAAAAAGTAAATCCACATCTTTTCATCATCAGTGTAAACGGATATCTTCCGGTAGTAAGCTTGCACATGAGTTCGGGGACAAGAAGTGCCATTGTATTTGTCGAAAGATGACGCTTTGAACTTGTACGGGATCCTCAACCCATCAACTAAACCCATATTAGAAACATCAAAACCCAAAGAATTTTGGCACTCCATGGCGCGAATCTTTTAAGCAAGGGCGTCGACCTTTCTATCTCTCTCTTCCGCCTTTCCAAATTCATCATCATCACTGGGAATGGTGAACATATCTTCTTGCTTGTCAACCAAATGAGAAGGATGGTGAACTAGAGCACGTGCCGCTCGAGCATTGGCAGCCTCTGTAATGATGGGTTGTCCATTGATTCTAATACCATGCAATTCGTCACCATTAGCATGGTTATTGACAGGGTTGGTAACAGCAGCGTCATCGACAGGGGTCCCTTCTGGCGGATTCTGACCGACAGGGGGAATCACAGTTTCTTGTCTCTGGACCAAGACTCGAAGTTCCTCTTGCCCTTGCACTACCCCTTGCATCATACTCATGAACTGGGCTATGTTGGTCCTCATCTCTGCTAGATCTGCTTGAAAGCTTTCCATTACTCTCTGCTGGTTTCTGCGGGTACTGTACCGATGAATGCCTGAGTCAGCTATCCTGCTAGTGAACACCAAATGATATAAGAACACCGCAGTGGTACCTGTTATGCAAGATATGCAAATGAATGTGTAAATGCAATGACATGTTTATCAATTCCAACGGGTATTCTACCCCCTTGATTCCAGTCTCACATCAGACAGAAAGCGCAGTAAGACCGAGTTGTGGATAAACTTCTGAGATCAAGATGCAATAAGGGAAACCATCATATAAATGGGTTCAAGAAGGGAAAGGCCTTAGCTGATAGTTCATCAAAAAAGGATCTCCACAACAAGCCTGTGGATCATCACTACAATACAATAAGTAAAAAGAGGAACAAAAATCAGGAATCAGCCTCCTGTATACAACCCATAAGGACTGCTCTTCACTTCAGCCAGTAGTACCACTGTGTCAGGATGATCTGGAGATTCTGTCAAATGCCGGATAAACAGATTCCTCTTGTGAATAACTTCATCCAACTCGTTGATATGCTCTCTGTAGTAATTCCCATCATCTTCTCTGAATACCTCTTCAAGTCTGGATTTCTTCAAACCTGCCAGCACTTTGAGTTCCTCAATCTGTCCTTGAGCTTTGTAGGGTTGATTTGTGATATAACAATTGGTTGAACGGGCGCGCAGAAGCTCATTGTTCTTCTCCTTCAGCGAAATCTTCAACTTCTCCATCTGACCAGTCAATTCGACCACCATCTCCTCCTCCTTTACCTTCCTAGAAGTTGAAAATGTATCCCATTGCTCTTGCCAACCAGCTAACTTCCCATGAGCATCTGTTAGCTGCTGTTTGACTCGCCTCAACTCAGAACTGGAGGATCCTAGGGCTTCGTCTGTCTTCCTGAAGAAGTCCACCTCCATAACTAATTCCCTCTCTGCTTCCCCTTGCAATCTGACGGCTTCCCCCTTCTGATATTCCGCCTCATGGAATTGATGCATACAGTCTTGCAGCTTCACACTTAACTCCGAGTTTTCAGTTTGAAGCTCCTCCATGGAATTCTTCAATTTGTCATACTCCTCTCGGCTCACCATGGTTGACTGCTCAGGAGTAGGTGGATACAAGGGTTCTTCAATAGGAAATGGCAGACCAAACTCTTCGACTCTTCCTTGAAGCCACTCTTCATACTGAGGGTAAGTTCTACAATGTGCTTTTCCAAGCACAGTTCCCCCTCTCTTGATCACCTTGAGCCAAGCCTCAGCTGCCTTACGGGATACAGTCAAATCAGATGAACAATGGAAAAATAGAGATTCTTCCACATCTTTTTCCAAAGGCGGAGTTCTTAAAGCATATCCAAACTATCTGACTGCCAGAGAAGGATTGTAGTTGATACTCCCTCTTCTTCCTACCAATGGTACATTCGGGAAGTTCCCACAATTATGAATAATATCTGCCCGCAGCAAGCTCCGGTCTGACCACCAAGAAATATGTTTAGCTCTTATCCCCATCAGTCTCTTTGACCAACTCAACGAGTTTTTGACATCAACGAACGCTCCCGACTTGGGTAGGTGGGAACTGAACCACTTATAAAACAAAGGCGCATAACAATTCACCAATCCTCCCCTTCTATTCTCATTCCTGTGATGCACTGAATGAAAGAAATCTCCCAACAAGCTCGGCACCGGATTTCCCAACACGAAGAGGCGTATGGCGTCCACGTCCACAAATTTGGCAACATTAGGGAACAAGACAATCCCATACACACAAAGAGCCAACACAGCATTGAATCCCCTCTGATCACCGTCTTCAAGCTTCTTCTTGGCTTCTCCCACTAAGAAACTCAAATGAAAACCATTAACTTCTCCCTTCTGACACATATTAGTCTTCAAGACTGATTTCCCCAAATATGTGGCTGAAGCAACCATGCTGAGATCGGGCAGAAATTCGGAACTATAGAATAGCAACTACGGCTTGATAGGAACTTGAAATTCTAGTTATCAGACTTTCGATGTCACACGGGTTGTTATGACATCCAATTCTGCACAGACAATAATTATGCAGAACTTAAAAGTAAGTGCAGTAAATAACACAAGTAATTGTTTACCCAGTTCAGTCCAACATGACCTACGTCTGGGGGCTACCAAGCCAGGGAGGAAATCCACTATTAGTAGTATTAATTCAGACCTTAAACCAACTGTTTAACCCTATCACTTAATATCTACCCAATGCAATTTCAGTCTTACACTAAGATCAGAGTTCCTACTCACTCCCCCTCAATCACCTAAGTGATTACTACCTTTAATCAATATTAAAGACAATTTTGAAGTCACACTTCAAACAACTCTTGATTGTGCTTAACAGCTTTAATCAAGATACACAACACTCACGCTTAAAAGCTTAGAGTGACACAACACTTACAACTCAATGAACATCCTATACCAACGCAATCATCTACGTGATAATAGCTTGGCTTACAAGATACGTCTAATACAAGACACACAAAAATACAACAGTGAAGTATGATGAACACACTAAATCTTCACGCCTAAAATCCCCAGTTCTGAATGAAGGATTGCCATCCTTTTATATTGCAGCACTTGGGCCTTATACTTGTATTCTCCTGAATTTAAGGTCACGCGAGTTCCCCTAAATTCCACATCTAGGTTACTAACAAATAGACTATTTGTTAGGTTCATTAAATGTAGCTTGGTTGTTGGTTTCCTGGATTTTCTCTTAGCTGTTGAATCCCTGAAGAATAGCCTGAGAAAAATGCTGAAACAGAAAAACTAAACAACCTACAATATAGCATACGCTGTCAGGAATGAATGTCACAACATTCAGTTTGACATTCAAATCAAGGACCATATGCTAAGTCTGTTTTTCCTGAAAACAGACTGTACAATTTGTTGTACTGTACAGACTCAATCTGTCCATGCTTCAGTATCAGCGTACATTAATAAATGTCAAAACATCCAATTTGACATTCATACATAGAGACTTACATCAGGTCTGTTATCCTCTTGATAAGCAGACTGATAATAAATACTGAGTTATAGTAGAACACCACCTGTTCTATTCCTCAGTATCTGCTGACAGGGATGAAAGTCATAACATCCAGTTTGACATTCAATGAATCCTGTATTAGCTAATCCTGCAGTACACTACTCAGAATGTCATGACATCAACCAAGACATCAGAGTACAACTAGATATTCTAACATACAATGCAGTCAAACAAACATCTCCACAGCATGTCATGACATCAGTCAAGACATTAGAATCCAGCTAGTGTTTTACCATACAATGCAACCAATTAAACATCTACAAACTCCCCCTTTGGCAAATTTTTGGCTAAAACACTTTGGTCTCACAACAGAGTCCATAGCAGCAGAAATCTCACATCTAGCAGGAAATTAACCTAGCTAATACACTCAGAGTGGCAGCACACTCACACAAATGGAAGTTAAATAAGAACTTCACATATCAGCACACATACAGAAGTTAAATAAAAACTTCTAATTGCAGCACACACATACATACTCACACTCATTAGAAGTGGAACAACAGCTGCAGCACAACCTCTGGATTAGAGGATCTTGAATATCTGTTTTAACAAAACACTATGTTGTTGTCCTGGGGTTATCACAGGTGTTACTCCCCCTTTTTGTCAAAAATGTTGCCGAAGCAACACTTTAAATTACAGACCAACATAACATAAACAGAATTTAAATTACACATAAAAGACAGAATTACAGACTTGATTTATTCATCAGCCTCATCATTAGTGCCATCATCAGAACTGGCCTCCTCCTCACCCTCTGAGCTTTGCCTTGCAGCTCCATCTGTATCCTCAGCAGACATCTCCAATTGAAAAATCAGCTTTTCCAAGGCGAGCTTCCTAACCTCCAGCTCTTTGCAAGTCTCTCTGAGCACAACAATGACAGCAGTTTTATCTGGTTGGTTGCCAACATTGGATGTTTCTCCAGATGTCATGACAATGTCAGGGACATGCTTACCCAGGAACAGTTTGTAGTTGAAGGCCAATGGACTCTCTCTTCTTTTTACAAAGTCACTGTCTGTCAAGATGTTTGGGAATTGATTCAGCACAATGCCACATATGAGAGAAGGAAAGGCTATAGGTTCCTTCACACTGAAACTCCCAGCATGTTTCATGGTCTGATCAAATATGTAGGTACCATAGTCAAACTTTGCCTTGGTTCCAACAGCATAGATGAACTTTCCAAGCATCACAGACACAATTGACTTGTGATTTGTGGGCACCCAGTTGGCAGCTCCAACTTTGTGTAGCATGGCATACTTCACACTGAGTTGGCTGGCCACCAGCTTCCCTTTAAGAGGCCACTTCCGGACTTGATTTGCAGTGATGACTTGACATATTCTGTTGTCAGTCACTTCAAGCTCTGTTGCACTTCATCAGCTCTTCCCAAATACAGATTTATTACCGAGGGAGAGAAGGTCACACACTTGCCACGCACATAGACCTTTCTGAATTCTCTGGACTTCCCATCTGCATATTCCTCAGACACATTGACAATGAACTCCTTCACCAAGGTCTCATAGCACTTTGGGAGTTGAGTCACAGTTCTCATTAGCCCTGCCTCTTTAATAAGGTCCACAATCTCCTTACACTCCAAGGCATTCTGAGCCAGTTCCCTCTCCAAGGCCAGCCTCTTGTGATAGACATACTTCCACCTGTTCACACTAGAGGCAAAATGAAATGACACATTGTCAATAGGTACCTCTGGAACACTAGCAGCCAGCTTGCTAGTGGTTGGTTTCTTTTTGGACAGGGATGTTGTGACATCACATGGGACATCTGAATCAGACTCCACCACAACAGCCTTGGTCTTCATTTTCTTGGGCATCTCTTTGCTCAAAGCTTTTGCAGGTCCTTGTCCTTTCCTTTTGAGGGGACTCTCTGTCACCTTTTTCTTGGGAGAAGTTGTCACATCAACCTCCCTAGTTGGGGACCTCTGCACCACAGTCTTTCTCTCCCTCCTAGTCCTAACCCTTTTTGCTATGCTGGGGACAACTGAGGTCAATAGTTCATTATCAGAGAACTCTTCCAGATTCATTGTGTTAGCATTAGGGTTCTCACTGACATCTTGAGTGACACGGACTTTCTCACCTCCCACATTGTCTAAGGGTTTTTCAATCCTTGAACCCTCATGAGCATCAGGTTGCTCAGCATCGTCAGAAACATTCTTCCTTAAGGCGACTGCGTTTTCTTGACATGCAACTCTATCAGGTATGATAGTGTTCAAGGGAACGGAAACCCCAGGAACATCCTGATCACTAGATAGAATCTTCGTGACAATAGATGCAATGGCATTATGCACATACCTCGAGCCTTCCTTGGTTGGTTCTTCAAGAGTGATTGCTGAGGAGAGTCTAGAGACTGTTTCTTTCGGTCTTCTTGCATGAGAAGAGGTTTCAGCGTTAGCAGAAGATTCCTCCCTGTTAGGGTTGCATGACTCAGTGCTGGGGGAAACGGACAGGGTCGTGTAGGAGGTGGAATCGGATTGGTCTGCCATGCTGAATACCTCGAAGGAGAGATGAACAGTTTCTTTGGGAGAGGGATTGCAAGACTGAAAGTTGAAGCGATGGAATAGGAAACGCTTGTTGCACGAGTAATGTCTATTAATTGTTGACCACTCAGAGTGCACTCTTAATTGTTTAATAAGTTGACCTACTAAACAGTAGCTAACTAACATCATTAGTTGCTATAATTTCTCAGAAGAGCACATTCCCTCTTTGCCCCTACCATTGTCAAACTGAGTGGCATCCAATGTCATGACATTCTGAGTGACATTGCACTCAGTCTGCATCAGGTTCATCCATACAAGTGATGTCCTCCTGCTACCAGAAGCTAGGTACTTAGTTTCTGCAGGCGATAATGATTCACACATCTGTTTGTCCCTTGCTACTGCACCATTTGAATGATGACCAATAAGTGACAATGACTCACAGCTTTCAATCAGACATTTTCCATTGTCTGTTCTTTTATCCACAGGCAGATTTGGGATTCCTCTACTTGCTCCCTTGGGTATGATCTTCTTCATTCCTTTTAAATGAAGTTGTCCAAGTCTTCCATGTCCCAGCTTTACTTCCAGCTCTCCCTTGGCTAAGGGGCACTTGGAGGAGTGGAGTGAGTCTTTAGATTCCCATAGATAACAGTTATCTTTGGATCTGGCTCCTCTCATTACTTCCTGATTGCAACCATTCAACACCACACATCCTCCCCTAGTGAATTTCACATTGAATCCTTGGTCACATAGCTGGCTTATGCTGATGAGATTAGCAGTTAGTCCTTTTACTAACAGCACATTACTCAGTTTTAGAACTCCAGGACACTCCAACTTACCAACACCCTGGACTTCTCCTTTAGCTCCATCACCAAATATCACATACCTGGTGGCATGGGGTTGTAGATCCACCAATAGGTTGCTTATCCCAGTCATATGTCTTGAGCAACCACTATCAAAGTACCAGTCTTGTCTGGTAGATGCCCTTGGAGATGTGTGAGCTAGTTTAGCAACACATTGTTGATTCTCACTGGGGAGATTAAGCTTAGATGCGTGCTGCTTAGGTCTGACTTGAGGTGTCTGATTAACAGCCCATTTTTGTTTCTTAATGGAGGCATTATCCTTAGAAGCCTTCTGCTTAGGTCTGACTAGAGTAGCCTGGTTAGGATAACCATGCAGCCTGTAGCAGAAGGGTTTTATGTGACCAAATCTACCACAGTAATGACATCTTCATCTTTGAAATTTCTTCTTATGATGATTGCTCATTCTGGTTCCCTGATGTTGAGACATCGGTTGTGACTTCTGCTTGAATTTCTGAACTTCAGCCTTAGCTCTTTTGAGTTCAGTTGACGATTTCTTAGTAAAGCCTAAACCAGTCATGGTTCCTGACTTCTGTCCCACCTTTAGAATCTCTTCCAAGGTGTCAGTTCCTTTATTCATCATTCTGATGGATTTAGTCATTTGTTCTAGCTTAGATATCAGCAACGATATCTCACCATTCAGACCATCTATGACTTTCAGCTGCTTCTGTTTCTCAGCTTCCAGCTCTTTGATGAGTTTCTTCTGCTTTTCTCCTTGGATACACTTCTGCACTTTTAACACATAGTTCCTTATATGAAGCAGCAAGTTCATCCAAGGCAAGCTCATCTCCGCTTGAGTCATCATCTGAGGCACAGACACTGGTCAGAGCAGTGACATGTTTGGCAGATTCTTCTTTAGATTCACTCTCAGAGTCTCCTTCTGACCAGGTGACAGATAGCCCTTTCTTTTGCATCTTGAGAAAGGTAGGGCATTCAGCTTTAATATGATCATACCCTTCACATCCATGACACTGGATTCCCTTGCTTTGAGTGACCTTCTCTTCATATTTTGAATTTCTACTGATGTCATATGAAGAGTTCTTGACATTAGGTCTACCCTGCTGATCAACTTTCTTTATGAACTTGTTGAACTGTCTTCCAAGCATGGCTATGGCTTCTGAAATGCTTTCATTTCCTCCAATGTTTCCTTCTTCTGAATTCTCTTCAGTATTTGATACAAAAGCTACGCTTTTGTTCTTCTTTTCAGCATTCTCACACAAGCCCATTTCAAAGGTTTGGAGAGAACCAATGAGCTCATCCACCTTTATATTGCAGATGTCTTGAGCCTCCTCTATGGCTGTGACCTTCATAGCAAATCTCTTAGGCAAGGACCTGAGAATCTTTCTTACAAGTTTCTCTTCAGCCATTTTCTCACCTAGTCCACCAGAGGTGTTTGCAATTTCAAGAATATTCATGTGAAAGTCATGAATAGTCTCATTCTCTTTCATCCTCAGATTTTCAAACTTGGTGGTCAGCATCTGAAGTTTGGACATCTTCACCTTGGAGGTACCTTCATGAGTTATCTTGAGGGTATCCCAAACTTCTTTAGCTAGCTCATAGTGGTGCACCAGCCTGAAGATGTTCTTACTGATTCCATTGAACAATGCATTCAAGGCCTTAGAATTTCCAAGGGCTAATGCCTCTTGCTCCTTGTCCCACTCTTCTTCAGGAATTTACACACTGACTCCATCTTCACCTGTCTTTGTTGGATGTTCCCATCCTTTGTTGACAGCTCTCCAGACTTTGCTATCTAGAGACCTTAAGAAGGCTATCATACGAGGCTTCCGGTCATCATAGTTAGAGCCATCCAGCATGGGTGGTCTATTTGAGTGTCCTATATCCTTGTCCATGGTACTAGAAAGTAACTTCCCTAGATCTCACCCAGAAATTAACAGGCAGGGTGCCTGCTCTGATGCCAATTGAAATTCTAGTCATCAGACTTTCGATGTCACACGGGTTGTTATGACATCCAATTCTGCACAGACAAGAATTATGCAGAACTTAAAAGTAAGTGCAGTAAATAACACAAGTAATTGTTTACCCAGTTCAGTCCAACATGACCTACGTCTGGGGGCTACCAAGCCAGGGAGGAAATCCATTATTAGTAGTATTAATTCAGACCTTAAACCAACTATTTAACCCTATCACTTAATACCTACCCAATGCAATTTCAATCTTACACTAAGATCAGAGTTCCTACTCACTCCCCCTCAATCACCTCAGTGATTACTACCTTTAATCAATATTAAAGACAATTTTGAAGTCACACTTCAAACAACTCTTGATTGTGCTTAACAACTTTAATCAAGATACACAGCACTCACGCTTAAAAGCTCAGAGTGACACAACACTTACAACTCAATGAACACCCTATACCAACGCAATCATCTATGTGATAATAGCTTGGCTTACAAGATACGTCTAATACAAGACACACAAAAATACAGCAGTGAAGTATGATGACCACACTAAATCTTCACGCCTAAAATCCCCAGTTCTGAATGAAGGATTGCCATCCTTTTATATTGCAGCACTTGGGCCTTGTACTTGTATTCTCCTGAATTTAAGGTCACGCGAGTTCCCCTAAATTCCACATCTAGGTTACTAACAAATAGGCTATTTGTTAGGTTCATTAAATGTAGCTTGGTTATTGGTTTCCTGGATTTTCTCTTAGCTGTTGAATCCCTAAAGAATAGCCTGAGAAAAATGCTGAAACAGAAAAACTAAACAACCTACAATATAGCATACGCTGTCAGGAATGAATGTCACATTCAGTTTGACATCCAAATCAAGGACCATATGCTAAGTCTGTTTTTCCTGAAAACAGACTGTACAATTTGCTGTACTGTACAGGCTCAATCTGTCCATGCTTCATTATCAGCGTACTTTAATAAATGTCAAAACATCCAATTTGACATTCATACATAGAGACTTACATCAGGTCTGTTATCCTCTTGATAAGCAGACTGATAATAAATACTGAGTTATAGTAGAACACCACCTGTTCTATTCCTCAGTATCTGCTGACAGGGATGAAAGTCATAACATCCAGTTTGACATTCAATGAATCCTGTATTAGCTAATCCTGCAGTACACTACTCAGAATGTCACAACATCAGCCAAGACATCAGAGTACAACTATATATTCTAACATAAAATGCAGTCAAACAAACATCTCCACAGCACGTCATGACATCAGTCAAGACATTAGAATCCAGCTAGTGTTTTACCATACAATGCAGCCAATTAAACATCTACAGAACTTTGAGAAAACTAGCAACCTCCTCCAATGTAGGGACCAAAATATAATCTGGGAATGTGAAACACCTCAATGGAGGGTCGTAGAACTGCAACAATGTAAAGAGAGAATCATGTTGATCTTTGGAGAGAACCGTTATGAAGCTTAGAATCAAACCATAGTCCTTCCGGAATCTTTCTAGATAATCCTGATCCATTAACTTCATCAGCTGTTGATTAGGCTCCAAACAGACCACGGGAAACTTGTAGGTGACATGTCTCTTTCTGCCAATATCCATCTTAAGAGAAACAGAGAACCCCGACCCGAATCAAGAGGAAGTTGCAAACCCCTAGAAATAGATAAACATGTGTTAAATGATATGAATGCAAAATGATGTGATGTAATGCAGTGACATGGGAATCAAGGTTGTTGTATCTGCTTGAACAACTGTTGGGTTGCACTGTTTGAAGAGAAACCCACTGAGGAATATAATACAAGATCAAAACTCTGCTCCATAAAACCGGGTTGGTTGGAGGTTAAGGTTCCCTCACTGGTAGGTTCTAAGAACAGAAGTTTGTCAGCTTCAGCCCTTCAGTCGAGAATAATACGTTTACCACTGAAGGTTTGGAATTATTACGGGATAAAAGACCTCCACTGACTCCCCTCAACAGGACATCCTAAAGCAAGTTCCCAGTCTCGGGGTCCTCGGATTGAGCAGCGAGGATGCGCCCACCAGAGCTAACATAAACGCGTCTCGGAGGAGAGGCCTCAACTGAGTTCTCGGGAAATGGTCACCAGAGTCACCGGTTTCTGGAGGAACATCGGTCGTTTTGGAACACCCATAGGACAAAATATATCCAAAAGAAACCTCGTCTGGGATGTGGGTCTCATGAACGACTTAACGTAGCAACATGCCACGCAAGCCTCATGACTATCCACTCTAAAACTTGTGTGTACGCTCAAGCCTGGGTAGTGGGCTTATCTCATCATAGAACATCCCATCCCAACAAACAAACAACCTACAGAGCCCACAGACACAGCAGACATATGTACATGAATGCAATAAGGTAAAGCAGGTAAATAAATAACTGTACAAAAGAAATAAACACCCAACCAACAAGAAACCTACAAAAGCTAGGAGGGACTCACTTAGGGAAACCTAGTCCCCAGTGGAGTCGCCAACTGTCGCAACCTAAAAAGGGAATGCGAAAAAAAAGAACCGGCGAAAAAAGCAATGACAGAAGAGTCGCTACCGTGCGTTATTCATCCCAAAGGAGGGAAAGGAAACACTCGAAGTAAACCTGGAAAAAGGAAAGGAAAAGACAAGGTCTCGCAACCAAATCTTGGGTTCGAGAGTCGATTATGCGAAGGGAAGGTATTAGCACCCCTACGCATCCGTAGTACCCTACGGGATCCACTCTTGTTGTTCTTGTTTAAAGGGTGCAGGTTTATCTAATGTACTATTTACTAAAAGAGGGGTCAAAAGAAAATGACTCGCACGGATGTCGCATCCACTGCATACGTATCTCATCTGGACATGAGAATCAGAGTCTTCGTAGCTCGGCTACCTATGGGTTAAAGAGGAGTGTGCTCGCTAAGACATCGTGTCTTATGCCTACGTATCTCATCTGAAATGAGAATCAGAGCAAGCCGTAGTTCGGCTGACCTATTTGTTTGTTTTGTGTTTTTTAGATGAACGACGTTACTGCGCAATCTACCGGATGCTCGACCTTGGGAGACTTATTCGCCTGTAGTAGAAGGAGTTAACGTGTTCTTAGGAGAAGAAAAATCAATGAGTTTGTTTGTGTTTTAGGAACGCTCATGCAAAAAAGGAAGTCCTAGACGAAGGAACCGTGCTACCTTAATCGACATGCAAGCGAGAGACTATACGAAGCCTAACAGTCCTATGGGCGAGACGATCACACCATACAAAACAAACATGCATAAAGTAAACACGCCGACGAGGGGGCTCAAACATACATGGGTAGGGCTTTAGTCAAGAGGGGTCATATCAACCTCGACAAATAAGCCATGGAAAGGTAATCAAATGGGCTCTTAACCACTGACATTTAACGTCAGGGTGAGCAGATCAAAAGGGTAATGAGGATAAGACCTCATAGCTCTTAACCCTGGGCAGGGTGAGCTCATGACAAGAAGTGGGGATTCAGAAAGATGGAACCCTTTTCACTGACTGATCGGACAAAAGATCTTAGGCTTTTGTTCTGAAGCATCGACACGTAGTGTGAGCATAAAGAACGACACACTGAATAACGGGGGATCGACTACTAATCCCTTTTATCCGTCAATTGCCTCTTCATGGAGGTCTTTAGCACTGGTGCCTCTTCTTGGAGGTCTTTGGGCACAAAAGTAAACACACACAAAAAACATCGCCTCTTATCGAGGTCTTCAAGCTAAGAAAGTGGTAAAATGCGGGGAAGATAAAGGGATCAAGAGATCTACCACACGGATAAAAATCCAAAGTAATAACAACTAAAGAAGCAAGAAACCTGGTGATCTCTCAAGCTGGTACCATCAAAGAAAACAGGTCAGCAAGGTAATCAGAATAAATCTCCAGATGGTATCCCACAAATAAAGTGGAATACCAAGCAAGCTATCTCTTCAAGAGTCATGTGAGCCCTCACAAAAACTCAACAAACAGGTTAGAATAACAAGATGGGGTGCAATGAAGAGTTTCACCAAATCAGAATGTAACCACATGAATCATGCCATTAAAGCTCACAAAAATCTCACAAGAAGCAACCAAGGGTAGGAGGCCTAGACCTCTTATCAAACAAATGCATCAAAAGGGTATCAAAACTCAAAGTCAGGGGGTAAGGATCGACACATCAAGACGTGACATATATACTGAAACATGTGCCTGGAGGCAATAGAAAGCATGTTATAACAAAGCGTGAAACAGATTGGAGAGCAAACAGAAAAAATCAGCTACTGTCGTGATCGCTACTGCTTCGCCTAGCGAAGGCTTAGCGAAGCTTCGCTGCAGGCTCGCCTAGCGATGCGGCTAGCGAATGCCTGCGGGTTCTGGATTTTCCATGGATAACAGTACGGTTTCAGAAATTAAGTGGTCTAACATTCAAGGCATTATTTTACACATTCATGCATATCTAAACCCACATGTGAAACCTAACTATACCCACTCTCCCGGATTCAACCATAATACCTTATGCTTTAGGAATTTCAAATTAAAAGCGTAAAGTAATGGGAATAAGGCAAACCTGATTGGAGAGATCGAATGAAATTGAATTGCACCGTTGGGTTTGCAGAACAATCTTAGGGTTTATATGAGATGGAATAGGTAGAGGTGATCCTTTCAGTCTCTGGAGGCTGCTCTAAATTAGTTAGAATCTCTCTCCTTTCTTCTTCTAGGGTAACAGGTATAGAATAGGATTTGGCTCAATGAAATTTTCAGAACTTATACTCTGATTTTCGTGGCTTTGTGGGCTCAAATGAGAGAGTCCAAGTCCAAAATCCTTTCTGTTATATTTTTTTTATTTTCAAAATGCGTAGGCTTCGCCTAGCGAAGAATCTGCTCGCCTAGCGAGCATGACAGTTCAGACTCTGGTGGCTCGCTAGGCGAACCATTCGGCTCGCCTAGCGAGCATGACAGTTCAAGTCATCTTTCCAAATTTGTGACCTGTGCGCTGTACCTTTGCTCCTTATAGAGTAATATGTCGAATGATGAATAGGCCTCATTTGAACATGTTGGAAGTAACTCAAGTTATCCCCTAGCCATTTGACCTTCAGTTGACCAACAGTTGACCAGAGGTAATTCAGATGAACTTGCTGAAATGCAATATGAAATGTTAAATGACCTAAAATGAATGCATGAATGAGGGGGGAAAATTTGAGGTGCTACAGTTTATGATATAGATGTATCAATACATGGCCATGGAAAAGGAGTGATAGAGTTACCTAGTGGAAGTTAGGTCCACTGCCCCTTGGGTTGTGTAGAGAATAGAAGATGATGTTTCCTTCTTGGTGCTTCAAAGCTTCCACTTGAGAACTTGATGAGAAAAATGGAATCTGATCTTAATGGCCTTGCCCTTGCTTGCTCGAAAATCACCAATGCTTTTTAGGTTTAGGGTTTGCAGCTTTTAAATATGGTGGATCAAAATGTTTAATGGGCTTTGAAATAAATGATTTGTCCATAATCAAAATAATGCCAAGTGAGGTGTAGAAAGAGGGCATGTGAAATGTTGTTATTTTGGGCCAAACTTAAGTGAATGAAATAAAGGTGCATGGCCAAATGAGGTAACAAAAACGTGGGCTGGTTTGTGCAGCATGGTTTGGCAAGCAAGAAATCCATTTCAAAGTGATGACTTTGTGGCCATGTAACTTGATGATCAAGTCACCAAATGATGAAATAATGCAAACAGTAGCAAGACCTAATGGAGTATAGCATCTTTCATGTTGAGCACAAGTGGAAATGATGAATGGAAGAAGGTGGAAAATGGCCCTCAAGATCGTGTCTCAACATGCAAAACTGATTGGGCCAGTTTGGCCTAAAATCTGCCTAGAAAAACAAGTCATGGTGCCCACTTTAGGTGAATGTATCTCTCAAACCATGGATCCAAATGAGATGATTCCAAAAGAAGGTGAAAGAGGACATGGCAAGGCATAATTGTTGTGAAGAAAACATTTTTAATTGGTGCCTTGAAGTGCAAGAAAACTGGCCAAGAAGTCTTGACAAACTTTGAAGATTTTTGGTCTTGGAAATTTTCTAAGTGTCCTAAGAATATGCCTTACTTTGACTAAGCATAACTTTCTCAACTTTGATCCAAATGAAGAAAACTTTATATTTCTAGAAAGCTTGGAACAAGATGAACAACTTTCATGTTGGATAAATTTTCAAATGGAGCTTTTATCTTGCTGGAAAATGGGCTTAAAGTGAGTGCGACAATCATGAAAACATGCCCTAAATGGAAAGTCAACCATTTCCAAATTAAGTAACTTTTCCATTTCCTGATTAAATGATGAATCCATGATCCAACCTTGATCAAATTTCACATATAGGATCCCCTAGGCATGGATTTTGAGATTCCACTCTCAAAATGTCAGGAGTTGACTTTTCTGGCCCCACAGTTGACTTTTCCCTAATTGTCTGATTCCCGATTCCAATGATCAATCGAAGCACTTCTGGCTCAAATAAAAAGCTGATTTTTTGTATGTAGACAGTTATGGACATATGGAGGGCCATGGAAAAGAGTTTCACCCAAGGAATCAGAAATAAACTGATTTTATACCAAACCCTAATTTTAGGGCAAAATGATCGGGAACTGATTGCACTGTTTGCCAACGAATCTTTCTGAGATAACTCTGAGTCTCCCTAGGCTAAGATACCTCTCCAATCATGACATGGATGAGCTCCTCTACTTCCAACCAAACATTGCCTGTTGCAGGTAGCCATGAAACCCTAATTTCTTGATTAAATTCAGATGAACACTCTGATAGCTCTGAATCCTTCACTGATGAACTGTAGACCATAATAAGACACCTGAAGCCCCCTTGAGACCCTTGAGACTTGTATATTTAGAGAATGAAGTCCAATTCTCAATCTTGCTTTGTGTGGGCTCCTTATGTTAAGGAGTGATCAATCAAAACCTGATTCCCAAGTCACTAATGTAATATGCAATGAGTATGACCTAGTATGATGCTAATGAAGTGTAAAACATAATCCCATGCTTCCAGGAAAAAATGAAGGGTAAATTTTGGGGTATTACGTTAAGCAATCGTAAGTGGACTAATGTAGTTGTCACACCTATCTGAGGCCGGTCAATAAAACTATAGGCAAATAAACACAAGTTAGAGCTCATGACTAGTAAGCCAAGCTCCTACAACTTGCCATGCCAAAAGAAAAGAAGAATGACCTTGTATGGATTTAGGTTTTTTGCTTGACCAAGAAGCAACCTATCTTTAATGCAAAGCAATTCACTTGATCTTTGATCAAGATGAATTTGATTTGAATCAAAGAAGGTTAAGCCTCTCATATGTCAAGGCTAACCACCAATCATTAACTCATTGGTTAAAAAGAAAAAGAAGAAGAAGAAGATGGAAATGGAATGTACATAATTGAAATTCAAATGACATAAGCAAAATACATTGACCAAATATGAATGGAATCAACATCAATCAATGGTAAACAGAAGTGAGATGAAGCTTAGAAGTCAAGAAATAACAAAAATATTTTCGGTATTTTTTGGAATTAAAATAATACTTGAAATAAAATGAACAAATAAAGGTCAAACCTCAAATCCAATTCAAATCAACTTGGAAAAGTCCAATTGGATCATCATAAGCCTAACATGGTCAAACAAGGTTTGACAAAAAATTTCATCATTTTTTGAAAACAGAAACTACTTTTAAACAATTAAAAATGGAGAAAAATAACATAATTGGACTAAAATCTCAAATAAATATCAAATCAATTAAGAAATTGATGAGAATATTTTCCATAGATCCATCATCATCCAAAGATGTTAAGAAAATATTTTTGGCATTTTTGAATATTGAAAAGTATTTTAAAGGAATTAAAAACAATCAGAAATGAAATAATTCACAAAAAATATTAAATGGAATCACAAAAATAATTAAAAATTAATTTTAGAAACTAGAATTCAAGAGAATTTTTTTACAAGTGGTCCCATATTTTTGTGATTCCAAATAAAGAAGTTATGAATTTTTAAAATAAAATGGAATAAAAGAAAATTAAAATAGAAATTAAAAATTGGAAAAATCCACAGCACTTGGATCCCACTTCATTAATTGACGTGGCTGATCACAAGGGTGGGAAACACACGTGCATGATGTACCTTGGTCAACAGCGAAACACATGGATTAAAAGAAAGTCATAACAATCAAAGGACCAGATTATATCGTTCCAGTTGGATCCAAGGGCTATGAGGTCAGCCACGTGTGGACGGTGGTGGAAACCACCGTCTTGTCCGGTGAGAAGCCTTTTTCCGGCCACCAGTTGCAGGTTTTCAAACCTCAACCATAACACGCAATCCATACACCATTCGAAAGATGGGGTGATGTACATCACCCATGTAATCTTAATTTATACTCAAGATCCCTATAGAGAAAGAAATCTGGGATAGAAAAATGAGGTGTTCAATCTGAACTTGTTCAATTCACAAAATTAAAAGCACAAATCAATTGCCTCTCACATGAGGACTTCAGAGGTACCAACCAAACCAAGCAATGCACTATAATAAGGGAGATTCAAAGGAAAACAGTTGGAGAATCAACCTTTGAAGTGAAACTTTTCAGTGTTTGATCCAATGCAAATCTTCAATGCAGCTTGATCTTGAGGTAACAAGGAAGCAAGGCTAAGGAATTGTAAGTCAAAGATCAACCAATGAAGTTGAAATTTGAGCTTGAAAATTAAAGAGAAAAATCAGAATTCCTTTAATGGAGGGTTGGGGATTCAGTTGTGCAGAGCTTCAGGCGCCTTTAGGTTGAGATTTGAAGTGAGCAAGGAATTCTATTTATAGCCAAGGCTGATGCAAGCAAGGAGAAAACTCGTGTGTGCATGAGCTTGGGTCCTCCATGCATGGGCCTGTACAGGCACATGTGAGGCCCAAAACCACTTTCAATTGAGTACTGAACACAAATGAATGAATTTTGGACGTGCATTTGGCAAGGCAATGTAGTATGCAAGAAGATTTCATAAGTTATGCATAATTGAACCCAAAACTTCACCTCTTCGAAAATGCCATTTGCAAAATTGAAACATAGGCATGTGGGTAATGGTCGGAAAGGTCTTGACATAAATAACAAATGTTATATTGAACAAAAATCCATTTGGAGTTTGGAAATTATTGAAAACAGGCCATGAAGTTCAATGTACAAAACATGTATATGGAAATTTTGCCAAAATGGACCAACTTCAAGCCCTTCTGTTTCAATGATGCAAGCCTCAAATGACAAAACCTTCGACATCAAAGTTGTAGATATTTTGAAGAAAATAAAATTGGACTTAAATTTTGCATCATTTGGAATTTTGATGAGAGAGTTATGGGCACTTGAAGTTGGACTTTTTCACATTTCAATGACTTTGGTCCAAAGTGACCTATAATGTTTTTATCACATGTGTTTATTTTAGGATTATGAAATTTTTTCCAACATAAAAATTGAAGTTGAAATCTTAAAAATTCCAATGCACTTGGTCCCACCTCAAAATCATAAAAAATGAGTGAGTTAGGTCCTTGGGAAGTTGACCCAAAATTAGGGTTTCAGTCAAAATGACCTATAATGTTTTGAAATGAATGATGACATTACAAGTTATAAATGAAGATTTTATGAACATGAAAGTTGTTAATATGGTTCTTTAGAACATTTTTTCTCTTGGGGTCATCTACATTTGACATACACATCAAAAGTTAGGTCTCAGTGGAATTCAAAATAGTCAGATGATTTGGCTGATCAACTTCTCAAAGCCAAACTTCAAATCTTGATGAATTTATGATTGAGGACACTCACATAAGCTCATGTATGCATAAAATGATGAATTAAATAACTTCCCTTGATTTTATTTGATCACAGGTTGAGGTTGCTTCATGAGCAAGGCACAGTCAATGCACAATTGAATTAGGGTTTCCTTGGGAAACAATCCTCAAGCCCTTTGGTTTATCTTGATCAAATTGACAAATTAAGATACTTGGAAGGCATATATGATGATTGAGATCTTTGTGAACCATTTTCATGCTTGCTTTCACTTTCATCTGGCGACTTCAATGGGCAAAGGGGCCTCATAGGAGCCTTGGATCACTTGATTGCTTGTGCTTCAAAACAAACAAAGTTAGTGACATATTCTTGTGCTTTTGTTTAGTAAACAAAATATAAAAAGCAATAATATACAATTCAAGCATGCTTGGTGGTCTCAAACCAACTCACACAAGTCCCACCCTAGGGTTAAGGAGCCAAGATGCTATCATCCTTGAGGTAAATGCAATGTGCAATGATATGATACCATGAGGGATCTTAGGGTCAAAATTAGGGTCTTACCGTTCCTTCTTAGGAAATAATATAATATCTTGGTTCAGCAAGAAGCAAAAATGTGTGTCATTATCTACAGTTGAGGCAGAATATATGGCAGTAGGAAGTTGCTGCTCTCAACTAATTTGGATGAAACAAATGTTAGAGGAATATAATATCCACTAAGATGTCATAACATTATATTGTGACAAACTAAGTGATATCAATATATCTAAGAGTCATATTCAACATAACAAAACTATGCATATTGATATTCATCATCATTTTATTAAGGGTCTTGTTGAAGATAAAATTGTTATCTTAAGCATGTAGCCACCGAGAAGCAACTGATAGATATTTTCACTAAAGCTTTGAATGCAAATCAGTTTGAAAAGTTAATGGGTGAACTGGACATTCCCATACTTAAATAATTATATCAATTACTAATATGGAGATAGGGAAGTCAAATTTTCTCTTCCCTCCATTTAATGGTGCACAAAACTCAAAAAAAATCATTACAACCCTTCATGCTACCCTCATTATTCTCCCTACTCTCTCTCTGAACTTTACTCTCGGTCACCCTCATCTCTCTATCTTCTCTTTGAAGGTCATACCTCAAAATCAAAACTCCAAAATATCTCAACCTTCTGTATCAACTCCGGGCAAGCACAGCAAATAGAAATTGAACCCTAAGAATTTTCCAAGGGGGAGATTGTTCAGTCTGTGTATAGTGATCGACTGCATTTTGGAAAAACAAGTATTCAAGCAAGATGTTGGACAAGGTGTCTTGACATGTTGGTTCAACATTGGAGTGTGCCCTGTTTCAGTTTCTATAAAGATTTGTTTCTATTTGTGAGATATCTGAAGATTCTATGAAGATTTATTTCACTAGATATATGGGTCTAGAAACACGTTTTCTGAAAAGAAAAATAATTGTTTTTATTGGCCTTATTTTTGAAGTAAAGATGTCAAAACATTTTAGGAAACATCTGATATGATTGGAATCATATGTACAGAAGATTGTACAAAGTCCTTGGATCTAATGTCAATCAAGCCTGAAGCCCATGTTTTTCTATTGTTATTTATAAATCATTTCTAAACCTAAGAAGGTATTGAAGCAACACTGAATATTGTATGTGTTAGGGTTTAGTTATCTTTGCTTTTTGTGAGCCATTCGAGTATCTCTTTGATACTAGGATTGGACTTGTTTTATTGAGTTGTAATTATCAATCCCTCACGAGCTTTTAAGGATGAGGGGATTGTGTTTTCTGATATTAGTTATTGTCAAGGTTGTGTATCGAAGGGAAGTGAGAGGGTCTCATATCTAGGAGAGTCTTAGATAGAAAATTTTATGGGTAGAGATTAGGTGAGAAGTTTGTAAAACCTGAGGTTGTTTAGAACTTCAAACTAATTCTATGATAGTGGATTTCCTTCCTAGCCTGGTAGCCCCTAGATGTAGGCGACGTTGCACTAAACTAGGTTAATAACTATTTGTATTATTTACTTAACTGCTGCTTACTTAAATCCTGATATTGTTTGTGGTGTGACAATGTGTTGGCCCTGGTGTCATGACATCGTGTATGATATTTGGGATCTACATACCATAATTATAATTGGTATCAAAGAAGGCATCCTACTATGACTATGACTATGACTATTGGAAGGCACAGATGGTGGAATTCCTAAAATATATGGACAGTGAGACCTGGAAAGCTGTCATCAAGGGTTGGGAACATCCTGTCGTGAATGACAAAGATGAGAAGGCTACTACTAACCTGAAGCATGAAGAGGACTGGTCTAATGAATAAGATGAAATGGATCTTGGAAACTCCAAAGATTTGAATGCTATTTGCAATGGAGTCTACAGAAATACATTCAGGTCAATAAAAACTTGCATTATAGCCAAAGATGCATGGGAGATGCTCATAAATACTCATGAAGGCACATATAAAGTGAAGATGTCTAGACTTCACCTCCTCACTACCATATTTGAGAATCTAAATATGAAAGATGATGAGAATATTCATGATTTTCACATGAATATTATTAAAATAGAAAATTCATCTAGTGCCTTGGGAGAAAAGATGTCAGAAGAAAAGTTGGTTAGAAACATTATCAGGTCCCTACCTAAGAAATTTGACATGAAGGTTACAACCATTGAAGAAGCTCAAGACATCAGCAACATGAGAGTGGATGAACTTGTTGGGTCACTTCAAACTTTTGAATTGGGTATTAGTGACAAATCTTAAAAGAAGAACAAAAGCATAACTTTTATATCCAACACTAAAGATGAAGAGGACCAATGTGACTTGGATACTGATGAAGGAATAACTAATACTATTGTACTAATTGGAAGACATTTCAACAAGGTGCTAAAGAGAATGGGCATGAAGTCAAAACCAAATGTCAAGAACATCCCATATGACATCAGGAATTACAATGACTTTCAGAAAAGAACAAGAACAAAAGAGAGATCCAATCAAGGTAAAGGAGTTCAGTGTAATGGGTGTGAAGGATTTGGACACATTAGAGCTTAACGCCCTACATATCTCAAGAAAAAAAGGCTATCTGTTTCTTGGTCTGATGATTGTCGCAGCCTAAAAAATTAGTAGAGATGTGCGAAAAAAACAACCGGTGAGAAAGGAAATGACAGAAGAGTCGCCACCGTGCGTTATTTATCCCAAAGGAGGGAAAGGAAACACTCGAAGTAAACCTGAAGAAAAGGAAAGGAAAATACAAGGTCTCGCAACCAAATCTTGGGTTCGGGAGTCGATTATGCGAAGGGAAGGTATTAGCACCCCTACGCATCCGTAGTACTCTACGGGATCCACTCTTGTTGTTCTTGTCTAAAGGGTGTATGTTTATCTAATGTACTATTTACTAAAAGAGAGGTCAAAAGAAAATGACTCGCACGGATGTCGCATCCACTGCATACGTATCTCATATGAGTATGAGAATCATAGTCTTCGTAGCTCGGCTACCTATGGGTGAAAGAGAAGTGTGCTCGCTAAGACATCGCGTCTTATGCCTACGTATCTCATCTGGAATGAGAATCAGAGCAAAACGTAGTTCAACTAACTACGTGAACAAGGGTCTCGATTGCAACTAGGGCAAGAGAAAGGGAAGGTCTCGATCGCAACGAGGGCGAGAGAAAAGAATCGCAACGAGGGCGAAAGCAACAAGGATTAGTTGTTAGTCGTCAGTAAAACTCGGCAAGACATCGCATCTCGTGCCTACGTATCTCAGCTGGACATGAGAATTAGAGTCATCGTAGTTCGACAAACTACGGGAATAAAGGTCTCGATTGCAATGAGGGCAAGAGAAAGGGAATCACAACGAGGGCGAAAGCAACCAAGGATTAGTTGTTCTCAGTCAAACTTGGCAAGACATCGCATCTCGTGCCTACGTATCTCATCTGAACATGAGAATCAGAGTTGTTGTAGTTCGGCTGCATAGGGATTGCCATCTGAACATGGACTTACAAAGGAGGACACCAGTTGTGTCAAAGGAGAGTGGGCAATGTGTTCATGTCCTAGCAGCAGGTGTCGCAGCTTGCTGAATCGAGTCTTAGGCAATTACCTCTTTGCAATAGTATGGAGTGACATGCCACAGGATCGGAGACACACGGAATGTCTAAAAAATGGGGAAGCTCTGCCCTAGAGTTGTCATGCAATGTGGACCTATGTGTTAGGATTTACAAATGGGAATATCTACCTAATGTTAGCATGCAAAGAATGAGGGAATTCTACCTATGTTATCATACAAAAGAAAATGGGAATCCTACCTATGTTATCATACAAAGGGTTCTACCTGATGGGTGCTACCTAAACGGAACAAGAGTCGACGAATAGAGCAAGAAGAGGAGTGGGGTAAGGGTAGATGCGATGCACGAAGCAATCGACTTACAGGTAGATGGCGATGTCTGAAGCAATCGACTTACAAGAGAAATGGATGCATGAAGCAATCTACTTACAAAAGGATGGATGAATACGTGCTGGTTATGTTAAGTTTTGAAAATGATTACTCGACGTTGGATCGAGGTTTTGATCTTGTTTTGAAATGGTTATCGAGTGTTCATTTTATTTCTTGTATTAACAGATGAATAAAGAATGAAAGAATAAACATTATACACTTCAAGGGAGAGGGGTACATTTGTTATGAATGGGGGTTGTTCATGGCAATCAAACAATAATAATATATGCCTCATACACCATACAATTAGGCAACAGTTATTCAAACAATAAGACATATAAACAAGTATGTGAGCAAATCAAATAATCAAAGAATGAAATGAAGCATTAGACAATGCATGATAAGTATAGACATGTTAAGAAATCAAACAATAGAAGCATGGATGAAAGAAACAAGTATAAAAAATATCAGATGAATCAGACAGGTGAAACTACGCACACAAAGGATCAAAGAATAATTGAATCGGGAAATGATGCAAGGATCAAATAAAATCAAGATGAAAGGCCTCTAATACATGGCATATGATATGAACAAGGGAGGATCAAAAGATCTCTTCAATTGCCCTAAGCAATCCCTAAGTCAAACATCAATCATAGAAAAGTCAACTAAAAAGTCAAGTCAACATGAAAATTATCAAATACATAGTAAATTAATCAAGAAAATCATGAAAAATTAAATTAAATGAGGTGGGGTCAGGAAATCATCATCCCCCAAAAAGATTTTAAAAATAATGAGAATTAGTGTATAAATTAATTGAAATAAAACAGAAGTCAAATGAAAAGTCAACCAAGCAAACTAGGTCAAAAATAAATCCAAAATAAATTAAAAATGGGAAATAAAATTCCAATAAAAGGTCAGGTTGACAATGAGACACTGGTCAACCCTCATCCCAAAAATCAGAAGTTAAAAATAATTCTAAGTCATGAAAATGAAATTAATAAAAATAAGTGTGTTAAAATGCACTATTTGAAACAAATAATTAAAATAAAATATTAACATTAAATAAAATATGAAAATAAAAATTAAATAAATTAAATAAAACATGAAGGAATGTGAAAAATATTTTTTAGTATTTTTATGAATAAATAAAATATTTTTATTAATTAAAACAAAACAGAAAAAAGAATAAATAAAAATAAAGAAAACGAAAAGAGAATGTGAGTGGGTCTGGCGTGAGGTGCTAATAGAAAATGGAACCAAGGCCCGGTCCAAGTGGATGCAGCGTGACACCATAAATAAAAATGTACATTTTTTAAAAAACATGTAACTTTGTCCAACCGATCATGTTTCATTAAAGGTCACAAAATGACAAAAAGCAGCGAATGGCCAGGATTATGAGAACACACGCACGATCCAAGGGCTGTGGGAGAGACACGTATTATTTCTCATGCAACGTAAAAGAAAACAAGCTCATGCAGCTTGAACGCGACAATCATGCAACAATTCTCTTTCATCTTTCAACCAACATATCTCATGCTACAGTGCTCCAAACGACATGGTATAAAATGCAAAATTCTAGTATGGAACGAGTAGAACACAATGGTGCTTTGTTTCGATGAAAATAATAGCCTAAACATGGTGAAAATTGAACAACAAGGGGGCTTCATGCACACAGATTCAACCGAAAATAATGTCACAAACTCAAAGTTAAAAGCAATGTCTCATGTTGAAGGGTTCATAAGCATGCATAGCATAGTATTAATATGGAAAATAAGCATGGAATAAGCATGGCATAAATGAACAATAACATGAAGTATGGATGGTAAGCATGAAAGAAGAAATGAACAAGCATGGAATATGGTCATGGAAGGTTGGGATAAGTAGGTTACCTAGTGGAGAACAGTTCACTGCTTCTTGGTAGTGGAGAAGATAGAAGAGGAAGATGCTCTTGGTGCTTTGAAATTTCAAGAACTTGTGAAAATGGAAGGGAATGCAACTTGGTCTTTTTCCTCTTGCCTTGCCTAGCTCGAAATACAGCAGCCTCTCCCTCAGATTAGGGTTTATGATGTTTATATATGTAGGGTTTGAAATGTTTAATGGGCTTGCAATGTTTGTTTGGATTCATGAACAACATGTGTAAAAAGTGATGCAAAAGGTGAGGTGTTATGAGCAAATTCTCAATGTGGCAAAAATTAAGTGAGTGAACATAAAGCAAATGGCCAAATGAGGTAAAAAGTGTGTTGGTTGGTTTTGTTGTCTGATTTGGTTTGGCTTGTGCAGCACAAAAATAGTCCAACAGGGTGACTTTAAGACCTTGTATCTTGATAAGTATGTAACCAAATGGCAAGGAAATGAAAACAATAGAAAGAGGGCATGGAGCTTAACATTTTTCATGTTGAACACAAATTTAAATGATGAGTGGAAAGAGGTGAAAATGGCCATAAAGTGCAGGTCTCACAGCTGCAGAATGGTTGGGACAGTTTGGCCTAAATGCTGCCAAAAAATTCAGTCCATGAGGCCAACTTTAGATGAGTGTATCTTTCAAACCAATGATCCAAATGGGATGATTCCAAAAGTATGTGAAAGAGGACATAGCAAGGCACAATTGTCATGAAGAAAGTATTTTCAAAAGATTCCTCGAAGTGCAAGAAATCTGGCCCATAAGTCTTGACAAATTTTGCAAATTTTCCAAGTGTCCTAAAATAATGTCTCACTTTGACCAAGCATAACTTTCTCAATTTTAATCCAAATGAAACAAACTTTATATCTATAGAAATCTTGGAACAAGAGGAACAACTTTCATGTTGGAGAAAAGTTCAAATTGAGCTTGCATCTTAATGGAAAATGGGCTTAAAGTGGGTGCAACAACCAAAAAAACTTGCCCTAAATGGAAAGTCAACTATTTCCAAATTTGGTAACTTTTCCAACTCCTGATTAAATGATGAATCCATGATCCAACCTTGATCAAATTTCACATGTAGGCTCCCTTAGGCATGAATTTTGAGATTCCACTTTCAAAATGTCAGGAGTTGACTTTTCTGGCCCCACAGTTGACTTTTCCAAACTGTCTGATTTCCGATTCCATTGATCAATTGAAGCACCTCTGGCTCAAATAAAGAGCTGATTTGTTTGTATGTAGACCCTGGTGGACATTTGGAGGGCCATGGAAAAGAGTTTCACCCAAGGAATCAGAAATAAACCGATTTTATACCAAACCCTAGTTTTAGGGCAAAATGATCAAGAACTGATTCCACCGACTGCCAATGGATCTTTGTGAGATGATTGTGAATCTTCCTAGGCCAAGATGCCTCTATAATCATGACATGAATGAGCTCCTTCACTTACAACCAAACCTTGCATGTTGCAGATAGCCATGAAACCCTAGTTTCCTGATTAAATCCAGATGCACACTCCGAGAGCTCTGAATCTTCCACTGATGAACCGAGGACCATAATAAGACATATGGAACCCCTTGAGACCCTTGAGACTTGTATACTTGTAGAATGAAGTCCAAATCTCATTTTTTCTTTGTGTGGGCTCCTTTTGGTTAAGGAGTGGTCAATCAAACCCTAACTTCCAAAGTCACTGATGCAATATGCAATGAGTATGACCTAGTATGATGCTAATGAAATGTAAGGCAAAATCCCATGTTCCTAGGGAAAAATGAAGGGTAAATTTTGGGGTATTACAATGATGATAACTCTGAAAGTGAAACTAAGGATGAAGTTGTAAAACATGTAACTGCTTTAACTGGAAGATATGAATCTGATAAAGATTCATGTGATGAAGAGGTATCCTATGAGGAACTTGAAGTGAAGAAGTGAAGAAGTGAAGAAGTTTGTCAGCTGGGAGAAAAACAAAAGAAAATTATATCTCAGTTGCAGGCTGAAAAAGAAAAATATCTATCTACCATCTCTGATATTCAAGATGAGGTGATGTTGTTGACTTCCAAACTTGATAACATGACAAAGTCTATAAGAATGCTGAATAAGGGCTCTGATGTGTTAGATAAAGTTCTGCAAGTTGGGAAAGTGGCTGGAGATCTGAGGGGGATAGGCTTTAATTATCAATCTCTAGACAAACAAGGAGAAAGCCATATGACAAACTTTGTTCTACCTAAAAGGGAGCTTGAGCCTGTAATTCTAATCATCTGACTCAACATCGTTCCAAACATCAGAGTACTTAAATTAGAGGCAAGTTATTATGCTAGAGATGTCATTAATATGAAAATTTTGGTCATATAAAGCCTTTATGCTTCAAACTGTATGGTTATCCCAGGTATCTAACATAACCCATGGCTAATCAAGTGGTTATTAACCCTAGAAGGGAATGGATACCCAAGCCTGTCAACACTAGTATCATAGCTCACACCTCTCTTAGAGCTTCAACTTGAGAAGATTGGTATTTTGATAGTGGATGTTCTAGACACATGATAGATGTCAAGAAATTTTTGGAGAACATCAAGTCCTACTCCACCGGTTATGTCACCTTTGGGGATGGGGCTAAAGGTGGAATTAAAGGAGTTGGAAGACTAGCTTGTACAGGTCTCCTGAGTCTTGATGACGTTCTTGTTGGTAAAAGTTTTGACTGCTAATCTGATTAGTATTAGTCATCTATATGATGAAGGTCTTAAAGTTAATTTCACAAAATATGAGTGTTTGGTCACTAGTGAGAAAAATGAAGTTTTGATGAGGGGAGTCAGGTATAAGGACAAATGTTACTTGTAGATATCTCAAGAAATTAATTGCTCTTCAACATGCTTGGTATCCAAAGAAGATGAATTCAACCCGTGGCACCAAAACTTTAGACATTTACATCTGAAAGGCATGAAAAGGATTGTGTCTAAAGAATCCATCAGAGGTATTCCTAAGCTCGAGATTGAAGAAGGTAAAATCTGTGGTGAGTTTCAAATTGAGAACTAAACCAAGATTTCACATCCGAAGTTATAACATCAGACCACTTCAAAGGTTATGGAACTTCTTCATATGGACCTAATGGGGCCCATGCAGGTTGAGAGCCTTGGTGGGAAAAGGTATGCATATGTTATTGTTGATGATTCTTCAAGATTCACGTGTGTTTCATCAAGGAAAAATCAAATGTCTTTGAGGTCTTCAAAGATTTATGTCAAAGGCTTCAAAGAGAGAAGGAAAGTGGAATTATCAGGATTAGAAGTGACCATGGCAAGGAATTTGAAAATAGAAAATTTGCTGAATTTTTCTCCTCTGAAGGTATTTGCCATGAGTTCTCTCCCATCACCCCTTAGAAAAACAGAGTTGTTGAGCGCAAGAATAGGACTCTACAAGAATCATATAGAGTCATGCTTCATGCTAAGCATCTAGCCTACCATTTTTGGGCTGAAGCAGTGAATACTGTTTGTTATATTCATAATAAGGTCACTCTAAGGACTTTTAGCTATTATCCATGAACTATGGAAAGGAAGGAAGCCTTATGTCAAATACTTTCATGTGTTTGGAAGAAAATGTTACACTTTGGCTGATCGTGAACAAATAAGAAAAATGGATCCCAAGAGTGGTGAAGGAATATTTTTGGGCTACTCTACAAACAGTAGATCCTATAGAATTTTTAATTCCAGAACCAAAGTCATGATGGAATCCATCAATGTTGTAGTAGATGATAATATCATAGAGAAAGAAATTGATTTTGAAGAAGATGTTGGCACATCATTTCAGCAAATTGAGACTTCTGAAAATGAGGGAGTTATGAAGTCAAACAGTGAACCACTAGGCACTGAACTAGACAACTATCAAGTCAATAAAGGTCCCTCTATTAGAATTCAGAAAGATTATCCAACGAAACTTATTATTGGAAATCTTAATGAAGGGATCACCACTAGATCTAGAGATGTGATATCAAATGCTTGCTTTGTCTCAAAGTTTGAACCTAAAAATGTGAAGGAAGCCTTGACTGATGAATTCTGGATCAATGATATGCAAGAAGAACTAGGATAGTTTACAAGAAATGAAGTACGTGATCTAGTTCCTAGGCCTAAAGGAATGAATGTTATTGGGACAAAATGGATCTACAAGAACAAATCTGACGAAAAAGGAATTGTGACCAATAACAAGGCTAGACTTATTGCTCAAGGATACACTCAAATTTAACGGGTTAATTTTGATGAGATTTTTGCTTCTATTACTCGTCTCGAATCCATAAGACTGCTTTTAGTAGTGACTTGTTTGCTTAAATTTAAGCTATTTCAGATGGATGTGAAAAGTGCCTTCGTAAATGGGTACTTGGATGAAGAAGTGTATGTTGAACATCCTAAGGGGTTCATAGATCCTAACTTTCCAAATCATGTTTACAAACTAAGGAAAGCTCTCTATGGATTAAATCAAGCACCTAAGGCTTGGTATGAAAGGCTCACCGAGTTCCTTGCCAATAATGGTTATAGGAAAGGAGGGACATACAAGACCTTGTTCGTTAAAGAAGAGCATGGTAAACTCATGATAGCTCAAATACATGTTGATGACATTGTGTTTGGAGGGATGTCGAACCAGAGGGTCCAACATTTTGTGAGGAAGATGCAATCCGAATTTGAAATGATTCTTGTTGGTGAAATGACTTACTTTCTTGGCCTCCAAGTCAAACAAATGGATGATAATATCTTTATCTCTCAAAGCAAGTATGCTAAGAGTATAGTAAAGAAGTTTGGCATGGAAAATTCTAGTCATAAAAGGACACATGCACCAACCCACATGAAGTTGACTAAAGATGAAAAAGGTGTAAATGTGGATCAAAGTATGTACAAGAGTATGATTGGTAGTTTATTGTATCTTAAAGCTAGTAGCCCTGACATTACATTTGCTATAGGAGTGTGTGCAAGATATCAGTCTGAACCCAAAATGAGTCATATTCCTCAAGTGAAAAGGATCCTGAAATACATCAATGGAACTAGCGACTATGGAATGTTGTATTCTCACAATGCAAATTCCTTTCTTATAGGATATTGTGATGAAGATTGGGTAAGCAATGATGATGATAGGAAGAGCACTTATGGACGATGTTCCTTCTTGGGAAATAATATAATATCTTGGTTCAGCAAGAAGCAAAATTGTGTGTCATTATCTACAGGTGATGCAGAATATATTGTAGAGGGAAGCAACTTTTCTCAATTAATTTGGATGAAACAAATCTTAGAGGAATATAATATCCACTAAGATGTCATAACATTATATTGTGACAAACTAAGTGTTATCAACATATCTAAGAATCATATTCAACACAACAGAACTAAGCATATTGATATTCTTCATTATTTTATTAGGGATCTTGTTGAAGACAAAATTGTTATCTTGAGCATGTAGCCACCGAGAAGCAACTGGTAGATATTTTCACTAAAGCTTTGGATGCAAATCAGTTTGAAAAGTTAAGGGGTGAACTAGGCATTTACATACTTAAAGAATTATAGCAATTACTAATATGGCGACAGGGAAATCAAAATTTCTCTTCCCTCCATTTAATGGTGCACAAAACTCAACGAAGATCATTACAAACCTTCCTTATTTTTCCAACACGCCATTCTACCTACTCTATCAATATCATTCATGTTACCCTCATTATTCTCTCTACTCTCTCTCTGAACTTTACTCTTGGTCACCCTCATCTCTCTATCTTCTCTTTGAAGGTCATACCTCAAAATCAAAACTCCAAAATGTCTCAACCTTCTATATCAACTCCTGGCAAGCACTCCAAATAGAAATTGAACCCTAAGAATGTCAGTACTGATATAGATCTCTCTGATGTTATTACTTGATGTCGCTCCTCTCTCTATGGTTCATGGCCATGCAACCCCTATAAGGAAGTCAAAAACATCTAGTTTGAGAAAGGGCAAGCTATCTAAAGTAAGTACCTCTTCTTCTCCATCTATGGCTGCTAGTAATGAAAAAATTCTTGAAGCCTCTACTGATATCAAGAAACCTCATTCGATGACTAGCCTGTACCTGGAACCTATTAATATCGAACCTAATGTTGATGCTTCTGCAAAATGTCCTATTGTCGAAAATATTATGGAGAATGTTGAAACCTATGAAAACACTAGTAAACCTAGATCGGTTACTACTTTGAGTAAATCTAGCATGATTGTTCCTGATAGAGACGACGTAGATACAAATATTTGTATGCTGGTCTCTCAAGTTTTGGGTATTGAACCTAAGACTGGTGTTGTGACAGATGTCTCCACATCCTGGGCCCAACCTGATAACACTACTAAGACCCCTTTGGATAAATCTGATGTTAATATGTCTACTCAGTCTCCTGAAAAATTAGAAGACAAAGAGGATTATGATGGCATGTCTAGTGATTTAGCTGACAAAGAAGCAAATTTTGTAGGGAAGAAGGATCAATCTACAGACATAGTAAATATATATGATCTGGACTCTGATGATAAGCCCATTGGTAAAGACTGGCTCCAGAAATAGCTAAAAGGTTAAAGAACAGAAAAGGTAAAAATGTTGAATCCTCCAGCACACCCTTAAAATCTCTCAGGACAAGAACTAGTGTTGGCCCTACACAAAGGTTGGAGTAAGGTAGTTACTCCTCTTTCCAAGAAGAAATATCTTAAGAGGAAGGAGGTCCCTTCTGATTCTAGTGAATCTGATCATGGTGACGAACACAATGTCCAAGACATCGTCTCTTCTGTAAGAAAGCAAGCTTCTGGAAAGAAGATTCCAGAAAATATTCATGAAGTTCCAATCGACAACATCTCTTTTCATTCTTTGGAGAATGTAGAAAAATGGAAATTTGTTTACCAAATAAGACTGACGCTGGAAAGAGAACTTGGCAAAGATGCTTTTGAATGCAAAGAAGTGATGAGTCTGATTCAAGAAGCTGGATTAATGAAAATTGTGACTAGCTTTGGCAAGTGTTATGAAATGCTTGTTAAATAATTCATTGTGAATATATCTAAGGATTATGATTACAAAAGGAGCAAGGAGTTTAGAAAAGTGTATGTAAGAGGAAGGTGTGTGGATTTCTCTCCTGAAATCATAAATAGGTTTTTGGGAAGAAATGAAGAAGAACAAGCTGAAGTGGAAGTTTTTGACAATGTTATTTGCAGAAAGATTACTGCTAAACATGTGAAGGAATGGCTAAGAAAAAGGAAGTTGTCAGCAAGTTACTTTAGTGTGAATTATACAATACTTCACAAAATTGGAGCTGCTAATTGGGTGCCAACTAATCACACTTTCAATATTGCTACTGGATTGGGTAAGTTCATTTATATTGTAGGGACCAAGACAGAATTTGACATTGGATCCTATGTCTTTGATCAAACAATGAAGCATGCTGCCTCCTTTGCTGTGAAGATGCCAATAGTCTTTCCCTAGTTAATTTGTGGTGTTATATTGAGTCAACACCCAAGTATTTTGCTCAGTTCTGATAGTGTTTGCAAAAGAGATCCCCCTCTATCATTACATTATAGGATTTTTACTGGGAAACATGTTCCAGATATTGTCATGACATCTGGGCAGAAACCTTCCAGGTCTACTACTAGAGCAGGAATCCTTGTGGACCTAAAAGATACCTGCAAGACCTTGGATGAAACCATCAAAATTTGTACTAAGAGGAAGAGCAACCTTGAGATCCTGATCAAGGCCTTGTCTGAAGAAGAAGGAAATTTGAAAGATGATGAAACAGGTGAAGAAGATGCTAATGAAGAAGGGGATGATGCAAGTGATGATGAACAGACAACTAGCAGTGATGAGGACTGAAGTTTTCTGGTTCTTATGTGTTTTGTTTATGATCCTAGTTGTTTTTTATTGGCTATGCCCTAATTTTTAGGAACTTTAAAGTGCTCTTGGTATGTAACTTAACTTTTGATTGCTCTGCTACATCTAAAGCTTGTTTGTGTTTGTCAACTTTTTGGCTATGGTTGTAGACTAGTTTCGTGTGGGCTGCGTGTTTTATTAAAATCATATCAAATGTCTTGGCATCCTGAATAAGAGAATTTATTTTTTTATTAAGTAGGTTCTTCGTGTGAGAGTTTACTTCTCTCAGATGTGAGGCTATTTTTTTTTCTGCTGCGCCTGCCTCTGTTGTTTTTTGGTTTGTAAAAGATAATGTTTTTTTTGTATGTTGGTTTTATTGATGCGATCTTTACCCTTACTCTAGTTGGTCTATGCAAATGTTGTGTTTAGCCAAAAAAAATCCAAAGGGGAGATTGTTAAGTCTGTGTGTAGTGATTGGCTGCATTTTGGAAAAAGAAGTATTCAAGCATGATGTTGGATAAGATGTCCTAACATGTTAGTTCAACATTGGAGTGTGCCATGTTTCAGTTTCTACAAAGATTTGTTTCTATTTGTGAGATATCTGAAGATTCTGTGAAGATTTATTTCACTAGATATATGGGTCTAGAAACACGTTTTCTAAAAAGAAAAATATTGTTTTTATTGGCCTTATTTTTGAAGTAAAGATGTCAAAACATTTTAGGAAACATCTTATATGATTCAAATCATATCTATAGAAGATTGTACAGAGTCCTTGGATCTACTGTCAATCAAACACGAAGCCCGTGTCTTTCTATTGCTATTTATAGATCATTTCTAAACCTAAGAAGGCATCAAAGCAATGTTGAGTATTGTGTATGTTAAGGTTTAGTTATCTTTACTTTTTATGAGCCATTTGAATATCTCTTTGATACTAGGATTGGACTTATTTTATTGAGTTATAATTGTCAATCCCTTATGAGCTTTTAAGAAAGAGTGGATTGTGTTTTATAATATTAGTTGTTGTCACGGTTGTGTGATCGAAGGGAAGTGAGAGGGGTCTCATATCTAGGAGAGTCATAGATATAAACTTCCACAGGTAGAGATTAGATGAGAAGTTTGTAAAACTTGTGGTTGTTTAGAACTTCGAACTAATTATGGGATAATGGATTTTCTTCATGACTTGGTAGCCCCTAGATGTAGGTGACGTTGCAACGAACTAGGTTAACAACTATTTATGTTATTTACTTAAGTGATGCTTACTTAAATCCTGATATTGTTTGTGGTGTGACAAAGTGCTGACCCTGGTGTCGTGACATCGTGTACGACATCCCGGATCTGCATACCAGAATTACAATCACCTGTTGGTACCATGGCCTTAACTTTGAGGACCCCTAATATCCAAACTTTATTCATACCACAACCTTGTAAATCACCTCAAGACACCTCTTGCACCCCAAACCCTAGTTTTCTTAATTGTGGTCCTTGATGAAACTTGTGATCCAAGAAACCCTAATTTATGCATCCATTTTCTTCTATGCCTTTCCTCACTTGATCACTCTATCATCCATCCATCCATTCACCTTTAGTTCAAGTCATTTTTAACCATCATCCATCAAACAAACATCCATTTCATCCATGGTACAAGTTCTATTTTTGGTCTTTATTGATCAATTTTAATTCATTGGCTTCACCCATAGACATGATCTATAATCATCCCACAAAGTTTAAAGGCCTATTTTCCATCAAGATATGATCATTAGAGCTTCAAACATTCATCTTGGTACCTACAAAATCAAGAAAACTCAAAATGGAATTTTTAGGGCATGTTGGTTAGTCATGTTTTGGCATGTTTGGCCTACCATTTGGTCCAAACCCCATAAATTTTCACCTTTCAACCTTTTGAAAATATTATTTTGAGTAAAATGTCCTAATTGAATCCCTATTTAACATTGTTTCAAGGTCCAAGACCTAATTCATTGAGCAAGGACCTCATATTTTGGATTGTCCAAGCAGGTCAAGGTGCCTAGTCAGGCCTAGAAACATGTCCTTGACCTCCTCTTTACCCCAATTCCATTTCCATACCACAACTCCTTTTGATATGGTTCGTTTTGCAAATTGTTAAGGGCATGGCAAAGATTAAATGGACTAACTTTCGTGCAAAATGCACGAGCCAATTTTATTTCGCCCAAGTTCAAAGTTGGTGATTCATCATGGTGCACACATCAGACCACACTTAGTCAGATTTGTCATAATCAAGCATTAGGTCTTTAAACCCATTTGTTTTGGTTCCTTTTGATCCCAAATATGTTACAAAAGTCACAACACACAAAATGAAAGTCAACTTGGGTGAAAACAAGTCACATAGAGGAAAATTCAAACCATGGTCAAAAAGCAGAATTTTCCCAAAATGGACAAAAACCAAAGGCACCTCAGCATTGTTTGAGCCATCCTTTCTTCACCTAAAGCATGCTAAGTGCATAACAATCTGAGTGGAGGCAAATTATAGGCAAAAACTCAGCTACCCTTATTCAACAAGTTTCCCATTTTTGTCATTTTTTGAGCTTCCCCTTTTCTGAAGGAACCAACTCTTTTCTCCCTCCAAACAACTCCAACACCTTCCCTATAAATAGGGGATGGTTTTCCACCATTGAACCAAGCTTAAAAAGGCAATAAACCCCAACTGTAAATCCATATTTCACCCTCCAAAATAGAGTTTCGATTTTTGAGTTCCATGTCACTTCAACTCCACTTAAGTATTCTAAAACCTTCACACAACATCCTTCAAGCTTTTTGAAACTTGAAAACCACCTGCAACCACCTCTCTTGAGCTACCTGAACCCGTCGGAGCCTCTATCAGAAACCAATTCCAATAAGGTAGTTTACCTTCATCATTTTACTTCAAATAAGTTACCAACTTGCTCCAGTTTTCTCTCTGATGCTAAGCCTCATGATCTAAGCCTCGATTGTGCAATATCCATAATTTAATTTTAGTTTTAGGTTTAAATTATCGTCTGAGCTCTTGAGAAATACTCCACACTCATAGCCAATCAATGCCTTATGAGTGTGAAGAAGGAAACGTCAACTTGGTTGAGAGTTGAATCCATTTTTGATTCCTAAAAAAGACGAGTTGTAGAGTTTAAAATTTTGGATTTTCCAGAGGTTGAAGACGACTTGGTTTCAATTGCTTCACGCTTTTTTAGTTTGTTTAAATTCAAAGTTATTTATTGGCATGTTTCCATTGGTCATTACATGCTGACTTGGTCTGATGATTAAGTGCTCCTTGGTCATTGTGTGCGTTAGTGTTCTCTCGTGATTAGAACCATTCATTTGTTTTACTTTTCATTAGTGATTTGATATGAGGGCCTAGATTTGATCCATGTTAATTTTTAATTAAGTCTTTCTATTTTATTTTGTGAACTGTGTTTACTTTCACCAAGAGGCGTATGGCCCAGTGGATGGGGTTTGAACCCATGACCCCAAGATCAGGGGTTCAACTCCCAGCGCCCCCATGTTATTTTATTTATTTCTTTTTTCCTTTATTTTCTTATTTTTCGTCATTTTAACCTATTTTTCTTTTCATCTTCATTCCATATTTTCCTTCACTTATTTTATTTTTAACCTAATATTTTTGTGGATACCTTGAACATTTTTCATCCATGTATTTTATTTCCACTTCATTTATTTTATCTTGACTATTTTTATTGACATTTTTACTATTGGTTATTGATGATGGTTAATGAAATCTATTGATCATGACTTTGGTTTTTTAGGGTGGATAAAATCTTCAATACTTCAAATCTATCAATGAATGATCAATGGATCATTCATGATACTTTGATGTATTTATAGGTTTCCTCAATTTAACCATATTTTAGTCCATTTGATGCATAGATGAAACCTTACTTGTGATCTTATCTTGTTTATCCTTTTGATTGTGCTTGGTTATATTGACCATTAACCCTCTAACACTTATGTTTAATACTTAACTTATACATAAATTAATCATTTAACTTGTTTACTTGTAACTATTTTGGTGATATAATCTTCCATTTGTCAAATCATTGATAGATGGAATTGGGGGTTGTATATGTTTCTTTGGTTCAAGTCTATTGTTAGCTAATCATGGATCATCTTTAATACTTTGCATAAATGATGAGTTATCCCTTGATGTCCCATATTTTGAGTCATTTGACTTATGGATAGATAATCCCTAGATGGTTACCTTGTACATTTCTTACTAACCACTAACTATCCATTGCTAACCATTGTTATTGTGGATCTTGTTTATCATCTTGTGATATATTTTTCTGGTCAAATTTATTGCTTTGCAATTTACTTTCAAGCACCCATCATCATCATCATCATCATCGTTGTCTATATGCTCTCATGCATATTTATGATTTTCATTTATTTATTATCATCATACAATTAAAACCAACAAAAACATTATAAAATTATAAGCCCAAAATGAATGCATTCCATCTGTAATCAGCCATTGGACTTAGAGGATTTCATTTAGGACGCTTACTTGGAGACCTTGCTCTAATTTCTTGACACTTTTCCTTAACTTGGATTTTCATTTGTAACTTGCAATCATTTTTTGTAAGAATGACATCATAGCACTACCTTAGGGATACATGACGATAAGACCATTATCCACTTGTTAGCATATGTCACTTTTGCACACACAAGGTTTTCTCTTGGGCTACCTTACAATGAGACCCTTACTTTCTTGCTTGGTTACTTTGTGTATTCATGTACGTCACCATTTCATAATAAAAAGCAATAAACCCTTGATCCAACGTCAAGCAGAATTTTCTTAATCAAACTCAAAAAATAATAAAATACGATTAGTATTATGTGCCACGAGCCTTAAGTGGCGGGGAATGAGTAAGGATGAAGCTCTCCTACCCTTACTCTGACTATTTTGAACACAAAATGCTTGGCTTGTTTGTCTTAAATATTTTCCTCCGCCCACAAGTCTTTAGTGCAATCTAATCATAAACACTCTTTCCATAAACCCTTTTTCAAGGTAAAATCAACACAACCCATCAAACTCATTTTTGCGTCTTAGGGCATCATATCGAAAACCCTTTTCTCAAAGGTAAAATCAACCAACCCACAAACATTTTCTACTCCGAACTACGGAGCTCTGATTCTTCATCACCCGATGAATGATACGTAGGCACAAGGGTCATAATCCTTGGCGATCACAATAATAAAAAAAACCCAAAACTCATTCTTTCACACTCTTTTAAATAAAGAAAATTTATAGATAAATACCCACGCACACAGACAACTTAAATGGTTCCCATGGAGTACCATGGATGTGAGGGGTGCTAATAACTTCCCCTTGCGTAATCGACTTCCGAAGCCAATCTTGGTTGCGAGACCAATTCTTTATCCTTTTCCTTTTTTTCTCTCCTTTTTTGAGGGTTTTATCGACTATTTCCCCTTTCCTATCTTTTTATGAGGAAATTATATAAAATTCGATGGCGACTCTTCTGTAAGTGCTTTTTCTCTATTTTCTTTTAGAAAAGAATTTTTTTTGTTCAGTCCGTCCGGTTGTTTCTCAAACCTTGGTAGTGACATGGCCTAAGGAGGAAACACTAGTTTCGAAGGAGTGATTTTTCAGCATGGAATAGATGGTCGGAAGCAACAAAACAAATTTGAAGCTCTGCTGAACTGGGAAATTATCCCGACAAGGTATGCCAATAACACTTGCTTACATAGGTTATGGTTGTTAGATAGTGTTAATTGGATGATTGGTAGAGAAGGCTTGTCTCAATTTTGTGCACGTAAGGATGCAACATATGTTATGCTGACTAGAGAATTTCTTAGTTCCCTCATTTACATGGTACAACCCGACACTACTAGTACTTCGAAGACTGTCCAGTTCAGGATGTTTAATAGGAATTTGGATATAGTATCGATCAACTTGCTGAGTTACTAAATTTCTCTTATGGGGAAGGGGTTATTTGTGAAGCCCCATTGGATACATATTAGGTATGCAATGTTGGGCACTTTTGGAAAAAGTTGACAGGGTTTGCAACAAATAGTTTTGAGGGCAATGTGGCATCTCAAATTTATAACCCGATCATCCGCTACTTTAACCAAATATTGGATGACACCGAGATTTTTTATTTGCAAGTTGTTCTTACACATACACCAATTAACTCAACCGCATTCATGATAACCCACATGCACGCGGTTCACACCACTAGCAAGGGATCTATTTCAGTTGGAGGAGTGATTACCTTCATTACTCGTGCTCTAGGGATATATGTAGAGCTTGTTACTCTTGAACCTTTACCACCCTGTTCCTTTGATCTCAGAGCCTGTAGGAGCATGCGAGTTATTAAATCCAGGCCGGATAGGAAATTTTTACTGATGGTCCATAACACTGTCATTCATGGCATTATTTTACCTTTCCCAGATCGCACTGAAGTGCGTAATGAGGCTAATTGGACCTATGATTTACACACTAAGCCCGAAGCTAAATCGGAGCCCATGGACATTCATGAGAATATCGTTGTTGATGGTACTACCAATGATGATTATGATAAGAGAGAGCGAGTCTCTCCTACGCACCAGCCTCCACCACACCATTCACCATATATTCATGGTTCACCTGCACACACCATATATTTTTCTAATGATTTTGCAGGTACTTCTTCCGGGTCCGCGCAAGCCACACTTGACGACATACTTAATGAGATGCATGCCCAGAATGCCACAGATGTTGAGAGGGACATCTTGATTTATGCCACGCATCAACAACAAACATGTTTGATGCAACATATAAATCAAATTCAAACACAACAATCAACCATGATGGAGGATATGGGTCAGAGTCAAGCCTTTCATCCAAATATGACAAATAATGTGCAACTTATCCAAGCTACCCAGGCTTCACTTCTAGGGCGTCTGCGACACATAAGCACAACACAGGACACCATGGTCGACAACATTCAGCAGATTCGTACATCACAAATTGTCATGGTAGAGTAGGCCCAACAGTGGTAAACCTTTTAGACTTCCATGGAACATCGCCACCAAGAGATACTAGAGCATCTCCAGTATTCATAAGCGGTTGAGGATCACTACAACAACCAATTGGATTCCTTATCTAAGCGGTTGGCTAGTATGGAGGTCCAGATGCAGAGAGAGCATGGTCGAGGTGGATATGGTCATGGATGACGAGGCGGTTGGTGGCAAGGCCAAGGCTAAGGACGAGGCCGAGGCATATATTGATTCCTATCGTCCATGTTTTTCTTTCCTTTTTTCTCACTTTTATCAAAATATTGAGGATAATGTTTGGTTTAAGTGTGGGAGAGGAACTTTATTACTTTCATTTTTATTGTTTTCTAGTTAGATTTATTATTTTAAATTTATTTTATATTTTATCTGTTTTTACTTTTTAGTACTGTTAGTAGAGTCATGACATGTGATATCGAGTCCTTATGCGTGGTATTCTATTGCTTATTGATTCCCCCATTTTCTTGAGCCATACCAAAATTTTTGACTTAGAAAAATAATGCAAATTTTGAAAGTTTTAGGCTATAGACATTACTTAGGATATATTGTAGAAACTTGGGAAAACTTTACAAGATCAGTATCGTTTTAACACCTTGAGCCTCTCAAATATGGATATCAATTTGAGTACTCATCATGTCTTAGCTTAAACTCTCATCCTTTAATTTTCCTTAAGTAGTTTATTCTGCAATCAGCACCATCCTAAACACACATTACACGAGAAGTCGATGCAAATAAGTGTATGATCTTAGGCTTAAAAGATAAAAATAAAGACCAAATTAATAAAAATGAGTGTTATTTATAAGTTAGGTGACCCTCACCAGATCATTTAACCCAATGGTAGAAGCCTCTTTTGATGATATTAATCAAGCCAAAGTGCGACGAAAAGAAAAAATATATATAATGATCATAGTCACTAACAAATTATCTTGCTATGAGTGTGGAAGGATAACGAGCTTAATGTGATTGCACTGGATTAAAAAGGATAGAGAGAAGGATGAGTAAGTTAGGTTTAGACATGACGACATGATTCAAATTTCTTTGTATAGGGGGCAGACTTATGTCTGCACCATGCGGATTTGTGTTCCCACGGTATCCTTAGTGTGGAAGTCAGTACCTATTGATGCAATTCTAACTCAAATTGAGTTTGTAGCCTAGAATGAGTATCTGATTGTAATTGTTTTCATGAGTCTTGATTCATACGTTGTATAATTTTAATAGTCTTTTTCATATGTGTAGCATTTGCTTGAGGACAAGCAAAGGTTTAAGTTTGGAAGAGTTTGATAACACCGAAACACATAGTTTATTTTGACTTGACTTGCGCATGTTTTAGTATCACTTTGTTGCATTTTGTATTTTCAAGTTGTTTGGATACCGGTAAACAGTGTGACAATGTGAGAATGGTGTCTGGTCTATTTTCTGCATTTGCAATTTCAAAACACTCAAGTACGGGTCAATAACACGACATTATAAGACCAGTACCCAATCAATAAAAATAAGATCTTTAATTTCTAAATACAGTGATAGCGCTTTAGACATTAATTAGGACTTAGTAGTTTTCAAAAAGTATTTCAAAATTTGTATGTGTGGAGAGACAACATGACATTTGTGGTTCCAAAATATAACATAAGCCTATAGCGCGACGGTGTGAGACTAGTTTCTTTAAACTAGTATTTTCTCCCGAAAAGAATTTTAAACATAACAAGCGCCAATAACTTATTGAGTTCCCAGAGATACTCTGGAAACCACATTTCGGTATCTCTTATTTGATTATTTTCCGAGATCTATTTTATTTTTCTTAGATTTTAGTTTCCCTCTACTTCATTGATTTATAGCCTTAGATAAACATATCATCAATATATAACGGTAAGGTTGATTATTAGTCCCTATGGGTTTGATATATTTTAAAACTACGATTGATTTTGTGCACTTATGGACTAGCCCCATTAGTGGTAACATTTTTTGAATGGCAACTATAAGGTAGTTAATGCTTAGCATGGTTATGACAATTGTGAAGTTATGTATGCGTATTATGTTTTGGATGGCATAACATGAAGTAGCATGCTTTGTGGTTTGTGTCTTTATACGTACATGGCTTATGTGTTTGAATGTGAATCATGGATTAGATCATATATGTATGATGATGTATGTCCATATGCGTTTGAAATGGCATTGGATGTATGTTTATGGATGAAAACTGAGCATGGTTGTCAAATTGTCATAACAACAAGGGTTTAAAGTAGTTTGTTGGTTAATGGTTTAATGAACATGTTAGTATAGGTTTAGAATTAGTCAAAATTCTGATTGATGCATGACTAAGTTTTCTAGATGCCTGTCAATATGTTTAGATGAATTCTTGGTATTAGTTTTGGATGATCTTGATGTGTGTGTGGTGCATTTTGTATGTTTTTAACTTGCTCTGCACATGAACATGTCTTTGGCCATTGTTTTTATGTTGGAACAATTTCATGTACTGAGGCATAGCAGGCTGGTGTGGCCAAATGGTTGTTATGATGTTATGACATGTTGGTTTATGAAGGGAATGTGTATGTTGCATTGGATTTACGCTATGTGGAAATGGTTTTGCCCTATTATACATTGCTCTCGTTTTGCATTGTTGTAGTATATTGATGATGTATTTCTTTTTGGTTGTGTGCAGGTCTTGGCATGAAGTCGCATATGGCATGCCAAGGTCATACATTGAATATACATGAAGGCCAAGGTGAATGAACAAGAAAGTAAGTGTGAAATTAAATGGAGATGTTTGAATGAAGATGGATTGATGATGAATTGTATGCTGAATTTGTATGATGGACGGCATGGTTTAGATTATGCTATGGTTAGGTGGACTATCATGGAATTGTAAGTTATGATATGGATGCAATGTACACGTTGAACTGATGTAGGTTTTCAACTTATGAATATGCCTTAATGGTGTGGGCTTATTTGAGATGCATGAATTTAAGTGCGTTGCATTAGATTTATGATATGTGGCATGACCATGGCATGAATAAAGACATATACATGCATGTAATGTTGATTGGTGTTTGATATTTATAGGTTTGCGGGTTTTGGTGCATGTTAGGAATGGTTTTGCAACATGGCATGGACAAGACTTTTGTCATACCCCGAAATTTTCCCTACTTTTTTCCATTTTTTATCTGGCTCATGATCCTCACTTCATATGCATATCCATAATCATTTAGGGCATTCATTTATAGTTGCATTTTTATTTAAAGAAACAAGCATCATTGATTCAAAGGTCCTTGTTATTTATACCTAGTAATGAGCTAGGGTTTTCTCCGAGCATTCAGTCTATGGAATCTTGGTGATACACTTGATTTGGGAGACATTTCTCTTAGACTAAGTCTTATGAGAAACCCTAATCTTTGTTATATGATTTTGGTTATGTGGAATGCATCATGGGACAAAGGAAATTAAGGCCCACTTGCAAGGTTGACTTTGGTCAATATCAGCCATGGGAGGTTGACTTTTATTGACCTTTGTTCTTCTAGGACTATTTGCTCTAAATTTATTCAAGAAGGCAAGAATTAAGATACAAGTTCAATTCAAGTTCAAATATTTGAATCCAAAACTGCAAGGAAAATAATTCATTCTTGAGAACAAGTCACACATGCTATTCAAAGAGCCATTTCCATTACAAAACCTTCAAAGTTCATTAAAAAATCAAAAGTTACAAATTTTATACAAAAAATACTACTTTGACTAAGAGTTGACTTTTGGTCAACTGTTAACTTTTTGGTCAAATAGTTGACCAAAGTCAACTAACTATCCTAAACCATATCCTAATTTCCCTTCGATTACAAGTCATCCCATCTTAGGGATTCTCCAAGCCTCCAAGTCTTCAATGACTTCTTCATGTTCTTTGTGTATTCTATAAATTTCCTCTTGACGCCACACTTTAAACATGCCATAGATGAGCATTGGTCATTCCTACCTTACGCACACCATCCCTGTAAGAATAAAATTCCAACATGTATGCAATATACAACATAATTACAATACACAAATACAATGTCAAGCTAATGTCCAGTTTTAGGTACAATCCATTCACATGACCTATATACAATATGACAAGAAGTACCAAAACCAAATAAACAAGCCAATCCACACTTACAATGCATCCATGTAGCAGCTCAAAATCAGTTCATAGCACTCAACACAATTGAACTCCTAAACATCTAAACCGCTAACAGTTAACACCGTAATATAGAACATATTAATTTCATGATAGTTTGATTCTTAACTACCATCATTTCTCAACAACCTAACTCGGCCATAACTAAGTCCCTAATACATTAACATTTCAACTGTCATATTCCCTAACCATTTCCAACTACCTCCCTAGCATATTAACTGATCTAAATATTAGTTTGAATTGAACTCATTCATTAGCTACTAGTTACTAACACATAACTACATCCCTAATACATTGACAATCACTCCATTGATCTAATAACACAAAGAGGACCACCAAACCAGTTCTTACATCAAGTTTTACCACCATGCCAATATTTCAAACTAATTAACAAGTCCATCTAACCAACCTGCGTCATTCCAGTTTAACAAAATTTCGATTTCAGTTAAGCAATCAATTTTTAAGTGTTCTACCAATAACTAGGCATTTAATCCCATAACAAACTTTAACTAAAACTAACACACTCTAACAATATTTCAAATTTCACATCCATTTCTAACTATAACAAATAGCCTCGCATCTTAACTTCAACTTAGTCAATTAGCTTCATCACAATCACAATAAAACAGTTGCCATGTAGTGTATTAATACCATTCAATAGAAAACATTTTGCTCATAGTAAATAAACTAATCACAACATCAGAATCAATTAACTTCATTCACACTTCAACTTCTTTCACTAACTATTTTCAGCTAACATTACACTAACACCCCCTTTCAAACTTAACTGTAACCAACAACTAACAGTAACAATTCAATTTAACATTTCGAACTAACTAACTTCTTCCCTAACTGATTTCAACTTAACTAAAACTAACAGAACATTTAACAGTGTTAACATTTACTAACCAACTTCCTCATTGATTCACTCAACTGTAATTGTTGCCCTAGCTATAAACAAACTTTGCCTATAGCCTACCCAAATTGGTTAGAAATCAATCTCTATAAATTTATTCTCACATAATCACAAAGAGACCAATCACAATTCCACCAAAATCACTTAAACTCTCACTCTCTGAGATTCTCTCCTTCTCTGCAACTTTTTCTCTCTACTCCATCACTCTTCTCTCTCACACACAACAACAAACACAGAGCAACACCAACCGACCTACAAACTAAGGAGTGAGAAGAAGAAGAAGAAAACAAATTTGTGTCAAAAGAAGATTAGAGATTCGAAGGATTACCTGAACTCCCATGGTTTTATTTCTCCAACTTCATTTTCTTTAATTTAAACAAGCTTTGGGGCCAACCTCTGTCAATATGTTTAGATGAATGCTTGGTATTAGTTTTGGATGATCTTGATGTGTGTGTGGTGCATTTTGTATGTTTTGAACTTGCTCTGCACATGAACATGTCTTTGGCCATTGTTTTTATGTTGGAACTATTTCATGTACTGAGGCATAGCAGGCTGGTGCGGCCAAATGGTTGTTATGATGTTATGAAATGTTGGTTTATGAAAAGAATATGTATGTTGCATTGGATTTATGCTATGTGGAAATGGTTTTGCCCTATTATACATTGCTCTCTTTTTGCATTGTTGTAGTATATTGATGATGTATTGCTTTTTGGTTGTGTGCAGGTCTTGGCATGAAGTCGCATATGGCATGCCAAGGTCATACATTGAATATACATGAAGGCCAAGGTGAATGAACAAGAAAGTAAGTGTGAAATTAAATGGAGATGTTTGAATGAAGATGGATTGATGATGAATTGTATGCTGAATTTGTATGATGGACGGCATGGTTTAGATTATGCTATGGTTAGGTGGACTATCATGGAATTGTAAGTTATGATATGGATGCAATGTACACGTTGAACTGATGTAGGTTTTCAACTTATGAATATGCCTTAATGGTGTGGGCTTATTTGAGATGCATGAATTTAAGTGCGTTGCATTAGATTTATGATATGTGGCATGACCATGGCATGAATAAAGACATATACATGCATGTAATGTTAATTGGTGTTTGATATTTATAGGTTTGCGGGTTTTGGTGCATGTTAGGAATGGTTTTGCAACATGGCATGGACAAGACTTTTGTCATACCCCGAAATTTTCCCTACTTTTTTCCATTTTTTATCTGGCTCATGATCCTCACTTCATATGCATATCCATAATCATTTAGGGCATTCATTTATAGTTGCATTTTTATTTAAAGAAACAAGCATCATTGATTCAAAGGTCCTTGTTATTTATACCTAGTAATGAGCTAGGGTTTTCTCCGAGCATTCAGTCTATGGAATCTTGGTGATACACTTGATTTGGGAGACATTTCTCTTAGACTAAGTCTTATGAGAAACCCTAATCTTTGTTATATGATTTTGGTTATGTGGAATGCATCATGGGACAAAGGAAATTAAGGCCCACTTGCAAGGTTGACTTTGGTCAATATCAGCCATGGGAGGTTGACTTTTATTGACCTTTGTTCTTCTAGGACTATTTGCTCTAAATTTATTCAAGAAGGCAAGAATTAAGATACAAGTTCAATTCAAGTTCAAATATTTGAATCCAAAACTGCAAGGAAAATAATTCATTCTTGAGAACAAGTCACACATGCCATTCAAAGAGCCATTTCCATTACAAAACCTTCAAAGTTCATTAAAAAATCAAAAGTTACAAATTTTATACAAAAAATACTACTTTGACTAAGAGTTGACTTTTGGTCAACTGTTAACTTTTTGGTCAAATAGTTGACCAAAGTCAACTAACTATCCTAAACCATATCCTAATTTCCCTTCGATTACAAGTCATCCCATCTTAGGGATTCTCCAAGCCTCCAAGTCTTCAATGACTTCTTCATGTTCTTTGTGTATTCTATAAATTTCCTCTTGACGCCACACTTTAAACATGCCATAGATGAGCATTGGTCATTCCTACCTTACGCACACCATCCCTGTAAGAATAAAATTCCAACATGTATGCAATATACAACATAATTACAATACACAAATACAATGTCAAGCTAATGTCCAGTTTTAGGTACAATCCATTCACATGACCTATATACAATATGACAAGAAGTACCAAAACCAAATAAACAAGCCAATCCACACTTACAATGCATCCATGTAGCAGCTCAAAATCAGTTCATAGCACTCAACACAATTGAACTCCTAAACATCTAAACCGCTAACAGTTAACACCGTAATATAGAACATATTAATTTCATGATAGTTTGATTCTTAACTACCATCATTTCTCAACAACCTAACTCGGCCATAACTAAGTCCCTAATACATTAACATTTCAACTGTCATATTCCCTAACCATTTCCAACTACCTCCCTAGCATATTAACTGATCTAAATATTAGTTTGAATTGAACTCATTCATTAGCTACTAGTTACTAACACATAACTACATCCCTAATACATTGACAATCACTCCATTGATCTAATAACACAAAGAGGACCACCAAACCAGTTCTTACATCAAGTTTTACCACCATGCCAATATTTCAAACTAATTAACAAGTCCATCTAACCAACCTGCGTCATTCCAGTTTAACAAAATTTCGATTTCAGTTAAGCAATCAATTTTTTAAGTGTTCTACCAATAACTAGGCATTTAATCCCATAACAAACTTTAACTAAAACTAACACACTCTAACAATATTTCAAATTTCACATCCATTTCTAACTATAACAAATAGCCTCGCATCTTAACTTCAACTTAGTCAATTAGCTTCATCACAATCACAATAAAACAGTTGCCATGTAGTGTATTAATACCATTCAATAGAAAACATTTTGCTCATAGTAAATAAACTAATCACAACATCAGAATCAATTAACTTCATTCACACTTCAACTTCTTTCACTAACTATTTTCAGCTAACATTACACTAACACCCCCTTTCAAACTTAACTGTAACCAACAACTAACAGTAACAATTCAATTTAACATTTCGAACTAACTAACTTCTTCCCTAACTGATTTCAACTTAACTAAAACTAACAGAACATTTAACAGTGTTAACATTTACTAACCAACTTCCTCATTGATTCACTCAACTGTAATTGTTGCCCTAGCTATAAACAAACTTTGCCTATAGCCTACCCAAATTGGTTAGAAATCAATCTCTATAAATTTATTCTCACATAATCACAAAGAGACCAATCACAATTCCACCAAAATCACTTAAACTCTCACTCTCTGAGATTCTCTCCTTCTCTGCAACTTTTTCTCTCTACTCCATCACTCTTCTCTCTCACACACAACAACAAACACAGAGCAACACCAACCGACCTACAAACTAAGGAGTGAGAAGAAGAAGAAGAAAACAAATTTGTGTCAAAAGAAGATTAGAGATTCGAAGGATTACCTGAACTCCCATGGTTTTATTTCTCCAACTTCATTTTCTTTAATTTAAACAAGCTTTGGGGCCAACCTCTGTCAATATGTTTAGATGAATGCTTGGTATTAGTTTTGGATGATCTTGATGTGTGTGTGGTGCATTTTGTATGTTTTGAACTTGCTCTGCACATGAACATGTCTTTGGCCATTGTTTTTATGTTGGAACTATTTCATGTACTGAGGCATAGCAGGCTGGTGCGGCCAAATGGTTGTTATGATGTTATGAAATGTTGGTTTATGAAAAGAATATGTATGTTGCATTGGATTTATGCTATGTGGAAATGGTTTTGCCCTATTATACATTGCTCTCTTTTTGCATTGTTGTAGTATATTGATGATGTATTGCTTTTTGGTTGTGTGCAGGTCTTGGCATGAAGTCGCATATGGCATGCCAAGGTCATACATTGAATATACATGAAGGCCAAGGTGAATGAACAAGAAAGTAAGTGTGAAATTAAATGGAGATGTTTGAATGAAGATGGATTGATGATGAATTGTATGCTGAATTTGTATGATGGACGGCATGGTTTAGATTATGCTATGGTTAGGTGGACTATCATGGAATTGTAAGTTATGATATGGATGCAATGTACACGTTGAACTGATGTAGGTTTTCAACTTATGAATATGCCTTAATGGTGTGGGCTTATTTGAGATGCATGAATTTAAGTGCGTTGCATTAGATTTATGATATGTGGCATGACCATGGCATGAATAAAGACATATACATGCATGTAATGTTAATTGGTGTTTGATATTTATAGGTTTGCGGGTTTTGGTGCATGTTAGGAATGGTTTTGCAACATGGCATGGACAAGACTTTTGTCATACCCCGAAATTTTCCCTACTTTTTCCATTTTTTATCTGGCTCATGATCCTCACTTCATATGCATATCCATAATCATTTAGGGCATTCATTTATAGTTGCATTTTTATTTAAAGAAACAAGCATCATTGATTCAAAGGTCCTTGTTATTTATACCTAGTAATGAGCTAGGGTTTTCTCCGAGCATTCAGTCTATGGAATCTTGGTGATACACTTGATTTGGGAGACATTTCTCTTAGACTAAGTCTTATGAGAAACCCTAATCTTTGTTATATGATTTTGGTTATGTGGAATGCATCATGGGACAAAGGAAATTAAGGACCACTTGCAAGGTTGACTTTGGTCAATATCAGCCATGGGAGGTTGACTTTTATTGACCTTTGTTCTTCTAGGACTATTTGCTCTAAATTTATTCAAGAAGGCAAGAATTAAGATACAAGTTCAATTCAAGTTCAAATATTTGAATCCAAAACTGCAAGGAAAATAATTCATTCTTCAGAACAAGTCACACATGCCATTAAAAGAGCCATTTCCATTACAAAACCTTCAAAGTTCATTAAAAAATCAAAAGTTACAAATTTTATACAAAAAATACTACTTTGACCAAGAGTTGACTTTTGGTCAACTGTTGACTTTTTGGTCAAATAGTTGACCAAAGTCAACTAACTATCCTAAACCATATCCTAATTTCCCTTCGATTACAAGTCATCCCATCTTAGGGATTCTCCAAGCCTCCAAGTCTTCAATGACTTCTTCATGTTCTTTATGTATTCTATAAATTTCCTCTTGACTCCACACTTTAAACATGCCATAGATGAGCATTGGTCATTCCTACCTTACGCACACCATCCCTGTAAGAATAAAATTCCAACATGTATGCAATATACAACATAATTACAATACACAAATACAATGTCAAGCTAATGTCCAATTTTAGGTACAATCCATTCACATGACCTATATACAATATGACAAGAAGTACCAAAACCAAATAAACAAGCCAATCCACACTTACAATGCATCCATGTAGCTGCTCAAAATCAGTTCATAGCACTCAACACAATTGAACTCCTAAACATCTAAACCGCTAACAGTTAACACCGTAATATAGAACATATTAATTTCATGATAGTTTGATTCTTAACTACCATCATTTCTCAACAACCTAACTCGGCCATAACTAAGTCCCTAATACATTAACATTTCAACTGTCATATTCCCTAACCATTTCCAACTACCTCCCTAGCATATTAACTGATCTAAATATTAGTTTGAATTGAACTCATTCATTAGCTACTAGTTACTAACACATAACTACATCCCTAATACATTGACAATCACTCCATTGATCTAATAACACAAAGAGGACCCCCAAACCAGTTCTTACATCAAGTTTCACCACCATGCCAATGTTTCAAACTAATTAACAAGTCCATCTAACCAACCTGCGTCATTCCAGTTTAACAAAATTTCAATTTCAGTTAAGCAATCAATTTTTTAAGTGTTCTACCAATAACTAGGCATTTAATCCCATAACAAACTTTAACTAAAACTAACACACTCTAACAATATTTCAAATTTCACATCCATTTCTAACTATAACAAATAGCCTCGCATCTTAACTTCAACTTAGTCAATTAGCTTCATCACAATCACAATAAAACAGTTGCCATGTAGTGTATTAATACCATTCAATAGAAAACATTTTGCTCATAGTAAACAAACTAATCACAACATCAGAATCAATTAACTTCATTCACACTTCAACTTCTTTCACTAACTATTTTTAGCTAACATTACACTAACACCCCCTTTCAAACTTAACTGTAACCAACAACTAACAGTAACAATTCAATTTAACATTTCGAACTAACTAACTTCTTCCCTAACTAATTTCAACTTAACTAAAACTAACAAAACATTTAACAGTGTTAACATTTACTAACCAACTTCCTCATTGATTCACTCAACTGTAATTGTTGCCCTAGCTATAAACAAACTCTGCCTATAGCCTACCCAAATTGGTTAGAAATCAATCTATATAAATTTATTCTCACATAATCACAAAGAGACCAATCACAATTCCACCAAAATCACTTAAACTCTCACTCTCTGAGATTCTCTCCTTCTCTGCAACTCTTTCTCTCTACTCCATCACTCTTCTCTCTCACACACAACAACAAACACAGAGCAACACCAACCGACCTACAAACTAAGGAGTGAGAAGAAGAAGAAGAAGAAAACAAATTTGTGTCAAAAGAAGATTAGAGATTCGAAGGATTACCTGAACTCCCATGGTTTTATTTCTCCAACTTCATTTTCTTTAATTTAAACAAGCTTTGGGGCCAACCTCTGTCAATATGTTTAGATGAATGCTTGGTATTAGTTTTGGATGATCTTGATGTGTGTGTGGTGCATTTTGTATGTTTTGAACTTGCTCTGCACATGAACATGTCTTTGGCCATTGTTTTTATGTTGGAACTATTTCATGTACTGAGGCATAGCAGGCTGGTGCGGCCAAATGGTTGTTATGATGTTATGAAATGTTGATTTATGAAAAGAATATGTATGCTGCATTGGATTTATGCTATGTGGAAATGGTTTTGCCCTATTATACATTGCTCTCTTTTTGCATTGTTGTAGTATATTGATGATGTATTGCTTTTTGGTTGTGTGCAGGTCTTGGCATGAAGTCGCATATGGCATGCCAAGGTCATACATTGAATATACATGAAGGCCAATGTGAATGAACAAGAAAGTAAGTGTGAAATTAAATGGAGATGTTTGAATGAAGATGGATTGATGATGAATTGTATGCTGAATTTGTATGATGGACGGCATGGTTTAGATTATGCTATGGTTAGGTGGACTATCATGGAATTGTAAGTTATGATATGGATGCAATGTACACGTTGAACTGATGTAGGTTTTCAACTTATGAATATGCCTTAATGGTGTGGGCTTATTTGAGATGCATGAATTTAAGTGCGTTGCATTAGATTTATGATATGTGGCATGACCATGGCATGAATAAAGACATATACATGCATGTAATGTTGATTGGTGTTTGATATTTATAGGTTTGCGGGTTTTGGTGCATGCTAGGAATGGTTTTGCAACATGGCATGGACAAGACTTTTGTCATACCCCGAAATTTTCCCTACTTTTTTCCATTTTTTATCTGGCTCATGATCCTCACTTCATATGCATATCCATAATCATTTAGGGCATTCATTTATAGTTGCATTTTTATTTAAAGAAACAAGCATCATTGATTCAAAGGTCCTTGTTATTTATACCTAGTAATGAGCTAGGGTTTTCTCCGAGCATTCAGTCTATGGAATCTTGGTGATACACTTGATTTGGGAGACATTTCTCTTAGACTAAGTCTTATGAGAAACCCTAATCTTTGTTATATGATTTTGGTTATGTGGAATGCATCATGGGACAAAGAAAATTAAGGACCACTTGCAAGGTTGACTTTGGTCAATATTAGCCATGGGAGGTTGACTTTTATTGACCTTTGTTCTTCTAGGACTATTTGCTCTAAATTTATTCAAGAAGGCAAGAATTAAGATACAAGTTCAATTCAAGTTCAAATATTTGAATCCAAAACTGCAAGGAAAATAATTCATTCTTGAGAACAAGTCACACATGCCATTAAAAGAGCCATTTCCATTACAAAACCTTCAAAGTTCATTAAAAAATCAAAAGTTACAAATTTTATACAAAAAATACTACTTTGACCAAGAGTTGACTTTTGGTCAACTGTTGACTTTTTGGTCAAATAGTTGACCAAAGTCAACTAACTATCCTAAACCATATCCTAATTTCCCTTCGATTACAAGTCATCCCATCTTAGGGATTCTCCAAGCCTCCAAGTCTTCAATGACTTCTTCATGTTCTTTGTGTATTCTATAAATTTCCTCTTGACTCCACACTTTGAACATGCCATAGATGAGCATTGGTCATTCCTACCTTACGCACACCATCCCTGTAAGAATAAAATTCCAACATGTATGCAATATACAACATAATTACAATACACAAATACAATGTCAAGCTAATGTCCAATTTTAGGTACAATCCATTCACATGACCTATATACAATATGACAAGAAGTACCAAAACCAAATAAACAAGCCAATCCACACTTACAATGCATCCATGTAGCTGCTCAAAATCAGTTCATAGCACTCAACACAATTGAACTCCTAAACATCTAAACCGCTAACAGTTAACACCGTAATATAGAACATATTAATTTCATGATAGTTTGATTCTTAACTACCATCATTTCTCAACAACCTAACTCGGCCATAACTAAGTCCCTAATACATTAACATTTCAACTGTCATATTCCCTAACCATTTCCAACTACCTCCCTAGCATATTAACTGATCTAAATATTAGTTTGAATTGAACTCATTCATTAGCTACTAGTTACTAACACATAACTACATCCCTAATACATTGACAATCACTCCATTGATCTAATAACACAAAGAGGACCCCCAAACCAGTTCTTACATCAAGTTTCACCACCATGCCAATATTTCAAACTAATTAACAAGTCCATCTAACCAACCTGCGCCATTCCAGTTTAACAAAATTTCAATTTCAGTTAAGCAATCAATTTTTTAAGTGTTCTACCAATAACTAGGCATTTAATCCCATAACAAACTTTAACTAAAACTAACACACTCTAACAATATTTCAAATTTCACATCCATTTCTAACTATAACAAATAGCCTCGCATCTTAACTTCAACTTAGTCAATTAGCTTCATCACAATCACAATAAAACAGTTGCCATGTAGTGTATTAATACCATTCAATAGAAAACATTTTGCTCATAGTAAACAAACTAATCACAACATCAGAATCAATTAACTTCATTCACACTTCAACTTCTTTCACTAACTATTTTCAGCTAACATTACACTAACACCCCCTTTCAAACTTAACTGTAACCAACAACTAACAGTAACAATTCAATTTAACATTTCGAACTAACTAACTTCTTCCTTAACTAATTTCAACTTAACTAAAACTAACAGAACATTTAACAGTGTTAACATTTACTAACCAACTTCCTCATTGATTCACTCAACTGTAATTGTTGCCCTAACTATAAACAAACTCTGCCTATAGCCTACCCAAATTGGTTAGAAATCAATCTATATAAATTTATTCTCACATAATCACAAAGAGACCAATCACAATTCCACCAAAATCACTTAAACTCTCACTCTCTGAGATTCTCTCCTTCTCTGCAACTCTTTCTCTCTACTCCATCACTCTTCTCTCTCACACACAACAACAAACACAGAGCAACACCAACCGACCTACAAACTAAGGAGTGAGAAGAAGAAGAAGAAGAAAACAAATTTGTGTCAAAAGAAGATTAGAGATTCGAAGGATTACCTGAACTCCCATGGTTTTATTTCTCCAACTTCATTTTCTTTAATTTAAACAAGCTTTGGGGCCAACCTCTGTCAATATGTTTAGATGAATGCTTGGTATTAGTTTTGGATGATCTTGATGTGTGTGTGGTGCATTTTGTATGTTTTGAACTTGCTCTGCACATGAACATATCTTTGGCCATTGTTTTTATGTTGGAACTATTTCATGTACTGAGGCATAGCAGGCTGGTGTGGCGAAATGGTTGTTATGATGTTATGACATGTTGGTTTATGAAAAGAATGTGTATGTTGCATTGGATTTATGCTATGTGGAAATGGTTTTGCCCTATTATACATTGCTCTCTTTTTGCATTGTTGTAGTATATTGATGATGTATTGCTTTTTGGTTGTGTGCAGGTCTTGGCATGAAGTCGCATATGGCATGCCAAGGTCATACATTGAATATACATGAAGGCCAATGTGAATGAACAAGAAAGTAAGTGTGAAATTAAATGGAGATGTTTGAATGAAGATGGATTGATGATGAATTGTATGCTGAACTTGTATGATGGACGGCATGGTTTAGATTATGCTATGGTTAGGTGGACTATCATGGAATTGTAAGTTATGATATGGATGCAATGTACACGTTGAACTGATGTAGGTTTTCAACTTATGAATATGCCTTAATGGTGTGGGCTTATTTGAGATGCATGAATTTAAGTGCGTTGCATTAGATTTATGATATGTGGCATGACCATGGCATGAATAAAGACATATACATGCATGTAATGTTGATTGGTGTTTGATATTTGTAGGTTTGCGGGTTTTGGTGCATGTTAGGAATGGTTTTGCAACATGGCATGGACAAGACTTTTGTCATACCCCGAAATTTTCCCTACTTTTTTCCATTTTTTATCTGGCTCATGATCCTCACTTCATATGCATATCCATAATCATTTAGGGCATTCATTTATAGTTGCATTTTTATTTAAAGAAACAAGCATCATTGATTCAAAGGTCCTTGTTATTTATACCTAGTAATGAGCTAGGGTTTTCTCCGAGCATTCAGTCTATGGAATCTTGGTGATACACTTGATTTGGGAGACATTTCTCTTAGACTAAGTCTTATGAGAAACCCTAATCTTTGTTATATGATTTTGGTTATGTGGAATGCATCATGGGACAAAGGAAATTAAGGACCACTTGCAAGGTTGACTTTGGTCAATATCAGCCATGGGAGGTTGACTTTTATTGACCTTTGTTCTTCTAGAATTATTTGCTCTAAATTTATTCAAAAAGGCAAGAATTAAGATACAAGTTCAATTCAAGTTCAAATATTTGAATCCAAAACTGCAAGGAAAATAATTCATTCTTGAGAACAAGTCACACATGCCATTCAAAGAGCCATTTCCATTATAAAACCTTCAAAGTTCATTAAAAAATCAAAAGTTACAAATTTTATACAAAAAATACTACTTTGACCAAGAGTTGACTTTTGGTCAACTGTTGACTTTTTGGTCAAATAGTTGACCAAAGTCAACTACCTATCCTAAACCATATCCTAATTTCCCTTCGATTACAAGTCATCCCATCTTAGGGATTCTCCAAGCCTCCAAGTCTTCAATGACTTCTTCATGTTCTTTGTGTATTCTATAAATTTCCTCTTGACTCCACACTTTAAACATGCCATAGATGAGCATTGGTCATTCCTACCTTACGCACACCATCCCTGTAAGAATAAAATTCCAACATGTATGCAATATACAACATAATTACAATACACAAATACAATGTCAAGCTAATGTCCAGTTTTAGGTACAATCCATTCACATGACCTATATACAATATGACAAGAAGTACCAAAACCAAATAAACAAGCCAATCCACACTTACAATGCATCCATGTAGCTGCTCAAAATCAGTTCATAGCACTCAACACAATTGAACTCCTAAACATCTAAACCGCTAACAGTTAACACCGTAATATAGAACATATTAATTTCATGAAGTTTGATTCTTAACTACCATCATTTCTCAACAACCTAACTCGGCCATAACTAAGTCCCTAATACATTAACATTTCAACTGTCATATTCCCTAACCATTTCCAACTACCTCCCTAGCATATTAACTGATCTAAATATTAGTTTGAATTGAACTCATTCATTAGCTACTAGTTACTAACACATAACTACATCCCTAATACATTGACAATCACTCCATTGATCTAATAACACAAAGAGGACCACCAAACCAGTTCTTACATCAAGTTTCACCACCATGCCAATATTTCAAACTAATTAACAAGTCCATCTAACCAACCTGCGTCATTCCAGTTTAACAAAATTTCAATTTCAGTTAAGCAATCAATTTTTTAAGTGTTCTACCAATAACTAGGCATTTAATCCCATAACAAACATTAACTAGAACTATCACACTCTAACAATATTTCAAATTTCACATCCATTTCTAACTATAACAAATAGCCTCGCATCTTAACTTCAACTTAGTCAATTAGCTTCATCACAATCACAATAAAACAGTTGCCATGTAGTGTATTAATACCATTCAATAGAAAACATTTTGCTCATAGTAAACAAACTAATCACAACATCAGAATCAATTAACTTCATTCACACTTCAACTTCTTTCACTAACTATTTTCAGCTAACATTACACTAACACCCCCTTTCAAACTTAACTGTAACCAACAACTAACAGTAACAATTCAATTTAACATTTCGAACTAACTAACTTCTTCCCTAACTGATTTCAACTTAACTAAAACTAACAGAACATTTAACAGTGTTAACATTTACTAACCAACTTCCTCATTGATTCACTCAACTGTAATTGTTGCCCTAGCTATAAACAAACTCTGCCTATAGCCTACCCAAATTGGTTAGAAATCAATCTCTATAAATTCATTCTCACATAATCACAAAAAGACCAATCACAATTCCACCAAAATCACTTAAACTCTCACTCTCTGATATTCTCTCCTTCTCTGCAACTCTTTCTCTCTACTCCATCACTCTTCTCTCTCACACACAACAACAAACACAGAGCAACACCAACCGACCTACAAACTAAGGAGTGAGAAGAAGAAGAAGAAGAAGAAGAAAACAAATTTGTGTCAAAAGAAGATTAGAGATTCGAAGCATTACCTGAACTCCCATGGTTTTATTTCTCCAACTTCATTTTCTTTAATTTAAACAAGCTTTGGGGCCAACCTCTGTCAATATGTTTAGATGAATGCTTGGTATTAGTTTTGGATGATCTTGATGTGTGTGTGGTGCATTTTGTATGTTTTGAACTTGCTCTGCACATGAACATGTCTTTGGCCATTGTTTTTATGTTGGAAATATTTCATATACTGAGGCATAGCAGGCTGGTGTGGCCAAATGGTTGTTATGATGTTATGACATGTTGGTTTATGAAAAGAATGTGTATGTTGCATTGGATTTATGCTATGTGGAAATGGTTTTGCCCTATTATACATTGCTCTCTTTTTGCATTGTTGTAGTATATTGATGATGTATTGCTTTTTGGTTGTGTGCAGGTCTTGGCATGAAGTCGCATATGGCATGCCAAGGTCATACATTGAATATACATGAAGGCCAATGTGAATGAACAAGAAAGTAAGTGTGAAATTAAATGGAGATGTTTGAATGAAGATGGATTGATGATGAATTGTATGCTGAATTTGTATGATGGACGGCATGGTTTAGATTATGCTATGGTTAGGTGGACTATCATGGAATTGTAAGTTATGATATGGATGCAATGTACACGTTGAACTGATGTAGGTTTTCAACTTATGAATATGCCTTAATGGTGTGGGCTTATTTGAGATGCATGAATTTAAGTGCGTTGCATTAGATTTATGATATGTGGCATGACCATGGCATGAATAAAGACATATACATGCATGTAATGTTGATTGGTGTTTAATATTTGTAGGTTTGCGGGTTTTGGTGCATGTTAGGAATGGTTTTGCAACATGGCATGGACAAGACTTTTGTCATACCCCGAAATTTTCCCTACTTTTTTCCATTTTTTATCTGGCTCATGATCCTCACTTCATATGCATATCCATAATCATTTAGGGCATTCATTTATAGTTGCATTTTTATTTAAAGAAACAAGCATCATTGATTCAAAGGTCCTTGTTTTTTATACCTAGTAATGAGCTAGGGTTTTCTCCGAGCATTCAGTCTATGGAATCTTGGTGATACACTTGATTTGGGAGACATTTCTCTTAGACTAAGTCTTATGAGAAACCCTAATCTTTGTTATATGATTTTGGTTATGTGGAATGCATCATGGGACAAAGGAAATTAAGGACCACTTGCAAGGTTGACTTTGGTCAATATCAGCCATGGGAGGTTGACTTTTATTGACCTTTGTTCTTCTAGGACTATTTGCTCTAAATTTATTCAAGAAGGCAAGAATTAAGATACAAGTTCAATTCAAGTTCAAATATTTGAATCCAAAACTGCAAGGAAAATAATTCATTCTTGAGAACAAGTCACACATGCCATTCAAAGAGCCATTTCCATTACAAAACCTTCAAAGTTCATTAAAAAATCAAAAGTTACAAATTTTATACAAAAAATACTACTTTGACCAAGAGTTGACTTTTGGTCAACTGTTGACTTTTTGGTCAAATAGTTGACCAAAGTCAACTAACTATCCTAAACCATATCCTAATTTCCCTTCGATTACAAGTCATCCCATCTTAGGGATTCTCCAAGCCTCCAAGTCTTCAAAGACTTCTTCATGTTCTTTGTGTATTCTATAAATTTCCTCTTGACGCCACACTTTAAACATGTCGTAGATGAGCATTGGTCATTCCTACGTTACGCACACCATCCCTATAAGAATAAAATTCCAACATGTATGCAATATACAACATAATTACAATACACAAATACAATGTCAAGCTAATGTCCAGTTTTAGGTACAATCCATTCACATGACCTATATACAATATGACAAGAAGTACCAAAACCAAATAAACAAGCCAATCCACACTTACAATGCATCCATGTAGCAGCTCAAAATCAGTTCATAGCACTCAACACAATTGAACTCCTAAACATCTAAACCGCTAACAGTTAACACCGTAATATAAAACATATTAATTTCATGATAGTTTGATTCTTAACTACCATCATTTCTCAACAACCTAACTCGGCCATAACTAAGTCCCTAATACATTAACATTTCAACTGTCATATTCCCTAACCATTTCCAACTACCTCCCTAGCATATTAACTGATCTAAATATTAGTTTGAATTGAACTCATTCATTAGCTACTAGTTACTAACACATAACTACATCCCTAATACATTGACAATCACTCCATTGATCTAATAACACAAAGAGGACCACCAAACCAGTTCTTACATCAAGTTTCACCACCATGCCAATATTTCAAACTAATTAACAAGTCCATCTAACCAACCTGCGTCATTCCAGTTTAACAAAATTTCAATTTCAGTTAAGCAGTCAATTTTTTAAGTGTTCTACCAATAACTAGGCATTTAATCCCATAACAAACATTAACTAAAACTAACACACTCTAACAATATTTCAAATTTCACATCCATTTCTAACTATAACAAATAGCCTCGCATCTTAACTTCAACTTAGTCAATTAGCTTCATCACAATCACAATAAAACAATTGCCATGTAGTGTATTAATACCATTCAATAGAAAACATTTTGCTCATAGTAAACAAACTAATCACAACATCAGAATCAATTAACTTCATTCACACTTCAACTTCTTTCACTAACTATTTTCAGCTAACATTACACTAACACCCCCTTTCAAACTTAACTGTAACAAACAACTAACAGTAACAATTCAATTTAACATTTCGAACTAACTAACTTCTTCCCTAACTGATTTCAACTTAACTAAAACTAACAGAACATTTAACAGTGTTAACATTTACTAACCAACTTCCTCATTGATTCACTCAACTGTAATTGTTGCCCTAACTATAAACAAACTCTGCCTATAGCCTACCCAAATTGGTCAGAAATCAATCTCTATAAATTCATTCTCACATAATCACAAAGAGACCAATCACAATTCCACCAAAATCACTTAAACTCTCACTCTCTGAGATTCTCTCCTTCTCTGCAACTCTTTCTCTCTACTCCATCACTCTTCTCTCACACACACAACAACAAACACAGAGCAACACCAACCGACCTACAAACTAAGGAGTGAGAAGAAGAAGAAGAAGAAAACATATTTGTGTCAAAAGAAGATTAGAGATTCGAAGGATTACCTGAACTCCCATGGTTTTATTTCTCCAACTTCATTTTCTTTAATTTAAACAAGCTTTGGGGCCAACCTCTGTCAATATGTTTAGATGAATGCTTGGTATTAGTTTTGGATGATCTTTATGTGTGTGTGGTGCATTTTGTATGTTTTGAACTTGCTCTGCACATGAACATGTCTTTGGCCATTGTTTTTATGTTGGAACTATTTCATGTACTGAGGCATAGCAGGCTGGTGTGGCCAAATGGTTGTTATGATGTTATGACATGTTGGTTTATGAAAAGAATGTGTATGTTGCATTGGATTTATGCTATGTGGAAATGGTTTTGCCCTATTATACATTGCTCTCTTTTTGCATTGTTGTAGTATATTGATGATGTATTGCTTTTTGGTTGTGTGCAGGTCTTGGCATGAAGTCGCATATGGCATGCCAAGGTCATACATTGAATATACATGAAGGCCAATGTGAATGAACAAGAAAGTAAGTGTGAAATTAAATGGAGATGTTTGAATGAAGATGGATTGATGATGAATTGTATGCTGAATTTGTATGATGGACGGCATGGTTTAGATTATGCTATGGTTAGGTGGACTATCATGGAATTGTAAGTTATGATATGGATGCAATGTACACGTTGAACTGATGTAGGTTTTCAACTTATGAATATGCCTTAATGGTGTGGGCTTATTTGAGATGCATGAATTTAAGTGCGTTGCATTAGATTTATGATATGTGGCATGACCATGGCATGAATAAAGACATATACATGCATGTAATGTTGATTGGTGTTTGATATTTGTAGGTTTGCGGGTTTTGGTGCATGTTAGGAATGGTTTTGCAACATGGCATGGACAAGACTTTTGTCATACCCCGAAATTTTCCCTGCTTTTTTCCATTTTTTATCTGGCTCATGATCCTCACTTCATATGCATATCCATAATCATTTAGGGCATTCATTTATAGTTGCATTTTTATTTAAAGAAACAAGCATCATTGATTCAAAGGTCCTTGTTATTTATACCTAGTAATGAGCTAGGGTTTTCTCCGAGCATTCAGTCTATGGAATCTTGGTGATACACTTGATTTGGGAGACATTTCTCTTAGACTAAGTCTTATGAGAAACCCTAATCTTTGTTATATGATTTTGGTTATGTGGAATGCATCATGGGACAAAGGAAGTTAAGGACCACTTGCAAGGTTGACTTTGGTCAATATCAGCCATGGGAGGTTGACTTTTATTGACCTTTGTTCTTCTAGGACTATTTGCTCTAAATTTATTCAAGAAGGCAAGAATTAAGATACAAGTTCAATTCAAGTTCAAATATTTGAATCCAAAACTGCAAGGAAAATAATTCATTCTTCAGAACAAGTCACACATGCCATTAAAAGAGCCATTTCCATTACAAAACCTTCAAAGTTCATTAAAAAATCAAAAGTTACAAATTTTATACAAAAAATACTACTTTGACCAAGAGTTGACTTTTGGTCAACTGTTGACTTTTTGGTCAAATAGTTGACCAAAGTCAACTAACTATCCTAAACCATATCCTAATTTCCCTTCGATTACAAGTCATCCCATCTTAGGGATTCTCCAAGCCTCTAAGTCTTCAATGACTTCTTCATGTTCTTTGTGTATTCTATAAATTTCCTCTTGACGCCACACTTTAAACATGCCATAGATGAGCATTGGTCATTCCTACCTTACGCACACCATCCCTGTAAGAATAAAATTCCAACATGTATGCAATATACAACATAATTACAATACACAAATACAATGTCAAGCTAATGTCCAGTTTTAGGTACAATCCATTCACATGACCTATATACAATATGACAAGAAGTACCAAAACCAAATAAACAAGCCAATCCACACTTACAATACATCCATGTAGCAGCTCAAAATCAGTTCATAGCACTCAACACAATTGAACTCCTAAACATCTAAACCGCTAACAGTTAACACCGTAATATAGAACATATTAATTTCATGATAGTTTGATTCTTAACTACCACCATTTCTCAAAAACCTAACTCGGCCATAACTAAGTCCCTAATACATTAACATTTCAACTGTCATATTCCCTAACCATTTCCAACTACCTCCCTAGCATATTAACTGATCTAAATATTATTTTGAATTGAATTCATTCATTAGCTACTAGTTACTAACACATAACTACATCCCTAATACATTACAATCACTCCATTGATCTAATAACACAAAGAGGACCACCAAACCAGTTCTTACGTCAAGTTTCACCACCATGCCAATATTTCAAACTAATTAACAAGTCCATCTAACCAACCTGTGTCATTCCAGTTTAACAAAATTACAATTTCAGTTAAGCAATCAATTTTCTAAGTGATCTACCAATAACTAGACATTTAATCCCATAACAAACATTAACTAAAACTAACACATTCTAACAATATTTCAAATTTCACATCCATTTCTAACTATAACAAATAGCCTCGCACCTTAACTTCAACTTAGTCAATTAGCTTCATCACAATCACAATAAAACAATTGCCATGTAGTGTATTAATACCATTCAATAGAAAACATTTTGCTCATAGTAAACAAACTAATCACAACATCAGAATCAATTAACTTCATTCACACTTCAACTTCTTTCACTAACTATTTTCAGCTAACATTACACTAACACCCCCTTTCAAACTTAACTGTAACCAACAACTAACAGTAACAATTCAATTTAACATTTCGAACTAACTAACTTCTTCCCTAACTGATTTCAACTTAACTAAAACTAACAGAACATTTAACAGTGTTAACATTTACTAACCAACTTCCTCATTGATTCACTCAACTGTAATTGTTGCCCTAGCTATAAACAAACTCTGCCTATAGCCTACCCAAATTGGTCAGAAATCAATCTCTATAAATTCATTCTCACATAATCAAAAAGAGACCAATCACAATTCCACCAAAATCACTTAAACTCTCACTCTCTGAGATTCTCTCCTTCTCTGCAACTCTTTCTCTCTACTCCATCACTCTTCTCTCACACACACAACAACAAACACAGAGCAACACCAACCGACCTAAAAACTAAGGAGTGAGAAGAAGAAGAAGAAAACAAATTTGTGTCAAAAGAAGATTAGAGATTCGAAGGATTACCTGAACTCCCATGGTTTTATTTCGCCAGCTTCATTTTCTTTAATTTAAACAAGCTTTGGGGCCAACCTCTGCCTCGTAGGTAACTTCCTCATTCTTCCTTGATTTGTATTGAGCTTGTTACCACCATGTAGTTTCAGGCAAGATGAATCAAATCCCTGACGTATTAGGCTTTGATTCCTTTTTAGCATCATTTAGGGCCTGTTTGCAACGGTTTTAAAAAACAGTTTTATAATTTTTAAAAATTGAAAAACAAAAAATTTGTTTGATACATTTGTTTTTCAAAACTATTTCTAAAAACACTTTTAAAATTTTGTGTTTTAAAATCTAGAAAACTGAAACTATCAAAATATGTTTTGACTTTCAATTTTCAGTTTTATTTTTTAATTTTCAATTGAGATGAGCTGGAAAAAAAACACAGTTTCACTAATCGCATTATAATAATTACTTGCGATATTTTTAATTGCAATATTTCACTCTCAATCTATTGATAATGAAAATTAAAATTCTCACTATTATTCTCTCTCTAATTAATCCTCATTAAGTGAATGGTATATTTTCATACATTCAGTGAATTTGTATATATATATTCAAACAAACACTCAAATATAGTTTTATACATTAGATGAATTGTATATTTTATCATTAATTATTAAAAATATTTTAATGAACTTAAATGTATATTAGCTGAATTTTTATATTTTTGAAAAATATATCGCAATGATTTTTAAATGTATATTGCTAATTACGAATTATACTATCAAACATATTTTTTCACTTTTTAAATTTTAAAACAGTTTTCAAAAATTGAATTACCAAATTAATTCTTTTTATTTATTTTTCTCAAAAACAAATTTGCAAAATAGATTTGTAAAACAAATTTTAAAAATTAAAATTGAAAAGAGATTCAAACAAGCCCTTAATATTGTATTTCGTTTTTAGAGTTCATAGAATTTTCTGTTTGATTTGGACTGGTGGCTAGGAATTAGGGAAAACAGGTTATAGATTGTGAGAGAGGGAATCAAATCGGTTATATTGATGTATCTTTGGGAGCATTTGGAACTCCACCACCGCCGAAGGCGACTTCTGGTCCAGCGAGCTTTTGGTCTCCGATGAAGTGGATGGAACATGGACGTGAGTGAATGGAAAGCATGGAAATGAGCTTCTTGATTTCTCCCCTCTCTCTTTGCTTCATATTTTGGGCCCAAGGCCACTTTGGCCAATTGAAGTTACTGCATACACCCTTGTTGGCATCCTCACACGCCCCTCCCGAACAATAAACACATTCTTTGGGCTTCTGTTGGGCCCAACACCAATTTCCAGGCCATATGCCTCTTTTGTCCATTGCACCCACTGCCTCTAGTTTTTCTCCTTTTTATTTGTTTTTGTTTTTTTAATATTATTTTGTCACTTTTTTATGCATTTTAATTGATTTTAGCTCATTTTAATTCTTTTGGATACATTTCATTTTAATATAAAAAATATTTAGAAAGATTAATAGTAGTTCTTAGAGATTAGTTAGGCATCAATTGATTTTTATCCACCTCTTGAAAAATAAATAAATAATCATGATGATTCACATTAGATTCTAATTAGCAATAATCATTACTTTTTTAGAATTTATTTTCAATTTATATTTTTTAGAAATTAATACACATGTTAATATTAGATTTATATTATCATTTAATTAGTTAGTTTTAATTTTAGAAATTAGTAGGCATGTTATCTTTTAACTTTTATATTAGTCCTTAATCACAAAATCCACGTGCTTTCATATATTGATCATATCCCTTATAGATTAGTTGATCAAATTCATTTTATCAATTAATCACTTGACATATATCTTTTTCTCCTATCCAGTCAAGTGATCATAAGCCTCTTGATCACTTGATAGGATTAGTTCTTTGTATTGGTACTGCACTGGAGCTTAAGTCAAGTCAAGCTTCATACTCAAGGATGAAAACTCTAGACATCAAGATAATATCACTGCTTCAACCTTCAAGCACAAAAAAAATCATCTTTCATCACTTATATGTGAATTGTGTGCCACGAGCCTTAAGCAGTGGAGAAGGAATGAAAGGGAGTATTCCTATCCTTATTCTGAATGTCTTTGGATACATAACACTTGACCCAGTTGTTCAAAGTATTCACCTCTATTCATAGATTTTAGTTCAATTCAAATCGAATAATTGTCAAGTCTTCTTCTCCACATACAACACTTCACAATCAAGATTTTGAAGACTCTGGACATCAAGACTGGATCACTGCTTCACCCTTCAAGCACAACAAGAGATTCTTCTTTCAACACTTGTCAATATCCACATACAACACTTCCTAGCAAGATTATTACTGACAACGCCAATAACCTAAACAACAAAATAATGAAATAGTTGTGCCAAGAATTCAAGATCGAGCATCATAACTCTTCACCATAACGTCTCAAGATGAACGGCGTCATTGAAGTATCAAACAAAAACATCAAGAAGATTGTCTAGAAAATGGTCAAGACTTATAAAGATTGGAATGAAATGCTTCCCTTTGCACTTCAGGGCTATAGAATTCAATACGTACTTCTACTGGGGCAACTCCATTCTCCCTCGTATATGGCACGGAAGTTGTCTTCCCAATTGAGGTGGAAATTCCATCATTAAGGGTTATCATGGAAATCAAGCTTGATGAAGCTGAATGGATCTAATCCAGATATGATCAGCTGAACCTCATCAAAGAAAAGTGCTTGATGGCTCTCTTCCATGGTCAGATATACTAGAGACATCTCAAGAACGCTTTTGACAAGAAGGTTCACCCTCGAGTATTCCAAGAAGGTGACCTCGTACTCTAGAAATATTCTCCAGTACACTCAGATCTACGAGGCAAGTGGACTCTAAACTATGAAGGATCCTTTGTCAAAAAGAAGGCTTTCTCAGGCGGAGCCCTGATCCTCACCACCACGGATGAAGAGGTGTTTCCATTTCCCGTGAACTTCGAATCAGTTAAAAAATATTATGCCTAAAAAGAAGTGAATAATAGCCCACTAGGTTGATATCCAGAAGGACAACCTAGGCAAAAATGGGTATCCTAGTGGGAAAAAAATGCCCAGGCAAAAAATAGGGATAAAAAAATTTAAGCCCATTAAGTCGAAAACCCGAAAGGCAGACTTAGTAAAAAATGGGTATCCCGATGGACGAAAAAAAGAGAAAAAAATGTCCAGCCAAAAGTTAGGGATAAAGGCATTTGACTGCAACCTTGAGCCCTCTTCATCATAGCCAGACCTTAGACGAAAATAGATTGATCCAATCATCGCTAACCAAAGTAATGTGTAAGACCCCAATTTTGACCCTAAGATCCCTCACGCCATCTCATAAAATTTGCATTGGCATTGGGATCACACCTTGATATCCTCCTCACATAACATTCATTGGGTTTGCCTTGGGAGAGATCTCCAAGCATTTGTGGTTGTATCATACTTTATTTTTCTTTGTTTACTAACCAAAATACCAAAAATATGTTTATGTGTAGCTTTGTTTCTTTTCTAGGTAGTGTGTGTATCCACCCATGCCTCATCAAACTCACAACTAAGATTTGAGACCCTCAATGCAAGGGATCAAGATAGAAAAGGTCCACATTGGTTCAAATCATCATATATGGATCCCCATATTCTTTATTTGTTATTCTGATCAAGAATTCATCAAGAGTTTGAAGTTTGTTTGTCAAGGAAACCCTAATTCATTTGGGTATCTTGTGTGCCTTCCTCAGCAAGTTTCTTTAAAATTTGGTCAAAGATATCAAGGGATACTTATTTTAACTTCATATTAAGCATATATGATTCTACATGAGCCACAAAGAGCAAAGGAACTTCAAGTTTGCAAATTGGTTCAAGGAGGTTGACCAGAAAAGTCAACTAGTCAAATCTAGGGTTCCCTAGACCCATTCTCCTACAATTTTTGTCATATGAAAATGATTCCCACATAAAAGTTACTCTTTATGACATTACAAACAACTTTAATATTGGCATCAAGAGCTAATTTTTCTTGGAAAGTTATTTTTATGGTGAAAGATTACATGTCATTTTGTTTGTGCCCTAGATAAAAGGTCAAATTCCAAGAACCATAACTTGCTCCATTTTTAGGATATGAAGATGATCCATGTTTCATGATTAATTACAATATTTCTTCCTCAAATTTTCTTCTTTGAGAAAGTTCAAACTCCACGTGTAAGAGCATGTTCCATGAGGAAACAGTATAGGTCCATTTTGGTCCTCATCATTAAACAAGCAATTTTCCTCAACTTCTAAACTCCATAACACCATCATGCAAGCTCCAAACGATGTCAAGTTTGTAACCACATTTAAAATTATTGAAATATATACAACTTTGTAGAAGTAACAAAAGCCATTTGAAGCTCATAGCAAAAGTTATTCAAGGTGGAAAAAGGGGTCGTTTGACTTTTAACTTAGAAAATTTTAAAGTATGTTTAATTCTTCCAAATTCAAGATCAGAATTCATCATGATCCGAGCTTCAAATGGAAACAGTTCCAACATCAAAGTTGTACCCCTTAATGGTAGCTTTTCAAAGAGCTCAATATCACTCCATTTGGACAAATATTGAAGGACTTGCGCATGTTTTCTTTGCACGACCCAATTTGGCAACTTTTGAACTCAATTTTCAAACCCCTTTGCATGGCTTCATGTTATGAACTCAACATCAATTTTACATGAATTTGGAGTGGATTACATGATCATTTGGGCCTAAGAACATGCCCATGCATCCTGTAAGACCCCAATTTTGACCTTAAGATCCCTCATGCTATTTCATCATTTGCATTGGCTTTGGGATCACACCTTGCCATCCTCCTTACCCCTCATTCATTGGGTTTTCATTGGGAGAGATCACCAAGCACATTTGATTGTATCATACTTGGTTTTTCATTATTTACTAACCAAAAAACCAAAAATATGTCTATGTATAGCTTTGTTTCTTTTGTAGGTAGTGTGTGCACCCATCAATGCCTCATCAAGCTCACAACTAGGGTTTAAGACCCTCAATGCAAGGAGATCAATCAAGAGATGGTTAAAAATGGTTCTAGACATCATATATGGATCCCCATGATCTTCATTTATCATTTTGATCAAGAATTCATCAAGAGTTTGAAGCTTGTTTGCCTTGGAAGCCCTAATTCATTTGGGTGTCTTGTGTGACTTCCTCAGCATGTCTCTTCAACAATTGATCAAATATTCCAAGGGATAATTCATATTTCATCATATTATACATATATTATCCTCCATGAGTCCAAAATATCAATATAACTTCAAGTTTGCAAGTTGGTTCAAAGAGGTTGACCAGAGAAAGTCAATTGATCAAAACTGGGGTTCCTTAGACCCTATCTCCTACAATATTTGTCATATGAAAATACTTCCAAGAGAAACGTTACTCCTTATTCCATTCCAAACAAATTTCATTTTGAAGTCAAGATCTATTTTTTCTTCAAAAGTCATTTTTTATGGTGAAATATTATAGGTCATTTTGTTTGTGCCCTAGTTAGGAGGTCAACTTCCAAGGACCATAACTTGCTCAATGTTTATGACATGAAGACCATACAAGTTTCATGATAAAATTAAAGATGTCTTATCCAACTTTTATTCTTTGGGAAACTTCAAATTTAACTTGCAAGGGTATGTGCCAAGAGGAAACATTATAGGTCATTTTGGGCCATTACCATGAACAATCACTTTTCCTCAACTTCTAAAATGCATAACTCCTTCATGAAAAGTCAAAATGAGGTAAAATTTATGACTAGATTGAATAGGTTTGAAGGAGCTACAACTGTTATGTAGGAATGTTTTCCGTTTGAATCTCATAGAAAAAGTTATTCAAGGTGGAAGAAGTGAACATTTGACTTTGTACTTAGAAAATTTTCAATTATGTTTGATTTTCTAAACTTCCACCTCAAACTTAATCATGATCCAAACTACAAATGGAAAAGTGTTAAACATGAAAGTTGTTCCCCTTGATCTCACCTTTCCAAAAAGTACAAGATCACCTCATTTGGACCAATATTGAAGGACTTGCACATGGGTTCTTCACAAGGCTTCATTTGGCAAGATTTATGTTCAAAATTAATTTACATTATGCATGGCCATGTGACATCATTTCAGGTTTATTAGCACAAAATATTGGATCATTTGGCATCATGAGTTGGGCCTTGTACACACCCATGCTTCCAGGCAAGCAAGATTTGCTAAATTTTGCAAAAATTGGAAGTGTGTGAAAAGCAACTTGATGCACTATAACTATAAGGCCATTGTGATTAGAAAGGGGATCCCTGCTTTCCCAAGCTTTGAACCATTGCCTCCCTAACCTCCATTAAAGGATAAACTTGAAGATTTCACTTTAAATCGAGTTTCAAATCTCCTTCTGTTTTGAGATTGAAACTCCAAGAACCCAAGCCTTTCTTTGATCCAATTCACATCCTGCAAGCTTCTGGAGTCGAGCCAATGCCAATTGAAAGCAAGATCAAGCCATATTCAAGCTACTCGAAGGTGATTTTTCAGAAACTTTCTGTCTTCGATTCTCTCTCAATTCTTCACCATTCCCTTTGATTTTTGGTTTGCTGAAGTCCTACCAATGTAGGAAACAACATTGAGTTGCTTTGAGGTTAAATCGAAGCAACTCAGATCATAAACCTCAAATTTAAAATCCATGTATCTTTCAATATACTTGGAATTGGAAGAAATGGAGGTCAGATTCGAGCTCCTGAGCATTTTTCCTTTAAAATAGTGTCCTTGTTTTTCATTTTTCATTGAGTTAAGGGTGGACCAGTCCGGTGAGGTCCATCGGAGAAGACGACAGGAGCCCTAGCTCCGGTGATATGCTGGCTTGCATCCTGACCATCTGATCCATTTGAAATGTTTTAATCTCAGTCTTTCCTTGTGATTACCAAGCCTGCTGCGCATTGACTAAGGACCATTGTGGAATGTGCCCACTTGGCCATCAGATCTGCCACCTCAATTAATGATGACCCTTATTTTTTTGAATTTCTTTTTATTTTATAAATTTCCATTTAATCCACTTATTTTATTTTATTCGTAGAAATTTCATTTTTAATCTAAAAAATACGGGACTTTCACCAAAAATCTTTAAATATTTTTCTCTTCCATATTCTGAATTAAAGTTAATTTTGGGATTAATTTTGGTATTTTTCATGAATTAAATGTTTTTGTGCATATTTTTAATTGTTTAAAAATACTTCTGACTTTTCAAAAATAGTGAAATATTTTGTCTAAGGTCCTTTGACCTTGTTTGACCTGAGATAAATCCCTTGGCCATTTATTTGGTGTTTTGAAGGGATTATGGGTTTTGACCAAATTAAAATGTACTTTAATCCATTTTTAAACTGATTAAATGCTTAAAAATATTTTTGAGCCATTTTTATGGTCTTGTAATGTTTGACTTTCTATTTGGGCCTTGGTCAAGGTTGATTAGACTTTTGTTGGATCAAAACCATCGGATTTTGGGGATTGATGAAATGTACATTTTATCTCCCAAAATGAATGGATGGTTTTGATTTGATGAAATTCCTCTCTTGATCAATTTGGGTTTCTATCTTCCCCTCCCTCTTCATCTTCATCCCTATTTTTCCCATTCCCTCTTTTGACCAATGAAATCACTAATGTCTAAAGGCTAATTGGTTCATCAATGGCCTTGTGTCAGATGAATCAATACAAGTGTGACTAAGATAGGTCCCTTCCCCTTGATCTTTTCTTTTAGTGTGTGGTATGTTTTAGGAGTTTGGTTCTTCATACCAAATCTCTAACATGCATTAACACCTTTATTTTTATTTCCCGACCTCAGGTAATTGTGACTTCTACATAAGTCAAATTGTGATTGCTTAACATAGAGCTAAATTTGACCCTCAAGGCATAACATTCTAGTAAGTGAGATTGCAAGTCTCCCATTCTTCATGGCATTGTATGGATACTTGACCTTTTTCCTTTCATAGGAGCTAGTGGCATACTTGTTGAATTATCCAAGTTGAGGCCCTTCTCATGGAAGTTGTCTTGGTTTAAGGATTCATACTTGTGAATGAATGGTTGAGTGTTCTCCAAAGAATGACTTAATCAATTAAAAATCACCACTAATACTTGACTAACCTTAGACTAACATTTTACTAACTCTTGTTAATATTGCTTTATTTTCAAGTCATTTACTATTATGCAATTTAAATTTCAGTCATTTATCATTCGTTACCATTCACATTTCATATAACTTGTTTATGTTTATGTCATTTTCACTTTGCTCATTTGAGCCATATCTTGTGATTGTATATATTTTTTGTGTGTTTTGGTTATGTTTATGGTCTTAGGACCTTAAAATACGTAATAACAACAAAAACCCTAAAAAACATCTGGTGGACTGTTGAACTTGATCTGAACTTTTGGAATTAGAATTGGGCAACATTCCCTGTGCAAAAAGGACTTGGCCAATGCCAACATTATGAGACTGAGCCATTGTGAAGTGTGCCTTCATCTGATACAAGCCTTGGGATTTGTTTGAATTCATCTGCTACTCTGTCTTGTGCTTAATTCTTATTTTGATCTTGTGTCTGATGCTTTGCTCTGAGTTGATAAAGGAATATTTCATCTAGTACACGGAAAGACAATGAAGACTGCTAGCTATGCGAATTGCTTGCTTGGATGTGGCTATCTTTATTTGGTGCCTTGATCTTCATGATGTTTGGATATTACTCATTGCTTATTGATTATTGCTTGATAAAAGTCCAAGGGAAAATGGGTTTCTATATGACATTCTTGTCTGTTGGATTGCATCCCATTGGTCAGATCTTTTCAACTCTTAACTTTTAAATTTATGCTTAGGATTGCCTCTTCATCTCCTCCCACTTCTTAAATTTCAAAATCTCTCCCCCTTTTCAAAAACTTTCTTTGCTTGTGATTTTCAAATTTAGACTTCGTTTTAATAATTAGAAACTTTGGCCCTATGCCATTGAATTTTCAAACTCTTTCTTAAATAAAATTTGTAAATAAACTTAATCATATGGACTTAAAATTTCAAAAAGACAAAAAGAACTAAGGACTCCATTCAAACTTTTGGCCCTTTGTGCCTTTTCTTATTAAACTTTTGTTAAAAGCAATTCACCAACTTATTTGAAATTTTTACCACGAACTACGAGGTTTTGATCCCTCATTGTTATGTTGGTACATAAGCACAAGACCGAAGGTCTTGTCAAACACAAAAATATAATCAATGAATTCTTTTCTCAACCCCACACTCTGTTTTATCAAACATCTTGTATACCAAAAACACATGCACACATAAAAAGGGCTCCCTAGGAGTCCCTATGACACTTTGAGTGCTAACACTTTCCTCTGTGTAACCACCCCCCTTACATATAATCTATGGCATTTTATTAGTTTTGATTTGAAAACTTCTTATCTTTGGGCTTTGTTCATACGTTTCCCTTTTCCTTTGGAAACAATAAAAGCGCGGTGGCGACTCTGGTTTTATTGACGTTAAGCTTATCCATAGCTTGATGGTCATGAATTTACCGCTATAGAAGTTAAGTGGCGACTCTGCTAGGGAGTAGTCCTCAGTGGGTTTAGCCTATGTTTTATGTGTATATATGTGTATATTTGATGTTTGTATATTGTTTGTGTGATATAATATGTCTATTGTGCTTGGTGATCTCTGATTGGTGAGATACGTTCTAACCCGAACTTGAGTGCAATTAAGATAGGAGGATGGTATATTCATGTTCAACTTGTGTGGAGTAGTCATTAACAAGTTGGCTTGAGACCCATCTACTCAGTGGAGACCTCTTTGGAGTTACTGATGTCACACAAGTTATTTGTGGATATGCATTACTTTCTCCGATTTGGGGTCCGAGAAGCTGAGGACGGTAGAACATTTAACCCAACTTGGCCTATTTAGGATGTAGTGCAGAGACTGTTCAGGTGTGGATCTGATAACAGTTGTTACGCGATACTACACTCAGACGAGTTTCTTTTGAGAATATTATGGGTTGATGAGTCAGTCATCCTAACCTATAATATCCGATAGATGGGATTAAGACTCTGGGAACTTTTTAGAACATGATCTACAGGATTTTATCCTTAGTACACTCCTTTGGGGTGGTTCTTAACCTGACTCCATGCTCGTGACTCACAACAAACCCTTTGATTCTTGATTGATCCGATCAAGTCTTGTCAATATCAATAGAACTTGGGTGTTGATAAGGTGAAAACCATAATCCACCAAAATGGATAATTGATCTTGATGATGACTTGATCCATCCCTTGTCCTTTGTTTGTGTTTGCCTTGTGTGTGATCCCTTGTGTGTGATTGTTGCATTCATGCATACATGTGCATCATGACATCCATCACAAAAAATAAATTCAAGGAAACTGAGGTCTTGGTGAAGAAATTAGGTATTCTTGGGTTGACTTCTGAGTTCCTCTTTGGTAAAGCTACTGTCTTTGCTCAAGCCGGTAGTATGGACGCTTTTGAAGCCATCTTTGTATTGCTCATCTATGGTTTAGCTTTGTTCCCTAACATTGACGGTTTTGTTGATGTTAACGCCATTAGAATCTTCTCTATTGGGAATCCTGTTTCGACTCTGTTGGGTGACATGTATTTCTCTTTGCATTTGAGGAATTCTAAAGGTGGTGGGACTATTGTGTGCTATGGTTTATTTCGCACTTGCCTCAGACGCCTGCTTTCCTGGAGAACCAACAATGTCTACGATGGTCTCAGAGACTTATGTATCTCACTAGTGATGATATTTTTTGGTTTGATTCTGCATTGGGCAGCTTAGATATTATTGATAGTTGTGGTGAATTCTCTAATGTTCCTCTCATTGGTACACAAGGAGGAATCAACTACAACCCCGCTTTGGCTCGTCATCAACTTCGGTTCCCCTCGAGAGATAAACCTAATAACACTCAGTTAGAAGGTCTATTCTATCAAGAGGGTAAAGATTCCTAACATTTGAAGCAGAGGATGATACATGCATGGCATAATGTACATAGGAAAGGAAGATCCGAACTTGGTCCACGCAACTGTGTAGCCTTAGAAGCTTACACTATTTGGGTGAAGAAGAGAGCTCTGGGGCTGAAGATGACGTACACCTGTGAAAGACCTATGTCTTTGGTTATATCTGAGCCGTAAACTCTCCCTAACCAAGATGTAGAGGAGTTGAAAGATGCACTCACCAAGATGAAGCAAGAAAAAGATATGTGGGAAGAGCGGTTCCATGCTTTGAGCCGAAAGCATGAAGAGTTTCAGTTTGAGTCAAAAGACAAGGATGCGCTTATTGAGATTCTTGAAGATCGAGAAGTGAAGATACAGAGAGAGCCAGAGGGTTTATCTTCCTCTAGCATGCCTCAACCTTCTGGTGCTTGGAAGAAAATTGATGATCAGCTAGTTCTTGAGAAGGCTCAGATGAAGACATTCTTTGAGTCCGAGATTCGATGCATCCGAAGAAAGTATGCACCCATAGCCAGATCATATGATTTAGTTGCTAGGGATCCTTAGGATGATAGTTTCCTTTTCTCTTGTATATGTATTTTGGTTTCTGAAATTGTACTCAGTGTAACCCTTCCAAATTTTTATGAATAAAAAGAGATCTTATAGTCAATCAAATTATTGTTATTAATTATTATTATATGAATATATATATATATATATATATATATATATATATATATATATATATATATATATATATATATAGATATATATATATATATATATATATATATATATATATATATATATATATATATATATATATAAAAGACTTCATATGTTCCTTGAAATTAAAAACAATAAAAAACATTGCATTTCATGCATCATTTGCACAACACGTTTCTTCCGCCAAATGTCTTATCAATTCTTCTTCTGCGTATCAGCCAAGCTGACTCACCGCAATAATACTCGCGCTAATCAACCAAAAATCATGGAGCATCTAGAGCAAGATAATTGAGAGCTGAAGGACGAGATCACCAGATTAACGGTGCTGATGGAATCTGTGATTGCTACCCAGAATCAGTCATCACCAACTTCTGCAACTCCTCCTCCTCAGAGAACTGTCATTTCTGAGATTGCTTCTGCAACTGTTCCTGTTACTGCTGCCAGTCAACTCATTCCTTCTATGCCTGTTGGATTCCCTTGGGGAATGCCATCAAACTTTATGCCAAAAGGGTATGCGCCCACATTTGTTTCTCTGTCGGCATCTAGCCCGGTCATGTGAGTGCCACCTCTAGTTGTTCACACTCTACCCCGTGTTAAGGACACTATCTACCACTCTGATCCATCTGAGGGCCAAGATGTATATGAGAAAATAGATGAAATGAAAGATGAATTCCTCGAGCTGTGCAAGAGTTGAAGACTCTAAGAGGGAAAAACTTGTTTGGGAAGAGTGCTGTTGAACTCTGCTTGGTCCCCAATGTTAAGATCCCGGTGAAATTCAAGGTCCCAAACTTTGAAAATTAAAAAGGGAGTACTTGCCCGCTAATCCATCTTGTGATGTATGCCAGAAAAATATCTACTCAGACTGATAATGATCAGCTGCTGATTCATTATTTCCAAGACAATTTGACTGGGGCTGCTTTGAGGTGGAACATGGGTCTGGACAGTGCAAGCATTCGTACTTTCAATGACTTAGACGAGGCCTTTGTCAAGCGGTATAAGTACAACGTGGATATGGCGCCTGATAGAGACCAGTTGAGGTTTATGTCTCAGAAGGATAAATAGACATTCAAAGAGTATGCCCAGAGATGGAGAGAATTGGCTGCCCAGATAAGTCCACATCTTGAAGAGAAAGAAATGACGAAAATCTTCTTGAAGACATTGAGTTATTTTTATTATGAACATATGATTGCAAGTGCCCCAAATGATTTTACCGAAATGGTAAACATGGGGATGAGGCTGGAAGAAGGAGTCCGTGAAGGACGTTTGTCTAAAGAAGAAGCACCAACCGACAAGAAATATGGTGGGAACTTCTCCAAGAGGAAGGAGGGAGAAACTAACTCAGTGTCAGTGGGGAGGCAAGGGAGGCCTCGTGTTAGAAAAAGTTCTCAACCTCGTCAACATCAACATCAAGTTTCCTCAGTAATTCCGGTTTTTTCCAACAGTTCTAATCAATCAGTTCCAATTCAGCAACAACAACAACCGCAACAAAGAACTAGCAACAACAACAATCATCACCAACAAAACTTTGAGAAGAAGAAGGTCTCCTTTTACCTTATTCCTATGACTTATGCAGAGTTATACCCGTCATTGGTTCTCAAAAATCTCATCCAGCCAAGAAATCCTCCGGAAATTCCTGAGCCACTACCATGGTGGTTCAAGCCTAATCTTCATTGTGCTTTTCACCAGGGAGCCCCTGGTCATGATATAGAAAACTGCTATCCTCTAAAATATGAAGTTCAGAAGCTTGTTAAGAGTGGTATGGTGTCCTTTGAGGACAAAGCGCCAAACGTAAAAGCCAATTCGTTGCCTGCTCATGGTAACGCTTCTGTCAACATGGTGGACAACTTTCCAGGGAATTTCCGAGTTTTTTATGTAAGACGTATCCAAAGATCTCTGGTGGAGATGCATAAGACTTTGTGTTTAATCAGTGACTGTGAACATGACCACGATGGTTGTGCAATTTGCATCCTGAACCCCCGTGGGTGTTTGGCTGTCAAGAGGGATATCCAAAAGTTGATGGATGAGAATGTAATCCAGATTCAACAGTCGAGGGATATGGGAGATGATGTGAATGTTATTATGCTAGTGTTTAAGACCCCTGAGCGGGTAGTTATTTAGTTCGATAGTAGCAACAACAACAATGTCAATAGATCGGTATCATCGTTGGTCATACGGTTAGCAGACCATGTCCCCTACTTATCCGATAAAGTTGTGCCATACCAATATAATTCCACTATGATAGAAAATGGTCAAGAGGTTCCCCTACCAGTTACATACTCTATGGTAAATATCACAAATATAGCAAAGGTGACCCGTAGCGGTCGTGTGTTCAGTCCAGTATTTCCAAAGATTGTAGAAGATGTTTCCGTAAGTAAGAAGGCATAGATTCTAGTAGTGAATCCGGTTAGTGCTCCAACGTGTCATTCTGGTGAATCTAGCAAGTTGAAGACTAACGATGATGATGAGGTGTTACGACTAATCAAAAGAAGTGAATTCAATGTTGTAGAGCACCTGCTCCAGACGCCGTCAAAGATCTCCGTGCTATCATTATTGATGAATTATGAGGCACACAGAGAGGCATTGCAGAAGGTGTTGGAACATGCTTATGTTGAACATGATGTGACTATGTATCAGTTTGACCACATTGTTACCAACGTCACTTCTTCTAACAATTTGAGTTTTTATGATGAAGAACTTCCTGAGAAAGGCAGAAATCATAATTTGGCGTTGCACATTTCAATGAACTGCAAGGAGGACGCTCTGTCCAATGTGTTGGTTGATATTGGGTCATCATTAAATGTGTTACCAAAATCAACTTTGTCAAGACTCTCTTAGCATTCTTCGGTTCTCGTAAGACCGTCATTGGTGAAGTGGACCTCCCAATGAAGATAGGTCTGAGTGATTTCCAAATTACTTTCCAGGTAATGGATATCCACCCGGCCTACAGTTTCTTTTTGGGAGAGCCATGGATTCACAAAGCTGGAACAATGACGTCTACTCTCACCAAAAGCTGAAATTTGTGAAGAGCGACAAGCTTGTCGTTGTTGGTGGAGAGAAGGCATTGTTGGTAAGCCATTTATCATCTTTCACATATGTTGATGCTGAAGAGGAGGTTGGAACGCCGTTCCAAGCCTTATCTATTGCTGATGAATTAAAGAAAACTGGGGCTCCCATGTCTTCTTTGAAGGATGCACAAGAGGCTATTCAAGCTGGAAGCATTGACAAATGAGGTCGTGTTATAGAGGTCGCCGAGAACAAGAACAGATTTGGGCTAGGATTTCAACCAGGGTCGTTCAACGCCAAAGTCAAAGTTATGCAACCAATTTTCTGCAGTGGAGGGTTCATTCATGAGAATGATCAACACTCAGCTGTCGTTATTGAAGACAGTGGTGATGAAGACGAAGCTTGCGCCAATTTTGTGACACATGGCCAGACTTGCAACAATTGGGTTGTTGTTGATGTTCCTGTTTTCATTCACTGTTCTAAGTAATTTGTTTTTTGTTGTTTTAAGAAAAATTCTTCTCCTATGCCTAAGGGAGAAGTGAACATTGTTGGCATTTTTATTATTATCATCAATAAAATACAATTTTATTCATCCACATCTATGATGTTTTATTTTCACTTTTTTCTTTTTCTGAAAATGGTAATCACAAAAAAACATAAATAAATAATAATCTTCCATCTGCATAATACTTGTTCGCACTCCATTGAATACAATGATCCTACTCCCTCTCCAAACTTTGATTTCCATGTGTTTGAAGCTGAGGAAGAGATTGATGATGAAGAAGTATCTGATGAATTATCTCGTTTACTTGAGCATGAGGAAAAAGCCATTCAGCCATTTGAAGAGCATATTGAATTAGTCAACTTGGGTTCCGAGGATGATGTGAAGGAAGTCAAGATTGGGTCTCAACTGTTACCAGAAGCTAAGAAGGGGTTGATTGATCTTCTTCTAGATTACCCTGATGTGTTTTCTTGGTCCTATCAAGATATATCTGGGTTGGATTCGGAGATTGTGGAGCATAGATTGCCGTTGAAGCCAGAATGCCCGTTGGTCAATAAGAAGTTGAGAAGAACTCATTCTGATATGGCAGTAAAGATCAAGGAAAAAGTGCAGAAGCAGATTGATGTTGGTTTTCTTGTTACCTCCGAGTATCCGCAGTGGGTGGCCAATATTGTGCATGTTCCTAAGAAGGATGGAAAAGTCTGCATGTGTGTTGGTTATAGAGATTTGAACAAAGTTAGTCCGAAAAATGATTTTCCTCTATCATACATTGATATATTGGTAGAATATACATCTAAATTCAAAGTCTTTTTGTTTATGGATGGATTTTACAGTTATAATCAAATCAAGATGGCATCTGAAGATATGGAGAAGACCACATTCATTACGCCCTTGGGAACATTCTATTATAGAGTGATGCCCTTCAGTTTAAAGAATGCTGGTACAACGTACTAGAGAGCTATGACCACTCTTTTTCATGATATGATGCATAAAGATATTGAGGTTTATGTTGATGATATGATTGCCAAATCAAGTGATGAAGAGGAACATGTTAAGCATTTGTTTAAGTTATTCCAGCATTTGAGGAAGCACAAACTCCGCTTGAATCCAAATAAGTGTACTTTTGGTGTTCGTTCTGGTAAATTGTTAGGCTTCATTGTTAGTGAAAAGGGTATTGAAGTTGATCCTGCCAAGGTCAAAGAAATACAAGAAATGCCTGCGCCCAAAGCTAAGAAGAAAGTTAGAGGTTTTCTCGGTCGCTTGAACTATATCTCAAGATTTATATCACATATGACTGCCACATGTGCATGTATTTTTAAGCTTCTTCGGAAAGATCAATCATGTGATTGGACCGAGGATTGCCAGAGAGCTTTTGATAGTATCAAAGAGTATATGCTTGAGCCTCCGATTCTATCTCCACCCATTGAAGGAAGACCGTTGATCATGTATTAGACTGTGCTTGATGAGAGTGTGGGTTGTGTTCTTGGTCAGCAGGATGAATTTGGAAAGAAAGAGTATGCAATTTACTACCCCAGTAAAAAGTTCACCGACTGTGAGACTCGATATTCTATGCTTGAAAAGACATGTTGCGCATTGGCTTGGGTTGCTAAACATTTGCGCCAGTATATGTTTGTTGGTTCTATGTGTTGGCATCAATTTTGGTAAAACCTAGAGTTATCATAAGTTGTCATGCGTGTTGTCTTGACATGTGATATCAGTTTCCTGCAGGATGTTTAAATATGGTTGTGCAGGATTTAGCTGAAATGTCAGACCCGATGTTAAGACATGTGTATACAGAACATTCAATCTGAATGTTATGTATCTTAAGATTGCGCTTTTCATGCAAATCTCTGTGTGATTGATGTGGAGATTGAATGCGCCATTCAAGGAGTAATTTAATTTAAAACCAGATTGATTTATTTTCCAATAAGGGATGATCAGCTGTTGTGAATAAGAAGATGCGCAAGGAAATTAGATTTAGAGTTTTATGATGTCCAGGCCCATTCAAAAGCTTCTATTTAAAGGTCATGTAAAACCTGGTTTTAACACACAGAAAACAAACGAAATAGTGAGAGAGTTTAAGGGTTTTAGTCTTGTGCGAGCTTGTGTATTGTGAGTCATTCATTCATCTTATTGATGATTGAATTGGACTGACTTTTATGTTGTAATTTGTCCACTCTAAGCTTTGAAGCATGAGTGTGTGTTTACTTAGTTGAAGCTTTTAAGCAAGATCAAGTATGTGTTCTTGAAGAAGTGTCTTCTTTCTTTGTAATATTTGTTTTGATATCACTACTGTGATTGAGGGGGAGTGAGTAGGGTCTCTTATCTAAGAGTTCTTAGATAGAAGTCACACGGGTAGAGATTAGGTGAAAAGACTGTAACTTGAAGTTGTTTACTGAGAGTCTTTGAACTAATTCTGTTTAGTGGATTTCCTTCCTGGCTTGGTAGCCCCCAGGCGTAGGTGAGTTTGCACTGAACTGGGTTAACAATTGCTTGTGTCACTTGTTCTATTGTTTCTTTGTCTTTTATCCTGTTTATATCTTAGTTGTTGTTCAGATATTAGTGTCGTGACAGTACCTTCGACATCTCATATCTGATACCAGAATTTTAATTGGTATCAGAGCAGGCATCCTGCTTTGGTTCTGGGTGAGATCTTGGGACGTTCCTTTCTGGTAATATGGATAGAGACGGAGGATCTGTTCATAGACCAACAATTCTAGATGGATCTAACTATGACTACTGGAAACCCCGAATGGTATCCTTCTTTAAATCTTTGGATAATAAGGCTTGGAAGGATGTTCTAACAGGCTGGGAACATCCCTTCATTACTAAGAAAGGAGAAGTTACAACTGATAAGAAGGCTGAGGAAGAATGAACCAAGGAGGAGGATGAACTAGCTCTTGGAAACTCTAAAGCATTAAATGCTATATTCAATGGCGTTGATAAGAACATCTTCAGACTGGTGAACAACTGTGAGGTGGCTAAAGATGCTTGGAATATTCTCAAAACCACTCATGAAGGTACCTCTAGAGTGAAGATGTCTAGATTGCAGCTGCTTACTACCAAGTTTGAGAATTTGAGGATGAAAGAAGATGAAAGTATTCATGACTTCCATATGAATATCCTTGAAATTGTTAATGCCTCAGGAGCCCTGGGTAAGAAGATGTCAGATGAAAAACTTGTGGGGAAAATTCTCAGGTCACTTCCCAAGAGATTTGCCATGAAAGTGACAGCCATAGAAGAATCTCAAGACATCTGCAATATGAGAGTGGATGAGCTCATTGGATCCCTCCAAACATTCGAGTTGGGGATGAGTGATGGATCTGAAAAGAAAGCCAAAAGCATAGCCTTCATGTCAAATACTGAAGAGAAAGAGGAAGACAGTGGTCAGGATACTGATGAATATCTGGCAAATGATGTAGCATTACTGGGAAGACAGTTCAACAAACTCCTAAAAAGGGTGGATGTAAGGTCAAAGTCTAATGTCAAGAACAACTCATTTGACATCAGTAGGTCCAATGATACTGGAAGAAGAACAAAATATAAGGAAAATTTTAAATAGGGCAAATGAGTTCAATGCCATGAATGTGAAGGGTATGGACACATTAGAGCTAAATGTGGGACCTACCTCAAGAAACAGAAGAAGAGTCTTGCTGCTACTTGGTCTAATGAAAGTGAAACAGAAGGAGAGTCTGCCAATCTTGTGACTGCCTTGACTGGAAGATGGGGTTTTGATGCAGACTCAAGTGATGATGAAGTAACCTTTGATGAATTAGCTACTACATATAGAAAGTTGTGTTACAGAAGTGAAGAAGTGTGTCAACAAGTGGAGAATCAGAAGAAATTGATAACCCAACTAGAGGATGAGAAGACAGAACACTTAGAAACCATTTCTAAGTTAAAGATCGAAGTCGTGTTCCTGAATTCCAAACTGGATGAGATGACAAAGTATGTTAGAATGCTAAATAGTGGATCTGACACCTTAGACAAAATCCTCCAGACTAGAAAGATGGCAGGAGACAAGTTTGGCCTTGGGTTCAATGAATCCACTCCTGAGAGTAGTCACACTGGTAGCAAACCAAAGATGTCATATCAAGTGTCTCAACATCACAAGGAAAGACAACATAAAGGAAAACACCAAAGATGGAGATATCATTATTATGGAAAATTTGGCCACATAAAACCATTCTGCTTTAAGTTGTATGGATATCCTAGTCTTGCTCATCATCAACCTAGACCCAAACACCACATCCCGTTTAACAGAAAACAGTGGGTTCCTAGGGCTGGTGCTACTAACTTGATAGCTCACACTTCCTTCAGAGTTTCAGCCAAAGAAGACTGGTATTTTGACAGTGGATGCTCCAGACACATGACTGGAAGCAAAAACCTGCTAATTGACTTTCAACCTCATGCCATAAGCTATATGACTTTAGGTGATGGATCAAAGGGTGAAATCAAGGGGATTGGAAAGCTAAACTGCCTTGGAGTCCCTAACCTTGATAATGTGCTACTTATTAAAGGATTGACTGCAAACCTAATCAGCATCAGTCAACTATGTGACCAAGGTCTAAATGTGAACTTCACAAAAGCTGAATGTGTGATTACTAATGAAAAAAATGAGGTGATCATGAAAGGAGTCAGGTCTAAGGACAACTGCTATATGTGGAGTTCTCAAGAAACTGGTTATTCATCAATGTGTACTCTAGCCAAAGAAGAAGAAGTGAAACTATGGCATCAAAAACTGGGCCATCTACATCTTAAAGGAATGAAGAGGATTATATTTGTTGAAGCTGTCAGAGGAATCCCAAAATTAAAGATTGATGAAGGAAGAGTTTGTGGTGAGTGTCAGATTGGAAAGTAGACAAAGATGTCACATCAGAAGATCAAACATGACACCACATCTAGAGTGCTAGAACTTCTCCACATCGACTTGATGGGACCTATGCAGGTGGAAAGTCTTGGTGGGAAAAGGTATGCTTATGGTGGACGACTTCTCCAGATATACCTGGGTAAATTTTATAAGGGAAAAATCTGATGTATTTGAGGTGTTCAAAGATCTTTGTCCAAGACTTCAAAGAGAAAAGGAAAGTCAGGTTATCAAAATCAGAAGTGATCATGGGAAAGAATTTGAGAATAGTAAATTTGTTGGATTCTGTTCATATGAAGGAATTAGTCACGAGTTCTCATCTCCCATTACCCCTCAGCAAAATGGTATGGTAGAAAGGAAAAATAGAACTCTCCAAGAATCTGCCAGAGCTATGATTCATGCTAAGAAATTGCCTTATCACTTATGGGCTGAAGCTATGAACACGACCTGCTATATTCACAACAGAGTAACCTTGAAGAAAGGGAACCCAACCACTTTATATGAAATCTGGAAAGGAAGAAGACTTACTGTCAAATACTTCCATGTGTTTGGTAGTAAATGTTATATCCTGACTGATCGTGAACAAAGAAGGAAAATGGACCCCAAGATTGATGAAGGAATATTTCTGGGTTACTTAACAAACAATACAGCATTTAGGGTTTTTAATTCCAGAACAAAAGTAATGATGGAATCTATTAATGTTGTTGTTGATGATCAAGAGACTGATGTCACAGACAATGTTGAAACATCTCTGAATGATGCCCCAGCTGATTTCCTGGACAAAAGTAATGAGAGTGAATCCACTCAAGCTGAACCTGAAGCTGATAAAATTAATAAGGGACCCTCTATCAGAATTCAGAAGGATCATCCTAAAGATCTCATTATAGGAGACCGAAATAAAGGGGTCACAACTAGATCAAGGGAAGTGATCTCACATGGCTGTTTTGTGTCCAAGATTGAACCCAAGAATGTCAAAGAAGCCTTAACTAGATCAATGCCATGCAGGAAGAGTTAGGCCAATTCAAGAGAAATGAAGTATGGGAATTGGTTCCAAGACCTGAAGTAATAAATGTTATTGGAACAAAGTGGGTTTACAAGAATAAATCTGATGAAAAAGGAGTGGTTACTAAAAATAAAGCAAGATTGGTAGTACAAGGATACACTCAAGTTGAAGGAGTTGACTTTGATGAAACATTTGCCCCTGTAGCTCGCCTGGAGTCCATTAGATTACTGCTCGGAGTGGGATGTATTCTGATATTTAAGCTGTTCCAAACGGATGTGAAAAGTGCCTTCTTGAATTGCTACTTAAATGAGGAAGTGTATGTTGAACAACCTAAAGGATTCGCAGACCCAAATCTTCCAAAGCATGTGTACAAGTTGAGGAAAGCCCTCTATGGGTTGAAACAAGCTCCTAGAGCTTGGTATGACAGATTCACAGTGTTTCCCATTGACAATGGATACAGGAAGGGAGGCATTGATAAGACCTTATTTGTCAAAAATGAAGGAGGAAAACTCATGGTGGCTCAGATATATGTGGACGATATTGTGTTTGGTGGGATTTCAAATAAGATGGTTCAACATTTTGTTGAACAAATGCAGTCTGAATTTGAAATGAGCCTTGTTGGAGAACTAACATATTTTCTTGGGCTACAAGTCAAGCAGATGGAAGATTCTATCTCTCTATGTCAAAGCAAATATGCCAAAAATATTGTTAAGAAGTTTGGCATGGAGAATGCAAGCCACAAAGGGACACCTTCTCCTACTCATATGAAAGTGTCTAAAGATGAAAATGGTGTCAGTGTGGATCAAAGTCTCTATAGAAGCATGATAGTGAGTCTTCTATATCTCACAGCAAGCAGACCTGACATTGCTTTTGCTGTAGGTGTATGTGCTAGATATCAAGTTGAACCAAAGATGAGTCACATAAACCAAGTGAAAACGATCCTGAAATATGTCAATGGCACTAGTGACCATGGGATGCTATACACTCATGGATTTGGATATGTGCTGACTAGATATTGTGATGCTGATTGGGCTGGAAGTGCTGGTGATAGGAAAAGCACATCAGGAGGATGCTTCTTCTTGGGGAACAACTTAATATCATGGTTTAGTAAGAAACAAAATTGTGTGTCTCTGTCCACTGCTGAACCTGAATACATAGCAGCTGGAAGTTGCTGCTCTCAACTGGTGTGGATGAAACAAATGCTGATTGAATACAATGTCACGCAAGATGTCATGACATTGTACTATGACAACCTGAGTGCTATAAACACTTCTAAGAATCCTATTCAGCACAGCAGGACAAAACATATTGATATCCGTCACCATTTTATTAGAGAACTCGTGGAGGATAAAATTGTAGCCCTGGAGCATGTTACTATTGAGATGCAGTTAGCTGATATTTTTACAAAGGCCTTGGATGCAAATCAATTTGAATTTCTAAGAGGGAAATTAGGGATTTGTATTTATGAGAATTTGTAGCAATTAATATGGAGTGGAAAAGGTAATCAAATTATTGTCTGCTTACTTAAAATAAAGCGCCCCATTTATGGTAAATCATCACCTATTCTTGGAAATACCATCTATTACCTTTTCACACGCAACCTCATTACCTACTCAAACATTTCCAACTCCCTGCTTCATCCTCAAACTCCTCTGCTAGGGCAACTGAAATTTTTCCACAAAAACGACAAGATATCACAACATCAAACTCCATCTGGTTCAGAAACTACTAAGCCTACTCACAAGGATAACACTCCTTCCATGGACTTTCTCGTTGATGAAATTTTGGATGTGGTCCCTCTATCTGTTATTCCAGGCGAAGCCCCTGACTCAAACCATCCCATGGATGCATCAACCTCTGTATGCCCCACTCAAGATTGTCAAGCATGCTTCTACTAACGCAGTAAAGCTGCCTATAGCCTTTCCCTCCATGATTTGTGGGATTATCCTGAGTCAACACCCTGGGATTCTGAGTACCAATGACCTTCCAAGTAGAAGAAAACCTCCTCTATCAGTACACTACAAATTGTTTGAAGGAAGTCATGTCAAAAACATTGTCATGACATCTGCTGTGAAAAAGCCAGCCTCAAAAGGTGGACTTATTGCTGAACTGAAGGAAACGTGTAAACAACTGGGTGCAGGGATAAGGGTAGCAACAGCCAGGAAAGAATCGTTGGAAGCTCTGATTGCAAGCTTGGAGCAAGCTGAAGGTGAGAATATTGGACAGGCCAAGGAAGCTGAAGCCCAAACCTCTAGTGAGAGGTCTGCAACTAAAGATGAGACAAGTGGAAATTTTGTTTCTGATGCTGATGAAGCTGCAAGCTCAAGCTCCTCTAATTAGCTCTTTTGAAGTTGACCCCCATTCCTGTGATGACGTGTTGATGCATGTTCTGGTTTTTTTTTGGCAGTTATGTTTTGTTGCTTTGATGTGTATTTTTCTGGATTTTCTGGGTTGTTGGATTGTATCTCAGCTTGTTTAAAGATATGTATGTACTTGGCTCTGTAACACTTAACTTTTGACATTCTGATTGTTTGACTGAATAGACATTTATTTTGTCTCTTTGGTCTCTTTTGGCTAAAAAGGGGGAGAAGTAGCTAAAGTAGCTATATAGATAGATGATGTTGGAGATGATCTGTAGTATATAGATAGATGATGTTACAAATGATGTTGGAGATGATCTGTATGTTACAGATGATGTTGGAGATGATGTTAGATGGGGAAGTGTTCTGTATGTTACAAATGATGTTCGAGATGATGTTAGATGGGGAAGTGATTTAGATGGGGAAGTGTTATGTATGTTACAAATGATGTTGGAGATGATGTTAGATGGGGAAGTGATTTTGTCTGTGTAAAGCAGACTGGTGCTAGCTGAAGGGGGAGGTGGTGTATTCTTAGCATAAGCACATGTGTGTTTACTAGTTACTATTTTTGCTAGTAATGTGTGTATGTTTACTTCTGCTGTTGAACTGATACTGTGATTATATTCTTGTGAAACGTATGATCTGATGTATCTTTTAGCCAAAATTTGCCAAAGGGGGAGTTTGTTGGTTCTATGTGTTGGCATCAATTTTGGTAAAACCTAGAGTTATCACAAGTTGTCACGCGTGTTGTCTTGACATGTGATATCCGTTTCCTACAGGATGTTTAAATATGGTTGTGCAGGATTTAGCTGAGATGTCAGACTCGATGTTAAGACATGTGTATACCGAACATTCAGTCTGAATGTTATGTATCTTAAGATTGCGCTTTTCATTCAAATCTGTGTGTGATTGATGTGGAGATTGAATGCGCCATTCAAGGAGTAATTTGATTTAAAACCAAATTGATTTATTTTCCAATAAGGGATGATCAGTTGTCGTGAATAACAATATACGCAAGGAAAATAGATTTAGGGTTTTATGATGTCCAAGCCCATTCAAAAGCTTCTACTTAAAGGCCATGTAAAACCTGGTTTTAACACACAGAAAACGAACGAAATAGTAAGAGAGTTTAAGGGTTTTAGTCTTGTGTGAGCTTGTGTATTGTGAGCCATTCATTCATCTTATTGATGATTGAATTGGACTGACTTTTGTGTTGTAATTTGTCCACTCTAAGCTTTGAAGCATGAGTGTGTGTTTACTTGGTTGAAGCTTTTAAGCAAGATCAAGTATGTGTTCTTGAAGAAGTGTCTTCTTTCTTTGTAATATTTGTTTTTATATCACTGCTGTGATTGAGGGGGAGTGAGTAGGGTCTCTTATCTAAGAGTTATTAGATAGAAGTCACACGGGTAGAGATTAGGTGAAAAGACTATAACTTGAAGTTGTTTACTGAGAGTCTTTGAACTAATTCTGTTTAGTGGATTTCCTTCCTGGGTTGGTTGTAACACCCTTCTAAAAATACCCCAAATATTTAATTAAAATAACAATAACAAATATATATCAGAGTAATTATGCACCAAGGGTGTCACACAACACTTCACACATTTCACCATAAAATTCAGTCATGCTCATTTTTTAATTCAAAATAACATTTTTGCAAAATTCGCAGCGGATAGAAATCAAATCAACCATTCGAAACATATAACAGATTACATGTAAAATTATTCAACAATTAAAAACATCCCGTCCCGATGTTACATCTATCAGAGCACGACCCACTACGGAGACTACACTAGACTCCAAGCACTAGCTTCTACTCAATCACTGCTCGTTACCTAAAAAATAGTTGTAAGGGTGAGTTCTTCAATCGATATAATAAGCATTCTAAATCATCATGTAATGCTAAGTAATTTAACACGTTTCATCACCCAAATCAGATTTTACACATTCAGTAACGGCACATCAACTCCAATATCATACTCAATAACAACATAAAATGCAACTCAAATGAGACTCGACTCGTCATGCATGTGGTACCATTCGGAGTAAAACTCCCAACTTAAAATCATTGCCATTTTATTGGGCATCAAGGCATAAGCCTTCAACTTTCAACTTAAAATTTTGCCAATCCAGGCCAACGTGGTGTGAGAAAAGCTCCGACTTAATGCATATGAATGTACATGGCATACACGACTTTAAACTGTCGACAACATAATAAGAATAGCAATACAACAATGTTTTCAACAAAATCAACTTATAATCAACTTATAATCAACTTTGGCTCACCAAGCCTACAACTCAGTATTTTCAACAACTTTAACACAACTTATCAACATATTTGTATCAACACTTCATAACATAAACTCAACAAAGTTACTCATCAAAATTAACGATAATAGGCCAATAACCAATTATGTTCACAACATTAAAATATCAATTTTTCCAATTTCCAACAGTGTTAACCGGTTAACGCCCTGGGTTAACCGGTTAACGCAGGACAAAACACACTTTCTGGCAAAACGCAACAGTGTTAACCGGTTAACGCCCTGGGTTAACCGGTTAACGCAGGCAAAACAGCACATTTCCACAAAATATAACAGTGTTAACCGGTTAACGCCCTGGGTTAACCGGTTAACGCAGACAAAACAGCAGTTCCTGCGCTAACACAAGGCAGAATGCAGAGTTCTCCGCATTTTCCGCCGTTGGAGGACTTCCGGACCTCCGATTCAATTTCCGTAAAAAGCTATACACTCGGGGGAACACGACTCACACAATTACGGACTCAATTACAGCTTTAATACAACTTATTCATCACAATATTTCAGCATTCAACATCCCAATTAGGGTCAATTCCACGGTTTATCACTACCCATGACATGTTAATCTATAATACCCATTAAACGACGATAAACCCCCCTTACCTGAGATAATCCGGCAATCTCTAAGCTTCAAGCTTTTCTCTTCTTCAACCCTCTTCCTCTTGCTCTGCCTCTTGCCCTTTTTCCTCTTTCAGCCGCTTCCCTGAGTTTCACGTGAAAACCTTATTTTCCAAAATGAACTCTTTTCTCTTATTCCAACTTATATATTTTCCAAATTATATTATTATTCCAATAATAATAATAATTCAATAATTCCAAAATAATAATAATAATAATAATCCAATTATCTAATTAAATTAATAAATATATTATTAACTTAATTTAAATAATTATCATATTATTATTGGGGTGTTACATTGGTAGCCCCCAGACGTAGGTGAGTTTGCACCGAACTGGGTTAACATTTGCTTGTCTCACTTGCTCTATTGTTTCTTTGTCTTTTATCTTGTTTATATCTTAGTTGTTGTTCAGATATTAGTGTCGTGACATTACCTTCGACATCTCATATCTGATACCAGAATTTCAATGTTAAATCATACTACTTGGTTGATATCCAAAGTGGATCCAATCAAGTACATTTTTGAGAAGCCTGCATTAACTGGGAGGATTGCCCGTTGGCAGATGTTATCTGAGTATGATATTGAATACCGATATCAAAAAGCAATTAAAGGTAATGTCTTGGCTGACCATTTGGCTCACCAACCGATTGAAGATTACCAGTTAGTGCAATATGATTTTCCTGACAAAGAGATTTTGTACTTGAATATGAGAGATTATGATGAACCATTTATTGAAGAAGGGCCAGAACCTGGTTCCCATTGGGGCATGGTATTTGATGGAGTTGTTAATTCGTATGGTAATGGCATGTGGGAAGTGATTATTACTCCTCAAGGCACTCATTTTCCGTTTAAAGCTAGATTGACTTTCAAGTGTACGAACAATATGGTTGAGTATGAAGTTTGCATTATGGGGCTTGAAGAGGCCATTGATCTCAGAATAAAATATCTTGACATTTATGGAGATTCAGTTTTGGTTGTGAATCAGATCAAAGGTGAATGGGAGACAAATCAACCCGATTTGATACCATAAGAGACTACGCGAGGAGGATTTCAACTTTCTTTACAAAGGTTGAGTTTCATCATAACCTTCGAGATGAAAACCAGATAACAGATGCTGATGAGGACGTAATCCAAGACATAAATGATACAATGCAAAGCTTAGGAGGTCATATGACAAAGGCACGTGCAAGAAGAGACAATGATGCATTAGTTCACTTCATGATCAAGTCAATAGAATGCATGGGCCAAATTGAAGAAAAAGAGCCCAAGTTTATTCTTATCATCCAAGCATGTGATAAAAGGCCCAATAATGCAGAAATAAATAAAAATAAAGGAAATACCAATAACCACACTATAATGGACGAAAATTGCAAGAGAAGTGGTAAATAAAGAATTGCCATTATTCTGCCCTTTCAAGAACCCCACTATCTCTTCTTTATTTTGCACTTTCTTTGTAATAACTCAACCCACTATCATGATAATTAGTGCCTGAAACCCTTTTGTTTTCTTAGGAGTTAATTTTTACTTATTTCATCATCTTAAGCCATTCCTATATAAAGGAGGCATGTATCTTCTTTTTGGATCAATGAATTTTGGCAAGTTTACACATTGTGTAAGTGAGAGTATTTGCTCTTAGGTTCTGGATTGGACCAAAATTGATCTTATCAAGAAATCCTTTTCTTGTGGTGATCCTCATCCATAGTCTTATCATTCTCTCTTGGATTAGAAAGAGTGTGGTGCCCCTTCTACTTAATTCCATTTCTTATTTCTCATTTATTTCATATCAGTCTCGTTTATTTTATATGCATGTAACAAATTCTGTCATTCTTTCAATTATAAGGCAGATTACTTCCTCTGAGTCACAAAAGAATTAATATCCCAAAAGTTAACAAAGTTGTTTCCGGAATTTTGAAGGAAATGCATAATTCTCAAAAGTTAGTGCATATCAAGTGGTAATCAGAGCATATTCCAAAAAAAAAGGGCCGAAATGTGGTAAATTATCTATATTCTTGTTCTTCATTATTATCCATTTATCATTATAAAAAAAATCGAAAAAAAAGGGTATAAGAAAAAATAAATTGAAAAAAAAAGGGATCTGATTGTTAAAGATTGTGATTAAAAAAAAAATTCTATTTTTTTTCTTGCCACACTCTTAAAATTCTCCTGGTTTCTTTTGTTTTAGAGTCTTTTTTTTTGGTTTGCTATTTTTTTAAGTTTTTTGTGTGTTGATTATCATCTGAAATTAATTTCTTTGTGTTGATTCATTTTGGTTTCTCTAAAGAACTAAAAGAGTAAATTGAGTGGTAAAAGGCAGAGTGTTTTTATTATTAAAAAAAGCCAAAAAAAAAATTATTGAAACACGAGTGATTGAGTGTAAACACGTGAGTAGAGTGGCGAGGTCCATTTTTAAACACTTGTTCCTAATTTCACAAATATTTCACAATTATATCTAGTCCACCTTCACCTAGAACATCATCTTTAACTGTTCAGATCGCAGCCATGCGTGACGATTTTGAAAGATTGTTAAGAGAACAAGGTGAACAACTTCAACAAAGAGTTTATGAGTTGGAAAGGAGGCCCCAAAATTCTAATGATGGTAGTGGTGATGAGGAGGAAAGAAGACGTAGAAGGAGACAATGGGGAGATAATTTGAGGAGCATAAAAATTAAAGTTCCATCTTTTATTGGGAAGAGTGACCCAGAGGCATATCTAGAATGGGAGACTAAACTTGAACAAATTTTTAATTATCACAATTATTCTAATCTTGAAAAAGTGCAGGTTGCTTCTATTGAGTTCAAGGAGTATGCCTTAGTTTGGTGGGATCAATTGACCAAAGATAGAAGGAGGTATGCAAAACGACCAATTGATACTTGGGAAGAGATGAAAAGAATCATGAGGAGAAGGTTTGTTCCATCCTATTATCATAGGGAATTGCACACCAAATTGCAAAGACTCACTCAAGGTTCTAAAAGTGTTGAAGAATATTTCAAGGAGATGGAAGTTCTCAAAATTAAAGCTAATGTAGAGGAGGACGATGAAGCAACTATGGCTAGGTTTCTCCATGGTCTAAATCATGACATTAGTGATATAGTGGAACTTCATCACTATGTTGAAATGCATGAATTGGTACACCAAGCTATCAAAGTGGAACAACAACTCAAAAGAAAGAGCCAAGCAAGGAGAAATTCCACCACTTTCAATTCTCAAAGTTGGAAGGACAAAACAAAGAAGGAGGGTGCTTCATCATCTAAGGAAGCCACGGTTGAAAACAAAGGTAAAACTATTACATCTTCTTCTTCAAGTGTTTCAACTAACAAAAGTGTTAAGTGTTTCAAGTGTCAAGGCCAAGGACATATTGCATCTCAATGTCCAACAAAGAGAATTATGCTTATGGAAGAAAATGAAGAAATTGTTGAAGAGGAGGATGGTGATTATGATGAGGAGTTTGAAGAAGAAATACCTAGTGGAGATTTACTCATGGTGAGAAGAATGTTGGGAAGCCAAATAAAAGAGGAGGATACAAGTCAAAGAGAAAACCTTTTTCATACAAGATGCTTTGTGCAAGGAAAGGTTTGTTATTTAATAATTGATGGAGGAAGTTGTACAAATGTTGCAAACACGCGTCTGGTTTCTAAACTAAAATTGGAAATAAAACCTCACCCTAAGCCTTACAAACTCCAATGGCTTAATGAAAGTGTAGAAATGCTTGTTAATAAACAAGTTGAGATTTGTTTTAAAATTGGAAAATATGAGGATGTAGTGTTGTGTGATGTAGTACCAATGGAAGCTAGTCATTTGTTATTAGGTAGGCCTTGGCAATTCGATAGAAACGCCAATCATGATGGGTACTTCAATAATTACTCTTTTATGTATCATGATCAAAAGATCAATCTTGTACCGTTAAATCCTAGTGAGGTGAGAGAAGATCAAAGAAAAATGAGAGAAAAATATGATCAAGAGAGAAAAGAAAAAGAAAAAGAAAAAGGAAAAGAAAAAGAAAAAGAAAAAGAAAAGAATGAAAAGAATGATAAAAGAGAAAAGAAACAAAGTTTAATTGCAAAAAAAAGAGATGTGAAAAAAGCAATTGTGTTACACCAGCCTTTGTACTTGCTCTTTTGCAAGGAGGTGCCTTTGCTAACCACTACTTCTAATGAAAAAAAATTGCCAAATTGTGTTGAGTCTCTTTTGCAGAAATTTAAAGAATTGTTTCCGAAAGAGGTGCCAATTGGTTTACCACCTATAAGAGGAATTGAACATCATATTGATCTCAATCCAGGAGCATCTTTGCCTAATAGGCCAACATATAGAAGCAATCCACAACAAACTCAAGAGATACAAAGGCAAGTTTCTTAATTGATAAGTAAAGGATGGGTAAGAGAAAGTTTAAGTCCTTGTGTTGTCCCTATTATTCTAGTCCCTAAAAAGGATGGTAGTTGGAGGATGTGCACTGATTGTAGGGCCATTAACAATATTACCATTAAATATAGGCATCCTATTCCTAGACTAGATGATTTGCTTGATGAATTTTTTGGTGCATGCTTATTTTCTAAAATTGATTTGAAAAGTGGATATCACCAAATTAGAATAAGGGAAGGGGATGAATGGAAAACTGCTTTTAAAACAAAATTTGGTTTGTATGAGTGGATGGTTATGCCTTTTGGATTAACTAATGCACCTAGTACTTTCATGAGACTAATGAACCATGTGTTAAGGGAGTTCTTGGGTAAGTTTGTTGTTGTGTATTTTGATGATATTTTGATTTATAGCAAGAACCTAGATGATCATTGCATTCATTTAAGGGCTGTTTTGCAAGTGCTAAGATATGAAAATTTGTATGCCAACCTAGAAAAATGTGTCTTTTGCACCGATCATGTGATTTTCTTAGGTTTCATTGTGAGCTCTAAAGGAGTCCACGTTGATGAGGAAAAGGTGAAAGCCATTCGAGAGTGGCCTCCTCCCAAAAATGTAAGTGAGGTAAGAAGCTTTCATGGTTTGGCTAGTTTTTATAGGAGGTTTGTGAAGGACTTTAGTACCTTGGCAGCACCCCTCAATGAAATTGTTAAAAAGGATGTTTGTTTTAAATGGGGTGAAAAACAAGAGCAAGCCTTTGCTTCCTTAAAGGAAAAGCTCACCCAAGCACCAATTCTTGCATTGCCTGATTTTTCTAAATCTTTTGAAATTGAATGTGATGCATCTAATGTGGGAATTGGAGTTGTTTTGTTGCAGGAAGGTCATCCACTTGCTTATTTTAGTGAAAAGCTAAAAGGGGCTGCCCTTAATTATTCTACATATGATAAGGAATTGTATTCCTTGGTGAGAGCTCTACAAATTTGGCAACATTACTTGTTGCCCAAAGAGTTTGTCATTCATAGTGATCACGAATCCTTGAAACATTTGAAGGGACAAGGTAAGTTGAATAAGAGGCATGCCAAGTGGGTTGAGTTTCTTGAACAATTTCCTTATGTAATCAAGCATAAGAAAGGTAAATCTAATGTTGTGGCAGATGCACTCTCAAGAAGACATGTCTTGCTTTCTACTTTGAAACAAAATTTTTTGGTCTTGAGCATATTAAAGATTTGTATAAAAGTGACCTTGAATTTTCTTCAAAATTTTTAGCTTGTGTGCATTATGCCTCATGGTTTGTATACTCCTTTGCCTGTACCTGAATTTCCTTGGATTGACATTTCCATGGACTTTGTTTTGGGGCTGCCTAGAACAAAGAATGGCAAAGATTATATTTTTGTAGTTGTGGACATGTTTTCAAAAATGACACATTTTATTCCATGTAAAAAGATGGATGATGCGTGTCATGTTGTTGATTTGTTCTTTAAGGAAGTGGTGCGCCTACATGGCTTACCAAGGAGCATTGTCTCTGATCGTGACTCCAAGTTCTTAAGCCATTTTTGGAGGACTTTGTGGGGAAAGGTAGGTACAAAGTTATTATTTTCCACTACTTGTCATCCCCAAACAGATGGACAAACTGAAGTAGTAATAGAACTCTTTCTACTCTTCTTAGGGCTGTTCTTAAAAAGAATTTAAAAATGTGGGAGGAATGGTTACCTCATGTAGAGTTTGCTTACAATAGGGTTGTCCATAGCACTACACAACATTCACCTTTCGAGATTGTGTATGGTTTTAATCCTTTAACACCTCTTGATTTGTTACCATTGCCTAACACATCTATTTTTAAGCATAAAGATGGGAAAGCTAAGGCTGAATTTGTGAGAAAATTGCATGAACAAGTAAAATTGCAAATTGAAAAGAAAAATAAAAGTTATGCAAAAAGTGAAAACAAAGGGCGAAAGAAAGTTATTTTTGAACCCGGGGATTGGGTTTGGATACATATGAGAAAAGAGAGATTCCCATCACAAAGGAAGTCCAAACTTCAACCTAGGGGAGATGGGCCATTTCAAGTACTTTCAAGGATCAATGACAATGCCTACAAAATAGAACTTCCAGGTGATTATGGGGTAAGTACTACTTTTAATGTGGCTGGTTTATCTCCTTTTGATGTAGGTGATGATGGTCTAAATTCGAGGTCAAATTCTTTTCAAGAAGGAGGGAATGATGAGGACGTAATCCAAGACATAAATGATACAATGCAAAGCTTAGGAGGTCCTATGACAAGGGCACATGCAAGAAGAGTCAATGATGCTTTAGTTCACTTCATGATCAAGTCAATAGAATGCATGGGCCAGATTGAAGAAAAAGAGCCCAAGTTTATTCTTATCATCCAAGCATGTGATAAAAGGCCCAATAATGCATAAATAAATAAAAATAAAGGAAATACCAATAACCACACTATAATGGACGAAAGTTGCAAGAGAAGTGGTAAATAAAGAATTGCCATTATTCTGCCCTTTCAAGAACCCCACTATCTCTTCTTTATTTTGCACTTTCTTTATAATAACTCAACCCACTATCATGATAATTAGTGGCTGAAACCCTTTTGTTTTCTTAGGAGTTAATTTTTACTTATTTCATCATCTTAAGCCATTCCTATATAAAGGAGGCATGTATCTTCTTTTTGGATCAATGAATTTTGGCAAGTTTACACATTGTGTAAGTGAGAGTATTTGCTCTTAGGTTCTGGATTGGACCAAAATTTATCTTATCAAGAAATCCTTTTCTTGTGGTGATCCTCATCCATAGGCTTATCATTCTCTCTTGGATTAGAAAGAGTGTGGTGCCCCTTCTACTTAATTCCATTTCTTATTTCTCATTTATTTCATATCAGTCTCGTTTATTTTATATGCATGTATCAAATTCTGTCATTCTTTCAATTATAAGGCAGATTACTTCCTCTGAGTCACAAAAGAATTAATATCCCAAAAGTTAACAAAGTTGTTTCAGGAATTTTGAAGGAAATGCATAATTCTCAAAAGTTAGTGCATATCAGATGTTCTTGCAACATTGCATTCAATGATCGTGGTGAAATTTTGGAATGAAGTTCCCAATTTGACTGTGACGTGTCTTGATAGGCCAACTCATGTATTTGCTGTTAAAGAAGTTAAAGACGAAAAGCCATGGTATTTTGATATCATGTGTTTCGTCCAAAGTCAGATTTACCCGCCCGGGGCATCTTTGAAGGATACGAAGACTTTGAGAAGATTAGCTGGCAATTTCTACCTGAATGGTGAGGTGCTTTATAAGAGAAACTTTAATATGGTTTTGCTCATATGTGTGGATAGACACGAAGAAAACTTATCGATGACAGAAGTCCATGAAGGTTCCTTTGGTACTCATTCCAATTGACATGCTTTGGCAAAGAAGATGTTGAGAGCAGGTTACTATTAGCTGACAATAGAATCTGACTGTTGCAAGTTTGTGAAGAAATGCCACAAGTGTCAAATTTATGCAGATAAGATTCATGTTCCCCCAACACTGTTAAACGTCATTTCCTCTCCATGGCCCATCTCCATGTGGGGAATTGATATGATTGGTATGATTGAGCCCAAAGCTTCGAACGGACATTGTTTCATTCTGGTGGCTATTGACTACTTCACAAAGTGGGTTGAAGCGGCATCGTATGTAAGTGTAACCAAGCAAGTTGTTATAAGGTTTATCAAGAATCAAATTATATGCTGTTATAGTGTGCCAGCAAGTTCATTATTGATAATGGATCTAACTTGAACAATAATATGGTGGAAGCTCTTTGCAAAGACTTCAAGAGTGCACATCATATTTCTTCTCCCTACAGACCTAAGATATATGGGGTCGTTGAAGCTGCAAACAAGAACATTAAGAAGATCATTCAGAAGATGGTTGTGACATACAAAGATTGGCATGAGATGCTCCCATTTGCTTTCCATGGGTACCGTAAATCCATCCGCACTTCAACAGGAGAAACCCATTTCTCTCTTGTTTATGGCATGGAAGCTATGCTCCCAGTAGAGGTTGAGATCCCGTCACTTTGTGTGCTAATGGAAGCCAAGTTGAAAGAAGTTGAATGGTGCCATACCAGATATGATCCGTTGAATTTAATTGAGGAGAAAAGATTGACTGCCATGTGTCGTGGTCAGTTATATCAGCAAAGAATGAAGAAATATTGTGATAAGAAGGTCAGGCCTCGTGTGTTTAGAGGAGGTGACCTCAAGCTCAAAAAGATTTTATCTTTCAAACCTGATGTTAGGGACAAATGGACTCCTAATTATGAAGGTCCATATGCTGTTAAGAGAGCCTTTTCAAGTGGTGCTTTGATTCTTACAACTATGGATAGTGAAGAGTTCACTCGTCCTGTGAATGCCGATGCAGTCAAGAAATACTTCGCCTAAAAAGAAAAGAACAACTCGCTAAGTTGAAAACCCGAAAGGGAGGCTTAGCAAAAAAAAAGAGCGTCTCGGTGGATTGAAAACCCGAAAGGGCAGTCCAGGAAAAAATTAGAGACATAAAATAGAAAATTTATCCCGGTAGATTGAGTACCCCACCTTGGGGCAATCTAGGCAAAAATTAGGGATTATGGCAAGTAACTGCATTCAGTTGGTCCTAATCACGGAAGCGGTTTTGAGCAAGTCATTCGGTTCTGATTCATTATTCTCAACTGAAGATAAGCGCCATGGATGTTGAAGTTGGTAGCGAGAGTAGTGATCATTGTATTCAACATAGCCCTTTCCATGTAAATTACCATTTTTCAAACTTTGTAAAGATCTATGGAGTCTCGTCATTTACAGACTACCATTCTATTAAATAAAATTGAGCTTTTTTCCAATTATTTCTATTCTTATTTATTTCTGCTAACTAAAATTGAATTTTAATGATGATAATTTTAAATTAATGAATAATTATTTTTCTTAAAACATAATGAAATAATCACTTTAAGAATAATCGATTTCAATAAGGAATGTCAACAGCAATCTGAGAACAGGTAAGTCTTGAAGTGTGAAGCATTGTTGGTCTTCCCCAAGCAGTTGGTGTGGTAATTACTTCCTCCTTAATAGTTCGTCATTTATCCTCATCTTAGTTGATGAGATTCTCCCTGAGTGCTTTCTCATCCCTAGTAGGGCCAGTGAGTCCCATCTCCAATAGAGTCGAGCTGATGATCGGTCCCCTTTGCAAAATTCAAATTCCCCAACTGTGGTGCTCATGTTTTATATCCTCCCAGTTTGTGATTGAACCCTGGAGATCCAGAACCTTTATTTTGTTTCCGTTTTGCATTAAATTGTGGCATAACTTCGGCAGTTTCTCCTTTGTGTGAATCTGATCCAATTATCTTTGCCTTGAAATTGGTTTATTTTGCAATTTCCAATAAAGATTTTATGATTATTGAGGAATGTGACGATCTTGGTCATATCATCTCTAGCAATTTACTTAAATCCTCATGCAGAATTTTATCTCTAGTATTCCCCGACAGAGTTCATCTTCTGATATGAAGATCCCTCGTTCCCGACAATGTTGGATTCTGAGCAGTATTTGATTTTTGTCCCCTGCAAGGTTGTTTCCCATTTGATATGGTGATTGACTTAAAATTTCCCGCAGTGTTGAAAATTTGGATCCTCAGCAGATCTTTTCTCTATCCTCGGCATGTTTGATTAGTCATCCTTCAACAGTGCTCTCTCCCCGTAGAATTTGTCGTGATTGTTTGGAATCATGTTCTCCATGATTTTCCCAGCCAAAGCTGATTTATGCAGAGTTAGATGATTTATTTTCATCCCTAGCATGTTCTCCAGTTGGTGTTTCCATCCTGTTGAGACTATCCAAGTGTTTTAGCGACGATTCTGTAATACCCCAAAACTTACCCTTCATTTTTTCCTGAAAGCATGGGTTTATGTTTCACACCCATTAGCATCATACTAGGTCATACTCATTGCATACTGCATTAGTGACATGGAAATCAGGTTTTGATTGATCACTCCTTAATAGAAGAAGTCCGCACAAAGCAAGATTGAGAATTGGACTTCATTTTCTAAGCATACAAATCTCAAGGGTCTCAGGGGGCTCCAGGGATCTTATTATGGTCCTCAGTTCATCAGTGAAGGATTCAGAGCTATCAGAGTGTCCATCTGGATTTAATTAGAAATTAGGGTTTCATGGCTACTTACAACAGTCAATGTTTGGTTGGAAGTAGAGGGGTTCATCCATGTCATGATTAGAGAGGCATCTTGGCCAAGGAAGATTCACAATTATCTCAGAAAGATCCATTGGCAAGCAGTGCAATCAGTTCCCGATCAATTTTGCCCTAAAATTAAGGTTTGGTATAAAATCAGTTTATTTTTGATTCTTTGGGTGAAACTCTTTTCCATGGCTTTCCATATGTCCACAAGGGTCTACATACAAAAGTCAATCATGGGGCCAGAAAAGTCAACCCCTGACATTTTGAGAGTAGAATCTCAAAATCGATGCCCAAGGGAGCCTACATGTGAAATTTGATCAAGGTTGGATCTTGGATTCATCATTTAATCAGGAATTGGAAAAGTTACTTAATTTGTAAATGGTTGACTTTCCATTTAGGGCAAGTTTTCATGGTTGTTGCACTCACTTTAAGCCCATTTTCCATCAAGATAACAGCTCCATTTGAACATTTCTCCAACATGAAAGTTGTTCCTCTTGTTCCAAGCTTTCTAGAGATATAAAGTTTGCTCCATTTGGATAAAGATTGAGAAAGTTATGCTTAGTCAAAGTGGGATATATTTTTAGGACACTTAGAAAAATTTCTAAGTCTCAAAATCTTCAAAGTTTGTCAAGACTTCTTGGCCAGTTTTCTTGCATTTCAAGGCATAATTTGAAAATACTTTCCTCACAACAATTTTACCTTGCCATGTCCTCTTTCACCTCCTTTTGAAATCATCTCATTTGGATCCATGGTTTGAGAGATACATACACCTAAAGTGGGCACCATGACTTGATTTTCTAGGCAGATTTTAGGCCAAACTGGCCCAGCCATTTTGCAATGTTGAGACATGATCTTGAGTGCCAGTTTTCACCTTCTTCCACTCCTTATTTCCACTCATGCTCAACATGAAAAATGCTATACTCCATGAGATCTTTCCACTGTTTGCATCATCTCATCATTTGGTGGCTTGCTCATCAAGTTACATGGCCTCAAAGTCATCATCTTGGACTGTTTTCTTGCTTGCCAAGCCAGACCAAAGTTATGCTGCACAAACTAGCCCACGTTTTTGTCACCTCATTTGGCCATGCATTGGATATTCACTCACTTAAGTTTGGCCTAAAATAACACAAACCTCATGTGTCCATTCCTAATACACCTCACTTTACATATTTTGCCCATAAACCAAAACAAGTACTTCTGAGCCAATTAAACATTAGACCTACCCTATTTAAAAGCTACAAAACCTAAACCTAAAAGGCATTGGTGAATTTTCGAGCAAGGCAAGGCAGGAGCATTAGAGATCTGTTTTCATCAAGCTTCCACTAGGTACCTTTATCACTCCTCTTCCATGGCCATGTATTAATATATCTAGGCTTATTGTTGTTCACCATGCTATTTATATGTTGGCTTATCATGCTCATGATCATTACCATGCCAGTCATGTACTTGTGAAGCCCTCCACACGAGGCAATGTCCATGTTATTAATTTGTGTTGCTGAATTTTTGCCCTAGCCCGTGTCCATGTTATTAATTTGTGCTGCTGAATTTTTGCCCTAGCCCGTGCCCATGTTGTCACCTTGTTGACAATATTGCTCCATGATTAAGTCATCATTTTATTCAAACAAGGATACCATGTTAATGTACACATTTTGTACTTGATTTTTGGTTTTTATTTCATGTCATTTGGTGCACTATGGCATGCGTATTATTGAATGGAAGTTTAGAAAAGTCCACTGCATTTTCACGTGGCTGCATGAGCATGGCATGGCTAGGGTTTGGTTTGTGGAAGAAGATGAATATGTGGCGCTTCATGAGCCTTTAGATCCATCGCTCATCTTTTAATCCTGGCCGTGCATGTTATTTTGTCTTTTAGTCACTTAAGATAATGTGACCAATTGATATGATGTCACATGATTTATTAAAATAAAATGTTATTTTCATTATGACACGCTGGATTTAATGATTGTGGACCGAGCCTTTGCGCATTTCTCTTTCCACACCTCCCTTTCAGGGCCCATCAACACTAATACTTTCTCTTTTCATTTTCTTTTTTTAATTCACATTTATTTTTCTGTTATGATTTTAATTATTTTAAAATATTTTCTTTATTCATAAAAATATCCAAAAATATTTTCCATATTTATTAATGTCTTACTTAATTTTATTTAATTTTTATTTTCGTATTTATTTAATATTAATATTTTATTTTAATTCTTTATTCTAAATGGTCCATTTTAACACACTTATTTTTATTAATTTTATTTTTATATCTTAAAATTATTTTTAGCTTTTGATTTTTGGGATGAAGGTTGACCACTGTCCCATGGTCAACTTGACCTTTTCTTGGAATTTTATTTCCCATTTTCAATTTATTTTGGATTTATTTTTGACCTAGTTTGGTTAGTTGACTTTTAATTTGACTTCTGTTTCATTTTAATTAATTCACATACCAATTTTCATTATTTTTAAAATCTTTTTGGGGGATGATGATGTCCTGACCCCACCTTAATTAGTTTAATTTTTCATAATTTTCTTGATTAATTTGCTATTTATTCCATATTTTTTAAGTTGACTTGAATTTTCAGTTGACTTTGTTATGACTGATGTTTGACTTAGGGATTGCTTATGGCAATTGAAGAGATCTTTTTCTCCTCCCTTGTTCATCTCATATGTCATGTATTAGAGGCCTTTTATCTTGATTTTATTTGGTCCTTACCTCATTTCCTGATTAAATTATTCAGTGGACCCTTTTGTGCATTTCTTTTCATCTGTCTGATTCATCTGTTATCTGTTATACTTGTTTCTTTCATCCATGCTTAATATTGCTTGATTGTTTAACATGTTCATACTTCCCATGCATTGTTTGATGCTCCATTATTTCATTCTTTGATTCTTTGGTTTGATTATACACCTGTTTACTTACTCTTATTGTTTGATTAATTGTTGCCTACTTGTATGATGTATGAGGCATATATTCTTATTGTTTGATTGCCATGAACCATCCCCATTTGTAACAAATGTACCCCTCTCCCATGAAGTGTATAATATTTATTATTTCATTTCTTTATTCATCTGTTAATACACGAATTAAAATGAACATTCGATAATCATTTCAAAACAAGATCAAAAGCTCGATCCAACATCGAGTAATCATTTTCAAAACTTAATAGAACCAACACGTATTCATCCAACCTCTTCTAAGTCGATTGCTTCATGTATCGCCATTTCTCTTATAAGTCGATTGCTTCATGTATCGCCATCTACCTGTAAGTCGATTGCTTCATGCATCGCCATCTACCCTTATCCGTGGCTCCTCTCCTTGCTCCATCCATCGACTCTTGTTCCGTTTAGGTAGCACCCATTAGGTAGAACCCTTTGTATGATAACATAGGTAGAATTCCCTTATTTCTTCGCATGCTACCATTAGGTAGATATTCCCCTCTGTAAATCCTAACACATAGGTCCACATTGTATGACAACTCTAGGGCAGAGCTTCCCCACTTTTAGACCTTCCGTGCGTCTCCGATCTTGTGGCATGTCAGTCTATTCTATTGCAAATAGGTAACTGTCTAAGACTCAATTCAGCGAGCTGCGACACCTACTGCTAGGACGTTGAACACATTGCCCACTTTCCTCTGACACAGTTGGTGTCCTCTTTCGTAAGTCCATGTTCATATGGCAATCCTTAACCCCTAGTTAGGCGAACTACGACAACTCTGATTCTCATGTTCAGATGAGATACGTAGGCATGAGACGCGATGTCTTGCCGAGTTTAACTGACGACTAACAACTAATCCTTGTTTGCTTTCGCCCTTGTTGCGATTCTTTTCTCTCGCCCTCGTTGCGATCGAGACCTTCCCTTTCTCTTGCCCTTGTTGCGATTCTTTTCTCTCGCCCTCGTTGCGATCGAGACCTTCCCTTTCTCTTGCCCTAGTTGCAATCGAGACCCCTTCTTCCCGTAGTTAGTTAAACTACATTTTGCTCTGATTCTCACTCCAGATGAGATATGTAGGAATAAGACGCGATGTCTTACCGAGCACACTTCTCTTTAACTCATAGGTAGCCGAGCTACGAAGACTCTGATTCTCATATTCAGATGAGATACGTAGGCAGTGGATGCGATATCCTTGTGAGTCATTTTCATTTTCTTTTGACCTCCTTTTAGCAGATAGTACTTCAGATATACCTACACCCTTTAGACTAGAACAACAAGAGTGGATCCCGTAGAGTACTACGGATGCGTAGGGGTGCTAATACCTTCCCTTCGCATAATCGACTCCCGAACCTAAGATTTGGTTGCGAGACCTTGTCTTTTCCTTCTCTTCAGGTTTTCTTCGATCGTTTCCTTTCCCTCCTTTGGGATAAATAACGAACGGTGGCGACTCTTCTATTTCTCTTTTCTCGCCGGTTGTTTTTTTCGCATTTTCGTTGCGAAAGCTGGCGACTCTGCTGGGGATACTGGTTTCCCTATGGGAGTCCCTCCTAGCTTTTGTGAGTTTCTTGTTTGTTGGGTGTTTATTCTTTTGTACAGTTATTTACTTTCAGCATTGATCTACTTTATCTTATTACATTGTGTACATATGATTGTTGTATCTTTTGGCTCTGTTGGGTTGATTGTTTGTTGGGGTGGATTGTTCTATGAGAGATAAGCCCACTACCCAGGCTTGAGTGTACACACAGGTTTTAGAGTGGATAGTCATGAGGCTTGTGTAGCATGTTGCTATGTTAAGTCGTTCATGAAGACCCACACCCAAACGAGGTTTCTTTTGGATATATTTTGTCCTACGGGTGTTCCGTAACGACATGATGTTCCTTTAGAAGTCGTCGACTCTGGTGACCATTTCCCGAGGACTCAGTCGAGGCCTCTCCTCCGAGACGCGGTTATGTTAGCTCTGGTGGGCGCATTCTCGCTGCTCAATCCGAGGACCCCGAGGCTGGGAACTTGCTTTTAGGATGTCCTGTTGAGGGGAGTTAGTGGAGGTCTTTTGTCTCATAATAATATCAAACCTTCAGTGGTAAACGTATTATTCTCGACTGAAGGGCTAGAAGCTGACAAACATTTGTTCTTAGAACCTACCAGTGATGGGCGGGCTAAATTCAGGAAACCTTAACCTTCAACCAACCCGGTTTTCTGGTATTCTTGTTGGAGCAGAACTTTGATCTCTTATATGTTCCTCAGTGGTTTTCCCTTCGGACAGTGCGACCTGACAGTTGTTCAAGCAGATACAACAATCCTGATTCCCATGTCACTGCATTGCATCACATCATTTCACATTCATATCATTTAACACGTGTTTATCTATTCCCAGGGGTTTATATCTTCTTCTTGATTCTAGTCGGGGTTTTTTGAAAAAAGACATGTCACTTACAAATCATCTATTGAGAGTCTGGAATCAAGGGGTAGAATACCCTTTGGAATTGATAAACATGTCATTGCATTTGCATATTCATTAGCATGTCTTTCATAACACGTACCGCCGCAGTGTTCTCAGCTTGTTTGGTATTCCACTAGCAGGATAGCTGACTCAGGCATTCACCGATACGGTACCCGAAGGAATCAACAGAGAGCAATGGAAGGACTACAACCAGAGCTCGCTAAGATGAGGATTCGCATGAATCAGTTCATGGAAGTGGTCCAAGGAGTGGCTCAGGGACAACAGGAGCTTAGATTGTTGGTACAGAGGAATCCCCCTACTACTCAACCGGAGGTTGTGGCTGATCCTCCAGCTGGAGAGGCTAATGGACCCGATGGACTGGGGCCTATCCCGATCCCACATGTCAACCTTGATCAACAACCCATCCACGATGATCAGGAGGATCAGTTCCCCCTGCTTCAGGAGGATGTTGGCATGGGCCATGGTATGGACCCTATGTTTCGGAGATTGGAAGAGAGGTTGAAAGCTGTGGAAGGGCAGAATGCTCTTGGTGTGGATGTTGTTGACTTGGGGCTGGTCCCAGGTGTGAGAGTTCCACCAAAGTTCAGAGTCCTAGTTTTTGATAAGTACAACGGCAACTCTTGCTCGAAGACTCAGGTACAAGCTTACTTCTGCAAGATGGTTGTGTATTCTGATGATGAGAAGCTGCTCATGTACTTCTTCCAGGACAGTCTAGCTGGGGCATCCTTGGAGTCGTATATGAGGATGGACAGAGCCCATATTCACTGCTGGAGAGACTTGGTTGAGGCCTTTGTGAAGCAGTATCAGTACAATGCGAATATGGCACCTGACAGGACTCAGCTCCAGAATCTGTCTCTCAAGAGCAACGAGTGCTTCAAAGAGTATGCTCAACGCTGGAGAGAGATGGCTTCCCGTGTTTAGCCTCCGATGTTGGAAAAAGAGATGGCCAACATGTTTATGAACACACTGCCTGGATCTTATTTGGAGCATCTGGTGGGTTGCAACGCCTCGAATTTTCCTGATGTGGTCTCTACCGGTGAGAGGGTGAAGAACTACTTGAAGACGTGTAAGATCCAAAATGGGGTTGGATCATCTTCAGGGTCAAAGAAGTCGTTCTTAGGAGGATAGAAGAGGAGAGAAGGGGATGTAAATTCCGTATCTTCTTATCAGAACAGAGGTAACCGAAGGAGCAGTTTTCAGAATTACCATCAGCAACCTTATGTTGCAGTTGTGGCCATTCCGACTGCATCACCAGTGCAACAACAACAACCTCAACGTCAACAAAATCAATACCAACAACAGCAGGGTAACAAACCTGCTTACCAACAGAGACAGAGGATGGTGGATAGGCGTTTCGACACTCTTCTGATGTCGTACGCCCAATTGCTTCCCAACCTTCAGCGGCTGCAACTTGTGCAGTTACGCACTTTGGCTTCTCCCGTTGGCAGGCGTTTAGTGGGTTATGACGCCAACGCTAGGTGTGAGTTCCACTCTAGGGCACCTGGCCACACTATTGAGAACTGCAAAGCTTTTAAGCACGTAGTTCAGAACCTTATTGACTTAAAGGCCATTGACTTTGCGCCGGCTCCTAATGTTGTCAACAATCCTATGCCGCAGCATGGTAGAGCAAATGTTAACATGGTTGAAGGAGAAGTCAAATTAGTCAAGGAGGTGTTGAAGCTGAAGACTCCGCTGTTAGAAATCAAAGAATACTTGCTAAAGGCAGATGTTTTCCCTGGATGTGGGAGCGGTTATTTGGGTTGTGTTGCACATAGTGGGGATTGTGTGAAGCTGCAGCAGGGTATCCAGGACTTGCTTGACGATGGTATCCTCCAAGCTGAAGACCTATCTCCCTAAAGGTCTGTCGAAGGGGTTGTTGAAGGGGTTGTTGAGAATGCAGATGTTGATCCTCTCTTTCCTGAAGATGCTGAAGAATTTACAAATGTTGTTCCTGCTGATTTTGTAATTCCCAATGATGTAACTAATTTTTCTGATGCTGATGTACTTGTTGAACTTGATTTCGATGTTTCGGATGTTTGTACTTTAATGAATGAGATTTCTGAGTATGACTGTGATGTTCCCACTCTCACAATTTTCTACCCAACTGCTCAGATCAGTGTGCCAGAAGCGCAACCGGTACCACCAGTGCGACCATCCACTATGACATACGACCCCTGGTCCTTTACCTTTCACCAGCGAAAGGGCCACTCCTTGGCATTACGGGGGGAATGTGTACACGCATAATCAAAGAGTGGAGCAGCCACTGAAAATAGAAGAGGTGCAAGATCAGAAGTCTGAACCTGGAGTTGATGTAAAAGATCCCGCAGTGGACAATGTTGGTGGAATCGGGTGATTCACCAGAAGTGGTAGACTGTTCTCACCACCGGTTACCCAACCTGATAGTGCTAACGCCGCGGCGAAGGCCAAAGGCAAGCAAGTTGCGAACGAGGGTACCTCTGCACCACAGGCTGGTTCTGAGCCTGCTTTCGCGAAAGATGTGGACGAGCTTTTGAGAATCATAAAGAAAAGCGACTACAATGTAGTCGATTAGTTGATTCAGATGCCGTCTAAGATATCTATTCTCTCACTCCTGCTGTGTTCGGAGGCACACAGGGAGGCACTTCTGAAGGTCCTTAATGTTGCATGTGTGCCTCAAGAGATCTCAGTGAACCAACTAGAAGGGATCGTTGCAAATGTTCATGTAAGCAACGTGTTGGGTTTTACTGATTCTGACTTGACACCAACTGGACGTGATCATAACAAGGCTTTGCACATTTCGGTGGAGTGTAAAGACACTGTGCTATCCCATGTTCTGGTGGATACAGGTTCCTCTCTCAATGTGCTACCCAAGAGAGCCCTGTCAAAGTTAGATGTAGAAGGTTTGATCTTGAAGCCTTCCGATCTTGTGGTGAGAGCCTTCGATGGTTCTAAGAGGTCGGTGTTCGGAGAGGTAGAATTGCCAATTCAGATTGGATCACAAACCTTCAACACCGTCTTCTATGCGATGGATATCAGTCCTTCGTATAGTTGCTTGCTGGGTCGTCCTTGGATCCACAATGCTGGGGCAGCCTCCTCGACCTTGCATCAGAAGATCAAGTTCCCTGTCAACGGAAGAATTATCACCGTCTGTGGTGAGGAGGACATTCTGGTTAGTAACCTGTCTACATTCAAGTATGTAGAGGCAGAAGGTGAGATTCATGAGACCCTGTGTCAGGCCTTTGAGGCAGTTCAAGTCAAGGATGCAACTCCAGTGGAAGAGGTTGAAGTGGGTGCCTCTATTTTATCCTTCAAGCAGGCACAAGCCTTGGTAAATTCAGGTGTTGCTCCCGGTTGGGGATTTCTGTTGGATTTACTTATAAAGGAAGATAAGTTTGGGATTGGGTATCAGCCAACATTGACTTCTACAACTTCAACGCCTCAGACTCGTCAGGGGCCGATTACTTTCTCTAGTGTTGGCATCATTCAGTACGGTAAGGTCTCTACAATCAACAAAGAAGATGAGGATAGTGATTGCGACATTGACAACTGGGTGCGTCCAAGGGTCCCGGGCGAAGTTCTCCGCAATTGGTCTTCTGAGGAGATTATCCAAGTCACTCTTCTTGAAGAGTAATTTTCTTTGTTTATTCATGCATATCCAAGTCTTACGTTCCGCCCAGGGCGTAATGACTCGTTGTAGGGCTCATCTATGTGAATACCTGCACTTTTTATCATAAATAAAGGACGTCTTTTTGCATTCAAATATTTTGTTCACTGTCTTTCTATTTTTGCAGTTTTCAAAAATAAAAAAAAATATTTGGCAATGTTTTGTTTAGTTTTCACTCCTTGTTCACACTCATAAGCACATACCATCACTCATGCAGATGCACGTCACCGGATCCTATAGATAACAATTCTGCTCTGGCTCGCTTCGACTTTGAAAATCCAATCTTTCAAGCTGAAGAAGAGGGTGATGAAGACTTTGAACTCCCTGAAGAACTTGCTAGGTTGTTAAAACAGGAGGAAAGGGTCATTCAACCGCATCAAGAGTCTATTGAAGTGATTAATCTCGGCACTGAGGATGTCAAGAGAGAAATCAAGATAGGGGCTGCTTTGGAAGATAATATGAAGAAAGGGCTTATTGAATTGCTGCAAGAGTATGTTGACATCTTCGCCTGGTCTTATCAGGACATGCCAGGGCTTAACACAGACATTGTGGTACACCGTTTGCCTCTCAAAGAGGATTGTCCTCCGGTCAAGCAGAAGCTCAGAAGAACAAGACCAGAGATGGCTGTCAAGGTAAAGGAAGAAGTGCAAAAACAGTTGGATGCAGGGTTTTTAGCAGTTACAAATTATCCGCCATGGGTTGCGAACATCGTTCCAGTACCTAAGAAGGATGGAAAGGTACGGATGTGTGTTGACTACCGGGATCCGAACAGAGCTAGTCCTAAAGATGATTTCCCATTACCTCACATCGATGTTTTGGTGGATAACATGGCTCAGTTCTCGGTATTCTCCTTCATGGATGGCTTTTCTGGCTATAATCAAATTAAGATGGCACCAGAAGACATGGAGAAGACAACTTTCATAACCCCATGGGGCACCTTCTGCTACAAGGTGATGCCGTTTGGTCTGAAAAATGCTGGGGCAAAATATCAACGAGCTATGGTAACTCTTTTCCATGATATGATTCATCATGAAATCGAGGTTTATGTTAATGATATGATTGCCAAATCTCAGACGGAAGAAGAACATTTGGTGAATCTGCGGAAACTGTTTGAGCGTTTGAGGAAATTCAAGTTGAGGCTTAATCCGAACAAGTGTACTTTCGGGGTGAGATCTGGAAAACTGCTGGGTTTTATTGTTAGTGAAAAAGGGATTGAGGTGGATCCGGCCAAAGTGAAAGCAATACAAGAAATGCCTGAGCCAAGAACAGAAAAACAAGTCTGTGGTTTCTTAGGAAGGTTGAACTACATTGCAAGGGTCATCTCTCACCTAACAGCCACGTGAGCCAATATTCAAATTGTTGAGAAAAGATCAGGCTATCAGGTGGAATGATGATTGCCAAAGGGCTTTCGAAAAAATCAAAGAGTATTTGCGGAATCCTCCAATCCTTATGCCTCAAGTCCCAGGGAGACCGCTGATTATGTACTTGACAGTACTTGATAATTCCATGGGTTGTGTTCTCGGTCAACACGACGAGACAGGTAGGAAAGAGCATGCCATCTACTACCTGAGTAAAAAATTCACAGATTGCGAGTCGAGATACTCAATGCTTGAAAAGACATGTTGTGCACTTGCATGGGCTGTTAAGTGATTGAGATAATACATGCTGACTCACACAACCTTCCTGATCTCCAAAATGGGTCCAGTCAAATATATATTTGAGAAGCCAGCTCTCACCAGAAGGGTTGCTCGTTGGCAAATGATACTGACAGAGTACGACATCCAGTATACATCCCAAAAAGCCATCAAAGGGAGTATTCTGTCAGACTATCTTGCTCAACAGCCGATTGATGATTATGAGCCGATGAAGTTTGATTTTCCGGATGAAGACATCATGTTCCTCAAGATGAGAGACTGTGAAGAGCCAATTGTTGAGGAGGGACCTAATCCAGATGAAAAGTGGACTTTAATGTTTGATGGGGCCGTCAATGCCAAAGGAAGTGGAATTGGTGTTGTCATTACCCCTCCGAAAGGTGCCCACATGCCTTTCACCGCTCGTCTGACTTTCGAGTGCACCAATAATGAAGCTGAATATGAGGCCTGTATCTTGGGTATTGAGCAAGCCATTGATTTGAGAATCAAGACTCTGGACATCTTCGGAGATTCAGCTCTAGTGATCAATCAAGTGAATGGTGATTGGAATACTCTCCAGCCTAATCTGGTCCCCTACAGAGATTACACGAGAAGACTGTTGACTTTCTTCACAACAGTAAAGTTGTATCATATACCTCGTGATGAGAACCAGATGGAAGATGCTCTTGCTACTCTATCCTCCATGATCAAAGTGACTCGGTGGAAATATGCTCCCAGGATCGATGTTATGCGCCTCGATAGGGCCGTGTATGTGTTTGTTGTTGAATTGGTAGTTGATGACAAGCCCTGGTATCACGACATCAAGTGCTTTCTGAAGAATCAAGAGTACCCTGCAGGGGCATCCAACAATGGTAGAAAGACTATGAGAAGATTGGCAGGCAGTTTCTTCTTGAACAAAGACGATGTGCTGTATAAGAGGAACTTCAACATGGTTTTGCTCAGATGTGTGGATAGACACGAAGCAAACATGTTAATGCAGGAAGTTCATGAAGGCTCCTTTGGTACTCATGCCGGCGGACATGCAATGGCTAAGAAATTGTTGAGAGCGGGTTATTACTAGATGACCATGGAATCAAATTGTTTCAAATATGCTAGGAAGTGTCATAAATGCCAGATTTATGCTGATAAGGTGCATGTGCCGCCAAATCCTCTGAATGTGATGTCTTCGCCGTGGCCATTTGCCATGTGGGGCATTGATATTATTGGAAAGATTGAGCCGACTGCCTCCAATGGGCATCGCTTCATCCTTGTTGCTATCGACTATTTCACAAAGTGGGTCGAAGCAGCGCCATTTGCGAAGGTCACCAGACATGTGGTTGCCCGGTTCATTAAGAAAGAAATCATTTGTCGTTATGGAGTTCCCGAAAGAATCATAACTGATAATGGTTCTAATCTCAATAACAAAATGATGAAGGAGTTGTGCAAGAACTTCAACATTCAGCATCACAATTCTTCCCCTTATCGTCCTAAGATGAACGGTGCTGTTGAGGCGGCAAATAAGAACATAAAGAAGATTGTGCAGAAGATGGTCGTTACGTACAGAGATTGGCATGAGATGCTACCCTTCGCCGTGCATGGGTACCGTACTTCAGTACGTACTTCGACCGGGGTAACCCCTTACTCCCTTGTGTATGGTATGGAAGCAGTCCTACCTGTTGAAGTGGAGATTCCTTCTCTAAGAGTCCTGTTGGATGTGAAGTTAGATGAAGCTGAATGGATTCGGACAAGGTTCAATGAGTTGAGTCTTATTAAAGAGAAGCGAATGGCAGCCATTTGTCATGGGCAGTTGTATCAAAGTCAGATGAAGAGAGCCTTTGATCAGAAAGTGCGTCCTCGATGCTTCCAAGTCGAAGATTTGGTGTTGAAAAGGATCCTTCCTCCTTAGAAAGATCACAGGGGCAAGTGGACTCCTAACTATGATGGACCATATATTGTCACTAAGATTTTTGATGGTGGAGCCTTAATGCTTGCAACTATGGATGGTGAAGACTTCACTTCCCCTGTGAACTCTGACGCAGTTAAAAAATACTTCGCATAAAATAGACCCGCTGGACAATAAAAAGAATAGTCCAGGAAAAAAATGGGCATCCCGACGAACCAAAAAAAAAGAAAATGGAAAAGGTTCAGGCAAAAGTTAGGGATTAAAAATGAAAAGATTGTACACCCGGTAAGTTGAAAACCTGAAAAGGCAACTTAGGAAAAAATGGGTATCCCGGTGGATTGAAAATCCGAAAGGGCGATCCAGGCAAAAGTTAGGGATTAAGGGAATGATTGCGTTCTGAGTAGTTCTGAATCTCATCTCGTGTCGATAACTGGAAACTCTCGAAGGATAGGAAACAGTCCAACCACCTTTTTCAGAAAGTTGATCATCTGGAGGATCTTGAAGACGAGCGAGTCATAACAGAGTTGGAACCCGATAGAAATCCATTTCACATTGCCATTAGATTAACTTCTGTTTTTATCTTGTGTGCAATTACCTCTTTCTAGGGATTGCTTCCTGATGTAAAAGCCTATTCAGAGGCCATTCAATCAATAAAATCATGTTATTCAGTATATCTCTGGGTTCATTTTCATTTTTACTATTTTGTTTGCAAAAAAATGACATCCGAATTTTTGATAAACATTGCATCATGAAACATAAGAGCTTTACAGGTACATGCTTAATAAACATTTAAAATTGCTGAAAATTTTAAGTGCTTTGGATCGTCTATTCAGAACAGGTACACTCGGGGCATTTCCTTAAAGTCCCCAGCAGATGATCGCGGATGTTTTTCCTCAACAGTTGGTGTTAGGTATCTTATCCCAGTTAAGTTGGTCCAAGCGTTGGATTCTCCAACCCCCAGCAGCGGAGTCGACAGTGTCAGACTGTGTATCCCCAACGGAGTTGACAGTGCCAGACTGTATCCTCCCAGCAGAAGTGGCTAATCCTCAGAGTTCGATGCCAGATCGATGATCTCGACGCCGGATCCATGGTCTCTTTCCTTGAAGCAGAATATCGGTACTGTATCGGTGTTTACTTCCCCTGCTGAGTCGTCTCTCTCGCAGATCATGGTTGCCAGAACCACTGCCGCCTTCCTCAGCAGCAAGTTTTCAGTGCCATTCTCTCCCCAGTCAGAGTCTCGGTATTTTGTTATTGCCAGAACACCGCGGGGCTGGTTGTTTCCCCATAGAGTTTCATTGTGCTGTGTAAATCCAATAGCATTGCCAGGGTCCAGAAGATTGTGGTCATTTCCCCAATAGAATTCCTTGCCTCGGCTTGGCGTTCTCTCTAACCTAGCATTTCGCATCCCTGCATGTAGAATCATATCGCATTGCATCCTCCCAAATCGCGTAGCATTTCCATTTTCATGGAGCATTACGCCATTGAAAAATTCAAACATACGCATGTAAAGCATAAGACATTCTCGGTATCCCAAGTGATAAGCCAGAAGTTTATTTCCAGTACTCAGACTGAAGTTTGTTCATGACTTATCCTTTATTATTCCCAGCAGGGGTCGTTGGCCCACGTGCCGCCTCAATTATCATTTTCTCTATTTCTGCCGATGCTGACAGGCATGAAAGTTTTCCGGTATTCAGACCGAAGTGGCATTCAGGCCAATTTTCTGATGTTCAGATCAAAGAAGTTTCCGACGCTCAGGTCGACGCAACTTGTGGCATTCAGGGCAGTTTCCGGTATTCAGACCGAAGTGGCATTCAGGCCAGTTTTCTGATGTTCAGATCGAAGAAGTTTCCGACATTCAGGTCGATGCAACTTGTGGCATTCAGGCCAGTTTCCAGTATTCAAACCGAAGTGGCATTCAGGCCAGTTTTTCGATGTCCAGATCGAAGAAGTTTCCGATGTTTAGGTCGACGCAACTTATGGCATTCAGGCCAATTTCTGGTGTTCAGACCGAAGTGGCATTCAGGCCAGTTTCCGGTATTCAGACCGAAGTGGCAGTCAAGCCAGTTTTCCGATGTTCAGATCGAAGAAGTCTCCTGGTATTCAGACCGAAGTGGCATTCAGGCCAGTTTTCCAGTATTCAAACCGAAGTGGCACTCAGGCCAATTTCCCAGTGTTCAGACCGATGTTTGATAACCTCGTATCTTTCGATGCACAAATCGAAGTCATTTCCAGTATTCAGATTGACAAGTGGCATTCAGGCCATGGTTATTTCTGTGTTACCATTTATTTTGGTATTCAGGCTAACATTTCTTTTTCGGTGTTCAGACCGACTCTCACCGTACCAGACGGATTCTTTGTTGATGCTCAAATCAAGACCACCTCTTTGCCGATTCTGACAGGCATTATTACTTCATTTTTTTTCACTTCAGTGTAAATTTTCGGGCTTTTATCGTATTCAATCCCTAGATACCTCGAAAGAGCGAAAGCCGTTGCTATCTTCATTTCGGGTTTCAAGTTGATTGAACAGGGGCAGCTGTAATACTCAGAAATTCACCCTTCATTTTTTCCTGAAAGCATGGGTTTATGTTTCACACCTCATTAGCATCATACTAGGTCATACTCATTGCATACTGCATTAGTGACATGGAAATCTGGTTTTGATTGATCACTCCTTAATAGAAGGAGTCCGCACAAAGCAAGATTGAGAATTGGACTTCATTTTCTAAGCATACAACTCTCAAGGGCCCAGGGGGCTCCAGGGATCTTATTATGGTCCTCAGTTCAACAGTGAAGGATTCAGAGCTATCAAAGTGTCCATCTGGATTTAATCAAAAATTAGGGTTTCATGGCTACTTACAACAGGAAATGTTTGGTTGGAAGTAGAGGGGTTCATCCATGTCATGACTAGAGAGGCATCTTGGCCTAGGAAGATTCACAATTATCTCAGAAAGATCCATTGGCAAGCAGTGCAATCAGTTCCCGATAAATTTTGCCCTAAAATTAGGGTTTGGTATAAAATCAGTTTATTTCTGATTCTTTGGGTGAAACTCTTTTCCATGGATTTCCATATGTCCACAAGGGTCTACATACAAAAAATCATCTCTTTATTTGAGCCAGAGGTGCTTCAATTCATCATTAGAATTAGGAATCAGACAGTTTGGGAAAAGTCAACTGTGGGGCCAGAAAAGTCAACCCCTGACATTTTGAGAGTGGAATATCAAAATCCATTCCCAGGGGAGCCTACATGTGAAATTTGATCAAGGTTAGATCTTGTATTCATCATTTAATCAGGAATTGGAAAAGTTACTTAATTTGGAAATGGTTGACTTTCCATTTAGGGCAAGTTTTCATGGTTGTTGCACTCACTTTAAGCCCATTTTCCATCAAGATAAAAGCTCCATTTGAAAATTTCTCCAACATGAAAGTTGTTCCTCTTGTTCCAAGCTTTCTAGAGATATAAAGTTTGCTCCATTTGGATCAAGATTGAGAAAGTTATGCTTAGTCAAAGTGGGATATTTTTATAGGACACTTAGAAAAATTTCTAAGTCTCAAAATCTTCAAAGTTTGTCAAGACTTCTTGGCCAGTTTTCTTCCATTTCAAGGTATAATTTTAAAATACTTTCTTCACAACAATTGTACCTTGCCATGTCCTCTTTCACCTCCTTTTGGAATCATCTCATTTGGATCCATAGTTTGAGAGATACATTCACCTAAAGTGGGCACCATGACTTGATTTTCTAGGCAGATTTTAGGCCAAACTGGCCCAGCCATTTTGCAATGTTGAGACATGATCTTGAGTTCCAGTTTTCACCTTCTTCCACTCCTTATTTCCACTCATGCTCAACATGAAAAATGCTATACTCCATGAGATCTTTCCACTGCTTGCATCATCTCATCATTTGGTGGCTTCCTCATCAAGTTACATGGCCTCAAAGTCATCATCTTGGACTGTTTTCTTGCTTGCCAAGCCAGACCAAAGTTATGCTGCACAAACTAGCCCACGTTTTTGTCACCTCATTTGGCCATGCATTGGATATTCACTCACTTAAGTTTGGCCTAAAATAACACAAACCTCATGTGTCCATTCCTAATACACCTCACTTTACATATTTTGCCCATAAACCAAAACAAGTATTTCTGAGCCCATTAAACATTAGACCTACCCTATTTAAAAGCTGCAAACCCTAAACCTTAAAGGCATTGGTGAATTTTCGAGCAAGGCAAGGCAGGAGCATTAGAGATCTGTTTTCATCAAGCTTCCACTAGGTACCTTTATCACTCCTCTTCAATGGCCATGTATTAATATATCTATGCTTATTATTGTTCACCATGCTATTTATATGCTTGCTTATCATGCTCATCATCATTACCATGCCAATCATGTACTTGTGAAGCCCTCCACACGAGGCAATGCCCATGTTATTAATTTGTGCTGCTGAATTTTTTCCCTAGCTTGTGCCCATGTTGTCACCTTGTTGACAACATTGCTCCATGATTAAGTCATCATTTTATTCAAACAAGGATACCATGTTAAGGTACACATTTTGTACTTGAGTTTTGGTTTTTATTTCATGTCATTTGGTGCACTATGGCATGCGTATTATTGAATGGAAGTTTGGAAAAGTCCACTGCATTTTCACGTGGCTGCATGAGCATGGCATGGCTAGTGTTTGGTTTGTGGAAGAAGATGAATATGTGGCGCTTCATGAGCCTTTAGATCCATCGCTCATCTTTTAATCCTGACCGTGCATGTTATTTTGTCTTTTAGTCACTTAAGATAATGTGACCAATTGATATGATGTCACATGATTTATTAAAATAAAATGTTATTTTCATTATGTCACGCTGGATTTAATGATTGTGGACTAGGCCTTTGTGCATTTCGCTTTCCACACCTCCCTTTCAGGGCCCATCAACACTAATACTTTCTCTTTTCATTTTCTTTTTTTAATTCACATTTATTTTTCTGTTTCGATTTTAATTATTTTAAAATATTTTCTTTATTCATAAAAACATCCAAAAATATTTTCCATACTTCTTAATGTCTTATTTAATTTTATTTTATATTTATTTTCGTATTTATTTAATATTAATATTTTATTTTAATTCTTTATTCTAAATGGTCCATTTTAACACACTTATTTTTATTGATTTTAGTTTTATATCTTAAAATTATCTTTAGCTTTTGATTTTTGGGATGAAGGTTGACCACTGTCTCATGGTCAACCTGACCTTTTCTTGGAATTTTATTTCCCATTTTCAATTTATTTTGGATTTATTTTTGACCTAGTTTGGTTGGTTGACTTTTAATTTGACTTCTGTTTCACTTTAATTAATTCACATACCAATTTTCATTAATTTTAAAATCTTTTTGGAAGATGATGATGTCCTGACCCCACCTTATTTAGTTTAATTTTTCATAATTTTCTTGATTAATTTGCTATTTATTCCATATTTTTTAAGTTGACTTGAATTTTCAGTTGACTTTGTTATGACTGATGTTTGACTTAGGGATTGCTTATGGCAATTGAAGAGATCTTTTGATCCTCCCTTGTTCATCTCATATGCCATGTATTAGAGGCCTCTTATCTTGATTTTATTTGGTCCTTACCTCATTTCCTGATTAAATTATTCAGTGGACCCTTTTGTGCATTTCTTTTTATCTGTCTGATTCATCTGTTATCTGTTATACTTGTTTCTTTCATCCATGCTTAATATTGCTTGATTGTTTAACATGTTCATACTTCCCATGCATTGTTTGATGCTCCATTATTTCATTCTTTGATTCTTTGGTTTGATTATACACCTGTTTACTTACTTTTATTGTTTGATTAACTGTTGCCTACTTGTATGATGTATGAGGCATATATTCTTATTGTTTGATTGCCATGAACCATCCCCATTTGTAACAAATGTACCCCTCTCACATGAAGTGTATAATATTTATTCTTTCATTTCTTTATTCATCTGTTAATACAAGAATTAAAACGAACATTCGATAATCATTTCAAAACAAGATCAAAGGCTCGATCCAACGTCGAGTAATCATTTTCAAAACTTAACAGAACCAACACGTATTCATCCATCCTCTTGTAAGTCGATTGCTTCATGCATCGCCATTTCTCTTGTAAGTCGACTGCTTCATGCATCGCCATCTACCTATAAGTCGATTGCTTCATGCATCGCCATCTACCCTTATCCGTGGCTCCTCTCCTTGCTCCATCCGTCGACTCTTGTTCCGTTTAGATAGCGCCCATTAGGTAGAACCCTTTGTATGATAACATAGGTAGAATTCCCTTATTTCTTCGCATGCTAACACATAGGTTCATATTGTATGACAACTCTAGGGCAGAGCTTCCCCACTTTTAGACCTTCCGTGCGTCTCCGATCTTGTGGCATGTCAGTCCGTTCTATTGCAAATAGGTAACTGCCTAAGACTCGATTCAGCGAGCTGCGACACCTACTGCTAGGACGTTGAACACATTTCCCACTTTCCTCTGACACAGTTGGTGTCTTCTTTCGTAAGTCCATGTTCATATGGCAATCCTTAACCCCTAGTTAGGCGAACTACGACAACTCTGATTCTCATGTTCAGATGAGATACGTAGGCAAGAGACGCGATGTCTTGCCGAGTTTGACTGACGACTAACAACTAATCCTTGTTTGCTTTCGCCCTTGTTGCGATTCTTTTCTCTCTCCCTCGTTGCGATTGAGACCTTCCCTTTCTCTTGCCCTAGTTGCAATCGAGACCCCTTGTTCCCGTAGTTAGCTGAACTACGTTTTGCTCTAGTTCTCATTCCAGATGAGATACGTAGGCATAAGACGCGATGTCTTACCGAGCACACTTCTCTTTAACCCATAGGTAGCCGAGCTACGAAGACTCTGATTCTCATATTCAGATGAGATACATAGGCCGTGGATGCGATATCCTTGCGAGTCATTTTCATTTTCTTTTGACCTCTTTTTAGCAGATAGTACTTTAGATATACCTACACCCTTTAGACTAGAACAACAAGAGTGGATCGCGTAGAGTACTACGGATGCGTATGGGTGTTAATACCTTTCCTTCGCATAATCGACTCCCGAACCCAAGATTTGGTTGCGAGACCTTGTCTTTTCCTTCTCTTCAGGTTTTCTTCGATGGTTTCCTTTCCCTCCTTTGGGATAAATAACGAATTGTGGCGACTCTTCTATTTCTCTTTTCTCGCCGGTTGTTTTTTTCGCATTTTCATTGCGATAGATTCAAATTTTTGTTATTTGTATCCTTCGTGATCGTTTATCAGCATATTCATACACATATCCCTGCATATACACGCATAAAACACAACATCAGATATTTCATTATACATTTTATTGCATTGATTTTTCTTCTGATCCCCTGCCTCGGTGATATTATCTCCCCATGCAGATTTGGTCTGACTGTATTCCTTCAACTTGTAGAGTGTCATCCCCTTAAGCAAAAAGAGTTTAACCTTTCCCATTCCCCACCGAGTTATTTCCTCGTGGATGATTATTATTTCTGTTTCCTCCCCAATTAATTATCTAGATGGAACCACCCCCTCTTGAGTTAGATCCTCTTTGGGTTGAGTCGTTGTTTGATCGTTTTTTTCATGTTTTTACCTAGATAGATATTTTTCTCCCTTGAGAGTTTATTTTGGTGACATTGAGAATTTTTATCCATTAAAATATGAAGTTCAGAAATCGGTCAAAAGTGGGATGGTGTCCTTCGAGGACAATACACCTAATGTCAAAGCTAATCCTTTGCCCGCCCATGGCAATTCTTCTGTGAATATCGTAGATGGTTATCCTGTTAAATACAAAGTTTTTGATGTTCGTCGTATCCAAAGGTCTTTGGTGGAGATACATAAAACTTTGTGTTTGATCAATGATTGTGAACATGACCATTATTGTTGGGTTGTTTGTAGTGTTAATCCACGAGGATGTGTGATTGTCAAGAGGGACATTCAGAAGTTGATGGATGAAGGTGTTATTCAGATTAGTTAGGATAGAGATATCGATAATGATGTGAATGTAATTGTGTCAGTGTTCAAGACTCCTGAGCGAGTAGTAATCCAGTTTGAAAATAGCAAAAGAAGTGAGAGATAGGTATCGTCGTTGGTAATACGATTAGCGGGATCAGTCTCGTATGCATCCGATAAAGTTGTACCTTACAAATATAATGCTACTATGATTGAAAATAGGAAAGAGGTTCCTCTTCCCGCAACCAATTCAGTGGTAAGCATTCTTGATGTTGTGAAGGTGACCCGTAGCGGTCATGTATTATCCATTAACTGGTAATATTCTTCTCAATTTTTTTGAGTACCTTAATTTTTTCCCAATACCCGTTAAAATGTAATCTACTTCTGTTATTTTCCCCAGCGGATCCGTTTTCATGTCTCCCCAGGTAGTCTATCCTTGATATGTTCATCTTAACCGGTGACGGATATTCTTCCTTCTTTGGTTTTCTACCCAGTAGAAAGGTAGTTGTAATCCCTATTTTATTCCCTGATAGTTTATCCTTGATATGTTCATCCTAACCGATGACGGATATTCTTCCTTTGAGTTTATCCTTGATATGTTCACTTTAACCGGTGACAGATATTCTCTCTTTCGTATTCTATCCAGTAACTGATAGATATAATTCCTATTTCTCCCCGGCAGTTTATCCTTTATATGTTCATCCTAACCGATGACGGATATTCTTCCTTTGAGTTTATCCTTGATATGTTCACTTTAACCAGTGACAGATACTCACTCTTTGATTTCCTGCCCAATAACCGGTAGTTGTAAATCCTATTTGATTTCTCTCTCTAATAGGTTATTCTTACCCAGTTGACCGGTAATGAATACACCTCTTTTTTCTCAGTGAGTCATCCTTGATATGTTTACCCTAACTGGCAATGGATGTCCCTCTGTCGGAGTGTATTATCTTCCTACCCACTAACCGGTAATAGATAATATACCTCTGGTACTCCTGTGTTGAAGTTCATTCTTCCCCAGTTGAGTTTGAGTGCATATTTCCTTATTGAAATCGCCAACGCTCTGCTTGGTTTGGATATTTTAGTTTTGTTCTGATCTATTCCTATCCCATGCAGATTTTCCCATATCTTTAGACCGAGTCTTTCCATTGATTTATTTTCATGGAAATCCCCTTCGTGTATCCAGCAGTTTTCAAGTCGAAGCCTGGCCTATGCACATCTTTTATCCCCAGAGTCTTTGTCTCCCCAGTGAGTTTTCCTTATGGAATGCATTATGCTCTTGTGGACTTTCTGTCTCTCCGGATTCTTTTCCTTTATGGCAATTTATTCCCCATAAATATTATTTTTACATACATATCATATGCATCATGAGGTCTCTTAGGGACCAATTTTTTTTCTATATGTTGTTATTTAAGTCCATTCTGCAGAGTTGATACAAAGAGTTTAACCTTCCCATCCTCAATTAGAATGTCCTTAAATAGGGGCAACTGTAAGACCCCAAATTTGACCCAAAGATCCCTCATGCTATTTCATCATTTGCGTTGGCTTTGGGATCACACATTGGCATCCTCCTTACCCCTCATTCATTGGTTTTGCATTGGGAGAGATCACCAAGCACATTTGATTGTATCATACTTTGTTTTTCATTATTTACTAACCAAAATACCAAAAACATGTCTATGTATAGCTCTGTTTCTTTTGTAGGTAGTGTGTGCATCCATCAATGCCTCATCAAGCTCACAACTAGAGTTTGACACCCTCAATGCAAGGAGATCAATCAAGAGATGGTTCACATTGGTTCTAGACATCATATATGGATCCCCATGATCTTTATTTATCATTTTGATCAAGAATTCATCAAGAGTTTGAAGCTTGTTTGCCTTGGAAGCCCTAATTCATTTGGGTATCTTGTGTGACTTCCTCAATAAGTTTCTTCAACAATTGATCAAATATTTCTAGGTATAATTCATATTACATCATCTTATACATATATGATCCTCCATGAGTCCAAAAGATCAAGAGAACTTCAAGTTTGCAAGTTGGTTCAAAGAGGTTGACCAGAGAAAGTCAACTGATCAAAATTGGGGTTCTCTAGGCCCTATATCCTACAATATTTGTCATATGAAAATGCTTCCAAGATATAAGTTACTCCTTATTACATTCCAAACAACTTGCATGTTGAAGTCAAGATCTATTTTTGCTTGGAAAGTCATTTTTTATGGTGAAAGATTATAGGTCATTTTGTTTGTGCCCTAGTTAGGAGGTCAACTTCCAAGGACCATAACTTGCTCATTTTTATGATATGAAGGCCATACAAGTTTCATGATCAAATTAAAGATGTCTTATTCAACTTTGATTCTTTGGGAAACTTCAAATTTAACTTGCAAGGGCATGTGCCAAGAGGAAACATTATAGGTTATTTTGGGCCATTAGCATTGAACAAGCAATTTTCCTCAACTTCTAAAATGCATTACTCCTTCATTATAAGTCCAAATGAGGTTAAATTTGTTACTACATTTAATAGGTTTGAAATATCTACAACTTTGATGACATAACTATTTCCATTTGAAGCTTATAGAAAAAGTTATTCAAGGTGGAAGAAGTGAACATTTGACTTTATACTTAGAAAATTTTCAATTATGTTTGATTTTCCAAACTTCCACCTCAAACTTCATCATGATCCACACTCCAAATGTAAAATTGTTCAACATGAAAGTTGTTCCCCTTGATCTCACCTTTCCAAAAACTCCAAGATCACCTCATTTGGACCAATATTGAAGGACTTGTACATGGGTTTTTCACAAGGCTTCATTTGGTATGATTTATGTTCAAAATTCATTTCCATTATGCATGGCCATGTGACATCATTTCAGGTTGATTAGCACAGAATATTGGATCATTTGGTATCATGAATTGGGCCTTGTACACGACCATGCATCTATGCAAGCAAGAGTTGCTAAATTTGGAAAAAAATTAGAAATGTGTGAAAAGCAACTTGATGCACTATAAATTAATGTGGGAGATCTGATGGCCCTTATTTTTTTGAATTTATTTTTATTTTTTGAATTTCCATTTAATCCACTTATTTTATTTTATTCATAGAAATTTCACTTTTAATCCAAAAAATATGGGACTTTCACCAAAAATCTTTAAATATTTTTCTCTTCCATATTCTGAATTAAAATTATTTTTTGGATTAATGTTGGTATTTTTCATGAATTAAATTTTTCTGTGCATATTTTTATTTGTTTAAAAATAATTCTGACATTTCAAAAATAGTGAAATTTTTTGTCTAAGGTCCTTTGACCTTGTTTGACCTAGGATAAATCCATTGGTCATTTATTTGGTGTTTTAAAGGGATTTTAGGATTTGACCAAATTAAAATGTATTTTAATCCATTTTTTAATTGTTTAAATGCTTAAAAATATTTTTGAGCCATTTTTATGGTCTTGTGATGTTTGACTTTATGTTTGGGCCTTGGTCAAGATTGATTTGACTTTTGTTAGATCAAAACCATTGGATTTATGGGATTGATGAAATGTACATTTCATCTCCCAAAATGAATGGATGGTTTTGATTTGATGAAATTCCTCCCATGATCAATTTTTGTTTCTATCTTCCCCTCCCTTTTCATCTTCAGCCATATTCTTCCCATTCCCTCTTTTGACCAATGAAATCTCTAATGTATAAAGGCTAATTGGTTCATCAATGACCTTGTGTCATTTGAATCAATACAAGTGTGACTAAGATAGGTCCCTCCCCCTTGATCTTTTCTTTTAGTGTGTGGTATGTTTTAGGAGTTTGGTTCTTCATACCAAATATCTAACATGCATTAACACCTATATTTTTATTGCCCGGCCTCAGATAGTTGTGACTTCTACATAAGTCCAATTATGATTGCTTAACATAAAGTTAAATTTGACCCTTAAGGCATATCATTCTAGTAAGTGAGATTGTAAGTCTACCATTCTTCATGGCATTGTGTGGAGACTTGACCTTTTTTCCTTTCATGGGAGTTAGTGGCATACTTGTTGAATTATCCAAGTTAGGGCCCTTCTCATGGAAGATGTCTTGGTTTAAGGGTTCATACTTGTGAATGAATGGTTAGGTGTTCTCCAATGAATCACTTAATCAATTAAAAATCGCCACTAACACTTGACTAACCTTTGACTAACATTTGAATAACTTTTGTTAATATTGCTATATTTTCAAGTCATTTACTATTATGCAATTTAAATTTCAGTCACTTATCATGCATTGCCATTTACATTTCATATAACTTGTTTATGTTTATGTCATTTTCACTTTGCTCATTTTAGCCATATCTTGTGATTGTATATATTGTTTGTGTGGTTTTGTTTTGTTTATGGTCTTAGGACCTTAAAATACCGAATAACAACAAAAACCCTAAAGAAACATCTGGTGGACTGTTGAACTTGATTTGAACTTTTGGACTTAGGATTAGGCAATATTCCCAGTGCAAAAAGGACTTGGCCAATGCCAACATTCTGAGACCGAGCCATTGTGAAATGTACCTTCATCTGATACAAGCCTTGGGATTTATTTGAATTCATCTGCTACTCTGTCTTTGTGCTTAATTCTTATTTTGATCTTGTGTCTGATGCTTTTCTCTGAGTTGATCAAGGAATATTTCATCTGATACATGGAAAGACAATGAAGACTGCTAGCTATGGGAATTTCTTGCTTGGATATGGGTATCTTTATTTGATGCCTTGATCTTCATGATGTCTGGATATTACTCATTACTTATTGATTATTGCTTGATAAAAGTCCAAGGGAAAATGGGTTTTTATATGACATTCTTGTCTGCTGGATTGCATCCCATTGGTCAGATATTTTCAACTCTTAACTTTTAAATTTATGCTTAGGATAGCCTCTTCATTTCCTCCCACTTCTTAAATTTCAAAATCTCTCCCCCTTTTCAAAAACTTTCTTTATTTGTGACTTTCAAACTTAGACTTCGTTTTAATAATTAGAAACTTTGTCCCTATGCCATTGAATTTTCAAACTCTTTCTTAAATCAAATTTGTAAATAAACTTAATCATATTAACTTAAAATTTCAAAAAGACAAAAAGAACTAACGACCCCATTCAAACTTTTGGCCCTTTGTGCCTTTTCTTATTAAACTTTTTTTAAAAGCAATTCACCAAGTTATTTGAAATTTTTACCACTATATACAAGGTTTTGATCCCTCATTTTTATATTGGTACGTAGGCACAAGACCGAAGGTCTTGTCAAACACAAAAATATAATCAATGAATTCTTTTCTCAACCCACACTATATTTTATCAAGCATATTTTATACCAAAAACACATGCACACATAAAAAGGGCTCCCTAGGAGTACCTAGGACTCTTTGGGTGCTAACACCTTTCCTTTGTGTAACCAACCCCCTTTCCTGTAATCTCTGGCATTTTATTAGTTTTGATTTGAAAACTTCTTATCTTTGGGTTTTGTTCGAACTTTTCCATTTTCCTTTGGAAACAATAAAAGTGTGGTGGCGACTCTGGTTTTATTGAAGTTAAGCTTATCCATAGTTTGATGGTCATGAATTTATCGCTACACACCCATGCACACAACTTGCATTTTTTTAATTCAAATTTAAAATGGTATGGAAATGAATTGATGAGCCTATAAATACATGTGCATTGCCTCAGAATTGAGGAGACCCTTGCCTAAGCTCTGCCAACAAACCCCTAGCCACCATTGAAAGAACACCTTGAGGATTTCTTTGAAATCGAGTTTCAAGTTCAAATTTTGTTTGTGAACTAGAACTCCAAGGGTTCACATCCTTTTTCATCTCAATGACTTCCTGCAAGCATGAAGAAGCAAGGGCAAGTGTAATTGCATCTAGATCTAGCTCCAAAGTCACCATCCAAAGGTGAAATTTCTCAAACTTTCCTTCTTCGATTCTCACTCATTTCTTAACATTTTTGCTTGATTTTTGTTTGGCTGAAGATCTACCAATGTAGGCATTGAGATTGAGTTGCTTTGATGTTGAATCTCAATTTTCAACTACACATATCTTCTTATAGAGTGAGGGTTGGAGAAATTGGAGGTCATATTCGAGATCCTCATGATTTTCGCTTCAAAATAATGTATGATCCATTAATTTTGGTGACACTTTGATCTTAACCAATCCGGTGACATGGCCGGAGAAGACGATCGAAGTTAGGGCTCCGGTGGTGCGTTGGCATTGTCCAAGCCGTTAGATCCCATGTCCACGTTATAATCTTAGCCTTTGATCTTTATTACCATTTGTACACGCACTTTGACTAAGGACTATGGTGGATATCACACGTTGGCTATCAGATCTGCCACCTCAATTAATGAGGGATCTGATGACCCTCGTTTTTTTTATTTAATTGGTTTTATAATTTAATTATATTAAATATCATTTTCTCATTTAATTCCCTATAAATTCAATTTTAATCCAAAAAATATGGAACTTTCACCAAAATTTCACAAATAATTTCCTCTTCTCATTTCTGAATTAAAATAAATTTTTGGATTAAGTTTGATATTTTTAGTGAATTTTGTGATTTTTCACTTGTTTTTAATTGATTTTAAATACTTCTGACTTTCACAAATTCCCAAAAAAATTAGTCAAAGGTCATTTGACCTTGTTGCACCTATGATAAATCCCTTGGCCGCTTCTTTGGTGATTTGAAGGAATTTGAGGTTTTTCCCCTTTTAAAATGTATTTTTCTTCTTTTAAAAATTGAATTTAAATTGTTTAAATGCTTTAATATTTTATTGAGCTATTTTATTGACTTTGTGTTGACTCACTTTCAATTTGGCCTTGATCTTGGTTGAATTGGACATTTATTTGATCAATACCATTGGATTTAGGGGGTTGATGAAGTTTGAACTTCATCCCTCAAAATGAATGGATGGTATTGATCAAATGAAGTTCATCCTTTGATCAATTTGTGATTCTTTTCACTTCATCTCTTCATGATCGTGACTCGTAACAAACCCTTTGATTCTTGGTTGATCCGACAAGTCTCATCATTATTAATGTAACTTGGGTGTTGATAGGGTGAAAACTATAATCCACCAAAATGCATAATTGATCTTGATGATGATGTGATCCATCCCTTGACCTTTGTTTGTGTTGGCGTTGTGTGTGATCCCTTGTGTGTGATTGTTGCATTCATGCATACACACGCATCATAACATTCATCAAGAAAATAAAATTTCAAGGAACTAAGGTCGTATTTGCAAATATTTTTAGACCATGGATTATGGACGAAGGAACAATAAGAAGTACTCAGATGCCCAGATTTAAAGGAATTAAGGAAGCTATCATCCTTTGTAGTTGATCCCTTGGATTTCAAGCAACGTCATGGGAAGCTTTTACCTGTATTGTCTGCTGATGTGGTTGAAGGACTCTTGAGTGTCTTGGTGCAGTTTTTTGATCCTTTCTATCGGTGCTTCACTTTTCCTGATTATCAGCTTATGCCTATGTTAGATGAGTGTGCCTATCTCTTGGGTATACCTGTATCTAACAAGGTGCCTTTAAGTGGATTGGAGGAAATGCCAAAGTCTCAAGTCATAGCCGATGTTATCCAATTGAAGAAATCTGAGATTGATGCTAATATGACAAAGAAATGAGGGATCCAAGGTCTTACTTCTGAGTTTTTGATTGGGAGAGCTACCGCTTTTGCTCAAGTTGATAGTATGGACGCTTTTGAGGCCATCTTCATCTTGCACATTTATGGTTTAGCATTAGTCCCTAACATTAACAACTTCGTTGGTGTTAACGCCATTAGAATCGTCTTGATTGGGAATCCTGTTCCGACTTTGTTGGGTGACACATATTTCTATTTGCATTTAAGGAATTCTAAGGGTGGTGGAACCATTGTGTGCTACATTCCTCTTCTGTATAAGTGGTTTATTTTGCACTTGCCTCAGACACCAATCTTCTTGGAGAACAAGCAATGTCTACGGTGGTCTCAGAGACTTATGTCTCTCACTAATGATGATATTACTTGGTATGATTCTGCATATGATAGCTTGGAGATTATTGACAGTTATGGAGAATTCTTTAATGTGCCCCTCATTGGTACACAAGAAGGAACCGATTACAACCCTACTTTGGCTCATCGTCAGCTTGGGTTACCCTTAAAGGATAAACCTAATAACGTTCAGTTAGAAGGTCTGTTCTATCAAGAGGGTAAATATCCCCAAAATTTGAAGAGTAGAATGATGCGTGCTTGGCACAATGTTCATAGGAAGGGAAGAGCCTAGCTTGGGCCACACAATTATGTAGCTTTGCAAGCTTACACTAGTTGGGTGAAGAAGAGAGCTTTGGAGCTTAAAATATCGTATGCCTGCGAAAGACTTATGTCTATGGTTATGGATGAGCCATCAACTCTCCCTAACCAAGATATAGAGGAGTTGGAAGATGCACTAGCTAAGATGAAGCAAGAGAGGGACCTTTAGGAAGAGAGGTTCCATGCCTTGCATCAAAAGCAAGTGGAGTTGCAGCTCGAGTTGAAGGACAAGGATGCACTCATTGAGATTCTTGAAGAGCATGCAATGAAGAGAGTGAGAGAGAGGATTTATTTTCCTCTAGTATTCCTCAACCTTCCAGTGCTTGAAAAAAGATCGTCGATCAGCTCGTCATCGAGAAAGCTCAAATGAAGACCTCTATTGAGTCAGAGATCAGACGTATCCGAAGGAAGTACACTCCCTTAGCTAGTTCATCTGACGCAGTTGTTAGGGGTCCTTAGGATGATATTTTCCTTTTCTCTTGTATTTGTATTTTTGGTTTCTGAAATTGTACTCAGTGTAATCCTTCCAAATTTTATGAATAAAAGGAGATTTATGGTCAATTCCAAATGTTATTATTATTATTATTATTGAAATAATTACAAGTAAGACTTTATATGTTCCTTGAAATAAAATAAAAACATTGCATTCCATGCATCATTTACATAGCAGGTTTCTTGCCTTCCAGCCCTTTGGCCAGATGTCTCATTGTTCTTCATCTTTGTATCAGATAAGATGACTCATCACTATGATACTCGCTCTAATCGTCAACAAAGAATGTATCATATGGAATAAGAGAACTGAGAGCTCAAGGAAGAAGTTGACAGACTCACCGCTCTGATGGAGTCATTCATTGTTGATCAGAATCAACTGGCTCTAACTCCTACAACTCCTCCTCAAAGGATAGTCATCTCAGAGATTATCTCAACACCAGTGTCAGTTGTTCCTACCAGCCAACCTACACAAGCAATGCCTATCGGATTCCCGTGGGGAATGCCTTCGAATTTCGTGGCAGAAGGTTATGCTCCAACTGTTTCTCATATGCCGACATCTCGCTCGGTCATGTCAACTCCTCCTCCTGTGGTGCATGTTATGCCATGTGTTGATGAAACCATTTATCATTCTGATCCGTCTGAGGGCCCTGATGTGTATGAGAAAATGAATGAGATGAAAGACCAATTTCAGGAGCTGAGAAAAGAATTGAATACCCTGAGAGGTAAAGATCTGATTGGGAAAAGTGATGTTGAACTTTTCTTGGTGCCAAACATAAAAATCCCTGTTAAAATCAAGGTCCTAGATTTTGAGAAGTATAAAGGGAATACTTGTCCTTTGAGCCATCTTGTGATGTAAGCCTGCAAGATGTCAAACTAGAAAGATAATGATAAATTGCTCATCCATTATTTTCAAGACAATTGGACCGGTGCCATGCTTTAGTGGTATATGGGTTTAGACAATGCTAGTGTTCGTACTTTCAATGACTTAGGCGAGGCCTTTATCAAACAGTACAAGTACAATGTAGATATGACTCTCGATCGAGATGAGTTGAGGTCAATGTCTCAGAAGGATAAGGAGACGTTTAAAGAATATACACAGAGATGGAGAGGGCTTGCTGCTCAAATTAGTCCCCCATTAGAAGAAAAGGAGATGACGAAGATCTTTTTGAAGACTCTGAGTTCATTCTATTACGAGCGTATGATCGCCAATGCTCCCAATGACTTCATTGAAATGGTCAACATGGGGATGCGTTTAGACTAGGGTGTTCGAGAGGGTCGTTTGTCTAAAGAAGAAACATCTATGAGCAAGAAGTAGGGACGAAGTTTCTCTAAGAAGAAGGATGGGGAAACAAATTCAGTATCTGTGGGGAGGCAAAGGAGGCCTCGTGTGAGGAAAAATTCCAGATCTCAACAACATCATCATCAAGTATCCTCTTTCATTCTAGTGTTCACCAATAATTCCTCAATTCAATCAGTACCAGTTCAACAACAGAAACAACAATAGCAATGCACTAACAATAATCACAACAACTATAACAATCAACAAAACAATTTTGAAAGGAAGAAGGTCCCTTTTGATCCTATTCCGATGACTTATGCGGAACTGTATCGTTCTCTCCTCGTCAAGAATTTGATCCAGCCAAGGAATCCTTTGCATACACCTGAGCCTCTTCCATGATGATACAAGCTCGATCTGTACTGCGCTTTTCATCAAGGGGCACCCGACCATGACATCGAGAATTGTTATCCATTAAAATATGAAGTTCATAAATTGGTCAAAAGTGGGATGGTGTCCTTCGAGGACAGTACACCTAATGTCAAAGCTAATCCTTTGCCCGCCCATGGTAATTCTTCTGTGAATATGGTAGATGGTTATCCTGTTAAATACAAGGTTTTTGATGTTCGTCGTATCCAAAGGTCTTTGGTGGAGATACATAAAACTTTGTGTTTGATCAATGATTGTGAACATGACCATGATTGTTGTGTTGTTTGTAGTGTTAATCCATGAGGATGTGTGATTGTCAAGAGGAACATTCAGAAGTTGATGGATGAAGGTGTTATTCAGATTAGTCAGGATAGAGATATGGATAATTATGTGAATTTAATTGTGTTAATTTTCAAGACTCATGAGCAGGTAGTAATCCAGTTTGACAATAGCAAAAGAAGTGAGAGATAGGTATCGTCGTTGGTAATACGATTAGCGGGATCAGTCCCGTATGCATCCGATAAAGTTGTACCTTACAAATATAATGCTACTATGATTGAAAATGGGAAAGAGGTTCCTCTTCCCACAACCAATTCAGTGGTAAGCATTGCTGATGTTGTGAAGGTGACCCGTAGCGGTCATGTATTTGGTCCAGTATCCCCGAAGGTTGTGGAGAATGTTGTGGTCGGTAAGAAGGCGGAAGTTCGTTTGGTTAATCCTGCTAACGCTCCAATTTTTCAGTCTGGTGAATTCAGCGGGTTAAAGGTTAAGGATGATGATGATGATGATGAGGTTCTCCGTTTGATTAAAAAGAGTGAGTTCAATGTTGTGGAGCAGCTACTCCAGATACCATCCAAGATCATTGTCTTATCTTTGTTGATGAATTCTGAAGCGCACCGAGAGGCGTTGCAGAAGGTGCTTGAGCAAGCATATGTAGAATAGGATGTCACAATTGATCAGTTTGATCGTATCGTTGCTAATATCACTTCATCTAACAATTGTAGTTTCTGCGATGAAGTGCTTCCCTAGGAAGGCAGCAATCATGATTTGGCTTTGTATATCTCTATGAATTATAAAGAAGATGTTATGTCCAATGTTTTGGTAGACATCGTCGTTGAATGTGCTACCTAAATCTACTCTATCAAGGTTATCGTATCAGGGTGAACCCATGAGGTACAGTGGTGTGGTTGTGAAAGCGTTTGACAGTTCTCGTAAAACTGTCATTAGAGAAGTGGACCTTCCAATTAAGATTGGTCTGAGTGATTTCCAGATTACTTTCCAAGTAATGGATATTCACCCAGCCTACGGCTGTTTGTTGGGAAGGTCGTGGATTCATGAGGCGGGTGTTGTCACGTCAACTCTGCATCAAAAACTCAAATTTGTTAAGAATGGCAAGCTCGTTGTTGTGGGAGGTGAAAAAGCACTGTTGGTAAGCCATTTGTCATCTTTTACCTATGTTGAAGCTAAAGAAGAGATTGGAACTCCATTCCAAGCTTTGTCAGTAGTTGTTGAAGTTAGAAAGACAAAGGCATCCATGTCTTCTCTGAAAAATGCACAAGAAGTTGTTCAGGCTGGTGGCATAGACAAATGGGGTTGTGTTATAGAAGTCGTCGAGAACAACAATAGAGTTGGTATGGGATTTCAGCAAGGGAGATGTCAAGGCTATGCAATCAATTTTCCGTAGTGGAGGGTTCATTCACAAAGAATAAGAACACTCAGCTATTATCATTCATGAAGACGAAGATGAAGAAGCTTGTGTCAACTTTGTGACACGCAGACAGACTTGCAACAATTGAGTTATTGTTAATGTTCCTATCATTGTTCACCGTTCAAAGTAATTTGTCTTATTGTTAAATAAAAACCATTTTCCTATGCCTAAGGGAGAAGTGAAACACTGTTGGGAATTTTCAAATTAGCATCAATAAAATGCAATTTTATTCATCCACATTTATGCTGTTTTTACATTTTGCTTTTTCTGAAAATGGTAATCACAAAAAAAATATATAAATACACAATAATTTTTCCCATGCTTGCATGATATTTGTTTGCACTTCATATTTCTAAGATCAAAATATCAAATCATTATGCATGTTGCTTCTCAAACCCATTGAATATAATGAACCTGCTCCCTCTCCAAACTTTGATTTCCTTGTGTTTGAAGCTGAGGAAGAGAATGGTGATGAAGACGTTCATGATGAGTTATCCCGTTTGCTTGAGCATGAGGAAAGAACCATTCAGCCGTTTGAAGAGAAGATTGAGTTGGTCAACTTGGGTTCCAATGATGATATCAAGGAAGTCAAGATTGGGTCACAACTTTGTCCAGATGTTAAGAAGGGGATGGTTGAGCTTCTTCGAGAATATTCTGATGTGTTTGCTTGCCGATCAAGCAGAAATTTAGAAGAACTCGTCCTGATATGGATGTGAAGATAAAGGTAGAAGTGCGAGAGCAAATTCATGATTGTTTCCTTGTTACCTCCGATTATCCGCAGTGGGTGGTCAATATTGTGCATGTTCCGAAGAAGGATGGAAAAGTTCGTATATGTGTTGATTATAGATATTTGAATAAAGCTAGTCCGAAAGATGGTTTTCCTCTGCCACACATTGATATGTTGGTAGATAATACAACTAAGTTCAAAGTATTTTCTTTTCTGGACAGATTTTCCGGTTATACTCAGATTAAGATGGCACCCAAAGATATGGAGAAGACCACATTCATTACGCCTTGGCAAACATTCTGCTATAGAGTGATGCCTTTCAGTTTAAAGAATGTTGGTGCAACATACCAGAGAGCCATGACCACTCTTTTCCATGATATGATGCATAACGAGTTTGAGGTCTATGTTGACGATATAATTTCTAAATCAAGGGCTGAAGAAGAGCATGTTGAGCATTTATTGAAGCTATTCCAATGTTTGAGGAAGTATAAACTCCACTTGAATCCCAATAAGTGTACATTTTGTGTTCTCTTTGGTAATTTGTTGGGCTTTATTGTCAGTGAGAAGGGTATTGAAGTTAATCCTGCCAAGGTCAAAGCAATACAAGAGATGTCTGCGCCCAAAACTGAGAAGCAAGTCAGAGGTTTTCTCGGTCGCTTGAACTATATCTCAAGAATTATATTGCAATGGCTGCCATATGTGCGCCTATATTCAAGCTCCTTCGAAAATATCGGTCTTGTGATTGGACCGAAGATTGCCAGAAAGCTTTTGACAGTATCAAAGAGTATCTGCTTGAGCCTCCGATTCTGTCTCCACCTGTTGAAGGAAGACCTTTGATCATGTACTTGAATGTGCTTAAAGAGAGTATGGGATGTGTTCTTGGTTAGCAAGGTTAATCTGGTAAGAAAGAATATGCAGTTTACTACCTCAGTAAGAAGTTCACCGATTGTGAGTCTCGGTATTCTATGCTTGAGAAGACAAGTTATGTTTTGGCTTGGGTTGCTAAGCGTCTTGGCCAGTATATGTTGAATCATACTACTTGGTTGATATCCAAGATGGATCCAAACAAGTACATTTTTGAAAAGCCTGCTTGAACTGGGAGGATTTCCCGTTGGCAAATGTTGTTATCTGAGTATGATATTGAATTCCGAGCTCAGAAAGCAATTAAAGGTAGTGTCTTAGATGACCATTTGGCTCACCAACCTATTGATGATTATCAGTTAGTGCAGTTTAATTTCCCTGAATAAGAGATTATGTATTTGAAGATGAAGGATTATGATGAACCATTGCTTGAAGAAGGGACAAAACCTGGTTCTTGTTGGGGCATGGTATTTGATGGAGTTGTTAATTCATATGGTAATGGCATTGGGGAAGTAACTATTACTCCTCGAGGCACTCATTTTCCGTTTACAGCTAGATTGACCTTAAAATGTAGAAACAATATGGTTGAGTATGAAGCTTGCATTATGGGGCTCAAAGAATCCATTGATCTCAGAATTAAATATCTTGACATCTATGGAGATTCAGCTTTGGTGGTTAATCAGATCAAAGGTGAATGGGAGATGAATCAACCCGGTTTGATACCGTATAGAGATTATGCGAGGAGGATATCAACTTTCTTTATAAAGGTTGAGTTTCATCATATCCCTCGAGATGAGAACCAGATGGAAGATGCTCTTGCAACTTTGGCTTCCATAATTACGGTGAAGTATTGGAATGAAGTTCCTAATTTAACCGTGATGTGTCTTGATAGGCCAGCTCATGTATTTGTTGTTGAATAAATCAAGGATGATAAGCCTTGGTATTATGATATCAAATGTTTCCTCCAAAGTCATATTTACCCGCTTGGGGCATCGTTGAAAGATAAGAAGACTTTTAGAAGATTAATTGGTAACATTTACCTGAATGGTGATGTGCTTTACAAGAGAAATTTCGATATGGTTTTGCTCAGATTCGTGGATAGACACGAAGTAGACCTATTGATGACAGAAGTCCATGAAGGTTCCTTTGGTACTCATTTCAATGGACATGTTTTGACGAAGAAGATGTTGAGAGCAGGTTACTATTGGCTGATAATGGAATCTAATTATTGCAAGTTTGTGAAGAAAGGCCACAAGTGTCAAATTTATGCAGATAAGATTCACGTTCCTCTGAAACTTTTGAATGTCATTTCCTCTCCATGGCCCTTCTCCATGTGGAGAATTGATATAATTGGCATGATTGAGCCCAATGCTTCCAACGGACATCGTTTCATTCTGGTGGCTATTGATAACTTCACAAAGTGGGTTGAAGCGGCATCGTATACAAATGTGACCAAGCAATTTGTTATGAGGTTTATCAAGAATCTAATTATATGTCGATATGGTGTGCCAAGTAAGATCATTACTGATAATGGATCAAACTTGAATAACAATATGGTAGAAGCTCTTTGCAAAGACTTCAAGATTGCACATCATAATTCTTCTCCCTACAGACCCATGATGAATGAGGTTGTTGAAGCAGAAAATAAGAACATCAAGAAGATTATTCAGAAGATGGTTGTGACATACAAAGATTGGCATGAGACTCTCCCATTTGCTTTGCATGGGTACCGTACATCCGTCCGCACTTCAACAGGGGAAACCCCTTTCTCTCTTGTTTATGGCATGCAAGTTATGCTCCCCGTAGAGGTTGATATCCCATCATTGCGTGTATTGATGGAAGCCAAGCTGACCAAAGATGAATGGTGTCAGACCAGGTTTGATCAGCTCAATTTGATTGAAGATAAGAGATTGACTGACATGTGTCATGGTCAGTTATATTAGCAAATAATGAAGAAAGCTTTTGATAAGAAGGTCAAACCTCGTGTGTTCCGAGAAGTTGACCTCAGACTCAGGAAGATTCTATCTTTCAAACCTGATTCTAGGGCCAAGTGGACTCCTAATTATAAAGGCCCATATGTTGTTAAGAGTGCCTTCTCAGGTCGTGCATTGATTCTTACAACTATGGACGGTGAAGAGTTCATTCATCCTGTGAATGTCGGTGCAGTCAAGAAATACTTCGCCTAAAAAAGAAAAGAACAGTTCGCTAAGTTGAAAACCCGAAAGGGCGGCTTAGGAAAAAATGAGCGTCTTGGTGGATTGAAACCCCAAAAGGGAGATCCAGTCAAAAGTTAGAGACAAAAAGAAGAAAAATCATCCCGGTAGATTAAGTCCCCCACCTTGGGGAAATGTAGGAAAAAGTTAGGGATTATGGCAAGTAACTGCATCCGGCTGGATCTGATCGTTGAAGCAGCATCGCCAGTCATTTGGTTCTGATTCATCATTCTCAACCAAAGACAAGCACAATGGATTTCAAAGTTTGTAGGGAAAGTAGTGGTCATTGTATTCAATGTAGCCCTTTTCCATGAAAATTACCATTTTCAAACTTTGTAAAGATTCATGGAGTCCTGCCATTTGCGGACTACCATTCTATTAAATAAGTTGAGCCTTTATCCAATTATTTGCAATTCTTATTTGTTTCAATTAAATAAAACTGTATTTTTATGATGATAATTTTTGAAATAAAATAAATCAATGAATAAACATTTTTCTGAAATAATAAGGCATTTACTTTAAGAACCTTGAAATCAAAAAGGAATGTCAACAACAATCCAAGAACGGTAAGTCTTGACGTGTGAAGCATTGTTGTCTTCCCCAAGCAGTTGTCTAATGGTATTTGCTCCTCGAGTAGCTGTCATTCATCCCTAGTAGTATTGATGTATTGTTCTCTTTGCAGTTAACCGTCCCTCCCCAACTGAGGCCTTCATTGATATTCATCCTCAGTTTGCATTATTGTGATTGAATCTTGGATCTCCGGTATAACCTCTATTTGTTTCTCGGATCCCCAACATATTTATTTGGTGATTACATAGCCATGGTAGTGTTCCCCCTTTGAGGGTCCCCACCTGTCTGGTTGATGTTTCGGTATTTTGGAATTGGTTTATTTCTCAATCTCCAAGAAGAGTCTTATGACTAATTGTTGTTTGCATCCTCGTGTGGCGCCTGGTTTATCCTGGCAGATTTTATTCCCCAGTGAGGCCCCCACAAAGTTGATATTTGCTGAAATCCCCAGTAGTGTTTGAATCTGAGCAGTTTTGATACGGTCGTCTCCTGTCGGGTTGTCTCCCATTCGATATGGTGTTTACCTAAAATTCCCCACAACGTTACTTGTGGCTCTGAAGAATATATATATCCCTCAATTTGAAGATGTGAATCCTCAACATATCTCTTATCCTCAGCATATTAGTTGATGTTCTCAGTGGTGCTTTCGTTCTCTAACGAAGTTTCCAAATTGTATTTTCTCCTCTAGAGTTTGAACTTTAAGCAAGATCTTTGCTTATCCCATAGCAGTTTCCTCCTCTTTTGAGAGTCGAGTTTTGAAGTTGGATATTTTCTGATCCCAGTAATTGCTATTGATATATATATATATATATATATATATATATATATATATATATATATATATATATATATATATATATATATATATATATATTCTTCATTTCCTCTGAGCGCTGAGTCTTCAATAGTTTTTGGTCGGATACATGTTCTCCATGTCGTTCCCCAACGAGAGTTGAGCATTTGTTTTGGATTGTTATATCCCTCGTCTTCCTTAAGGGCATGTTTGTATGTTATTCCCATGGAATTGAATATATTTGAAGAGAGGATTTATATCATCGATGATTTATTTTCATCCCTAGCAGGTTCTCTAGTCGGTGTTCCCATCTTGTTGAGATTAGTCGAGTATCTAGTTGTGATGATTGGATCTTTAGTGCTTGTATCCTTTATACTCGTTGATCAGCATAATCATATACATACTCATATGCATAAACATAGCATTAGATATTTCATTGTGCATTTTACACATTGACCTTTTTGTTCTTATCCCCTACTTTGGTGATATCATGTCCCCATGAAGATTTGGTGTATCTGTCCTTCTTCAATGTAGAGTGTCAGCCCCTTAAGCAGAAATAACTTACCCTTTCTTCTTCCCCACTGAGTTATTTCCTCGTGGATGATTATTATTTTGTTTCCTCCCGAGTTCATTATCTGGATAGAACCACCCCCTTGTGCTATATCCTTGTTGGGTTGAGTCTTGTTTGACCATGTCTTTCTAGTTCTTTCCTAGATATATATTTTGGTCCCCAAGAGTTTATTACCCAGTAGCTGGTAATATTCTCCTTGATGTTGAGTACTTTACATGTGTTAATTTACCCAGTAACCAGTAAAAGGTAATTTATTTCTTTGTTTTCTCCAGCAGATTCGTTTTTGTTTCCCCATCGAGTTTATCCTTGATATGTTTACCTTAACCGATAACGAATATTCTCCTTTGTTTGGTCTTCTACCCAGTAACTGGAAGTTGTAAATCCTTCTTTCCTTGCAAGTTTATCCTTGATATGTTTACCTTAATCGATAACGGATATTCTTTGTGGATAGTTTATCCTTGATATGTTTACCCTAACTGGTAACAAATACTCTTTCCTTTGGTCTTCTACCCAGTAACTGGTAGATATAAATCCTATTGTTTTTGTGGTTGGTCACCTTTGTTAAGTTGTCCAGTAACTGGTAGTTGGTGATTTTCCCCGACAGTCTTAACCGATGACATATATTCTTCCTTCGGTCTTATATCCCCACAGATAGTCGTAAATCCTATTTCTCCATTTTTTCCCAGCAGGGTGTTCTTACCCAGTAATCGGTAATGAATATTCCTCATTTTTCCTCAGCATGTCAACCTTGATATGTTTACCTTAATTGGTAACGGATGTCCCTCTACCCGAGTGTATTATCTTCCTACCCAATAACATGTGGTAGATTATATATCTCTTTTACTCCTGTGTTGAAGTTTTTCTTCCTCATTTGAGTCTGGATTCGTATTTCTTTGTGAAATCGAATTTCCTTTTGTGTTTGGGTATTTCAGCTTTGTTTTGATTTACGTGTTTCCTCGATACGTGCTGATTCTTTTTCCTAGTCCGAGTCTTTCTATTGATTTATTTTCATGAAAATCTCCTCGTGTGTCCAGCAGTTTTTAAGTCGTAGCCTGGCCTAACATAGCTTTTATCCCCTAGAGAGTCCGTATCCTCAATGAGTTTTCCTTATGGAATGTATTGTGCTCCTGCGGACTTTCAGTCTCCCCCGAATTCTTTTTCTTTGTGGCAATATATTCCCCACGAAGATTATTTTTGCATTCATATCATATGCATCTCTTAGGGACCAAAATTTGTTTCTTGTTGTTGTTATTTAAGTCCATTCTACCACGTTGATGCGGAGACTTTAACCTTCATATCTCCGGATAGAATGACCTTAAATAGGGGCAGTTGTAAGACCCCAATTTTGACCCTAAGATCCCTCATGCCATCTCATAAAATTTGCATTGGCATTGGGATATTACCTTGGCACCCTCCTAACCTATCGTTCATTGGGTTTGCATTGGGAGAGATCACCAAGCATTTATGATTATTTCATACTTTATTTTTCTTTGTTTACTAACCAAAATACCAAAAATATGTCTATGTGTAGCTTTGTTTCTTTTGTAGGTAGTGTGTGTATCCATTTGTGCCTCATTAACCTTACAACTAGGATTTGAGGCCCTCAACGCAAGGGATCAAGCTAGCAAAGGTCCATATTGGTTCAAAGCATCATATATGGATCGCCATGTTCTTTATTTGTCATTTTGATCAAGAATTCATCAAGAGTTTGAAGCTTGTTTGTCAAGGAATCCCTAATTCATTTGGGTGTCTTGTGTGCCTTCCTCAACAAGTTTCTTCAACATTTGGTCAAAGATATCAAGGGATACTTATTTTAACTTCATATTAAGCATATATGATTCTCCATGAGCCACAAATAGCAAATTAACTTCAAGTTTGCAAATTGGTTCAAGGAGGTTGACCAGAAAATTAACTAGTCAAATCTAGGATTCCCTAGACCCTATCTCTTACAATTTTTGTCATATTAAAATGATTCAAAGAGAAAAGTTACTAATTATGACATTCAAAACAACTTTCATGTTGGCATCAAGAGCTAATTTCGCTTGGAAAGTCATTTTTTATGGTGAAAGATTACAGGTCATTTTGTCTGTGCCCTAGATAGAAGGTCAACTTCCAAGAACCATAACTTGCTCCATTTTTAGGATATGAATATGATACAAGTTTCATGATCAATTTCAATATGTCTTCTTCAACTTTTATTCTTTGATAAAGGTCAAATTCCACTTGTAAGGGCATGTGCCATGAGGAAACATTATAGGTCCATTTTGGTCCTCATCATTAAACAAGCAATTTTCCTCAACTTCTGAAATCCATAACTCCATCATGCAAGCTCCAAATGGTGTAAAATTTGTTACCAAATTTAATATGATTGAAATATCTATAAATTTATAGAAGTAACCAAATCCTTTTGAAGCTCATAGCAAAAGTTATTCAAGGTGGAAAAAGGGGTCATTTAACTTTTAACTTAGGAAAATTTCAAGTATGTTTGATTCCACCAACTTCAAGGTCAGATTTCATCATAATACAAGCTTCAAATGGAAAATGTTCCAAAATAAAAGTAGTTCCCCTTCATGGTAGCTTTCCAAAGAGCTCTAGATCACTCCATTTGGACAAATATTGAGGTACTTGCGCATGTTTTCTTTGCATGGCCCAATTTGGCAACTTTTGAAATCAATTTTCGAACACCTTTGCATGACTTCATGTTATGATCTCAGCATCAGTTGTGCACGAATTTGGAGTGGATTACATCATCATTTGGGCCTAAGCACGTGCCTATGCACCCATGCACACAACTTTCTATTTTTGGATTCAAATTTCAAATGGTGTGGAAATGAATTGATGAGCCTATAAATACATGTACGTTGCCTCAGAATTGAGGAGACCCTTGCCCAAGCTTTGCCCTGCAAACCCATAGCCACCATTGAAAGAACACCTTGAGGATTTCTTTAGAATTGAGTTTTTAGTTCAAATTATGAACTAGAGCTCCAAGGGTTCACATCTTTATGATCTCAATCACTTCCTGTAACCAAGAAGAAGCAAGGCCAAGTGTAAGTGCATCGAGATCTAGCTCCAAAGTTTACCACCCGAAGGTGAAATTTCTCATACTTTCCTTCTTCGATTCTCACTTATTTCTTAACATTTTTGGTTGACTTTTGTTTGGCTGAAGTCCTACCAATGTAGGCACTGAGATTGAGTTGCTTTGAGGTTGAATCGAAGCAACTTAGTTATGGAACCTCAATTTTCAACTCCATATATCTTCTTATAGAGTGAGAGTTGGAGAAATTGGAGGTCATATTCGAGATCCTCATAATTTTCTCTTCAAAATAGTGTATGATCCATTAATTTCGGTAACACTTTGATCCTGACCAGTCCAGTGACATGGCCGGAGAAGACGACCAGAGCTAGGGCTCCAGTGGTGTGTTGGTATTGTCCAAGTCGTTTGATCCCATGGCCACATTATAATCTCAGCCTTTGATCTTGATTACCATTTGTACACACTCTTTGACATAGGACTATGGTGGATAATGTGTGTTGGCCATCAGATCTACCACTTCAATTAATGAGGGAGATCTGATAGCCCTTATTTTTTTTATTTAATTGATTTTATGATTTAATTATTTTAAATACCATTTTCTCATTTAATTCACTATAAATTCAATTTTAATCCAAAAAATATGGAACTTTTACCAAAATTTCGCAAATAATTTCCTTTTCCCATTTCTAATTTAAAATAAATTTTTGGATTGAGTTTGATATTTTTAGTGAATTTTGTGAGTTTTGACTTGTTTTTAATTGATTTTAAATACTTCTGACTTTCACAAATTCCCCAAAAAATTAGTCAAAGGTCATTTGACCTTGTTTGACATATGATAAATCCCTTTGCCATTTCTTTGGTGATTTGAAGGGATTTGAGGTTTTTCCCCTTTTAAAAAGTATTTTTCTTCATTTAAAAATTGAAAATTGTTTAATTGCTTTAATATTTTGTTGAGCTATTTCATTGACTTTGTGTTGACTCACTTTTTGTTTCTCCTTGATCGTGGTTGAATTAGACATTAGTTTGATCAATACCATTGGATTTAGGGGGTTGATGAAGTTTGAACTTCATCCCTCAAAATGAATGGATGGTATTGATCAAATGAAGTTCATGCCTTGATCAATTTGGTATTCTTTTCACTTTATCTCTTCATCTTCATCCCCTTATTTCCCCAATCCCTCATTGACCAATGATTTCTCATAAAATCAAATGCTAGTTGATTAATCAATGACCTTGTGTCAGATGAATAACATGAGCTTGATTGAGATAGGTCAATTCCCTCTTCTTTTTTTGTGTGGTATGATTTAGGAGCTTGGTCTTCATACCTTGTCTCTAGCATGCATTAACACCAATATTATTATTGCATGATCTCAGATAGTTGTGACTTCTACATAAGTCCAATTATGATTCCTTAACATATAGCTAAATTTGTCCCAAAGGGATATCATTTTTGTAAGTGAGATTGTAAGTCTCCCATTCCTCATGGTATTGTGTGAATATTTAACCATTTTCCATTTGTGAGACCTAATGAAATACTTGTTGATTTATCCAAGTTGGAGCCCTTCTCATGGATGATGTCTTGGTTCATATCTTCATGCTTATGAGTGGATGGTTGAGTGTTCTCCAAAAAATGAATTAAACAATTTTCTTCTTCCACTAACATTGACTAACATCTCTTTGTATTTCTTTATTTTTATGTCATTTACTTCAATGCAATTTAAATTTATGCACATTATCATTCATTGTCATTTACATTCATGCAATTTGTTTATGTTTCAGTCATTTTCACTTTGCTCACTTGAGCCATATTTTGTGCTTGTATTATATTGTGCTTGTGATTTTGTTTTGGTTGTGGTCTTAGGACCTTAATATACTTAATAAAGATATAAAAAAAAACCTAAAAAAACACATCGGTGGACTGTTGGACCTTTGTTTGTGACTTGACTTGATCCTTGGACTTAGAAGTAGGCAACATCCCTGAGCTATGGAAAAGACTTGGCCAATGCCATTATTTGAGACCTTTCTTGACCAATGACATTCATCTAATACAAGCTTTGAGAGATCCCTTTGATTTATTTGTTACACTTTTCTTTTTACTTGAATTGTTATTTTGACCTTATTTATATTATCTTATGCATATCTATATGAGTATGTTTCAAGGGGTATTTCATCTGATACAATAAAGGACATTGAAGACTGCTTACTTTAGAATGCTTGCTTGGATGTTGGTTATCTTTATTTGATACAATTGGTATTCATATTAATTGCTTGGATGATTATGCTTATTGCTTGCTTGACATTCCAAAGGAAATGGGTTTCTATCTGACATTTTTGTCTTGTGGATGCACCTCATTGGTTAGATCTTTCAACTCTAAACTTTTAACTCTTGTCTAGGATAATCCCTTCATCTCCTCCGCTTCTTTAATTTCAAAATCCCTCCCTCATTTTTAAAGCCTTCTTTGCTTGTTGTTTTCAACTTAGACTTGTTTTAATGAGTAGAAACCTTGGCCTTATGCCATTGATTTCCAAAATATTTTCTTAATCAAATTTGTAAATGAACTTAATCATATTGAACTTGTTTTCAAAAAGACAAAAAGAACTAACAACTTCATCTAATCCTTTTGTCCACTTTGTGCCTTTTTCTTTTAAACTTTTAAAAAGAGAGCATTAGATTTGAGTTATCTTTGATTGAGATATAATTCTCCCATTACATGATATTTTGATTGTAAGTCTTTCCATTTATTAGGGGTTAGTGGCATACTTGTTGATTAAATCCAAATTGGAGCCCTTGCTCATAAATGTTATAAAGCACTCATTATTGGTGGATGTTTGGTTGAGTATTCTCCCTTTGATAACAAAAGATCTTTAAGCTTTTGTTAAAATAAAATCCACCCATCTTTGAAATTTTTACCATGAACTATGAGGTTTTGATCCTTCATTTTTATGTTGGTATGTAGGCATAAGACCAAAGGTCATGTCAAACACAAAATTGTAAATAATGAATTCTTTTCTCCTCCCCTCATTATATTTTTTTAATAAACATATTTTTCAACTAAAACACTTGCGCACAAAAAGGGCTCCCTAGTAGTACCTAAGACACTTTGGATGCTAATACCTTCCCTCTGTGTAACCAACCCCCTTACCTGTAATCTCTGACATTTTATTAGTTTTGATTTGAAAAAGTCTTATCTTTGGGTTTTGTTCATACTTTTTTCCCTTTTCCTTTGGAAACAATAAAAGCGCAGTGGCGACTCTGGTTTTATTGACGTTGAGCTAACTAATAGCTCAGTGGTCTTGAATTTACCGCTATATAAAAAAAGTTGCGACTCTGTTAGGGAGTAGTCCTCAGTGGGTTTAGCCTACTTTTTATGTGTATTATGCTTGTTGATGATTGATGTTTGATGTTTGTATATATTGTATGTGGGATACTTGTAATACCCCAAAATTTACCCTTCATTTTTCCTGAAAGCATGGGATTATGTTTTACACTTCATTAGCATCATATTAGGTCATACTCATTGCATACTGCATTAGTGACATGGAGATCAGGTTTTGATCGAGCACTCCTTAACAGAAGGAGCCCACACAAAGCAAGATTGAGAATTGAACTTCATTTTCTAAGTATACAAGTCTCAAGGGTCTCAGGGGGGTCCAAGTATCTTATTATGGTCCTCAGTTCATCAATGAAGGATTCAAAGCTATCAGAGTGTTCATCTGGATTTAATCAGAAATTAGGGTTTCATGGCTATGTGCAACAGACAATGTTTGGTTGGAAGTAGAGGATATCATCCATGTCATTATTAGAGAGGCATCTTGGCCTAGGAAGATTCACAATTATCTCAGAAAGATCCATTGGCAATCAGTGCAATCAGTTCCTGGTCATTTTGCCCTAAAACTAGGGTTTGGTATAAAATCAGTTTATTTCTGATTCTTTGGGTGAAACTCTTTTCCATGACCCTCCATATGTCCACAAGGGTCTACATACAAAAAATCAGCTCTTTATTTGAGCTAGAAGTGCTTCAATTGATCAATGGAATCGGGAATCAGATAGTTTGGGAAAAGTCAACTGTGGGGCCAGAAAAGTCAACTCCTGACATTTTGAGAGTGGAATCTCAAAATCCATGCTTAGGGGATCCTACATGTGAAATTTGATCAAGGTTGGATCATGGATTCATCATTTAATCAGGAATTGGAAAAGTTACTTAATTTGGAAATGGTTGACTTTCCATTTAGGGCAAGTTTTCATGATCGTTGCACTCATTTTAAGCCCATTTTGCATCAAGATAAAAGCTCCATCTGAAAATTTTCTCCAACATGAAAGTTTTTCCTCTTGTTCCAAGATTTCTATAGATATAAAGTTTGCTCCATTTGGATTAGAATTGAGAAAGTTATGCTTAGTCAAAGTGAGATATTTTTTTAGGACACTTAGAAAAATTTCTAAGTCCAAAATCTTCAAAATTTGTCAAGACTTCTTGGCCAGTTTTCTTGAAATTCAAGGCATTATTTGAAAATACTTTCTTTGCAACAATTGTACCTTGCCATGTCCTCTTTCACATCCTTCTGGAATCATCTCATTTGGATCCATGGTTTGAGAGATACATTCATTTAAAGTGGGCATCATGACTTGATTTTCTAGGCAGATTTTGGGCCTAGCTGGCCCAATCAGATTTTCTAAGCATGCTGTACAAACCAGTCACATTTTTTTACCTCTTTTGGCCATGCATTGGACATCCATTCACTTAAGTTTGGCCCAAAATAACAACATTTTACACCTCACTTCACACTTTTATTCTTATGGATAAATCACTTATTAAAAAGCCTATGAGAACACCTAATCCACCCTATTTAACAAGCTGAAACCCTAACCCTAAAGGAGCATTGGAATTTCATGGAAAGGAGGCAAAGCTTCATCACATATCAGATTTTATTCCACTTCTATTTTCCGTTAGGTAATCATCTCTTTCATGGCCATGTTTTCATATATCTACATTTGCTTACCATGTTCATCACCATTAATTCTTCCATTTTCATATTTCTTTTTCTTATTTAAAATATTTTCTTTGTCCATAAAATTACCCAAAAATATTTTTCACTTTTCTTAACGTTTTATTTAATTTTATATAATTTTTATTTTCGTATTTTTTTAATATTAATATTTTATTTTAATTATTTATTCTAAATGGTCCATTTTAACACACTTTTTTTATTGATTTTCTTTTTATGACTTAAAATTATTGTTAGCATTTGATTTTTGGGATGAAGGTTGACCACTGTCTCATGATAAACCTGACCTTTTCTTGGATATTTATTTCTCATTTTCAATTTATGTTTGACCTAGTTTAGTTGGTGGACTTTTAATTTGACTTCTGTTTTATTTTAATTAATTCACGTACCAATTTTAATTGTTCTTAAAATCTTTTTGGGGGATGATGATGTCCTGACCCCACCTTATTTAGTTTAATTTTTCATAATTTTCTTGATTAATTTACTATTTATTCTTGATTTATTTCTAACCTAGTCTTATTAATTGACTTTTGTTTTGACCTATGTTTTATTTTAATTAATTCACGTGCCAATTTTCATTATTTTTAAAATCTTTTTGGGGGATGATGATGTCCTGACCCTACCTTATTTAGTTTAATTTTTCATAATTTTCTTGATTAATTTGCTATTTTTTTGTTATTTTTTAAGTTGACTTGAATTTTCAGTTGACTTCTTTATGATCAATGTTTGACTTAGGGATTGCTTATGGCAATTAAAGAGATATTTTGGTCCTACCTTTTTCATCTCATATGCCATGTATTAGAGGCCTTTTACCTTGATTTTATTTGGTCCTTACCTCATTTCCTGATTAAATTATTCAGTGGACCCTTCGTGTGCATATTTTCATCTGTTTGATTCATCTGTTGTCTTTTATACTTGTTTCTCTCATTCATGCTTTCTATTGCTTGATTATTTAACATGTTCATACTCCCATGCATTGTTTAAATGCTCCATTATTTTATTCTTTGGTTTGATTATATATTGTTTATTTATCCGATCTGATTGATAACTGTTGCCTACTTGTATGATGTACGAGGCATATATTCTTATTGTTTGTTTGCCATGAACAATCCCCATTCATAACAAATGTACCCCTCTCCCATAAAGTGTATAATATTTATTTCTTTATTTCTTTATTCACCTATTAATACAAGAATTAAAATGAACATCCGATAACCATTTCAAAATAAGATCAAAAGCTCGATCCAACCTCTTGTAAGTCGATTGCCTCAGGCATCGCCATCTACCTGTAAGTCGATTGCCTCCTGCATCGCCATCTATCTTTATCCGTAACTCCTCTCCGCGCCCCATCCGTCGACTCTTGTTCCGTTAAGGTAGCACCCATTAGGTAGAACCCTCTGTATGATAACATAGGTAGAATTCCCTTATTCTTTGCATGCTAACATTAGGTAGATGTTCCCCTTTATAAATCCTAACACATAGGTCCATATTGCATGACAACTCTAGAGCAGAGCTTCCCCATTTTTAGACCTTCTGTGCGTCTCCGATCTTGTGGCATGTCAGTCCGTTCTATTGCAAAGAGGTAACTGCCTAAGACTCGATTCGGCGAGTTGCGACACCTACTACTAGGACGTTGAACACACTGCCCACCCTCATTTGACACAGCTGGTGTCCTCTTTTGTAAGTCCATGTTCATATGGCAATCATTAACCCCCAGTTAGCCGAACTACGTTTTGCTCTGATTCTCATTCCAGATGAGATACGTAGGCATAAGACACGACGTCTTACCGAGCACACTTCTCTTTAACCCATAGGTAGCCGAGCTACGAAGACTCTAATTCTCATACTCAAATGAGATACGTAGGCAGTGGATGCGACATCCTTGCGAGTCATTTTCTTTTAACCTTCCTTTTAGTAAATAGTACTTTAGATATACCTACACCCTTTAGACTAGAACAACACTTATGCAAAGGGCTCCCTAGGAGTACATAGGATGTTTTGGGTGCTTAAAATCTTCCCATTGCATAACCAACCCCCTTACCTAGATCTCTGACATTTTTACTAGTTTTTGATTCGATAAAACTTTTAGGTTTTTGTTCGCTTTCTAACCATTCCTTTGGATAAATAGAAGTGCGGTGGCGACTCGACTTGTATGGTTTACCTTGGATTTAGTCAATATCTCTAATGGTAACGAATACCCCGTTATAGAAAAGTGGCGACTATGCTGGGGAATATCATTTGCCTAGTGGATTTTGCCTACTTTTCATATTTGTTGTATTGTATGGTATATTGCTTTGTGACATATTTTTGTGCAATTTGGGATTACTGTATTGTATGTAATGATTGAATTGTTTGAATATTAATTCCTTGTATGCTTGGTGATCTTCGTGAGATGAGTTCTATACCCGAACTCGAGTGCACTTAGGATAGGAGAATGGCATAGTCTTGTTGACTTGTGTGGAGTTATTCCTTAGCAAGTTGACTTGCAAGCCCATTCACTTGGTGGAGGTTATGTTGGGATCAATAATGTCACACGAGTAGTCGTGGTTAGGCATTACTCTTTCCAATATATGCCTTAGAAGCCAAGGACCATAGTTTACCACGCCCATCTTGGCCTATTTTTAGAACGTAGTGCAAAGATCGTTCAAGTGTAAGATTTGATACGATTGTTACGCGATACTACACTCATAAGAGTCTCTCTTGAGAATATTTTTGGAATACGAGTAGTCGTTTATCCGATAATATCCGAAAGATGGGATGATGACTATGGGAACCTCTTGTAGAACATGATTGTCAGGTTTAACCATAGTACACTCCCTTTGGGTGGTTCTTAACCAAGACTCCATGTTCGCGACTCGCAACAAACCCTTGATTCGTGGTTGATCTGTTCTTGTGTATCCTTAATATCAATGGAACTTGGGTGTTGATAAGGTGTAAACCATAATCCACCAAAATGAATGATTGATATTAAGGATGACTTAATCCATCCCATGACCTTTGTGTGGTGTGATTTGCTTGATCCTTGAGTGTGATTGTTGTATCCATGCATTCATGCATTCATACGCATCCATATCATCAACAATGAGAAAACTTTCAAGGAACTTAAGAGGTCTATTTGCAAATTTTCAGACATGGATAAGCAAAGAAGGAATACGAAGAAGTACAGTTTCAGACAACCCGACTTGAAAGAGTTAAGGAGTTTGACATCCTATATATTAGATCCCTTGGAATTCAAGGCTCGTCATGGGAAGCTTCTGTCTGTTCTGGCTACTCAAGTGGATGAAGGTCTAATGAGTGTGTTGGTGCAGTTCTATGATCCCTTGTACCGTTGCTTCACTTTTCCGGATTTTCAGATTTTGCCCACGCTTGAGGAGTATGCCTATCTTGTGGGCATACCTATCCTAGACCAGTTGTCGTTCAGTGGCTTGGAGAGAGTTCCTTCTTCTCAAGAGATTGCTGATCTGTTGCGTATAGATGAATCTATTATTGGTGCTCATATGACTACCAAAGGTGGAATTCAAGGTCTCCCGTCTGATTTCCTCATTGATCAAGCTACTATGTTTGGGAAGGCCATGAGTGAGGACGCCTTTGAGGCCATATTTGTACTTCTCATCTATGGGCTAGTGTTATTCCCCAACATCGACCAGTTTATGGATGTGAACGCCATTAGGATTTTCTCTACTCTTAATCCCGTTCCTACTTTTTTGGGTGACACTTATTTCTCTTTGCATATGAGGAATGCAAAGGGCGGTGGTACCATTGTGTGTTGTTTGCCTCTGTTGTACAAGTGGTTTATTTCGCACTTGCCTCAGACGTTCGCCTTCAAGGAGAAAAAAGGATGTCTACAGTGGTCCACGAGACTTATGTCTCTCACTAATGGTGATATCTTTTGGTACAACCGTGTATATGATGGTGTGCAGATTATCGACTCTTGTGGTGAATTCTCCAATGTACCTCTTCTTGGTACATGCGGTGGAATTAACTACAACCCTATTTTGGCACTTCGTCAGCTTGGATTCCCCCTAAAGGATAAACCCAATAACATTCTGTTAGAGGGTGTGTTCTTTTAGGAGGGTAAAGATCCCCAAGGCTTGAAGGGCAGGATGGTTCGCGCTTGGCGTAAGATCCATAAGAAAGGAAGGAAGGAGCTAGGTCCGAAGAATTGTATCGCTTTGGAACCCTATACCTCTTGGGTTAGGAGGAGAGCTTCCGAGTACCTCATGCCTTATGAGTATCCAAGACCCACACCTTTGGTTGTGGTTGGGCCTTCAACCCTCCATAGCCAAGGAGTAGAGGAGTTGAGAGACGAAGACCGTTCGCGTGCTTGGATCCGTGAACGAGAGGAGTTGCTTCAGCAGATCAGAGAGAAGGATGCTTTGATAGAGTTCCTTGAGCACCAGGTTATTGATGATCCTGATGACGCATTGACTTCTCTACTTCCTCAGTCTTCCAAGTTTTGGAAGAGGAAGTATGATCGACTCGCCAAAGAGAAGGCAGATATGGAGGCATCCTATGAGAGGGAGGTGAAGAAGCTTCGTGCAGCTTATCTTCCGGTCTCGAGGGCTTTGGACGATTGATTCTAGGGATCCATAGGATGTTCATTTTCCTTCTCTCTTATATTGTATTTGGTTACCAAGACTGTACTTCTTTGGCGTAAAAACATTTCCAAATATTAATTGACGTGATATTTTCGTATGTGATAAACGTTTAATATTTCCAAAATTTGCAAATAAGACTCTAAAGTTCCTCTGATATAAAAATTAAATCATAAGAATTGCATGCATCATGTTTATCTATTCCTAGGGGTTTATATCTTCTTCTTGATTCTAGTCGGGGTTTTCTTGATAAACATGTCACTGCATTTGCATATTCATTAGCATGTCTTGCATAACAGGTACCGCCGCAGTGTTCTCATCTTGTTTGGTATTCCATTATTAGGATAGATGACTCAGGCATTCACCGATACGGTATCCGAAGGAATCAACAGAGAGCAATGGAAGGTTTACAAGCAAAGCTCGCTGAGATGAGGATTCGCATGAATCAGTTCATGGAAGTGGTCCAAGGAGTGGCTCAGGGATAACAGGAGATTAGATTGTTGGTACATGGGAATCCCCCTACTACTCAACCGGAGGTTGTGGCTGATCCTCCCGCTGGAGAGGCTAATGGACCCAATGGACCGAGGCCTATCCCAATCCCACATGGAAACCTTGGTCAACAACCCATCCATGATGATCAGGAGGATCAATTCCCCCTGCTTCAGGAGGACTTTGGCATGGGCCATGGTATGGACCCTATGTTTCGGAGACTGGAAGAGAGGTTGAAAGTTGTGAAAGGGCAGAATGCTCTTGGTGTGGATGTTGCTGATTGGGGCTGGTCCCAGGCGTGAGAGTTCCGCCAAAATTCAAAGTCCCCGTGTTTGATAAGTACAATGGCAACTCTTGCCCGAAGACTCATGTACAAGCTTACTTCTGCAAGATGATCGCGTATTCTGATGATGAGAAGCTGCTCATGTCCTTCTTCCAGGACAGCCTAGCAGGGGCATCCTTGGAGTGGTATATGAGGCTGGACAGAGCCCATATTTGCTGCTGGAAAGACTTGGCTGAGGCCTTTGTGAAGCAATATCAGTACAATGCGGATATGGCACCTGACAGGACTCAGCTCCAGAATCTGTCTCTCAAGAGCAACGAGTGCTTCAAAGAGTATGCTCAACGCTGGAGGGAGTTGGCTTCCCGTGTTCAGCCTTCGATGTTGGAAAAAGGCATGGCCTACATGTTTATGAACACACTGCCTGGATCTTATTTGGAGCGTCTGGTGGGTTGCAACGCCTCGAATTTTGCTGATGTGGTCTCTACCGGTGAGAGGGTGGAGAAGTACTTGAAGACTTGTAAGATCCAAAATGGGGTTGGATCATCTTTGGGGTCAAAGAAGTCGTTCTTAGGAGGACAAAAGAGGAGATAAGGGGATGCAAATGTTGTGTCTTCTCATCAGAGCAGAGGTAACCGAAGGAGCAATTTTTAGAATTACCATCAGCAACCTTATGTTGCAACTGTGACCATTCCGGCTGCAGCACCAGTGCAACAACAACAACCTCAACGTCAACAAAATCAATACCAACAACAACAGGGTAACAGACCTGCTTATCAACAGAGACAGAGGATGATGGATAGGCGTTTTGACACTCTTCCGATGTCGTATCCCCAATTGCTTCCCAACCTTCAAGATTTCCAACTTGTGCAGTTACGCACTTTGGCTCCTCCCGTTGGCAGGCTTCCAGTGGGTTATGACGTCAATGCTAGGTGTAATTTCCACTCTGGGGCACCTGGCCACACTATTGAGAACTGGAAAGCTTTTAAGCACGTAGTTCAGGACCTTATTGATTCAAAGGCCATTAACTTTGCGCCGGCTCCTAATGTTGTCAACAATCCTATGCCGCAGCATGGTAGAGCAAATGTTAACATGGTTGAAGGAGAATTCAAATTAGTCAAGGAGGTGTTGAAGCTGAAGGCTCCGCTGTTAGAAATCAAAGAATACTTGCTAAAAGCAGATGTTTTCCCCGGCTGTGGGAGCGGTTGTTTGGGTTTTGTTGCACAGAGTGGGGGTTGTGTGAAGCTGCAGCAGGGTATCCAGGCCTTTCTTGACGATGGTATCCTCCAAGCTGAAGACTTATCTGCCCAAAGGTCTGTTGAAGGGGTTGTTGAGAATGCAAATGTCAATCCTCTCTTTCCTGAAGATACTGAAGAATTTACAAATGTTGTTCTTGCTGATTTTGTAATTCCCAATGATGTAATTAATTTTTCTGATGTTGTTGCTGATATTCCAAACATGGTGTTTGATTCTGAGGTACTTGCTGAACTTGATTCCGATGTTTCGGATGTTTGTACTTCATTAAATAAGATTTCTGAGTATGACTGTGACGTTGCCACTATCACACTTTTCTACCCGACCGCTCAGATTAGTGTGCTAGAAGCGCAACCGGTACCACCAGTGCGACCGCATCAATCCACTATGACCATCACGACCCTTGGTCCCTTACCTTTCACCAGCGAAAGGGCCATTCCTTGGCATTACGAGGGGAGTGTGTACACGCATGATCATGGAGTGGAGCAGCCACTGAAAGTAGAAGAGGTGCAGGATCAGAAGTCTGAACTTGGAATTGAGATAAAAGATCCCGCAATGGACAATGTTGGTGGAATCGGGCGATTCACCAGAAGTGGTAGACTGTTCTCACCACAGGTTACCCAACCTGATAGTGCTGACGCCACGGCGAAGGCCAAAGGCAAGCAAGTTGTGAATGAGGGTACCTCTGCACCACAGGCTGGTTCTGAGCCTGCTTTCGCGAAAGATGTGGACGAACTTTTGAGAATTATAAAGAAAAGTGATTACAAGGTAGTCGATCAGTTGATTCAGACGCCATCCAAGATATCTATTCTCTTACTCCTGATGTGTTCGGAGGCACACAGGGAGGCACTCCTAAAGGTCCTTAATGCTACATATGTGCCTTAGGAGATCTAAGTGAACCAACTAGAAGGGATCGTTGCAAATGTTCATACAAGCAACGGGTTGGGTTTTACTGATTCTGACTTGACGCCAGCTGGACGCGATCATAACAAGGCTTTGCACATCTCGATGGAGTGTAAAGACACTGTGCTATCCCATGTTCTAGTGGATACAGGTTCCTCTCTCAATGTGCTACCCAAGAGAGCTCTGTCAAGGTTAGATGTAGAAGATTTAATCTTGAAGCCTTCTGATCTTGTGGTAAGAGCCTTCGATGGTTCTAAGAGGTCGGTGTTCGGAGAGGTAGAATTGCCAATTCAGATTGGATCACAAACCTTTAACACCGTACTCTATGTGATGGATATCAGTCCTTCGTATAGCTGCTTGCTGGGTCGTCCTTGGATCCACAATGCTGGGGCAGTCTCCTCGACCTTGCATCAGAAGATCAAGTTCCCGGTCAACGGAAGAATTATCACTGTCTGTGGTGAGGAGGATATTCTGGTCAGTAACCTGTCTACATTCAAGTATGTAGAGGCAGAAGGTGAGATTCATGAGACCCTGTGTCAGGCCTTTGAGGCAGTTCAAGTCAAGGATCCAGCTCCAGTGGAAGAGGTTGAAGTAGGTGCATCTTTGTCATCCTTCAAGCAGGCACAAGCCTTGGTAAATTCAGGTGTTGCTCCCGGTTGGGGACGTCTGGTGGATTTACCTGTAAAGGAAGACAAGTTTGGGATTGGGTATCAGCCGGCATTGACTTCTACAACTTCAACGCCTCAGACTCGTCAGGGGCCGATTACTTTCTCCAGTGCTGGCATCATTCAGTACAACCAGGTCTTTGCAATCAACAAAGAAGATGGGGATAGTGATTGCGACATTGACAATTGGGTGCGTCCAAGGGTCCCGAGTGAAGTTCTCCGCAACTGGTCTTCTGAAGAGATTATCCAAGTCACTCTTCTTGAAGAGTAATTTTCTTTGTTTATTCATGCATAACCAAGTCTTACGTTCCGCCCAGGGCGTAATGACTCATTGTAGGGCTCATCTATGTGAATACCTGCATTTTTTATCATAAATAAAGGGCGTCTTTTTGCATTCAAATATTTGGTTCACTGTCTTTCTATTTTTGCAGTTTTCAAAAAATCAAAAAAAATATTTGGCAATGTTTTGTTTAGTTTTCACTCCTTGTTCACACTCATTAGCACATACCTTCACTCATGCAGATGCACGTCACCGGATCCTATTGATAACGGTTCTTCTATGGCTCGCTTCGACTTTGAAAATCCAATCTTTCAAGCTGAAGAAGAGGGTGATGAAGACTGTGAACTCCCTGAAGAACTTGCCAGGTTGTTAAAACAGGAGGAAAGGATCATTCAACCGCATCAAGAGTCTATTGAAGTGATTAATCTCGGCACCGAGGACGCCAAAAGAGAAATCAAGATAGGGGTTGCTTTGGAAGACAATGTGAAGAAGGGGATAATTGAATTGCTGCAAGAGTATGTTGACATCTTCGCTTGGTCTTATCAGGACATGCCAGTGCTTGACACAGACATTGTGGTACACCGTTTACCTCTAAAAGAGGATTGTCCTCCGGTCAAGCAGAAGCTCAGAAGAAAAAGACCAGAGATGGCTGTCGAGATAAAGGAAGAAGTGCAAAAATAGATGGATGCAGGGTTTCTAACAGTTACAAATTATCCGCCATGGGTTGCAAATATCGTCCCGGTACCTAAGAAGGATGGAAAGGTACGGATGTATGTTGACTACCGAGATCTGAACAGAGCTAGCCCTAAAGATGATTTCCCATTACCTCACATTGACGTTTTGGTGGATAACACGGCTCAGTTCTCGGTATTCTCCTTCATGGATGGCTTTTCTGGCTATAATCAAATTAAGATGGCACCAGAAGACATGGAGAAGACAACTTTCATAACCCCATGGGGCACCTTCTGCTACAAGGTGATGCCGTTTGGTCTGAAAAATGCTGGGGAAACATATCAACGAGCTTTGGTAACTCTTTTCCATGATATGATTCATCATGAAATCGAGGTTTATGTTGATGATATGATTTCCAAATCTCAGACGGAAGAAGAACATCTGGTGAATTTACAGAAACTGTTTGAGCGTTTGAGGAAATTCAAGCTGAGGCTTAATCCGAACAAGTGTACTTTCGGGGTGAGATCTGGAAAACTGCTTGGTTTTATTGTTAGTGAAAAAGGGATTGAGGTGGATCCGGCCAAAGTGAAAGCGATACAAGAAATGCCTGAGCCAAGAACAGAAAAACAAGTTTGTGGTTTCTTAGGAAGGTTAAACTACATTTCAAGGTTCATCTCTCACCTAACAGCCACGTGTGAGCCAATATTCAAATTGTTAAGAAAAGATCAGGCCATCAGGTGGAATGATGATTGCCAAAGGGCTTTCGAGAAGATAAAAGAGTATTTGCATAATCCTCTAACCCTTATGCCTCCAGTCCCAGGGAGACCGCTGATTATGTATTTGACAGTACTTGATAATTCCATGGGTTGTGTTCTCGGTCAACACGACGAGACAGGTAGGAAAGAGCATGCCATCTACTACCTGAGTAAAAAATTCACAGATTGCGAGTCGAGATACTCAATGCTTGAAAAGACATGTTGTGCACTTGCATGGGCTGCTAAGCGATTGAGACAATACATGCCGACTCACACAACCTTACTGATCTCCAAAATGGATCCAGTCAAGTATATATTTGAGAAGGCAGCTCTCACCGGAAGGGTTGCTCGTTGGAAAATGGTACTGACAGAGTACGACATCCAATATACGTCCCAGAAAGCCATCAAAGGGAGTATTCTGTCAAACTATCTTGCTCAGCAGCCGATTGATGATTATGAGCCGATGAAGTTTGATTTTTCGGATGAAGACATCGTGTTCCTCAAGATGAAAGACTGTGAAGAGCCAGTTGTTGAGGAGGGACCTGATCCAGATGAAAAGTGGACTTTAATGTTTGATGGGGTCGTTAATGCCAAAGGAAGTGGAATTGGTGCTGTCATTACCACTCCGAAAGGTGCCCACATGCCTTTCACCGCTCATCTGACTTTTGAGTGCACCAATAATGAAGCTGAGTATGAAGCCTGTATCTTGGGTATCGAGCAAGCCATCGATTTGAGAATCAAGACTCTGGACATCTTCGGAGATTCAGCTCTATGATCAATCAAGTGAATGGTGATTGGAATACTCTCCAGCCTAATCTTGTCCCTTACAGAGACTACACAGGAAGACTGTTGACTTTCTTCACAACAGTAAGGTTGTATCATATACCTCGTGATGAGAACCAGATGGAAGATGCTCTTGCTACTCTGTCCTCCATGATCAAGGTGATTCGGTGAAACTATGCTCCCAGGATCGATGTTATGCGCCTTGATAGGGCCGCGTATGTGTTTGTTGCTGAACTGGTAGTTGATGATAAGCTCTGGTACCACGACATCAAGTGCTTTCTGAAGAATCAAGAGTACCCTACAGGGGCATCCAACAATGATAGAAAGACTTTGAGAAGATTGGCAGGCAATTTCTTCTTGAACAAAGACGATGTGCTGTATAAGAGGAACTTCAACATGGTTTTGCTCAGATGCGTGGATAGACACGAAGCGGACATGTTAATGTAGGAAGTTCATGAAGGTTCCTTCGGTACTCATGCCGGAGGACATGCAATGGCTAAGAAACTGTTGAGAGCGAGTTATTACTGGATGACCATGGAATCTGATTGTTTCAAATATGCTCGGAAGTGTCATAAATGCCAGATTTATGCTGATAAGGTGCACGTGCCGCCAAATCCTCTGAATGTGATGTCTTCGCCGTGGCCATTTTCTATGTGGGGCATTGATATGATTGGAAAGATTGAGCCGACTGCTTCCAATGGGCATCGTTTCATCCTTGTTGCCATCGACTATTTCACCAAGTAGGTCGAAGCAGCTCATTTGCGAAGGTCACCAGACATGTGGTTACCCGATTCATTAAGAAAGAAATAATTTGTCGTTATGGGATTCCTGAAAGAATCATTACTGATAATGGTTCTAATCTCAATAACAAAATGATGAAAGAAGTTGTGCAAGAACTTCAACATTCAACATCACAAATCTTCCCCTTATCGTCCTAAGATGAACGGTGTTGTTGAGGCAGCAAATAATCACATAAAGAAGATTGTGCAGAAGATGGTCGTTACGTACAAAGATTGGCATGGGATGCTACCCTTCGCCTTGCATGGGTACCGTACTTCAGTACGTACATCGACCGGGGCAACCCCTTACTCCCTTGTGTATGGTATGGAAGCAGTCCTACCTGTTGAAGTGGAGATTCCTTCTCTAAGAGTCCTGCTGGATGTCAAGTTAGACGAAGCTGAATGGGTTCGGACAAGGTTCAATGAGTTGAGTCTTATCGAAGAGAAGCGAATGGCAGCCATTTGTCATGGGCAGTTGTATCAAAGTCGGATGAAGAGAGCCTTTGATCAGAAAGTGCATCCTCGATGCTTCCAAGTCGGAGATTTGGTGTTGAAAACGATCCTTCCTCCTCAGACAGATCACGGGGGCAAGTGGACTCCTGAAAGGGCAACTTAGGCAAAAATGGGTATCCCGGTGGATTGAAAACCCGAAAGGGCGATCCAGGCAAAAGTTAGGGATTAAGCGAGTGGATACATTCTGAGTAGTTCTGAATATCATCTCATGTCGATAACCGGAAACTTCTGAAGGATAGGAAACAGTCCAATCACCTTTTTCGGAAAGCTGATCATCTGGAGGATCTTGAAGACGAGCAGATCATAGCAGAATTGGAACCTGATAGAAATCCGTTTCACATTGCCATTAGATTAATTTCTGTTTTTTATCTGTTGTGCAATTACCTCTTTCCAGGGATTGCTTCCTGATGTAAATACCTATTCAGAGGCCACTCAATCAATAAAATCATGTTATTCAGTACATCTCTGTGTTCATTTTCATTTTATTGTTTTGTTTGCAAAAATGACATCCGAATTTTTGATAAACATTGCATCATGAAACATAAGAGCTTTACAGGTACGTGCATAATAAACATTGAAAATTGCTGTAAATTTTAAGTGCTTTGGATCGTCTATTCAGAACAGGTACACTCGGGGCATTTCCTTAAGGTCCCCATCAAATGATCGCAGATGTTTTTCCTCAACAATTGGAATTTGGTATCTTATCCCTACAGAGCTGGTCCGAGCGTTGGATTCTTCAATCCCCAGCAGGCTCTCACTACTGTACTTCCCCAAGCATTTGTTTCAGATTATACATTCACCAGTAGAGTCGACAGTGTCAGACTGTATGGAGTTGATAGTGTCAGACTGTATATCCCCAGTGGAGTTGACAGTGCCAGAATGTATCTTCCCAGCAGAAGCAGCTGCTCCTCAGAGTTCGATGCCAGATCGATGATCTCGACGCTAGATCCGTGGTCTCCTTTCTTGAAGCAGAATCTCGGTACCGTATCGGTGTTTGCTTCCCCTGCTGAGTCGTCTCTCTCGCAGATTATGGTTGCCAGAACCACTGTCGCTTTCCTCAGCAGCAAGTTTTCAGTGTCATTCTCTCCCCAGTCAGAGCCTCAGTATTTTGTTATTTGCCAGAACATCGTGTGGCGGGCCATTTCCCCACAGAGTTCTTTGTGCTGTGCATCTCCAATAGCCTTGCCAGGGTCCAGAAGATGGTGATCATTTCTCCAACAGAATTCCTTGCCTCAGCTTGGCGTTCTCTCTAATCAAGCATTTCGCATCCCTGCATGTAGAATCATATTGCATTGCATCCTCCCAAATTGCGTAGCATTTCCATTTTCATGGAGCATTACGCCATTGAAAAATTCAAACATACGCATGTAAAGCATAAGGCATTCTCGGTATCCCAAGTGATAAGCCAGAAGTTGTTTCCAGTACTCAGACTGAAGATTGTTCATGACTTATCTTTATTATTCCCAGCAGGGGTCGTTGGCCCACGCGTCGCCTCAATTATCATTTTCCCTATTTCTGCCGATGCTGACAGGCACGAAAGTTTTCGGTATTCAGACCGAAATGGCATTCAGGCCAGTTTTCCGATGTTCAGATCGAAGAAGTTTCCGACATTCAGGTCCATGCAACTTGTGGCATTCAGGCCAGTTTTCCGGTATTCAGACCGAAGTGGCATTCAGGCCAGTTTTCCGATGTTCAGATCGAAGAAGTTTCCGACATTCAGGTCGATGCAACTTGTGGCATTCAGGCCAGTTTTCCAGTATTCATACCGAAGTGGCATTCAGGCCAGTTTCCCGGTGTTCAGATCGATGTTTGATAAACAAGTATCGTTCGATGCTCAGATCGAAGTCATTTCCAGTATTCAGATTGATGAGCGGCATTCAGGTCATGGTTATTTATATGTTACCATTTATTTTGGTATTCAGGCTAACATTCCTTGTTTCGGTGTTCAGACCGACTCTCACCGTACCAGACGGATTCTTTTTCAAGACCACCTCTTGTCCAATTCTGATAGGCATTGTTACTTCATTTTTTCACTTCAGTGTAAATTTTCGGGCTTTTATCGTATTCAATCACTTGATACCTCGAAAGTGCGAAAGTCGTTGTTATCTTCCTTCCGGGTTTCCAGTTGATTAAATAGGGGCAGCTGTAATACCCCAAAATTTACCCTTCATTTTTCCTGGAAGCATGGGATTATGTTTTACACTACATTAGCATCATATTAGGTCATACTCATTACATACTGCATTAGTGACATGAAGATCAGGTTTTGATCGATCACTCCTTAACAGAAGGAGCCCACACAAAGCAAGATTGAGAATTGGACTTCATTTTCTAAGTACACAAGTCTCAAGGGTCTCAGGGGGGGGTCCAAGTATCTTATTATGGTCCTCAGTTCATCAGTGAAGGATTCAAAGTTATCAGAGTGTTCATCTGGATTTAATCAGAAATTAGGGTTTCATGGCTACCTTCAACAGGAAATGTTTGGTTGGAAGTAGAGGAGCTCATCCATGTCATGATTAGAGAGGCATCTTGGCCTAGGAAGATTCACAATTATCTCAGAAAGATCCATTGGCAATCAGTGCAATCAGTTCCTGATCATTTTGCCTTAAAACTAGGGTTTGGTATAAAATCAGTTTATTTCTGATTCTTTGGGTGAAACTCTTTTCCATGACCCTCCATATGTCTACAAGGGTCTACATACAAAAAATCATCTCTTTATTTGAGCTAGAAGTGCTTCAATGATCAATGGAATAGGGAATCAGACAGTTTGGGAAAAGTCAACTGTGGGGCCAGAAAAGTCAGCTCCTGACATTTTGAGAGTGGAATCTCAAAATCCATGCTTAGGGGATCCTACATGTGAAATTTGATCAAGGTTGGATCATGGATTCATCATTTAATCAGGAATTGGAAAAATTACTTAATTTGGAAATGGTTGACTTTCCATTTAGGGCAAGTTTTCATGATCGTTGCACTCACTTTAAGCCCATTTTGCATCAAGATAAAAGCTCCATTTTAACTTTTCTCCAACATGAAAGTTGTTCCTCTTGTTCCAAGATTTCTATAGATATAAAGTTTGCTCCATTTGGATTAGAATTGAGAAAGTTATGCTTAGTCAAAGTGAGATATTTTTTTAGGACACTTAGAAAAATTTCTAAGTCCAAAATCTTCAAAAAATTTCAAGACTTCTTGGCCAGTTTTCTTGCACTTCAAGGAATTATATGAAAATATTTTCTTCACAACAATTGTACCTTGCCATGTCCTCTTTCATAAACTTTTGGAATCATCTCATTTGGATCCATGGTTTGAGAGATACATTCATTTAAAATGGGCATCATGACTTGATTTTCTAGGCAGATTTTGGGCCTAGCTGGCCCAATCAGATTTTCTAAGCATGCTGCAAAAACCAGTCACGTTTTTTTACCTCTTTTGGCCATGCATTGGACATCTATTCACTTAAGTTTGGCCCAAAATCACAACATTTTACACCTCACTTCACACTTTTATTCTTATGGATAAATCACTTATTAAAAAGCCCATGAGAACACCTAATCCCCCCTATTTAAGAAGCTGAAACCCTAACCCTAAAGGAGCATTCGAATTTCGTGGCAAGGAGGCAAAGCTTCATCACATATCGATATTCCATTCCACTTCTATTTTCCGTTAGGTAATCATCTCTTCCATGGCCATGTTTTGATATATCTACGCTTGCTTACCATGTTCATCACCATTAATCCTTCCATTTTCATATTTCTTTTTCTTATTTAAAATATTTTCTTCATCCATAAAATTACCCAAAAATATTTTTCACTTTTATTAACGTTTTATTTAGTTTTATATAATTTTTATTTTCGTATTTTTTAAATATTAATTTTTTATTTTAATTATTTATTCTAAATTGTCCATTTTAACACACTTTTTTATTGATTTTATTTTTATGACTTAAAATTATTGTTAGCATTTGATTTTTGGGATGAAGGTTGAGCACTGTCTCATGGTCAACCTGACCTTTTCTTGGAATTTTATTTCACATTTTCAATTTATTTTGGATTTAGTTTTGACCTAGTTTGGTTGGTGGACTTTTAATTTTACTTCTGTTTTATTTTAATTCATTCACGTACCAATTTTCGTTGTTCTTAAAATCTGTTTGGGGGATGATGATGTCCTGACCCCACCTTATTTAGTTTAATTTGTCATAATTTTCTTGATTAATTTACTATTTATTCTTGATTCATTTCTAACCTTGTCTTATTAATTGACTTTTGGATTGACCTATGTTTTGTTTTAATTAATTCACGTGCCAATTTTCATTATTTTTAAAATCCTTTTGGGGGATGATGATGTCCTGACCCCACCTTATTTAGTTTAATTTTTCATAATTTTCTTGATTAATTTTCTACTTATTTGTTATTTTTTAAGTTGACTTGAATTTTTAGTTGACTTCTTTATGATCGATGTTTGACTTAGGGATTGCTTATGGCAATTGAAGAGATCTTTTAATCCTCCCTTGTTCATCTCATATGCCATGTATTATAGGCCTTTTACCTTGATTTTATTTGGTCCTTACCTCATTTCCTGATTAAATTATTCAGTGGATCCTTCGTGTGCATATTTTCATCTGTTTGATTCATCTGTTATCTTTTATACTTGTTTCTCTCATTCATGCTTTCTATTGCTTTATTATTTAACATGTTCATACTCCCATACATTGTTTAAATGCTCAATTATTTGATTCTTTGGTTTGATGATATATTTTTTATTTATCCGATCTGATTGATAACTGTTGCCTGCTTGTATGATGTATGAGGCATATATTCTTATTGTTTGTTTGCCATGAACAATCCCCATTCATAACAAATGTTCCCCTCTCCCATAAAGTGTATAATATGTATTTCTTTATTTATTTAGTCACCTGTTAATACAAGAATTAAAACGAACATCCGATAACCATTTCAAAATAAGATCAAAATCTCGATCCAACATCGAGTAATCATTTTCAAAACTTAACAGAACCAGCACGCATTCATCCATCCTCTTGTAAGTCGATTGCGTCAGGCATCGCCATCTACCTGTAAGTCGATTTCCTCCGGCATCGCCATCTACCTTTATCCGTAACTCCTCTTCGCGCCCCATCCGTCGACTCTTGTTCCGTTTAGGTAGCACCCATTAGGTAGAACCCTTTGTATGATAACATAAGTAGAATTCCCTTATTCTTTGCATGCTAACATTAGGTAGATGTTCCCCTTTGTAAATCCTAACACATAGGTCCATATTGCATGACAACTCTAGAGGAGAGCTTCCCCACTTTTAGACCTTCCGTGCGTCTCCGATCTTGTGGCATGTCAGTCCGTTCTATTGCAAAGAGGTAACTGCCTAAGACTCGATTCAGCGAGTTGCGACACCTACTTCTAGGACGTTGAACACACTGCCCACCCTCATTTGACACAGCTGGTGTCCTCTTTTGTAAGTCCATGTTCATATGGCAATCATTAACCCCTCGTTAGCCGAACTACGTTTTGCTCTGATTCTCATTCCATATGAGATACGTAGGCATAAGACGCGACGTCTTACCGAGCACACTTCTCTTTAACCCATAGGCAGCCGAGCTACGAAGACTCTGATTCTCATACTCAAATGAGATACGTAGGTAATGGATGCGACATCCTTGCGAGTCATTTTCTTTTAACCTTCCTTTTAGTAAATAGTACTTTAGATATACCTAAACCCTTTAGACAAGAACAACACTTATGAAAAGGGCTCCCTAGGAGTACCTAGGATGTTTTGGGTGCTTAAAACCTTCCCATTGCATAACCAACCCCCTTACCCAGATCTCTGACATTTTTACTAGTTTTTGATTCGATAAAACTTTTAGGTTTTTGTTCGCTTTCTAACCATTCCTTTGGATAAATAGAAGTGTGGTGGCGACTCGACTTGTATGGTTTACCTTGGATTTAGTCAATATCTCTAATGGTAACGAATACCCCGCTACAATACTTTCTGCCTATTGTGCTTGGTGATCTCTGTGTGGTTAAATAAGTTCTAACCCGAACTTGAGTGAAATCTAATATAGGAGGGTGGTATAGTCATGTTGGATTTGGAGGAGTAGTCCTGAAAGATTTGACATGAGATCCCCCACTTAGTGGAGACCCCTTTGGAGTTACTAATGTCACACGAGTAAGTCGTGGATATGTATTACTCTCTCTGATTTAGGGGTCCGAGAAGCTAAGGATCGTAGAACATTTAACCCAACTTGGCCTATTTAGGACGTAGTGCGGAGACTGTTCAAGTGTATACTTGATAACAGTTGCTACGTGATACTACACTCAAATGAGTGTGTCTTGAGAATACTATCGGTTGATCAATCAGTCATCCTAACCTATAGTATCCGATAGATGGGATCATGAATCTGGGAACTCTTTAGAACATGATTTATAGGTTTTTATCCTTTGTACACTCCTTTGGGATGGTTCTTAACCTGACTCCATGCTCGTGACTAGCAACAAACCCTTTGATTCTTGGTAGATTCGATCAGCCTCATCAATATCAATGGAACTTGGGTGTTAATAGGGTGAAAACTCTAATCCACCCAGATAGATGATTGATCTTGATGATGACGTGATCCATCCCTTGACCTTTGTTTGTGTTGGCCTTGTGTGTGATTGTTGCATTCATGCATACATGCACATCATAGCATTCATCACAGAAAATAAAATTTCAAGAAACTAAGGTCGTATTTGCAAATATTTTCAGACCATGGATTATGGACGAAGGAACACTAAGAAGTACAGTGTCAGATGTCCATATTTGAAGGAATTAAGGAAGCTATCATCCTTTGTAGTTGATCCCTTAGATTTCAAGCAACGTCATGGGAAGCTTTTATTTGTATTGCCTACTGATGTGGTTGGAGGACTCTTGAGTGTCTTGGTGCAGTTTTATGATTCTCTCTATTGGTGTTTCACTTTTCCTGATTATCAACTTATGTCTATGTTATAGGAGTATGCCTGTCTCTTGGGTATACCCGTATCTAACAAGGTGCCTTTTAGTGGTCATAAATTTATCTCTACATAAGGTGTTGGGACCCAGATCTAATAGTGGATAGTAGCCTTTGTTGTAACCAATGGAAATTCATTTAAGTTTCCCATTTCCATTTACCTTTATTTTTCAATTTTTGTAATTTCCTCTTCAAGAATTTTGCATCTTTCTATGCACATCATATGTACAAACTCTTTCCATATTCAATAAAATTCTTATTTTGCTTTATCAATTTGCTTTTCATTTCCCGTATTTTGAGTGCAAATAATTGATTATTTTTTGTTATATAATGCTGAAAAAATATCGGCAATAATCAAAAGCTAAGAAGAAAAACTGTTTACATTACTTTGTTTACTTGAAAAGTTCTAAAAGGAAATTAGTGGCCTAAAATGAATGATGGATATATGAAAGCATCTTAATAACTTCTCGATCAAATCACAAATCATTCTCCTCCCTAGTAAGAGTCATAGTTATATCTCCAGCAGCTGTGGTGACCTGAGGATCTCTCCTTTGTGACAAGTTATCTGGTTCAAACATCCAAGGTCATAAAATCAAAGTCTATCATAATACAAAAAGTGTTTCACCCTTGTAGATTTCATTTCTCTCACAAAAATAACCCATATTGCTACATAGTATAATAATATCATGCATCATACATAATCAATCATACATTTCACCTATCATGCATACCAAACATTACTTTTTGCCATTGATCTATTTCATCAACTGAATATTTAAGTCAATCCCCAGCAGATGACCTTACAAAAAGCTTACTTGCCATTCCATATTCCCAATAAACAAATCCCCAATACACTTATCTCATATTACATCAATTCTCAATGGGATTTTCTTATGGATATTTTTGTATTGAATTCTCTTCTACCTTGGATGTCCAAAAGCCTGTCTCCATTCATACATTCAGGTCCAAGATGATTAAATAAGAGCAGTTGTCATACCCTAAAATTTTCCCTACTTTTTTCAATTTTTTTATCTAGCTCATGATTCTCACTTCATCTTCATATCCATAATCATTTAGAGCATTCATTTAAAGTCGCATTTAAAAAAAACAAGCATCATTGGTTCAAAGGTCCTTGTTATTTATGCCTAATAATGAGCTAGGGTTTTCTCTAGGGATTCAGTCTATGGAATATTGGTGACACACTTTATTTTGGAGGCACATCTCTTGGACTATGTCTTATGAGAAACCCTAATCTTTGGTCCATGATTTTGATTATGTGGAGTGCATCATGGGACAAATGAAATTAAGGACCACTTGCAAGTTTGACTATGGTCAAAGTCAAGCATGGGAGATTGACTTTTATTGACCTTTGTTCTTCGTGGACTTTTTTCATATTTGTTCATTGGCTATTTGCTCTAAATTCATTCAATAAGGCAAGAATCAAGATACAAGTTTAATTCAAGTTCAAATATTTGAGTCCAAAATTGGAAGGAAAACAATTCATTCTTGAGAACAAGTCACACATGCCATTCAAAGAGCCATTTTCATTACATAACCTTCAAAGTTCATTACAAAATCAAAAGTTACAAATTCTATAAAAAAAATACTACTTTGACCAAGAGTTGACTTTTATCAATTGTTGACTTTTTGGTCAAAGAGTTGACCAAAGTCAACTAACTATCCTAAACCATATCCTATTTTTCCCTTCATTTACAAGTCATCCCATATTTGTGATTCTCCAAGCCTCAAAGTCTTCAATAAATTTCCTCCTGATGCTCGAAGCTACGCGAACTATACTCGAGTGCATCGCACGCTCAAAGATACAACAGAGTCGCCATCGAACTTTATTTATTCCGAAGGAAAGGGAAAACATTGATAAAATCCAGGGGAAAGAGAAATGGGTAAGGAAGTCGGTTATGTAAGGGGAAGGTATTAGCACCCCAAACATCCATGGTACTCCATGGGAATCGTTTTCAATATTCTTTACAAGAATAGGTGTAATTATCTGGGGATTACTCGCTGAAAAGGGAAACGGGGGTTAATAGATAATTGTGCTCGCCAAGGATTTGGGCCCTCGTGCCTACTTATCCTCATTCATGCAATGAGGAAATCAGAGCTCCGTAGTTCATGGAGCTAGGACTGATGGGTTAGTTATTTTTAGTGGACAATATTAATGTTTGTGTTCTACTATCCACTGGCTTGTATGCTCGAGCATGGGAGCTTTAAGCATTTCTCTGTTTATGGTAGAATGGATAAACTCGGATCACACTCTAGCAGTTAGACATTTCTTGCTCTCACATGGAGGCTTAAGCATCGTTCACGGTAGAACGGAAGTAACACGCCCTTTCTGAAAAGCTTTTAAACTGAAAATGAAGCCCAAATGTGTCGCATTACGCGAAAAACCGGCGGGAAACGAAGACAACAGAGCCGCCACCGTGCGTTATTTATCCCAAAAGAGGGAAAGGAAACGCTCAGAGTAAACCTGGAAAAAGCATGGTCTCGCGACCAAAGAGAATGGGATCGGGAGTCGGTTATGCGAAGGGAAGGTATTAGCACCCCTACGCATCCGTCGTACTCGACGGGATCCACGCACAAAAGGAAGGAAAATGGTTGCTAAAAACACTGCTCATAAACAAACAAACACTGGCTGAAAGAGACACAAGAAAACAAACGAGACTGACTCGGCAGGATCTCGCATCCTGGGCCTACTTAGTCTATCAAGCATAGACATCAGAGTCAAAGTAGTTCGGACTGGGGGAAAACACATGCTCGCTAGGATGCCGCATCCTATGCATACGTATCTTCTTGGACAAAGAAGAATCAGAGCATCCGTAGCTCGGCTCACGCACACAAACAAAACCACAGGCAAACATGGAATCCGAATGCCAATCGCTGGACTTACATCAGATTCCGAACCAAAACACACCCACACTGGAAACCAAATGCCACTTGATGGACTTATACCGGACTCCAAGCACACAACAAGAGGATACAGAATGCCAATCGCTGGGCTTATATCCATCTCCTGACACACACAAAGACAAAACAAAAAGGGTGCCCGGAGAGATCAGCTCATCTCCTGCCTACGTACCTCATCTAGTATGAGGATCAGGGCGACGTAGTTCCCCTACACAGGGACACAAGACTAGCCTAACCAGATAACAGAGGGAGACACAACTAGGGAGACTAACTCGAGCCTAGATGTTATCATGCATAATCATCCCTAAGATAAGGTTGTTATCTAACTTGCACAGGAAGCAAGCTAAACCTAAGCACAGGCAATAGCAAAGCAAACAATCACAGATAGCACACACTATATACACACCAAGTGGGGCTCAAACAAAGGTTAGGCTGCAAGAGCAAGCCAACTGTATCAGGGTGATGTTAGCTCTTAACCTTGACATTGAGAGTCAAGGTGAAGCTGATTAAAGGTAAGTGAAAATGAGACTTCACAGCTCTTATCCCTGGCCTGGGAGAGCTTCAGACAATGAAGTGTGGGTCCAGAAAGTGGGAACCCTTCTACACTTATGACACTGACTCAACATAGATCTTGGGGTTAATGTCCACAAGGCATCAACATGTGATGTGAGCCAAGGGACGACTCAACAGAATAGCAGGAGATGGATTGCACATCTCTTGTGTCTGCCAATTACCTTATCAAAGGTCTTTTCCTGCTTGGGACAAAAGTAAACAATCACAAACATTGCCTCTTAAGGAGGACTTCAGACAGGTGCTTGGCCAAGTAACAGGCCAGGTCTTCCAGACTACATGGAGAATAGATCATTATACCTCAATGCTCAAGCTAGCAAGCAAAGCAAACAAAAGTTCACAAGGGAACTATAGCAACTAAGGTACCTGAAATCAATCCAACATAATCAGTATACCAGACAGACAAAAAGCAAACAGACAATTACAAGTCCACAGCATAAACAGATAACAAGTATCAATGCACAAAGGTGCAAGCCACAAGGCACAAACTCAAGTATCAAAACCTACAAAACAAACTCAAAGTTAGTCATAAACAAGCAATAAGCCAACTCCAATTGAGTGCACATCATCAAGCATAAGCAAATGTGCTTTTAACCTGAAACAAATGTCAAATGTGAGAGTACAAACCACTAGTACAAGACTAGGGTCAAAATGGGATCAAAAACCCAAAACAGAACATGAAACTTATCCAAGATCAAGATCAATCAATTAAGAATCAAACCCAAGTGGTTTCACATTCATATCATCAACCATTATCATTTCATACATCAATCATGGTCAACCATGCAAGTTAGAACCTCATAGAACCAAACAGAATGATTCAACTCAAATCAACTCACAAACATTTCAATAAATTCCCAAAAAATTCATGGTCAAACAGAATTCATAACATGACAATCATTCCAAATTTCAAGTCATTTGGACCAAGGGAAGCAAGTCAATTAAATTCTAAAAGTCAAATCAAGTTCAAACAAGCACATACAAGGCATCAAATTATGCATCAACTTCAAGCAAGCATAAAACAGAAACCAAGCATGATAAGTGAATGAAACCAAAGCCATGGCAAACTTCAAGATGTCTATAATACACATGCCAAATTTCAAGTCCATCCAATTAACAACAAGAATTTCACAAATCAAAGAAAATCATGTCTCACAAGAAGTCAACAATTGGTCAACCAGGAGAGAAATTATCAAACAAATAGGAAAAGCATTCAAAAATTCCAGAAAAACTCACAAGCATTCTCAACATTCATAAGTATCCTCATGCAAAAATCCAGATCAATTTGATTTCATATGGCATGGTACCAAAAATCAAGAAGTTGGACATGAAATGGTGTGACACAAATTGTTACACCTCTAATGATCATAGCATATCTCTCAAACCAGGAACTCAAAAATCACAAACCACATATCAAAATGCTCCTTAAGATGTCTAGAATGAGCATGCAAAGTTTCAAGAATTTCCAATTAAGCATCATCATTTCATGAGCAAAATACCAAGCAAGGTGCAACAAATGACATGTTCACATAAACCCTAGCCAAAACAGAAATCCACATGTGCACAATTTTATTAAAAATCATCAAAAAATTCTAGAGATTATAAGGATCGTCATGGAATAAATCTCAAATTATTTGGACAAGTATTGAAGAAGTTATGAATTTATCCTTGAGAAGAAAAATAAAAAAAATCATGTGAACAAGTGATATAAACATGGATACATGAATGAAATAAATGCCAAGACCAAAAGGAGAAAATGCTATCAGGCGGAATCGATCCATGTATCATTTCAAATCTGTGCGCGCTAGAGTGAAACGCCGCATTTCACTAATGCACCTGGCACGTTCTAATTGGCTCATGGATGAAAAACATCAAAAAACATGCAAAACGCACGGGAAATGGATCTACAGCATTCTGGAAAGTGTTCTTGAGCGCATTCAAACTGTTCTTCGTCAAAAATCCAGGTCATGAATAAATGTTCATGAAAATTTGCAAACTATACATCATTGAACTCGTCTCATCATGCACATCAACAATACAACCATGATTTATCTCAATTCTAACTATATTGTCCAGATCGAGCAAGGAAAGTTTTGAACATCAAACTTAAAAACCAGATATCTCATTCAATTCGCAATGAAATTCAAAACTACAAGTTTCAGCATGCTCTACAATAGAAGATCTACCTAAGCCATAACCTAATTTCACCAATTAGAGAATTCGAATTCCAACCTCTATGAAGATGCAGATGTGAATTCACTTGATTCAGGACCTGGAAGCTAGAAACAGATGCACAATAATGTTGAGGAAGATGAATGAAGTCAAATCTTTAGCTCAACAATGCTCAGATGCGAGGGAATCTCCAACTACCATGTGGATGCACCAAGTTCAACAGTTGCGATTCTTCAAGATTCTCCACACTTTTGCTTCAAACAGATCTTCAACAAAGCCTGTAGAAGATGATTAGCACAAGAGAGAACAGAAAGAATGATGAAATTCGATGGAAAAGTGAAAAAAAGTTTTAGAGAATTTGAGAGAATTTTAGCAATTTTCAGTTTGGATCTGAGATTGTGATTGATGATCCCAATTTTCTGTTATGATTAAGGTCTTATAGTACCTGTTAATCCACATCCTTAATCAAGATTAGCAACAATGGATTGGATTAGTGAATTGGTCATGTTATGCAATTTGGCAAAAATGCCCTTTTTCATATGTAACAAATGGAACAGTGTAATTTCATTTGCAGCAAGTCCAAATTTCTGTTTTGATGCAATTTGAATTGGTTTGGCATGAGAATTATGTGTACTTTTCAAAATGACCTTTTTTCCCACCAAAATTCAAATTGATCACTTGAAAAATGGGCTTTTTATGTGATGATTTTTTGATGAAATGTGATGATGGATTATGATAAAGCATGTCAAATGGAGTTTGCTCAAAAAAGAATCACATGAATTGGCCTAATGGTGTGCAAGTTATCCCACTTTGAAGTTCAAAATTTCTTGACAATGATTTGATCATAACTTATCAACCACAAATGAGAAATTCATGTTCTTGGACTTTTTGGAAAGGTGAGAGCAAGATCTTCAACTTTCATGTTGGACAAAATTCCATTTGAAGCTTTTATGATGATGTAAATTTGAGGAGAAGACTTTTCCATTTTTGGCAGTTTGAAATTACAGGTCACTTACTATTTTTGGAAACTTTTCATCTGACCTCAAATTCTTCAATCTTGATCTTTGAAATGTCAAATGAGACTTGTATGGACATGAATGAAGCCTTTCAAACCATCTCCCACCTTCAAATCCATGAATTCAGGCACAGTTGACCATAGTTGACTTTCTAGGGTTTCTGGTGGATTGAACAATGACTGATGACTTCTGAGCACCCAATCTTTGACCAAACCACTTCAAAAGGACCCCTAGGTCATGTGAACATGTTGAACCAACCCTAGGGTTTTGCCTCAATAGAAATTGCACTTGCTTGCTTGATTGACTGATTCTCCTGACCAGTTGACCTAATCTTGTCTGATGACTTGCACTTGGGCAAATGGACAATGCAATGTTATGCAGTGGACAATGTTAATGTTATGACCTAATATGAAAATGTATGTACAAAAGGTAGGTGCAAATTTGAGGTGCTACAGCTGCCCCTATTCAATCAACTGGGAACCCGAATGGATGAGAGCAACGGCTGTCAGACTTTCAGGGTAAACAGGGATTGAATACCAAGAACCGTAGAAATTTGCACAATGCATGGATCCAGCAATGAAAATGTCCACTAGGATCTGATATTTATTACGGGGAATTTTGATTCTTTTCTGGTTCTTTTTCTTCTCAAAGGTACAACCACCTCCAGACATCTCAAGACGACGAATGGGAACAGAAATCACAACTAGACGTCAACGGACGACTAGGAAACACTCAACGTTTACCGAGACCAACGGAGAGGTAACTCAACTGGAGGACGACCAGGAAAAAGTCGACGTTTACCAAAACCAACGGAGAGGTAACCAGACATCAACGGACGACGGATGAACTGGGAAGACTCGACCAGACGTCAACGGACGAAAGGGAGAAGCTCGACGTTTATCGACACCAACGGAGAAGGAGAAAACTCGACCAGACGTCAACGGACGAAAGGGAGAAGCTCGACGTTTATCGACACCAACGGAGAAGGAGAAAACTCGACCAGACGTCAACGGACGAAAGGGAGAAGCTCGACGTTTATCGACACCAACGGAGAAGGAGAAAACTCGACCAGACGTCAACGGACGAAAGGGAGAAGCTCGACGTTTATCGACACCAACGGAGAAGGAGACCAGACATCAACGGACGACGGATGAACTGGGCAGAAAGCAATACATCTAGATGTCAACGGACAACTAGGAAAAACTCGACGTTTATCGACACCAATGGAGAGGAGGATCTGAGGAAAATACAACTAGATATCAACGGATAACTGGGAAAAACTCGACGTTTATCGAACCCAACGGAGAGGAGGAGCCACTTCACTAAGGAAGGGGGATGACAACCGGAAACTGAATAGGACGCCCACCGACGACTCTACTGGGGATTCTGGCTGGGAAGCAACCAGACATTAACGAATGACTGGGGAATAGGATACACAATCAGACGTCAACGGACGAATGAGAAAAACTCAACGTTTACCGAGACCAACGGAGAGGTAACTCTGCATGGGGAAATACATCACCAACAACCGTCAACAGACGATCGGGAAAAACTCAACGCTTATCGAAACCAACGGAGAGGTAACTCTGGGGGGAATCAACAGCCATTAACTAATGATCTGTGGGGAATAAGCAACTATACGTCATCGGACGCATAGGAAAAACTCAACGTTTACCAAGACCAACGGAGAGGTAACTCCTACTGGGGAGAGAGAACAAGACTCAACCAAACGTCAACGGACGATTGGGAAAAACTCGACGTTTATCGACACCAACGGAGAGGAGGAAACTCGACCGAACGTCAACGGACGAACGGGAGAAGCTCGACGTTTATCGACACCAACGGAGAAGGAGAACAGACATCAAAGGATGACTAGGAAAGGAGATACAACTAGATATCCACGGATAACTAGGAAAAACTCGACGTTTATCGAAACCAACGGAGAGGTAGCTCACTGGGGATCAAGGTCACGACAGGGAGCAGACGGGAAGGAACACCAAGGATGCCGGGTTGTAGGCATGAAAAAGGTGATCTACCAAAGCGTGAATTGGTTTGTAGTCCAACACACTCATCATCCTGAAGAGGGCTAGAAAAGCGATCTTGTTAAAGGATGGACATTCGATTCCGAACAAAGGAATACGAATCTTACTCAGTTGGGGAAACGAACAAAAGGGTTCAACCAAAGAGCGCATGAGATATATTATCTATAGCCGTCAAAACGTAGATAATACACTCGCATGGAAGATTATCCTAACCGGGTTGTAGGTTGTTAAAGGATAAATCGACCGAAATCGTGAATTGGTGTGTGTTCCAAAACACTCAACATCCTGAAGAGAGCGAGCAAAGCAATCTTGTTAAAGGATGGACATTCGATTCCGAACAAAGGAATACGAATCTTACTCTGATGGTGAAAACAATCAAAAGACTGACCAAAGAGCGCATGAGGTATATTATCTATAGCCGTCAAAACGTAGATAATACCCTCGCATGGAAGATTATCCTAATCGGGTTGTAGGTTGTTAAAGGATAAATCGACCGAAAAAGAAAGGCATCGGGGTACCAGGACTAGGTATGCAAAGATGACCAATCAAAAGGGGAAACCACAAACATTACCGGCAAATGGTGAATGAAAGAGGACCCGCTGGGGATAAAGTTGCTGACTCGGAGCACATATCCAAAAGGAAGGGGAAGACCCGCTGGGGGGATAAGATTGTTTAATCAAAGAAAATATCCGAAAGGGGAAAGGAATATCAATACCGACTGGATAATGATAACCACAAAGAGGGGATTACATCTACCGGTTAGTAGGTAGAAAACCACGGAACAGTAACCGTCATCACTAGGATGAGCACAAGGGTTGACTCCACAAAGGGGAGAAAAGAGGATTCACATCTACCCGATAGTAGGTAGAAGACCACAAAGATAGGACTTACAACTGCTGGTTTGTAGGCAGAGGCCACCAAAATCTGCTGAGGATAAGATGAATGAGTGTCGGTTAGTGAGCAACTATTCATGTATACCACAGGGAAGCACAGGAAGCACAGGAGACAGGCAATAGGAAGCCAATTCAAGATCGATCCAAAAAGGCAGACTAAATCAAGACTCATCCTAATGAGGAAAGAGCTCAATAGGGAAAACCCATTCCATTAGGTGTGGGGAGGGAACGGAAACAGCCGCCATCCACGAGGATATAACTCAGTGGGGAGCGCAGAAGGAAATGACAGACACTTTCTGCTTAAGGGGTCGACTCTATATGGAGAGATCAGACACACCCATATCTGCTAGGAGAATCAATCCAAGCTTGCCAAATGCTATCAATTCTGGGGAGTAGCACTGCTGGGAATACCCGCTCACTTGCGGAATCACTTGTTGGGAAAACACCTTTCTACCCTGCTGGGGAACCCAATTCTGAAATCGATCCAAGCGATGCTAAACTCTTTCCAACGACCCATTCTCGGATGATCACCGCGGCCTCGGGCTAATGGATGCGTTTGCAATGCCGATGCATGAGTTTTTTTTTTTAGCGTAATGCCCCATGATTATGGAAATGCTACGCACTAGCGATGCAATATGCTATGCTTATCTAAATGATGAATGCATAAAAACACATCTCCTACAGAGACAACACCGGGGAGCTCCAGGAACTCTGCTGAAGATTTCATTACCACGTCCATTTCCACCCTGCTGGGGAAAGACAACCTTTGCTGGGGATGACCTCCATCGACCCGAACTGCTTGGGAATTACCCTGCTATGGGATGCAACCAATGCTTATCTCTACTGGGGATGATTTCACCGGACTCGATCCACTAGGGGATCCTGCTAGGGGAAAACCATCAACACACACCCTTTGCTATGGGGATCCACTAGGGGAAAACACTCCACACCCTGATGGGGAAATGCATAACTCCGTTGGGAAAGGCCTACACCACTCTACTGAGGAAATAATATACTAGGCCACCCTGGGGATAGACATCCATAACACTGCCGGGGACAAGCGTTCACGACCACACTGGGGATACATCCTCCACCCTTAGGAACAATCTACCCACTGACGCTTCCACTGGGGTTACGACAACCTTCAGGCTCGCCGAGGAGACACCGATCTCGAATCTGCCAGGGAGATAACACTCTCAAGTCCACTGGGGAGATACGGCTTATTTGACACGGAACACCTGTCAATTCGTCGAACACTGGCATTCATCATCCACCCACAGTGTCGACTTTCCACTTTTGAGAACTCCCAGACTCGTCTGGACTTTTCTGATTCATCACCTTGTATTCCCGACTCCCCCGTACTTCACGGAGATCGAACTCCTGGGATTCATATAAATCTTCCAACCCTCGGACTTTGAAGAGTCTTCTTGATTAACCCTCCAGGATCGTCGTCGTAATCCTTCACCGTCCTTTCATTGTCCGTCTATCCCTTGCCCCTGGTTGGACTCTGTGGGGATCTCTTTTTTCAAGAGGCTTCATACCGCAACCTGCCAGTGAATGAAGGTATCTAACAGCACCTGCACAAGAGATTATTAGATAAAAGCGTGCCCCAGGCGTGCGAACACTTCAACATCTTGGTCGCTCAGACTTCCGAATACAATTTCCAGATTTCAACCTTATAAGCATGCACCGGAAGGGATCTCTATGTTACAAAATGCAACTATTCTTATAAAAAATAAACGGATGTTTTTGCAATCAAAGCGGTAATGAAGACAAAAACAAAATTATTTGACTGAACACGCATTTTATTGACTGAAAAAGGAGGTGGCTCAAAACCGAGCAACACACAGGAAGCAATCCCTGAAAAGAGGTGATCGCGCACAAAAGAAAAAAATCTATCCTAGTGGCAATGTGAAACCGTGATCTCATCGGGTTCCAACTCGGTTACGCCCCATATGTCCTCAAGACTTTCCGCACTTTTTGTTTTCTGAACAAGACGCTTCTGATCGATCCCTGTCGGAGATTAGCCGAGTCGTATCCAAAGGCACAAACGATCATGATGGACGCAGTTGTTCGTTTCAATCCCTCTTTTGCCTGGACCGCCCTTTCGGGTTTTCAGTCCACCGGGATACCCTTTTTTGCCCAAGTCGCCCTTGTGGGGTTTTCGACTTGCCGGGTGTACAGTTCTTTTCTTTTCTTATCCCTAACTTTTGCCCGAACCTTTTCATTCTTCCTTTTTTTGTTCGTCGGGATGCCTTTTTTTGCCTGGACTCTTTTATTTTATTTTTTTGTCCAGCGGGTCAATTTTACGAAGTATTTTCTAACTGCGTCCGCATTCACAGGGGATGGAAAATCTTCATCATCCGTGGTTGTCGACAACAAGGCTCTATCAGAGAAAACCTTTTTGACCACGAATGGGATCCATAAATGTATATCCACTTGCCCCTACGATCGTTGAGGAAGAAGGATCCTTTTCAATACCAGCCCTTTCACGTGGTACGCACGAGGTCGCACTTCTTAGTTAACAACACGCTTCATTCACTGGGTACAACTGCTCCATGACAAGTAACTGTCAGCCTCTTTCCTCAGTCAGGCTCAACGTGTCATACCGAGTCCTTATCACCTCAGCCTTCTCTAATTAGGACCTCAAATGGTAGCACCGATTCCTTCTCATACCCCTCCGAGGAAGGCGTTGCCCCAGTAGACGTACGCACCGAAAATTAATACCCAGGATACAAGCTTCGTTCTCAGCCATCATTGTTGGTGCATTCACATGTTATTCGGGCAACGAAAGGGAACGTGGGATCCCTTTGGCGTAAGCAAAGCATCACTGACTTATCCATATTACTTTCCCCTTCAAACATCAGAATCCGTTCAGATTCAGGGTCAGGCCCCTCCTCCGGGATCGGTTCCTCACAATCTTTTGATTTGAGCACCTCGAGATGTCCTCATCAGGGAACTCAAACTTCCTTGGTTGATAATCCTCAATGGGTCGCTGGGCGAGATAATCAGACAATACACTCCACTTGATTGCTTTCCGAGAGGTATACTGACTATCGTATTCAATCAACATCATCTGCCCTCTCGCAACCCGTCCGGTCAACGCTAGCTTCTTCAAGCACATACTTGATCAGATCCATCTTAGGAATCCACAAAGTGGTATGAATCAGCACACTGTCTCAGTCGGCGAGCAGCCTATGCCAAAGTACATCAAGTTTTTTTCGAGCAGTGAGTGTATTGTTTCACAGCCGACAAACTTTTTGCTTAGGTAAAATTGCATGCCCTTTTCAACCAGACTTGTCATGCTGACCCAATACGCACCTCATAGACCCCTCGAGGGCTGTCACTTACAGATTTAATGACCGTCTCTCCACCAGAGTCATCAGAATCAGAGGTTCTTGCAACTTATTTTTCAATGCCCCTTGGCAATCATTATCCACCTGACCGTTTGCTTTCTTTTTGTTTTTGGTTCAGGCATTTCTTGTTTCCTTTTTTCCTTCTTCTTTTTCTTTCTTTCTTTCTCTTTTTTTTTTTTTTTGCAGGATCGACCTCGATTCCTCTTTCGTTCACAATAAGCCTCGGCAACTTACCGGACAGCACTCCACAAGTGCACTGATTCGGACTCAACCTCAGTCTGAGTTATCTCAACCTGGCCAAACGACTTGCCCCGGATTCACCAGATGCCCTTCTTCTGCTTGGGACTTTGCTATCATGTCATCAACATAGCATTTGATTCCACGATGAATCATATCATGAAACAAAGTCACTCTGATACGTGGCATCGGTATTCCTGAGACCGGTTAGCATCGCCTTCGCTCTTGACACTTGCCTCCAGGCGGAACCATCTTTCACTTCCTTTCCGACCTCGGCGGTGCCTGGATTATCAATCTTGAGTCGCTCCTCGTGCGGTTGAATTACCTTCTCCTCTTGTCTTAACAACCTGGCTAAATCCAGCAGATCACAATCTTCTTCGCCTTATTCTTCGGCATGATAGATCGGATTGTCGAAGTCATACAGAGGTGTAACCAAATTGTTATCAATGAGATCAGGAGAAAAGTCGCTTTTGAGGTCAGAACCAAATAAATCAAAAGGAAAGGGAAAGAAAAACATTGCCATTTTTATTTCTTAAAACTGCAAAAATAAGTGAAAAACAGGGAACACCGCTTTTAATCACAAAAACATCCATTTATTACTGATGCAAAATGTTGCACAATGAAACACATGAGATGGCCCTTACAATGGACCATTACGTTTCGGGCAAAACGTATGGCTTTCATGCAAACAGAATTGAAAACACAGAAATATTATTCTTCTGAATGAGTGACTGCGGCGATCTTGGAGGCCTTCCAATTCTCTGGTACGCACGATTTTATCCATGCCTCGAGCTCGCAGTCATGGTCAATCTCTTCACTCACTGAACGAGCATGATCAGGATCTAGCATTCCTGCACTGACAAAGGTGTACGGTGGACGACATCCTCTGTTTGGTCTAGTCGACTTTTGATCTGGCTGATAACCGACCCCAAACATGTCTGCTTTTACCACAATATCAATGATTCTTCCCCAGCCTCGGGCCTCTCTGTTCCTCACCACTTCCAGGGCTTGTTTATAAGAGGAAATGGACAACCTTCTCTCTTTCTCAGCAACAAGGGCATTTTCCACCTTGACGGTTTCAATTGCTTGACTTGGTGTTTCAACTTTTTCACTGTCCATTTCTACTTCCTTCATCCTCTGAGTCGTATCCCCCTTCAATACACACCCCTCTGTGGTGACAGCCGCACAACAATTATCAATACCGGGGAAAGCTCCATCCTTCAACAGAGGTTTTGGGACCACAGACCTTGGACCCTTTAACTGATCCTCCTCAGTCACCTCCATTCTTCTCTTGTCCTTTTTCACCATCTTCACTTTTATAGGACCCTGCCTGGGTACGGGGTTAACATCACCATTCATTATCTGTGCCAAGCTGATGGTCTTGGAGTCCACCATGTCCTGGACGACATGTTTGAAAGCTCTACAACCCTCAATGCTGTGCCCGGGTGCCCCAGAATGGAAATCGCATTTAGCATTCTCATCATAGTTTGGAGGCCTCCGCTGCCGTTCTACGGGAATCAGTATTCTTGGCCGGACTAACCCCAGATCCTTCAACCTTCTGAACAGAGGAGTATAAGTCACAGGTGGCTCCTCAAACTGACGTTCCTCCTTCTTCTTCTTCGCTTGGCTCTTAGCTTTCATTACTTTCTGTTGAGGTGGTGGTTGTTGCTGTGGTACAGGCGGATTACCAACAGGAGGGCTTACAGCGGCAGCATAAGGGTGATAACGATCCTTACCGCGTTCCTTCTTTGTTTCCACACCTCCTGATTCAACTTCCTTTTTGAGCGGACCACCGTTAGAGGGTTTCTTTGCTACTGTGCCAGAGGGGTTTGTCACTTCGGATGATGGAGCCTTTCCCTGAACTTTCTTCTTGATCATCCAGCCCTCAATCCTTTCCAATCTCTCAGCCATGGCTTTCTGCCCCAGGGCAAGCCCTTGCACAACACTGAACAACTCCCTCATCATCTCTTTCATTTCAAGAATGTTGGTGTTGAGTGGATCCATCAGTTTGGATTTGTCGCCCCCAGCAGGATATCTGAGCAGACGAGCTATGCGCACCGGTTGACACCTACAAAACAGCAAATGGGTTAGTATGACTCACGCATGCAATGTCTGTCCGTACCAGGAATATTCAGTCCTTTGATTCTAGCGTCACTGAGACAAATAACTTTTTCATCAACATTCGGACATCTGGATGTCTCTCAACCAGAATCTTAATCAAAAATGGACCCTGAGTACGGGTAGACATGAGTTGAATGCAGGTGAATGCGAAATGAGAATGATGCAAATGCATGAATGCAGATCACTGTGCCACCAAGTCATCTGAAGACCCATCAAGTCTCTGAACCAGTCACAGTCTTCTGAGGGACTAAGTCACCATAAATCCGACTTGGGGAGTTCCGAAATAAACGGAACCGGAGATTACATCTTATCATCACAGGAACATCCACTGAACGGACGACAACCAGATCCTCTGAACCAGTACTCTCAAATTCAACCCGGGGATCCGAAATAAATGGAACCCGCTGATAAACCACGGACACAACTCCAACGTCCCAGAAATAAATGTCCATAATTCACAGTCACTATCAGTACCCAGAGTCACCAACAAGTCACCATCAAGTCAGCAACAGTACCTGTGATAATGATCATTCCCTCCCCACTCACGGGTGTCATCTAGGCCAGGGTAAGGTCGAGAGAAACGCAGGATAAACAACCCTTTCAAGAATATCATCCTGTGCACACCCGACATATGCACCGATAATACCCCATCAGAGTCTGAACTGCTCGTGATATCAATGTTCCGCTAAGTGGCGCATACCACCCGCTTCCCATGAATCACTCTATTCCTAGGTTTCCTAGATTTCATTCATAGCCTGGGTATTGGGCCTTTTACCTCGAGTAACTCCCACCCCAAACAGAGAAACACAGCACAGCCAGCACAGATGAATATGAATGAATGCAAACATTAATGCACACAATAAATGCAAACAATAAATGAATGAATGCAATAAATAACAGCAAACAGCAACCAAAACCCTAACCTAGAGAGCGCTAGGAAAGACTCGCTCAGGGAAGATGGACCAGCAAGAGGTCAACTTCTCTACTATCCCCAATGGAGTCGCCAGCTGTCGCATTACGCGAAAAACCGGCGGGAAACGAAGACAACAGAGCCGCCACCGTGCGTTATTTATCCCAAAAGAGGGAAAGGAAACGCTCAGAGTAAACCTGGAAAAAGCATGGTCTCGCGACCAAAGAGAATGGGATCGGGAGTCGGTTATGCGAAGGGAAGGTATTAGCACCCCTACGCATCCGTCGTACTCGACGGGATCCACGCACAAAAGGAAGGAAAATGGTTGCTAAGAACACTGCTCATAAACAAACAAACACTGGTTGAAAGAGACACAAGAAAACAAACGAGACTGACTCGGCAGGATCTCGCATCCTGGGCCTACTTAGTCTATCAAGCATAGACATCAGAGTCAAAGTAGTTCGGACTGGGGGAAAACACATGCTCGCTAGGATGCCGCATCCTATGCATACGTATCTTCTTGGACAAAGAAGAATCAGAGCATTCGTAGCTCGGCTCACGCACACAAACAAAACCACAGGCAAACATGGAATCCGAATGCCAATCGCTGGACTTACATCAGATTCCGAACCAAAACACACCCACACTGGAAACCAGATGCCACTTGATGGACTTATACCGGACTTCAAGCACACAACAAGAGGATACGGAATGCCAATCGCTGGGCTTATATCCATCTCCTGACACACACAAAGACAAAACAAAAAGGGCGCCCGGAGAGATCAGCTCATCTCCTGCCTACGTACCTCATCTGGTATGAGGATCAGGGCGACGTAGTTCCCCTACACAGGGACACAAGACTAGCCTAACCAGATAACAGAGGGAGACACAACTAGGGAGACTAACTCGAGCCTAGATGTTATCATGCATAATCATCCCTAAGTCAAGGTTGCTATTAAACTTGCACAGGAAGCAAGCTAAACCTAAGCACAGGCAATAGCAAAGCAAACAATCACAAATAGCACACACTATATACACACCAAGTGGGGCTCAAACAAAGGTTAGGCTGCAAGAGCAAGCCAACTGTATCAGGGTGATGTTAGCTCTTAACCTTGACATTGAGAGTCAAGGTGAAGCTGATGAAAGGTGAGTGAAGATGAGACTTCAAAGCTCTTATCCCTGGCCTGGGAGAGCTTCAGACAATGAAGTGTGGGTCCAGAAAGTGGGAACCCTTCTACACTTATGACACTGACTCAACATAGATCTTGGGGTTAATGTCCACAAGGCATCAACCTGTGATGTGAGCCAAGGGACGACTCAACAGAATAGCAGGAGATGGATTGCACATCTCTTGTGTATGCCAATTGCCTTATCAAAGGTCTTTTCCTGCTTGGGGACAAAAGTAAACAATCACAAACATTTCCTCTTAAGGAGGACTTCAGACAGGTGCCTGGCCAAGTAACAGGCCAGGTCTTCCAGACTACATGGAGAAGAGATCATTATACCTCAATGCTCAAGCTAGCAAGCAAAGCAAACAAAAGTTCACAAGGGAACTATAGCAACTAAGGTACCTGAAATCAATCCAACATAATCAGTATACCAGACAGACAAAAAGCAAACAGACAATTACAAGTCCACAGCATAAACAGATAACAAGTATCAATGCACAAAGGTGCAAGCCACAAGGCACAAACTTGTAAGAACAAAAATTGTTCTACAACAGATTCCTTGATTTTGATGATAACAAAGGATGAAACCAAAAATGGCACCCTAACGAAAAGTTTCTAAGTGTGCAGGGTTCTAAAGATAGAAGAAATAAATCTGATGATGTCATCAGATGCACAACAAGATCAGATACAAATTATCAAGTATCAGAAGCATCTAAAGTGGAATCTCGTTTCAAGAAGCTCTGACTCTGGACAAAACTGCAAAGTATCAGAAGCATCTGAACATGAAGTAAAGTCTAGAAGCTCTGATTCTGGAGAAACGTTATCAGCGCCATCTGAACTCTCAAGAGATCAACATCAGAAGCAAGATTCCAAGATTCTCCAGAAACACAAATACTCTGATTATGGATTTGCTAATCATGAAAGAGTAACGTTGAAGACAAGTAAAGATTTTCAAATTGGATTTCCTGATTAAGAAAGAGACGTTAATCTCCGCTTCCAAGAGAAAAGATACTACTTGTGGTAAGTAGTCACTTCAAAGATGAAAAGTTAAACTGCAGAAGCTATTTAAGTGATGGAGTAAACTCAGTTTAATATCCACCAGATTCAACTCTACTCCAACTCATATATAAATAGAGATGCAATCAACATTCAGTAAGCAAGAAATCAACTAGCCAAAACTATACTGAATTATTTCACGCTCAAGAAAATCATCTTTGCTCTCAAAGAATTTCACTAAGCTTTTGCTTATTAAGTGAAAAATCTGTTCTTAAGTTTGTAATACTTGCTTTCTTAGAAGCACTCTAGATTACATATCTTGTATCTATCTTTTATTTGATTTCCTCAAGTGACTCTTTGTAGTCAGTAGACTTGAGAAGACTAAGAGTTTTTCTTCTCTCTTAGGTGTTGTTTGTAATCTTTCAAGATTAGTGGATTAAGTCCTTGTTGAAGGCGAAATCACCTTGGCCGGGTGGACTGGAGTAGCTTTGTGTTATAAGCGAACCAGTATAAAATCATTGTGTGATTTTTATTTTGAAAAGCGCTTATTTTTCAAACAATTCAAACCCCCCCTTTCTTGTTTTTCTCACCTTCAATTGGTATCAGAGCTCCGGCTTTGTTATTGATTTTCAAATCAAACACTTAACCGTGTAGAGAGATCCAGTGCGAGAAAAACAAATGGCTCACTCAAATGAAAGAGATTCTTACAATGCTAAACCTCCTGTTTTTGATGGAGAAAAGTTTGATTACTGGAAAGACAGAATCGAAAGTTTCTTTCTGGGTTATGATGCTGACCTCTGGGACATTGTCACAGATGGATACAAACCTCCAGTCTTAAATGGAGCTGAAGTTCCCAGAAGCAAAATGACAGAAGATCAGAAACGTGATTTCAAGAATCACCACAAGGCCAGAACAATACTTCTAAATGCTATATCATACAACGAATACGAAAAGATCACCAACAGAGAGACGGCTAAAGATATACTTGACTCTCTGAAGATGACCCATGAAGGAAACTCCCAAGTCAAGGAGACGAAGGCTCTGGCGCTGATCCAGAAATATGAAGCCTTCAAGATGGAAGATGACGAAGCTATAGAAGCTATGTTTTCCAGATTCCAAACTCTTATTGCAGGTCTTAAAGTGCTTGACAAAGGATACACGACTGCAGATCATGTTAAGAAGATAGTCAGAAGTCTGCCAAAGAAATGGAGACCAATGGTTACTGCTCTGAAGTTATCAAAGGATCTGAACAATATCAGCCTTGAAGAACTTGTTAGCTCTCTCAGAAGTCATGAGATAGAACTAGAGGAGGATGAGCCTCAGAAAAGAAACAAGTCAGTGGCGCTGAAGTCCAGACCTGAAAGACGGAAGTCAGACAGAACCAAAGCTCTCCAGGCAGAAACTGCAGATACTGACGACTCTGAACCTGAAGACTCTGATGATGAAGAAGAACTGTCCTTACTAACCAGAAGAGTTAAGCAACTCTGGAAAAGAAGGAACAACAACAACTTCAGAAGATCAAGACCCAGAGGGGATAGATCAGAGTCAACTTCAAAAGGTAAACCTAATAAAGATATTACCTGTTTTGAATGTAAAGAAACAGGTCATTACAGAAATGAATGCCCCAAGCTGAAGAAAGACAACTCTAGAAAAGAAAGCTTCAAGAAGAATACCTTCAGAACAAAGAAAGGACTAATGGCCACCTGGGACGATAGTGAATCAGGATCATCAGAATCTGACTCTGATGAACAAGCCAACGTAGCACTTATGGCTACCACATCCAGCAGCTCAGATGAAGAATCTGAAGAGGTATTTTCTGAACTTTCTAGATCTGACTTAGAATCATGTTTATCAGAAACTCTTACCTCTCTTCAGAAATTAAAACAAAAAGTTAAAAGCATTAAAGGCCTTCTTAAAGCAAAATCTGAAGAATGTAGTAAACTTGAGACAACAATTCTAGCACAAGAAGATACTATCAGATCTTTAACGTTAGAAAAAGATGGAGCTAAAACCAAAAGCTTAGAATTAGAAGAAGCGTTGTCTCAAGCACCACAAACTTCAAATGAAATTATTTATAAATATGAAGAAGCCTTTCAAAAATTTCTGAAGAATGGAATAGATAGGAGTATTATGGCATCCATGATTTATGGAGTAAGTCAGAATAATAAAAAGGGAATTGGGTATGATTCTGAGGAACATAAAACCTCTACCAGTAACCAAATTAAATCACCTTTTTCATATCACTACACACACACACAAGAACACAAATTTAAAAATGCTAGAAGACCCAAAGTTGTGAGAAACTCTGGGAAAACTAATCTAAAAGGACCCAAGAGATTCAGGGTACCGAAAGATAAGATTATCTATGTTGCAGATATCCTATGCAGCAAAGTTCAGACACCAGTCATGGTACCTGGACTCTGGATGCTCGCGACATATGACGGGAAGAAAGTCTATGTTCCAAAGCCTGGAACTTAAAGACGCTGGATTTGTAGGCTTCGGAGGAGATCAGAAAGGAAGGATCAGAGGCTCCAGAACTATTGGTAATGGTACTCTTCCCTCTATATCTGATGTTCTTTATGTAGAAGGATTAATGCATAACTTGTTATCCATAAGTCAATTAAGTGATAACGGTTATGATGTAATCTTTAATCAAAAAGCGTGTAAAGCCATTAGTCAGAACGATGGCTCTGTCCTTTTCACAGGCAAGAGGAAAAACAACATTTATAAAATAAATCTTTCTGATTTAAAAGATCAAAATGTTAAATGTTTAATGTCAGTTCACGAAGAGCAATGGGTATGGCATAGACGCTTAGGCCACATTAGCATGAGAAAACTCTCTCAGCTAACTAAACTTGAGTTAGTCAGAGGCTTACCTAAACTGAAGTTTTCTTCAGATGCTCTGTGTGAAGCTTGTCAAAAAGGAAAGTTTTCAAAAACATCTTTTAAAAAGAAAAATGTTGTTTCTACCTCTAAGCCTCTGGAGCTTCTTCACATTGACTTATTCGGTCCTGTGAAAACAGCATCAGTCAATGGAAAGAAGTATGGACTAGTAATCGTTGATGATTACAGCCGCTGGACATGGGTAAAATTCCTAAAGCACAAGAGTGAGTCTCACTCTGTATTCACCAGTTTCTGTTCTAAAGTGCAAAAAGAATTTGACTCTAAAATTGTTAGAGTCAGAAGTGATCATGGTGGAGAATTTGAAAATAAAGATTTTGAAGAATTATTTGATTCTAATGGAATATCCCATGATTTCTCCTGCCCTAGAACTCCACAACAAAATGGAGTTGTAGAGAGGAAGAATAGGACACTCCAAGAAATGGCCAGAACCATGATCAATGAAACAAATGTAGCAAAGCACTTTTGGGCAGAAGCTGTAAATACAGCGTGTTACATTCAGAATAGAATCTCTATTAGACCTATTCTGGAAAAGACTCCCTATGAACTGTGTAAGGGAAGAAAACCCAACATTTCATATTTTCATCCTTTTGGATGCATTTGTTTTATATTAAATACTAAAGAACATCTGAACAAGTTTGATTCCAAAGCACAGAAAGGTATTATGTTAGGATACTCAGAACGCTCTAAAGGCTATAGAGTATACAACACAGAAACCAAAATTGTGGAGGAATCAATTCATGTTAGATTTGATGATAAGCTTGACCCTGAAAAGTCAAAGCTAGTTGAAAAGTTTGCAGATTTAGAGATCACTCTGGTAGAATCTGAGAAAACTCCAGAAGCAACTGTCACTCCAGACTCTGAAGAAATTAAATCTCCAGAAATTCCAAGGAAAGTTAAAAGTCGTATTAACGTATCTGAAGATTTGATTTTGGGAAACAAAGATGAACCTGTTAGAACCAGATCTACCTTCAGAACTTCTGAAGATATTCCTCTGGGACTAGTGTCTCTGATTGAGCCTATGTCCTGTGATGAAGCTCTTCAAGATAACGATTGGGTGGCAGCTATGCAAGAAGAGTTAGATCAATTCTCCAAGAATGATGTCTGGGATCTCGTTCCTAAACCCAGAGGCACTCATGTCATTGGAACCAGATGGATTTTCAGAAACAAGCTGAACGAGAAAGGAGAAGTTGTCAGAAACAAAGCTCGACTGGTAGCTCAAGGTTATAGTCAACAAGAAGGTATTGATTATAATGAAACTTTTGCTCCAGTCGCGAGGTTAGAATCTATTCGTCTTCTTGTATCTTTTGCTATTAATCATTCTATCAAATTATACCAAATGGATGTCAAAAGTGCATTTCTTAATGGTTATATTTCAGAAGAAGTATATGTCAATCAACCTCCAGGTTTTGAAAATTCAAACTTTCCAGAACATGTTTTCAAACTTAAGAAATCCTTATATGGACTTAAACAAGCTCCCAGAGCTTGGTATGAACGCTTAAGCAATTTTCTTCTGGAACAAAATTTTATCAGAGGGAAAGTTGATTCTACACTCTTCTGTAAAAACCTTAATAATGATCTCATGATATGCCAAATTTATGTTGATGATATTATTTTTGGTTCTGCTAATATCTCTGTTTGCCAAGAATTTTCTAAGTTAATGCAGGCAGAATTTGAAATGAGTCTAATGCAAGAACTAAAGTTCTTTCTGGGAATTCAAATCAATCAAACTCCAGAAGTCACGTACATTCATCAAAGCAAGTACATTAAAGACGTTCTGAAGAAGTTTGACATGACTGAATGCAACTCTGCAAAGACTCCCATGCATCCAACTTGCATTCTGGAAAAGGAAGAGGTAAGCAGCAAGGTTTGTCAGAAGCTCTATCGAGGTATGATAGGCTCTCTTCTCTATCTGACTGCTACTCGTCCTGATATTCTCTTTAGCGTCTGTCTTTGTGCCAGATTCCAATCAGATCCTAGAGAATCTCATTTAACAGCTGTTAAGAGAATTCTTAAGTATCTGAAAGGAACTCCTAACCTGGGCCTGATGTATGAGAAAACATCAGAGTATAGGCTTTCTGGTTATTGTGATGCAGATTATGCAGGAGATAGAATAGAACGAAAAAGCACATCTGGAAATTGCCAGCTTCTGGGAAACAATCTAATCTCCTGGGCTAGCAAAAGACAGTCAACTATCGCTCTATCAACTGCAGAAGCAGAATATATCTCAGCATCACTGTGCACAACTCAGATGCTCTGGATGAAGCATCAACTAGAAGATCTTCAGATATTTGAGAGTAACATTCCTATCCTTTGTGATAATACTGCTGCTATTTGTTTGAGTAAGAATCCTATTTTACATTCCAGAGCTAAACACATAGAAATTAAACATCATTTTATTAGAGACTATGTTCAGAAAGGGATAGTAACGCTGAAGTTCATTGATACAGAACATCAATGGGCAGATATCTTTACTAAGCCTCTAGCTGAAGATAGATTTCTTTTTATCTTAGAGAATCTGAACATTAAAAATTGTCCTGAGTAAAATTTGGCTCTGAACATGTAAAATGAGACTCTGATAAAAACAAATACACTTCTGCCTCTGACTCTGATACTTCTACAAGTTTAGAAGATATCTGAATCAGAAATCTTCAGAAACCAATCTCTTGGTATTCCTGAAGATCAGATACATTAAACACGTGGAGCTCTGAGCGTCAAACCTTAGAACTTCTAGACAGCTGTCAAGAAATTCAAAAGGCAGACGTTTGAGTTTTCCTCGAGCAGTGTGCAAACTGTGGGATTAGACATTCATTTATTAGCTGTAATCATTTTTCCCCCAAACGTGCTATTTTGGTTTTTGTGCTAACGCTGGTATGTGTGTCGTTTTGCATGCGTTTTTACTTAGGTATATAAACACTTTTCTCACATTTCACACACTTATCACTCTCACTCACTCTAAAACCCTAAACCCTTCTCTGCAAGTTCTCTGCAAGTTCTCTGCAAGTTCTTCATCTTCTCCTTCAATCTTCTTCATGGATGCTCAACAGCAAGAAGTTTTTAACTTCTCCCAACAGATGGAATCCGCTTCTAATCCCCAAACCTCAAACACTCAAACACCTACTGTTACAGGCGTCACCATAACCCCTGTTTATCAAGAACCCCACATTCTTGACCGAGAAAGCCACATAAACCTTTCAACTCCCTTTGAAGGTTTGGATGTTTTGTGTGAATCCTTGGTTGATTTTGACAACCTAAGAAGAAATGGCGTTGATCTCACTAGGGAACTTCGTCAACAAGGATGGGAAACCTACTTCGACAGGCTTTATGGTCCAATCTACCCTCTTCTAGTCAAGGAGTTCTGGAGACATGCTGATGCAGATGACCAATTCATTGTCTCGTTTGTTCTAGGGGTAAAAATCGTTATCACTGAAGCATCAATTGCTTCCTTGCTGAACATGGAGAAAACTGGAGGTAAAAGGATTTACAACATTCCTCCAAGGTCAAAGCGCATCACTGAAGTCATCAACCCAACAATCTTCAAACCTAATGATGAAGGAAACCCCTCTAAGAACAAGGAGCTTCACCAGAACCTCCGAGTTTGGCTGAAGATAATTCTGGGAACAATCCATCACCGTCCAGCCTCTAACTCTTCAGATTATATCAATGCAGACCAGAAATGCATTCTGTACTGCATTCAGAAGGGTATCAAGATCAACCTCCCTACTCTCCTGTTCAGATATCTGAGGGATTCTGTCAGAGAAACCAGAAACAACATGAAGCCAAGGTCTTACATCCCTCTGGGGAGATTGCTCTCTGACATCTTCATTGAGCATGGATTGGTAGATGATCTGGAAAAGACCAGATGTATGGATGATCTGGCAATTGATGTAGGGAGAGCTTTAAATGCCAAAAACCTCAAGAGCATGGGAATCATCAAAGAGATCAGAGTCAAGCCAACTCTGGATGTATCCTGGGAATCTCTAAAAGATCAGAGGAAGATGCCTCATGGCCTTGCCAGGTTCTTCAAGAATGAACCCAAGAGTGCCATTGCTATCTACCTTCAGGATCGTCTGGATGAAGGCGTTGATATTTCTGATTTCAGTCTCGACGACTGTCTGGATTCAGTAGAAGATCTGGTCAGATACAAGAGAGGCGTCTCTGAGAAACTGATAGCTGCTGAGGCAAGGAGAGCAAAGAAAGCCAGACTTGGAGAAACTTCTGGAAGCAAAACTTCAGCACCTCTGAATGTCTCTTCTGGTAAGTCTATTCCTCCTGTCTCCTCTGAATTTAAAATGGCTTCCTCTAACCCTCTCTCTTCACAACCAATATATACCACCTCTGAAATACCACCCTCAATCACCAGAACCTCCCAACCTATACAAACCCACCAAAGCATTTCTTCTTCTTCATCCTCTGAATATGAATCACCTCCTTACCTTTCCCCTTCTTCTGACCAAGAGTCCTCTGATCAAGAACACTCTGACCCAAACTCCCCAACCATAGCAACACTCTATGCCCATCGACTTGCTTCACAACGAACACAAACCACAGAACCTGAAATAACTTCACCACTACAACAAACAACCACCATACCCTCTGTAATTCAACCATCTGCTCCTTTCACCTCTAATATCATTCCACCAATCCTTCCCGCTGTCCCAGAACCAGAATCCGAACCTTTAGATTTAAACCCACTTTATGCTTCATCCCCCAGTCTTCAACCAGAAGCAGATTCTGAACCCCACCCTGAGTCAGAATCTGAACCTCAAACTCTAAATCTCAGCCCTCAAAACTCTCCACCTCATACCTCTGAACCAGAACCTGAACCTGAGCTTTCTAAACCTACCCTTAAGGAAGCCATCTTTATGATTGCAGAGGCTTCAGCTCAAAAGATAGATTCTCTAGTCACAAACTCTGAAATCAGTGATGATCCTGCATCTGTAAGGACACACTGGAACAGAGTCATTGGCTGGATGACATCTGAGTCTTTTAGGCTGAAGAGTGTCTCTGAACAAGTCAGAAATGGCTACATCAGAGATGCTGAGGCAAGACTCCAGGAGAGACTTGCCAGAGAAGCTGAAGCCAGAAGGCTAGAAGAGGAGAGGTTGGCTAAGGAAGCTGAAGAAGAAGCAAAAAGACTAGAGGAAGAAAGACTGGCAAAAGAAGCAGAAATCCTAAGGCAACAAGAAGCTGAAGCTAAGGCTCTGGCAGATGCAGAAGCTCAAGCTGCTGCAGAAGCTGAAGCCCAGCAGGCTCTGACTCAGGGGGAGTCTTCAACTGCTGTTCCCATGATTCTTCAGACTTTGAAGGATCTTAAGGAAGATCAGAATATCCTCCGAGACAGAATGGACAGGCAAGATACGGTCAATGAGAATATCCAGAAGATGCTTGCCATGATCTTGCAGAAATTGCCTCAGAACCCTTAGGCACTTAGGATTTTATGTTTTGTTTGCCTTTTGTTGTTTTTGCTTCTGTCTTCTTTTTGGATCTAATGTTTTGCTCTTGATTTTAATGAATCTGATGTTTCTTTTTTAATGAAGTGTTTTTCTCTTTAAGTTTTTTTTTTACTATGTCTTTTTTATTCTGACAAAAAGGGGGAGAAATCATTAAATAGCTCTGATGAAAATTTGTCTAAAACCTTAAGCACTCTGCAACATTTGTAGAAATAGCTCTGATAACAATAGCTCTGATTAAATAACTCTAACATTAAATTTAAGAATTTGCAGAAAGTTTCAGAAATCTCATTACTTGAAAAGCTCTGGTAAGAACTTCTGAACTCCCTAGCACTAACTCAGGGGGAGCTTCTGTCTATCTGATCTTATTTTATTCATGTTTCATCTGCTATTTTAAGTTGTTTTGTCATCATCAAAAAGGGGGAGATTGTAAGAACAAAAATTGTTCTACAACAGATTCCTTGATTTTGATGATAACAAAGGATGAAACCAAAAATGGCACCCTAACGAAAAGTTTCTAAGTGTGCAGGGTTCTAAAGATAGAAGAAATAAATCTGATGATGTCATCAGATGCACAACAAGATCAGATACAAATTATCAAGTATCAGAAGCATCTAAAGTGGAATCTCGTTTCAAGAAGCTCTGACTCTGGACAAAACTGCAAAGTATCAGAAGCATCTGAACATGAAGTAAAGTCTAGAAGCTCTGATTCTGGAGAAACGTTATCAGCGCCATCTGAACTCTCAAGAGATCAACATCAGAAGCAAGATTCCAAGATTCTCCAGAAACACAAATACTCTGATTATGGATTTGCTAATCATGAAAGAGTAACGTTGAAGACAAGTAAAGATTTTCAAATTGGATTTCCTGATTAAGAAAGAGACGTTAATCTCCGCTTCCAAGAGAAAAGATACTACTTGTGGTAAGTAGTCACTTCAAAGATGAAAAGTTAAACTGCAGAAGCTATTTAAGTGATGGAGTAAACTCAGTTTAATATCCACCAGATTCAACTCTACTCCAACTCATAGATAAATAGAGATGCAATCAATATTCAGTAAGCAAGAAATCAACTAGCCAAAACTATACTGAATTATTTCACGCTCAAGAAAATCATCTTTGCTCTCAAAGAATTTCACTAAGCTTTTGCTTATTAAGTGAAAAATCTGTTCTTAAGTTTGTAATACTTGCTTTCTTAGAAGCACTCTAGATTACATATCTTGTATCTAATTTTTATTTGATTTCCTCAAGTGACTCTTTGTAGTCAGTAGACTTGAGAAGACTAAGAGTTTTTCTTCTCTCTTAGGTGTTGTTTGTAATCTTTCAAGATTAGTGGATTAAGTCCTTGTTGAAGGCGAAATCACCTTGGCCGGGTGGACTGGAGTAGCTTTGTGTTATAAGCGAACCAGTATAAAATCATTGTGTGATTTTTATTTTGAAAAGCGCTTATTTTTCAAACAATTCAAACCCCCCCTTTCTTGTTTTTCTCACCTTCAAAACTCAAGTATCAAAACCTACAAAACAAACTCAAAGTTAGTCATAAACAAGCAATAAGCCAACTCCAATTGAGTGCACATCATCAAGCATAAGCAAATGTGCTTTCAACCTGAAACAAACGTCAAATGTGAGAGCACAAACCACTAGTACAAGACTAGGGTCAAAATGGGATCAAAAACCCAAAACAGAACATGAAACTTATCCAAGATCAAGATAAATCAATTAAGAATCAAACCCAAGTGGTTTCACATTCATATCATCAACCATTATCATTTCATACATCAATCATGGTCAACCATGCAAGTTAGAACCTCATAGAACCAAACAGAATGATTCAACTCAAATCAACTCACAAACATTTCAATAAATTCCCAAAAAATTCATGGTCAAACAGAATTCATAACATGACAATCATTCCAAATTTCAAGTCATTTGGACCAAGGGAAGCAAGTCAATTAAATTCTAAAAGTCAAATCAAGTTCAAACAAGCACATACAAGGCATCAAATTATGCATCAACTTCAAGCAAGCATAAAACAGAAACCAAGCATGATAAGTGAATGAAACCAAAGCCATGGCAAACTTCAAGATGTCTATAATACACATGCCAAATTTCAAGTCCATCCAATTAACAACAAGAATTTCACAAATCAAAGAAAATCATGTCTCACAAGAAGTCAACAATTGGTCAAACAGGAGAGAAATTATCAAACAAATAGGAAAAGCATTCAAAACTTCTAGAAAAATTCACAAGCATTCTCAACATTCATAAGTATCCTCATGCAAAAATCCAGATCAATTTGATTTCATATGGCATGGTAACAAAAATCAAGAAGTTGGACATGAAATGGTGTGACACAAATTGTCACATCTCTAATGATCATAGCATATCTCTCAAACCAGGAACTCAAAAATCACAAACCACATATCAAAATGCTCCTTAAGATGTCTAGAATGAGCATGCAAAGTTTCAAGAATTTCCAATTAAGCATCATCATTTCATGAGCAAAATACCAAGCAAGGTGCAACAAATGACATGTTCACATAAACCCTAGCCAAAACAGAAATCCACATGTGCACAATTTTATTAAAAATCATCAAAAAATTCTAGAGATTATAAGGATCATCATGGAAAAAATCTCAAATTATATGGACAAGTATTGAAGAAGTTATGAATTTATCCTTGAGAAGAAAAATAAAAAAAATCATGTGAACAAGTGATATAAACATGGATACATGAATGAAATAAATGCCAAAACCAAAAGGAGAAAATGCTATCAGGCGGAATCGATCCATGTATCATTTCAAATCTGTGCACGCTAGAGTGAAACGCCGCATTTCACTAATGCACCTAGCACGTTCTAATTGGCTCATGGATGAAAAACATCAAAAAACATGCAAAACGCACGGGAAATGGATCTACAGCATTCTGGAAAGTGTTCTTGAGCGCATTCAAACTGTTCTTCGTCAAAAATCCAGGTCATGAACAAATGTTCATGAAAATTTCCAAACTATACATCATTGAACTCGTCTCATCATGCACATCAACAATACAACCATGATTTATCTCAATTCTAACTATATTGTCCAGATCGAGCAAGGAAAGTTTTGAACATCAAACTTAAAATCCAGATATCTCATTCAATTCACAATGAAATTCAAAACTACAAGTTTCAGCATGCTCTACAATAGAAGATCTACCTAAGCCATAACCTAATTTCAGCAATTAGAGAATTCGAATTCCAACCTCTATGAAGATGCAGATGTGAATTCACTTGATTCAGGACCTGGAAGCTAGAAACAGATGCACAATAATGTTGAGGAAGATGAATGAAGTCAAATCTTTAGCTCAACAATGCTCAGATGCGAGAGAATCTCCAACTACCATGTGGATTCACCAAGTTCAACAGTTGCGATTCTTCAAGATTCTCCACACTTTTGCTTCAAACAGATCTTCAACAAAGCCTGTAGAAGATGATTAGCACAAGAGAGAACAGAAAGAATGATGAAATTCGATGGAAAAGTGAAAAAAAGTTTTAGAGAATTTGAGAGAATTTTAGCAATTTTCAGTTTGGATCTGAGATTGTGATTGATGATCCCAATTTTCTATTATGATTAAGGTCTTATAGTACCTGTTAATCCACTTCCTTAATCAAGATTAGCAACAATGGATTGGATTAGTGAATTGGTCATGTTATGCAATTTGGCAAAAATGCCCTTTTTCATATGTAACCAATGGAACCGTGTAATTTCATTTGCAGCAAGTCCAAATTTCTGTTTTGATGCAATTTGAATTGGTTTGGCATGAGAATTATGTGTACTTTTCAAAATGACCTTTTTTCCCACCAAAATTCAAATTGATCACTTGAAAAATGGGCTTTTTATGTGATGATTTTTTGATGAAATGTGATGATGGATTATGATAAAGCATGTCAAATGGAGTTTGCTCAAAAAAGAATCACATGAATTGGCCTAATGGTGTGCAAGTTATCCCACTTTGAAGTTCAAAATTTCTTGACAATGATTTGATCATAACTTGGCAACCATAAATGAGAAATTCATGTTCTTGGACTTTTTGGAAAGGTGAGAGCAAGATCTTCAACTTTCATGTTGGACAAAATTCCATTTTAAGCTTGTATCATGATGTAAATTTGAGGAGAAGACCTTTCCATTTTTGGCAGTTTGAAATTACAGGTCACTTACTATTTTTGGAAACTTTTCATCTGACCTCAAATTCTTCAATCTTGATCTTTGAAATGTCAAATGAGACTTGTATGGACATGAATGAAGCCTTTCAAACCATCTCCCACCTTCAACCATGAATTCAGGCACAGTTGACCACAGTTGACCACAGTTGACTTTCTAGGGTTTCTGGTGGATTGAACAATGACTGATGACTTCTGAGCACCCAATCTTTGACCAAACCACTTCAAAAGGACCCCTAGGTCATGTGAACATGTTGAACCAACCCTAGGGTTTTGCCTCAATAGAAATTGCACTTGCTTGCTTGATTGACTGATTCTCCTGACCAGTTGACCTAATTTTGTCTGATGACTTGCACTTGGGCAAATGGACAATGCAATGTTATGCAGTGGACAATGTTAATGTTATGACCTAATATGAAAATGTATGTACAAAAGGTAGGTGCAAATTTGAGGTGCTACAAAAGGCAAAACCGAGTTTGATGAGGTGAGTTTGCTTTTATTCTGAAATGAGAGTCATGATTTGAATCGTACTAAAGTCTATGAAAGAAGGTGAATACAGTGAGCAACTAGGTCATTCGTTCTGCACCCAAAGATATTCAGAATAGGGGTAGGAATTCTCCAGTCCCATTCCTTCTCCATTGCTTAAGGCTCGTATCGTACAATCCTAATCGTAGGGTTAATTGTTTTTGAGTTTATTTACAAAAAGGTTTTTGTTTTACTGGGAGAACAAAGGATAGAAAGTGAAACCCTGAAAGATGGAATTCTGATCTTCAGTTTGATCTTCATGTATGTGCTTCGCGACTCTGTAGAAATACTTATCAATTAGAAGTTAGTGATGTTTTGCCTTTTAATTGTTTAAGTGATTCTTTGGAGAACACTTAACCCTCTACTCACAAGCATGTATCCTTGAACCAATACATCTTCCAAAGGAAGGAAAAAAGGCCAAGTTTCCACACAATACCATGAAATGGGGGAGACTTACAATCTCACTTACTAGAATGTTATGCCTTTTGTGTCAAAATTTAGCGTTATATTAAGCAATCGTAATTGGACTTATGTAGAAGTCACAACTATCTGAGGTCGGGCAATAAATTTTTTGGTGTTAATTCATGTTAGAGATATGGCATAATGAAACATACTCCTAAAACATACCACACACAAAAAGAAAATGATCAAAGGGTGGACCTAATCTCATCCATACTTGTATTGGTTCATGAACCAATTAGTCTTAGGATATTGAGATGTCATTGGCCAATGAGAGGATTAGGATAGAAAGGGATTGAAGATGAAGAGAGAAGGGAAATAAGACAAACACAAATTGGTCATGGGAGGAATTTTGTCAAATTAAAATCATTCATTCATTTTGGGAGATGAAATCTACATTTCATCAAACCCCTAAATCCAATGATTTTAATCCAACAAAAGTCAAATAAACCTTGACCAAGGCCCAGTCACATAGTCAAACTTCACAAGTCAATAAAAATGGATCAACATAATTTCTACACAATTAATCAATTAAAAATCCATTAAAAAAAGCATTAAATTAAATTATGTTTTATCAAAAACCTAAAACCTCTTCAAAACACCAAATAAATGGCCAAGGATTTATCATAGGTCAAACAAGGTCAAAGGACCTTGGAGAAAAAAATTCATTATTTTTGAAAAGTCAGAAGTATTTTTAAACAATTAAAAATATGCACAAAAATAATTAAATCATGAAAAATATCAATATTGATCCAAAAAATAATTGTAATTCAGAAAATGAAAGAGGAAAATATTTGAATTTTTTTGGTGAAAGTGCCATACTTTTTGGATCAATAATGAAATTAATATGAATTAATGAAAAATAAAGCAATTAAAAGGAATTTCAGAAATCCAAAAATACGTGGACCATTTGATATCCCTCATTAATTGAGGTGGCAGATCAGATGGTTCAGCGCACGCATTCCACATGGACCCTAGTCAACTGAGAAGCACGCGTGGTAATCAGAACCAATGCACAAGATTAAAATAATTTATACGGATCCTATGGTTGAGATGCTTCCAACACATCGCCGGAGCCAGAGCTCCGGTCTTCTTCTTTGGTGGACCTTACCAGACTGGTCCACCTTCAACCATCACCGAAATGAAAAAGCAAGACATGGATTTAAAGAAAAAATGCTCAGGAGCTCGAATATGGCCTCAGTTTTGTCTAACTCCAAGTATATGAGAAGATACAGGGAGTTGAATTTTGAGGATCATGAACTGAGTTGCTTCGATTTGACCTCAAAGCAACTCAATCTTGTTGCCTACTTTGGTAGGACTTCAGACAATCAAAAATCAATAAGAATAGTGGAGAATTGAGAGAGAATCGAAGAGGAGAAGTTTCTGAAAAATCACCTTCGAGTTGATCCAATTTCACTTGATCTTGATTTGGATTTGATTGCTTTCTCCTCCTCTTGCTTGCAGAAACCAAATGGAATGAAAATGGAAGTGAATTTCTGGAGTTTGAACTTCCAAACAGATGGTGAAGTTCAAGCTCGATTTTAATACAATTCTCAGAAAATTCTATGGCTGTGAGGATTTGCAGTGGTCTAGCAAAGCTTGGGCAGGGTGTTGATGATGAATCTGAAGCCTTAAGCTTGTTCAAATAGGCAATGTGTTTGATATTTGCACCACTTGAAAATTGGATAAAAATAGAGACTTCCTTGCATGGGTGCATGGGCAATCATTTAGGCCTCAAGAGTAATGCAATCCACTTCCAAATTGTGTAGAAAGTCTGCTGAAACCATCATGTGCAAGCATGCAAATGGAAATGATCATGTGAAGTTCGATCTTGCCAAAACACTTCCCATAATGAAGCCACGTGTCATACCCCGATTTTGGTCCTGAATTTTTTATTTTGTTTGGCACTTGGCCTAAAGTTCATTTGCATACATTCATTCCCAAATCCATATTTTTGTTACACATTGGTCATTGTCTAGGTTTTTTGATCATGGCGCTTTTGATTATAAAATGGATTTCAATATCTTGACTCTTTTTTTTATTTTTAATTTGATTTTAATTTCAAATTAAGTTTAATTCCAATTGTCAATTTAATCTTAATTGTTTATTTTACTAATGATTAAAACTCTAATCGATTTTAATTTCCAAATGAATGTTAGAGTTGATATCCAAGTAATTTTAAATGAATTATAGATTAATTTGTTTTTAATTTGGTTTTTGCTGATTTGTTATTAGTAATTAAATTGATATTCAAACTAATATTGGATTATTCCTAAAAATCCACATCCATTTTTACAATCAAATATCCAATAATCCAAATCCATTTTAAAATCAAAACTCACCAACAACAAAATCCTCTTCCTAAAACCCTATACCCTATACAATACACCATTCTACATTTTTCATTGTAGAACAAAATTGCAATACAGCATTGCATATTGCCGCAAACAAGGGCCGTACTCAGTACATGGAGAATCACCACCAATTTGTCTGAAGAATAACAGCCCATACTGAACCCCTTAATGTCAGCTGCTTGTTATCAACGGAAGGTATTAATATCAATGCTACAAACAAGGCGGGAAAGACCCCTTTTGACATTGCAGAAAAATTTGAAAGTCCAGATCTGGAAGGTTGCGCCAACTACTCCATTGATAATTACAAAGTCGTCGGTACTGTTGATTAGCGTTATACAACCTGCCATGACCCTGCCGGAAGAACAACCGTGACAGTAACCTCACACCACATACATGTGACGCATCATGCCGTCAATATCCTGCATCCAGAACCAAATCAAACATTATGAAAGCCAAAGGCAGTTCAGCTGTTAATCAAGTTGAGAATGGAGATACCAACAACAAGTACCTGAAGATGATGATAAACAAGAACTAGTTAACAAAACCGGTCAACTTCATTATTGGCTAATAAAAGATGCTCAGGAAGGTTTCATGAAAGCCTATTATGCAGTGTTGAACAATAAATTTATTACAACAGAAAACTGTGATGAAAAGATGAAAATAGAGACTTGAACCAACTTCTCTGCAGCACAGATGGAGAACCTTCGTCATGGACGGCAAGGGCTAAAATTGCTCTGGATTCGGCAAGAGGTTGATTAAAGTTGGAAGTCCATCAGTCCCTGCCGCTGTTATTGCTCCAAGTTGAAACCCATGTTTGGTTGGAGGATTCTGTCATCACTTGAATAGACGGCGAAGTCTCGGAGATTAAGAGAGAACGAATTAAAGTCCTTTGCACTTCTGGAAGATGATTGTCGTTAATACTCCCAGTATTTATCATAAAGATGCCAAAGTACCACCGTGTGAAATGGATGATAGGATAAAGCTCGCGTACCTGCATGAACCCCAGTCATTAAAAATGTAACCTGAAATCCAACCATGTTGCGAAACTTACCTTTAGAGCAACAACAGGAATTAGCAGCAGACCTCACGCCAAAGTTAAATTGAAAGCATCAACCTCAAATCCTTTGTGGTTACTCATCCTTCAACATCAAAAAAAGCTTATAATTTCGTTGGAAAAACTGGCCCTTCATCCGCCTCAGAAGGAAGGATTAGCAAATTCAACACGGCAGGCATTCTATCCATTTGAGTGCAGACAGGCAAAACTCACATATTCAGGGAGATTTTCAGCAAATGTCTGTCTTCAATATGAGGGCGATGCTGCTATTGTTCAAGACAATTTTAGTTTTGGGCAGTTTCCCATAATGCTAAAGTTTAAGCGATGCAACTTGAGAGGTGCTTCTCCCCGGAAACTTGTGTCATTGAAGGGAAAGGCATCGGAAATGGGCGGTTACTTCATCGTGAATGGCCTTGAGAGATATATTCGACCTATAATTATGCCAAAACGAAATTATCCAATGAGTACGGTACGAAGTTCATTTAGTGAAAAGCGGGAAGGATATGCTGATAAAGCAGTTGTAATAAGGTGTGTAAGAGCTGATCAAACCTCATTAACGGTAAAATTATATTGCCTTCGTAATGGGAGTGCAAGGCTTGGTTTCTGGATACAAGGAAGAGAGTACATGCTTCCTGTGGGTATTTTTTTTGAAGGCCCTCTCTCTGATGTGTATGAGCTTTGCAAAACAGTCTTCGCTTCACATAGTAGCTGGAATTGAATTTGAAAAGACCGTCAAACTCAGAAGAGCATGCTCAGTGTTGTTGGCCAGATAGAAATAAGAGTTGGTCTAATGGATGCCCACCGCCAGCTGAAATCAGAAGAATTATTTAATGGCATATCACAAGTAGAAGAAATTGGAACTGAGAAGGGCATTTTTCCAAAAAAACTCAATCAACAAAGTTATCCCAAATACCTGTTACTGCTGGGTATGAAACATGACCGGGAAGCTTGGTATGAAGGTTATGTTCCTAGTTCACTGTCAATCCAAGATACATTCGGTGTTTATCAAGCGGCCGGAAAGGCGGATGCAATACTCTTGCTGCCAAGGAGACTTTCTGCTTGCCGACATCATCAAAAAATAAACACGCGTCATTCTCATTCTTCCTCTGCAATAACCGTTCATTTTCAAACCACCAAACACGTCCTTCACGTGCAACCATCTTAAACCAACCTTAACCTGCAAAACATTCATAACAGAAAAACAGGCTTGTTGTACATAGCATAACAGTAGCGTACTTGTAAGAAGAGAACTGTATCGGGAAGAAGATAACCAAGTGCATCGTTGCCGATGATTCAAAAGTCATCGACGGTGTTTCTCACTCCGAATTTGAAGCTTCCGTCATCGGCAAAACCATTGTCGCAGCTCGCCGGAAGGGCAAGAACATGTGGCTTCAGCTCGATTCTCCGCCGTTTCCTTTCTTCCAATTCGGTATGGCTAGTGCGATATACATCAGGGGAGTTGCAGTAATAAATTACAAAAGGTCTGCTGTAAATGATGAGGATGAATGGCCTTCCAAATATTCAAAGTTTTTTATTCAGCTAGATGATGGTTTGGAGATATCTTTCACTGACAAAAGGAGATTTGCAAAAGTTCGCCTGCTCAAAGATCCGACATCAGTGCCTCCCATATCCGAGCTTGGTCCTGATGCACTCTTTGAACCCATGACACTTGACGAATTCACTGGGCGTTTGCACAAGAAGAAAACTGAAATCAAGGTTTTATTACTAGATCAAAGCTATATTTCAGGTATTGGAAATTGGGTTGCAGATGAAGTGCTCTACCAAGCAAGGATTCATCCACAGCAGTCAGCTTCTAGTTTGTCGGGAGAAAACTGCTCAACTTTGTATGAGTGTAGTAAAGAGGTTATTGAAAAAGCAGTTGAAGTTGAAACACGTAACCAAGTACAACATCAGCCAACTCCAATGGCAACGGAAACGCATCAATGGCAGAACCTGCAAAACCAAACTGAAGAAAACTCAATTAATATCCAACAGAAAACTCAATTAATATCCAACAGAAAACTCACTTCCGATAATCCAAATGCAACCACAACAAGCTTGCAGCAACTTTTTTCTCGTTCCCCGCTGAACACGCCTCAGGCAGCAGCAACACAACATCGAATGCCGGCAGTTAGTATGTCAGCCACAACTCTTAACCGAGCACCAAGTCATTTGCAAAACCAACAATACAGAGCAGGTATACTGAATGATTTTAGAAATTCCCACCCGCAGCAAACATCACAACTGCAGCAACAGGTCCAAACAAAACCAATACTCACCTTGAACCTCAACCTCAGCCATTCCTGTTAACCAATATTCACTGCAGCAAAACAAAATAACTGTAAAGCAGTAAAATTCCAAAAAATTCCCAAATTGGCATCAGGACAAAAACGAAGAAGAAAGTGTGGCTTTGTGTTACCTCTTCCGAATTTAACCATCAAGCAGGGCGACAAAAACCTGACAACTCAAAAGAGATTTCGCAGGATGCTCTTTTGGACTCCATAGACCAAATCCCAAACCCTAATTCGTGAGCATAAATAGAAAAAGAGTGAATCAGTAAAGGGAACAATTTAAGAGAGGAGGCGACCATAAACGATAGAAACCCTAATCACCAAATCAAGGACAAACCTGTGAGCTTCATCGTTGCCGTGGTCACCGCCGGAGGTAAGCTCTCTTTTGCTTCAGCCTTTGATTTTTTGTACGATTCGGAAGCGATTAGGAGAAACGCGTGTTTGAGAGAAGTGGAGAGCGGCGGTGAGTGAGAGAGGTGAGTGAGCGCGCTTGAGAGAGAAGAGTAAGGTTGGATGAGAGAGAGCGATACCGAAAGTGAAGTTGAGCGATGGAGAGAAGAAAGAGCTTTGAGAGAAGTGGAGAAGCGCAGAGTGAGAGAGACGGAAGCGCTATTCCATTTTGTTTTTTTCTTATTTTTTTTTTTTTCAATTTATTATTAAACAGAATAAGTAGTTTTAAAAAACATTAAAAAAGATTCCTTTAATTTTCCTAGGTTAGTAGTTGATAAATGTTTTAGGTTTTCAATTTACTCCCCATTGTAAACCCAACAGCCATGCGGCTGGGTTTAATTACTAGTAGGTCAACAGTTTCCTTTTTTTATTTAGTTTTTTATTTTAATTCTTTTTTTAATCTATCTTAGTTTACATATTTAAGTTAGCATTAAAATAACAGTTAATTGGTAAGTGGTCTGGTGGAGAGGAGTGGTTGCTAGGTCTTTAGCGTAGTGGGTTCGATACCCCGATGTGTAGCTTTTTTTATTTTTTTAACATTTTCTTTTATGTTTATGCTTTATTACTCATAGTTTTTTTATTATTGTTTAATAACGCAAATTTGATTTCTTTTAATTTCATCATGCATTCGAAAGCATTTGAAAACTATAAAAATCATATTTTTTCTCGATTTAATGTCGAGCCCATTTCCACACCCTTGTAAGTCGATTGCTTTTTAAGCATCGCCATCAACCTCACATAGCTTACTCTTGGGCTTTCTTACAATGAGCCGGTTCTCTTGCACTTACACTCATATTTCGCATCATTTGTTGTTTGGGCCTGATTTAATTATTTCATGATTTTTGAATCCCCATTTGACAAAATGTACCCCACTTCCCCAATGTGTATATAATTTTGTATTTGTTTTTATTTCTCTATTTGTTTTAGATGCTAACACAAGAATAAAACCAACCGTTTCTAAAAAATACAAAAATATGACTCGATTCAACGTCGAGCTTTTTCTCAACAAACAAATCAACTCATTTCTCCCTCCTATTCCATTCCATTTCTTTCAAACTTTCATCAAACGCTTGATCTAGAGTCAAGCCATTTTTTCTAATCAAAACTAAAAAAAATATTAATCCTTATCTAAACACTTTTCAATAAGATGGAAGTGGAACGTGGTGTATACCACGCACTCCTGAGACTAGGATTCGAGATGTATATCTCGCCAATCCTAGTTCTCGCCATCATCCAAATTCATCCACTTTGCTCTCTCAAACACTCATTCAAATTTCTCTTAAACGTCCATCAATACTTGATCTAGGTCAAGTCATTTTCACAACAAAACTCAAGATACATAAATCTTATTTAACACTTTTTCAATAAAGGTGGAAATGGAACATGGTGTATACCATGCACTCCTGAGGTTAAGATTTGAGACGTATGCCTCGCCAATCTTAACTCTCGCCATCGTCTAAAACTGTCAATGCGGTTTCTTCAAGCCCTTTCTCAATCAAATTCCAAAATACTTAATTCCTATCTTAACTTTTTTTTAATAAAGATGGAAATGGAACATGGTGTATACCATGCACTCCTGAGGCTAGGATTCGAGATGTATATCTCGCTCATCCAAGTTCTCGCCATCACTCAAAATACATCCAACCAATCAAACTTTTTTCTCGCCGCCGTGCGATTAATCAAAAACCTTTTTCATAAACGAAAGGTATTTTGTCTTAAGTGATACAAAACAATGTTTCGGCCACGATTGTTGAGTAGAGATAATGACGCTTTTCCGAATGTAGATTTATAAATCCGTTCGATGTGTGGTATGCGTCCACTCCTCATCTGTTTTGGGTAAAACAATGTTTTCGTCGATTAATACAGGATAGCTTTCGCTAAAATCGACCAACAAACAAACATTTTTCTACCCAGAACTACGTAAGCCTTGATTTCTCTTTTGAGATACGTAGGAGCAGGATTTTTAAATCTTGTCAAGCCCACTAATAAAAAACTTAGGTTTAGTCCTTCGTTAAAAAATCCAAAAACATTTTCCTCTCTTTTACTCTTTCTTTCCCACCTAATAAACTGAAAAGCCTAACATTTCAAACTAACACTAATGCACACAACTGACCTAATGGTTCCCGTTGAGTACAACGGACGTGAGGGGTGCTAATACCTTCCCCTTGCGTAATCGACTCCCGAACCCTAATTTGGTTGTGACGACCAATAATCATTGTCATTTTGTCTTGGGTTTTATCGATATTTCCCCTTTCCTTTTTAGGAATAAATAAAGTTCAGTGGCGACTCTGTTCAGTCCATCATTGCGAGCGTGCGATCGCGCTTCGCTTTGAAGTCGTATCCCCATTTTTTCGAGGTGCGACAGATGGCGACTCTGCTGGGGACTATACCCCATCCCTAAGTGAGTCAAGCCTAGTTAGGACGTTTGTGTGCCTTTGTTTGTGTAATTTTGTGGCTTTTCCCTTATTTGTTGCTTTTTAATATCTTTATTGTTATATTGATATTTGTTATATATTGGTTCCACCGTGTTGGGCACTTGGATCTTGATTGCAAACCATGTGGGAAAGACTCTACACCCGAGTCTAGAGTGAAAAAACATAAGATAGGACGATGGTTGAGTAGTACAGACTCCCGAGGTGTATACTTCGTAAGAGTCGGTACGAGAACCTCACTTAGAGTAGATTCTTTTGCAAATATTGTCGCCCGAGGTGTATACCTCGTAAGCTTCGATGTTTCAAAGGGGTCCATGACTCTAAGAACCTTTTAGAACATTGAACCTTTGGCCAACTAGGAATGATGGTTGCGTAGTATGGATTCCCGAGGTGGATACTTCGTAAGGATCGATACGAGAACCTCGCTCAGAATAGATTCCCTAGATGGAGTTGACGACCGGAAAGTATTTTCCGTAAGCGTCAAACAGTCTTTTGAATCCATGACTCTGAGTACCCTGTCTAGAACCCAGTCGATGGTTGCGTAGTACGGACTCCCGAGGTGAATACTTCGTAAGAGTCGGTACGAGAACCTCACCCAGAATAGATTCCCTTGATGGAGTTGACGACCGGAAAGTATTTCCCGTAAGCGTCAAACATTCTTCTGAATCAATGACTCTGGGGATCCTTTGTAACGAAGCCCTAGATCATACCCGGTGAGAACCCCGTTTTGGAAAAGCAATCAGATTTATCAGTACCTCGGACTTTTGAACCCGTGTAAAAAAACACAAATGTGCATGGCATGCATTGCATCCATTCACATCCCATTGCATATGCATTTGTCATCATGCATTTCATATCATTTCTCAAAAATACCAAAAAAAACTCATCTCTCCTTTGTCCATGAAGCAAAGTGATTCTCAACACGCGTTAGAACAAAGAACCATGTCTCAGGAGATGATGGACGAGCTAAGGAAAAGTCAAGAAGCACTGAAGGAGGAACTTAACCTTTTGAAGAGCCAAATGAGATGGGTCTTGGAAAATCTGCAAGTCTTGTTGAGAAAAGAGGGTCACCCAATATACGCTGCTGCAACAAAGAGAGCTACTACGCCACATCCATCTGGTGTTACCCCAAGTCCAGGGAAATTCCATGTGGAAGCTCCTCATTTACCAGTATATGGACCTCCCTCAAGACGTCATCATCAACATCCTCTGGCTATTGCTCCTCAAAGTCACCAAAGCCAGGTTCAAAATAAAAATCAGAATCAGAACAAGAGGAACAAGGATCACAATGACTCGATTCCGGTGCCATACAACAAGCTCTTCCCGCAACTGATCCAAAATGCTTTGGTGACCCCTCGAGCTCTCACACATGTGTCACCATACCTGCCATGATACAATCCAAATGCAACATATGAATTCCATAAAGGAGCATTGGGACATGACCTGGATTCTTGCTTAGCGCTGAAAGCCTTGGTGCGAGGGTTGATTAACAAAAAGAGCTTAATCTTTGAAGAAGATCATCCGAAGGTCAAGTGCGAATACCATACTGGGACAATGGGGCACCCCATCGAGGAATGCAAGAGTTTTAAGCTCAAACTGCGAGGATTGATTGACATAGGGTCACTAACACTCAAGGAGGAAGGCTCAGGTACATATACCTTGATTTCTGAGCCAGGTAATGAGAAAGGGAAAGGACCTTTGAGACCCCTCAAGGTTTTGTACCACAAGGAAGATGTCAGGGATGTGGCTAATGAGTTATCATTGTTTCCTGGTAAGAGCATTGAGATACCGTCTTGGATTTCCAATGTCACGACCCATACCAATGAAAGAAAAGGAGAAGTGAGTAGTGGATCCAAGAGGGTTGCGTTCAATGATGAGAATGAAGGAAAAGAATTTGAAGATCATCATGCCAATGTTGATCCAAACCTTCAAGTTTGAAGAAGTCAATTCCCTAGAGCTGGCAATCATTTGGCTGTTTCAGCACTTCTTTTGTAGTTTCCTTGCATGTTGATTGTTAATTGCTTTTAAAGCATTGTTGTTTTCTTTGAATTGGTAAGATTAATGAAATGTTTATGCATCTTTTGAATTAATCCATTCGTATTCACTCGTTTTTCATTCATGTTAAAAACAAAAATACTCCTCTCATTCACTTTTGTTTATCAAACTGTTGTGTTAACAAAGATTGGAAGGAGGATGATGAAAACGAAACACCTGAAATTGTTGTGGTATGCTTTTGAGTAAATCTTGTCGATGATGTAAGGCATTGTTTCAAATCCCCAAACACTGAAGAGATAAGGAGTTAATCCCTAGTCAACCACTTTGAGCCTAGAAGTTGATGTTTATTTCGGATCTAAAACCCTTAATCTTAACCTGGGGCAGGGTAGTTGTGTTCGGATAGTTTGATCATGCAGTCGATCTTTCAAAAAATCGTCCATATGTACACCCTCCAATTAGGTTCAACCATATGTCATCCTTCGTGCACATGTTGAAGTGTCGAAGAAGTTGAGAAAAGATAAAATTAGTGTTGGTTGATCCTCATCCACCAATAATGTGGCAGTCACACGCATAAAAAAAAAAGAGGATAGAAAAAAGCCCACTAGGTCAAATACCACAAGATGACTTAGGCAAAAGTTAGGGCATCCCGATGGACCAAAAGCTTCAAAGAAGCGGTCCAGGCAAAATTAGGGATAAAGAAAATCAATCAAAAGAGGTCACCAAAATCCTCGACAAAAACAAAACAAGGTGACTTCCATTTCAAGAAAAATTCGTCTTGAACCCTCATCACACCTTCGAACCCTCTTGGAAGTCGAATACGTGTATCGAATTAACTGAACGTAGGAACTGGAGATCATTAAGAAGAAGGGGTGGGTAAAAATAAATTTTGAGCCTTATATCCTTTTGTTTAAAAAAAACCGTGAACCAGACCACGTTACAACCCTTAAAAGACCTAATTGAGGCAGGGTTTATTTTGAAAGCATACTATAACAAGGTTGTGTTAACTTGACTCCAAACGATTTTTGTTAATCATGTGATGACACCAACTTGCATATTGTGAATGACTTGATCACCATTGTGTTCTTATCAACGACTCGTTCACTGTATTTCACCCATTCATATCAATAAACTTTGAGATCAAATTTTTGCATAAACATTGCATTAAAATTACCATTTTTTGAATGCACAATCTTATTTGCGAGTCAACACTTAGCATCAAAGAAATTCCAAATACAGTTGAGAAAACTTGATGAAGTGAAAGAAGTCTAGTCAGGGGCAAATCACTTTGAGCATCAGTTAATTCGAGCTAATCACCCTAAGGGTCATCTTACCAAGAGTAATTTGCTTCAAGACTTAGACCGGGGCAAGCCACCTCAGAGCTCAATGAGTCCAGCTATCCAAAGGACAATCAATCAAGAGTCTACCATTCCAACATTTGGGTAGTCAAGACCATTACAAGTTTCAAACACTTGGGGCAAGCCATCTCGAGGTAGTCTCATGGCAAGTTATTTCCAAACTCACTTTCAAGGTGAACATTTCCGAAGTCCCAACAGACTGGGGCAAGATGACCCACAAAGGGGAAGAACCTCTTTCTTTGTGCTTTCAAACTGCTCAAACAAATTCTGCCATACGTCAACAACTATTGAGTTTAAGACGAGTGCCCGAAAATTAGGCTAGCACGATCCGTTAATCCTCCAAAAGGATCCATTGGCTAAGCTGTAGCTATCAAACTGGATAGAATCCTCCTTTGACAACATCTATCATAAAAATTTTGGTTGAGTTCTCGGTGTTGAGGAATCATGAGCTTCCATGAAAAGCCTTTACAAACTCCCAGTCTGCCCAGTGTCAGCATTCTCATAATCATGATCATTCATATATCATGCATAAAAGGAAATTCAAATCATGCATAGCCGAAATATACTTCGTGCTCATTTTGTATTGACTCAGGTCTTGTTGTCGATCCTATGATCCTTTGACCTTTGATTCCAGTTTTTCTTTGGTATCCTTAAACCAACATCCGGTTTTCATGGTCATTTTCAAGTCCAATTGTTGTTGGCAAAATCCGTTAAAAGCTGGTTGTAGTCCATTGCTTACGGTCAGAGTCCAATTGTTGTTATTCCAGGGTCAGGTCATACTTGAACCTGCTCTGAAGATTTTTTCCTCTGTTTGTTCAATACCATTCAGGTCATATATGAACCTGTTGTTGAGCTTTTATTCCGGGGTCAGGTCATACTTGAACCTGCTCTGAAGGGTTTTTCCAACTTTTGTTCAATACTATTCAGGTCATGTATGAACCTGTTGTTGAGCTTTTATTCCGGGGTCAGGTCATACTTGAACTTCCTCTGAAGAGTTTTTCCAATTTTTGTTCAATACTATTCAGGTCATGTATGAACCTGTTGTTGAGCTTTTATTCCGGGGTCCGGTCATACTTGAACCTGCTCTGAAGAGTTTTTCCAATTTTTGTTAAATACCATTCAGGTCATGTATGAACCTGTTTTTGAGCTTTTATTCCGGGGTCAGGTCATACTTGAACTTGCTCTGAAGAGCTTTTCCAATTTTTGTTCAATACTATTCAGGTCATGTATGAACCTGTTGTTGAGCTTTTATTCCGGGGTCAGGTCATACTTGAACCTGCTCTGAAGAGTTTTTCCAGTTTTGTTCAATACTATTCAGGTCATGTATGAACCTGTTGCTGAGCTTTTATTCCGGGGTCAGGTCATACTTGAACCTGCTCTGAAGAGTTTTTTCCAATTTTTGTTCAATACCATTCAGGTCATGTATGAACCTGTTGTTGAGCTTTTATTCCGGGGTCAGGTCATACTTGAACTTGCTCTGAAGAGTTTTTCCAATTTTTGTTCAATACTATTCAGGTCATGTATGAACCTGTTGTTGAGCTTTTATTCCGGGGTCAGGTCATACTTGAACCTGCTCTGAAGGTTTTTTCTCTATTTGTTCAATACTATTCAGGTCATGTATGAACCTGTTGTTGAGCTTTATTCCGGTGTCAGGTCATATATGAACCTGTTCTGAAGAGTTATTCTCCATGATTATTCCCCAGCATTGTCAGGTCATATATGAACCTGTTTGTTGTGTTTGAACCTGTTGTAACATTTTCTTTCTTATTCGGGTCTAGTAAGTTATATGTGAACTTATTACCGAAATCCCTTGTACTATGAATACTGCTTATCAAATTCCACTTCGATTACTCCCCAGTGTGTGTTTGACTCTCCAGCAGGATTTGGTTTTCCCCCGCGAGTTTGTTTCTTACCACCTGTCTGTCTTCCTAGGGACCGTCAGCATTCCCCGCAGATTGGTCTGTCTAGTAGCATCTCTTGTCAAGGGTCGATCATATCCCTAGCAGATAAAAATTACAAAAATAGAATCATGCATCCATGCATATCATATCATATCATATCATATCATATCATATCATATCACATCATGTCATGTGGATTCAGGATCAAAATCCGGGTCTTAGTATTTAACCATCTCCCACTATGATCATACGAAGAGTGTCATGCTTCATATGATCTAGTTGAAGATACTTAAATAGGGGCAACTGTCATACCCCGATTTTGGTCCTGAATTTTTTATTTTGTTTGGCACTTGGCCTAAAGTTCATTTGCATACATTCATTCCCAAATCCATATTTTTGTTACACATTGGTCATAGTCTAGGTTTTTTGATCATGGCGCTTTTGATTATAAAATGGATTTCAATATCTTGACTCTTTTTTTTATTTTTAATTTGATTTTAATTTCAAATTAAGTTTAATTCCAATTGTCAATTTAATCTTAATTGTTTATTTTACTAATGATTAAAACTCTAATCGATTTTAATTTCCAAATGAATGTTAGAGTTGATATCCAAGTAATTTTAAATGAATTATAGATTAATTTGTTTTTAATTTGGTTTTTGCTGATTTGTTATTAGTAATTAAATTGATATTCAAACTAATATTGGATTATTCCTAAAAATCCACATCCATTTTTACAATCAAATATCCAATAATCCAAATCCATTTTAAAATCAAAACTCACCAACGACAAAATCCTCTTCCTAAAACCTTATACCCTATACAATACACCATTCTACATTTTTCATTGTAGAACAAAATTGCAATACAGCATTGCATATTGCCGCAAACAAGGGCCGTACTCAGTACATGGAGAATCACCACCAATTTGTCTGAAGAATAACAGCCCATACTGAACCCCTTAATGTCAGCTGCTTGTTATCAACGGAAGGTATTAATATCAATGCTACAAACAAGGCGGGAAAGACCCCTTTTGACATTGCAGAAAAATTTGAAAGTCCAGATCTGGAAGGGTGCGCCAACTACTCCATTGATAATTACAAAGCCGTCGGTACTGTTGGTTAGCGTTATACAACCTGCCATGACCCTGCCGGAAGAACAACCGTGACAGTAACCTCACACCACATACATGTGACGCATCATGCCGTCAATATCCTGCATCCAGAACCAAATCAAACATTATGAAAGCCAAAGGTAGTTCAGCTGTTAATCAAGTTGAGAATGGAGATACCAATAACAAGTACCTGAAGATGATGATAAACAAGAACTAGTTAACAAAACCGGTCAACTTCATTATTGGATAATAAAAGATGCTCAGGAAGGTTTCATGAAAGCCTATTATGCAGTGTTGAACAATAAATTTATTACAACAGAAAACTGTGATGAAAAGATGAAAATAGAGACTTGAACCAACTTCTCTGCAGCACAGATGGAGAACCTTCGTCATGGACGGCAAGGGCTAAAATTGCTCTGGATTCGGCAAGAGGTTGATTAAAGTTGGAAGTCCATCAGTCCCTGCCGCTGTTATTGCTCCAAGTTGAAACCCATGTTTGGTTGGAGGATTCTGTCATCACTTGAATAGACGGCGAAGTCTCGGAGATTAAGAGAGAACGAATTAAAGTCCTTTGCACTTCTGGGAAGATGATTGTCGTTAATACTCCCAGTATTTATCATAAAGATGCCAAAGTACCACCGTGTGAAATGGATGATAGGACAAAGCTCGCGTACCTGCATGAACCCCAGTCATTAAAAATGTAACCTGAAATCCAACCATGTTGCGAAACTTACCTTTAGAGCAACAACAGGAATTAGCAGCAGACCTCACGCCAAAGTTAAATTGAAAGCATCAACCTCAAATCCTTTGTGGTTACTCATCCTTCAACATCAAAAAAAGCTTATAATTTCGTTGGAAAAACTGGCCCTTCATCCGCCTCAGAAGGAAGGATTAGCAAATTCAACACGGCAGGCATTGTATCCATTTGAGTGCAGACAGGCAAAACTCACATATTCAGGGAGATTTTCAGCAAATGTCTGTCTTCAATATGAGGGCGATGCTGCTATTGTTCAAGACAATTTTAGTTTTGGGCAGTTTCCCATAATGCTAAAGTTTAAGCGATGCAACTTGAGAGGTGCTTCTCCCCGGAAACTTGTGTCATTGAAGGGAAAGGCATCGGAAATGGGCGGTTACTTCATCGTGAATGGCCTTGAGAGATATATTCGACCTATAATTATGCCAAAACGAAATTATCCAATGAGTACGGTACGAAGTTCATTTAGTGAAAAGCGGGAAGGATATGCTGATAAAGCAGTTGTAATAAGGTGTGTAAGAGCTGATCAAACCTCATTAACGGTAAAATTATATTGCCTTCGTAATGGGAGTGCAAGGCTTGGTTTCTGGATACAAGGAAGAGAGTACATGCTTCCTGTGGGTATTTTTTTTGAAGGCCCTCTCTCTGATGTGTATGAGCTTTGCAAAACAGTCTTCGCTTCACATAGTAGCTGGAATTGAATTTGAAAAGACCGTCAAACTCAGAAGAGCATGCTCAGTGTTGTTGGCCAGATAGAAATAAGAGTTGGTCTAATGGATGCCCACCGCCAGCTGAAATCAGAAGAATTATTTAATGGCATATCACAAGTAGAAGAAATTGGAACTGAGAAGGGCATTTTTCCAAAAAAAATCAATCAACAAAGTTATCCCAAATACCTGTTACTGCTGGGTATGAAACATGACCGGGAAGCTTGGTATGAAGGTTATGTTCCTAGTTCACTGTCAATCCAAGATACATTCGGTGTTTATCAAGCGGCCGGAAAGGCGGATGCAATACTCTTGCTGCCAAGGAGACTTTCTGCTTGCCGACATCATCAAAAAATAAACACGCGTCATTCTCATTCTTCCTCTGCAATAACCGTTCATTTTCAAACCACCAAACACGTCCTTCACGTGCAACCATCTTAAACCAACCTTAACCTGCAAAACATTCATAACAGAAAAACAGGCTTGTTGTACATAGCATAACAGTAGCGTACTTGTAAGAAGAGAACTGTATCGGGAAGAAGATAACCAAGTGCATCGTTGCCGATGATTCAAAAGTCATCGACGGTGTTTCTCACTCCGAATTTGAAGCTTCCGTCATCGGCAAAACCATTGTCGCAGCTCGCCGGAAGGGCAAGAACATGTGGCTTCAGCTCGATTCTCCGCCGTTTCCTTTCTTCCAATTCGGAATGGCTGGTGCGATATACATCAGGGGAGTTGCAGTAATAAATTACAAAAGGTCTGCTGTAAATGATGAGGATGAATGGCCTTCCAAATATTCAAAGTTTTTTATTCAGCTAGATGATGGTTTGGAGATATCTTTCACTGACAAAAGGAGATTTGCAAAAGTTCGCCTGCTCAAAGATCCGACATCAGTGCCTCCCATATCCGAGCTTGGTCCTGATGCACTCTTTGAACCCATGACACTTGACGAATTCACTGGGCGTTTGCACAAGAAGAAAACTGAAATCAAGGTTTTATTACTAGATCAAAGCTATATTTCAGGTATTGGAAATTGGGTTGCAGATGAAGTGCTCTACCAAGCAAGGATTCATCCACAGCAGTCAGCTTCTAGTTTGTCGGGAGAAAACTGCTCAACTTTGTATGAGTGTAGTAAAGAGGTTATTGAAAAAGCAGTTGAAGTTGAAACACGTAACCAAGTACAACATCAGCCAACTCCAATGGCAACGGAAACGCATCAACGGCAGAACCTGCAAAACCAAACTGAAGAAAACTCAATTAATATCCAACAGAAAACTCAATTAATATCCAACAGAAAACTCACTTCCGATAATCCAAACGCAACCACAACAAGCTTGCAGCAACTTTTTTCTCGTTCCCCGCTGAACACGCCTCAGGCAGCAGCAACACAACATCGAATGCCGGCAGTTAGTATGTCAGCCACAACTCTTAACCGAGCACCAAGTCATTTGCAAAACCAACAATACAGAGCAGGTATACTGAATGATTTTAGAAATTCCCACCCGCAGCAAACATCACAACTGCAGCAACAGGTCCAAACAAAACCAATACTCACCTTGAACCTCAACCTCAGCCATTCCTGTTAACCAATATTCACTGCAGCAAAACAAAATAACTGTAAAGCAGTAAAATTCCAAAAAATTCCCAAATTGGCATCAGGACAAAAACGAAGAAGAAAGTGTGGCTTTGTGTTACCTCTTCCGAATTTAACCATCAAGCAGGGCGACAAAAACCTGACAACTCAAAAGAGATTTCGCAGGATGCTCTTTTGGACTCCATAGACCAAATCCCAAACCCTAATTCGTGAGCATAAATAGAAAAAGAGTGAATCAGTAAAGGGAACAATTTAAGAGAGGAGGCGACCATAAACGATAGAAACCCTAATCACCAAATCAAGGACAAACCTGTGAGCTTCATCGTTGCCGTGGTCACCGCCGGAGGTAAGCTCTCTTTTGCTTCAGCCTTTGATTTTTTGTACGATTCGGAAGCGATTAGGAGAAACGCGTGTTTGAGAGAAGTGGAGAGCGGCGGTGAGTGAGAGAGGTGAGTGAGCGCGCTTGAGAGAGAAGAGTAAGGTTGGATGAGAGAGAGCGATACCGAAAGTGAAGTTGAGCGATGGAGAGAAGAAAGAGCTTTGAGAGAAGTGGAGAAGCGCAAAGTGAGAGAGACGGAAGCGCTATTCCATTTTGTTTTTTTCTTATTTTCTTTTTTTTTTTCAATTTATTATTAAACAGAATAAGTAGTTTTAAAAAAAATTAAAAAAGATTCCTTTAATTTTCCTAGGTTAGTAGTTGATAAATGTTTTAGGTTTTCAATTTACTCCCCATTGTAAACCCAACAGCCATGCGGCTGGGTTTAATTACTAGTAGGTCAACAGTTTCCTTTTTTTATTTAGTTTTTTATTTTAATTCTTTTTTTAATCTATCTTAGTTTACATATTTAAGTTAGCATTAAAATAACAGTTAGTTGGTAAGTGGTCTGGTGGAGAGGAGTGGTTGCTAGGTCTTTAGCGTAGTGGGTTCGATACCCCGATGTGTAGCTTTTTTTATTTTTTTAACATTTTCTTTTATGTTTATGCTTTATTACTCATAGTTTTTTTATTATTGTTTAATAACGCAAATTTGATTTCTTTTAATTTCATCATGCATTCGAAACCATTTGAAAACTATAAAAATCATATTTTTTCTCGATTTAATGTCGAGCCCATTTCCACACCCTTGTAAGTCGATTGCTTTTTAAGCATCGCCATCAACCTCACATAGCTTACTCTTGGGCTTTCTTACAATGAGCCGGTTCTCTTGCACTTACACTCATATTTCGCATCATTTGTTGTTTGGGCCTGATTTAATTATTTCATGATTTTTGAATCCCCATTTGACAAAATGTACCCCACTTCCCCAATGTGTATATAATTTTGTATTTGTTTTTATTTCTCTATTTGTTTTAGATGCTAACACAAGAATAAAACCAACCGTTTCTAAAAAATACAAAAATATGACTCGATTCAACGTCGAGCTTTTTCTCAACAAATAAATCAACTCATTTCTCCCTCCTATTCCATTCCATTTCTTTCAAACTTTCATCAAACGCTTGATCTAGAGTCAAGCCATTTTTTCTAATCAAAACTAAAAAAAATATTAATCCTTATCTAAACACTTTTCAATAAGATGGAAGTGGAACGTGGTGTATATCACGCACTCCTGAGACTAGGATTCGAGATGTATATCTCGCCAATCCTAGTTCTCGCCATCATCCAAATTCATCCACTTTGCTCTCTCAAACACTCATTCAAATTTCTCTTAAACGTCCATCAATACTTGATCTAGGTCAAGTCATTTTCACAACAAAACTCAAGATACATAAATCTTATTTAACACTTTTTCAATAAAGGTGGAAATGGAACATGGTGTATACCATGCACTCCTGAGGTTAAGATTCGAGACGTATGCCTCGCCAATCTTAACTCTCGCCATCGTCTAAAACTGTCAATGCGGTTTCTTCAAGCCCTTTCTCAATCAAATTCCAAAATACTTAATTCCTATCTTAACTTTTTTTTAATAAAGATGGAAATGGAACATGGTGTATACCATGCACTCCTGAGGCTAGGATTCGAGATGTATATCTCGCTCATCCAAGTTCTCGCCATCACTCAAAATACATCCAACCAATCAAACTTTTTTCTCGCCGCCGTGCGATTAATCAAAAACCTTTTTCATAAACGAAAGGTATCTTGTCTTAAGTGATACAAAACAATGTTTCGGCCACGATTGTTGAGTAGAGATAATGACGCTTTTCCGAATGTAGATTTATAAATCCGTTCGATGTGTGGTATGCGTCAACTCCTCATCTGTTTTGGGTAAAACAATGTTTTCGTCGATTAATACAGGATAGCTTTCGCTAAAATCGACCAACAAACAAACATTTTTCTACCCAGAACTACGTAAGCCTTGATTTCTCTTTTGAGATACGTAGGAGCAGGATTTTTAAATCTTGTCAGGCCCACTAATAAAAAACTTAGGTTTAGTCCTTCGTTAAAAAATCCAAAAACATTTTCCTCTCTTTTACTCTTTCTTTCCCACCTAATAAACTGAAAAGCCTAACATTTCAAACTAACACTAACGCACACAACTGACCTAATGGTTCCCGTTGAGTACAACGGACGTGAGGGGTGCTAATACCTTCCCCTTGCGTAATCGACTCCCGAACCCTAATTTGGTTGCGACGACCAATAATCATTGTCATTTTGTCTTGGGTTTTATCGATATTTCCCCTTTCCTTTTTAGGAATAAATAAAGTTCGGTGGCGACTCTGTTCAGTCCATCATTGCGAGCGTGCGATCGCGCTTCGCTTTGAAGTCGTATCCCCATTTTTTCGAGGTGCGACACCATGCGCAAGTCCTTCAATTTTAGTCCAAATGAGATGATCTTAGATATTTTGGAAAGGTGGGATCAAGGGTAACAACTTTCATGTTGAACACGTTTTAATTTGAAGCTTGGATCATGATGAATTTTAAGGTGGAAGTTTGGGAAATCAAACATATTTGAAAAATTTCTAAGTCCCAAGTCAAATGTTCACTTCTTCCACCTTGAATAACTTTTTCTATGGACTTAAAATGAGAAAAGTTCCTTCATCAAATTGTATATATTTCAAACCTCTTCAATTTGGTCACCAATTTGACCTCATTTGGATTTGTCATGAAGGAGTTATGCATTTTAGAAGTTGAGGAAAATCACTTGTTTAATGGTATTGATCCAAAATGACCTATAATGTTTCCTCTTGGCATATGCATTTGAAAGTTGAATTTTCACTTCCTAAAAGCATAAAATTTAAATTAGACATCTTGAATTTGATCATGCAATTTTAATGGATTTCATCTCATAAATATCGAGCAAATTATGGTCTTGGGAAGTTGACCTCCAAACTAGGGTTTAGACAAAATGACCTATAATATTTCACCATAAAAAATGACTTTCCAAGAAACATTAGCTCTTGACCTAAACATGAAAGTTGTTTGGAATCTCAGTTAGAGAAAATTTTCTCTTGGAATAATTTTCATATGACAAAAATTGTAGGAGATAGGGTCTAGGGAACCCCAATTTTGACCAGTTGACTTTCTCTGGTCAACCACCATGAACCAACTTGCTAGCTTGACATTCTTTTGTCTTTTGGGACTCATGGAGGATTACATATGCATAAGATGATGTAAGGTGAAGTATCCCTTGAAATATTTGATCAATTGTTGAATAAACTTGTTGAAGAAGTCACACAAGATACCCATATGAATTAGGGTTTACAAGGCAAACAAACTCCAAACTCTTGATGATTTCTTGATCAAAATAACATGTGAAGATCATGGGGATCCATATATGATACTTAGAGCCAATGTAAACCAAATCTTAATTAAGCTCCTTGCAATGAGGGTCTTAAACCCTATATATGAGCTTGCCTGAGCATAGGTGAGCACACACACTACCTACAAAAGAGTTAAACTTACAATGATATATTTTTGGTATTTTGGTTAGTAAATAATGAAAAATGAAGTATGATACAATCAAAAGTGTTTGGTGATCTCTCTCAATGCAAACCCAATGAATAAGGGGTAAGGAGGGTACCAAGGTGTGATCCTAATGCTAATGCATATGATGAGAATAGCATGAGGGATCTTAGGGTCAAAATTGGGGTCTTACAGTTGCCCCTATTTAAGGACGTTCTAGCTGAGGAGATGAAGGTTAAAATCTTCGTATCGACTCAACAGAATGGGCTTAAATAACAAAAATAGAAACGAATTTTGGTCCCTAAGAGACCTCATGATGCATATGATATGAAATGTTGAAAATAATCTTTGTGGGGAAAAGGTTGCAACAAAGGAAAAGAATTCAGAGAGACTGAAAGTCCACAGGAGAATAGTGCGTTCCATAAGGAGAACTCACTGGGGAGACGGAGACTCTGGGGGATAAAAGATACGCGTATGCCAGACTACTACTTAAAACTGCTAGGGGACACGAGGGATTCCACAAAAATAAATCAATGGAAAGACTTAGCCAGGGATAAAAGGAAAATTTACAGGGGAAACGAGTAGATCGGAACAAAGCTAAACTACTCAAACCAAGCAGGGAAAGGCGATTTCACTGAGGAAATACGCACTCAAACTCAACTAAGGAAGAGATAATCTTCAACACAGGAGTAACAGAAATGTATTATCCACTACCGGTTGCTGGGTACGGGGATAACAAGTTCTGATAGGGAGACCCATCACTGGTTAGGGTAGACATATCAAGGAAATACGCACTCAAACTCAACTAAGGAAGAGATAATCTTCAACACAGGAGTAACAGAAATGTATTATTCATTACCGGTTACTAGGTAAGAGTAAACTGCTAGGAAAAGCCAAAATAGGGTTTACAACTACCGGTTATTGGGAAGAAAACCAAAGAGAGAGAATATATGTCACTGGTTAAAGTGATCATATCAAGGATATACTTAAAAGGAAGGATATACGTCATCAATTAAGATGAACATATCAAGGATAGACTACCAAAGAAAGCAGGAATTACATCTATCAATTACTGGATAGAATACTGAAAAGAGGATATCCGTCACCGATTAGGATGAACATATCAAGGATAGACTCTGAGGGGAGAAATAGGAATTACATCTATCAGTTACTGGATAGAAAACCAAAAGAGAGAATATCCATCACCGGTTAAAGTGAACATATCAAGGATAGACTCTGCAAGGGGAAGTAGGATTTATAACTACCGATTACTAGGCATAAAACTGCAAGGAGGAGGAAATCCATCATCGGTTAGGATGAACATATCAAGGATTAACCCTCTGTGGGAAAGAAATAGGGATTACAACTACCTTTTTACTGGGTAGAATACCATAAAGAGAAGTATCTGTCATCGGTTAGGATGAACATATCAAGGATAAACTCAAAGCAAGGGAAGAAAATATTTGTCATCGGTTAGGATGAACATATCAAGGATAGACTTCCTGGGGAAACGTGGAAACGAACCCGCTAGGGAAAAAGGTTACTCTTGTCGGGTATTGGGCAAGAGTAAAATACTCGCAAATCAAGAAGAATATTACCAGTTACTGGGTAATAGACTCTCAAGGGGACCACAAGCATCTATCTAGGTAAGATCTAGAAAGAAACGGTCAATCAAAGACTCAACCCAATGTGGATATAACTCAGGGGGAGTGGCTCCATCCAAATAATCAATTGGGGAGGAAACTGAAATAATAATCATCCACGAGGAAATAACTCAGTGGGGAATGAGAAAGGTTAAAATCTTTCTGCTTAGGGGGCTGACACTCTATAATTGAAAGAGGATAAACATACCAAATATGCGTGGGGAAAAGGACACCACCATAGCAGAGGATTATAGAAATAATGAATCACAAAGTGTAATAATAATACAATAATGAAATCTATGAATGTATATGTATATGTATATGTATATATGATGATTATGCTGACAAAATGATCACAAAGGATACAACTGTCGCTGGTTTGAATCATTAATACAACACTCGACCAATCTCAACAGGAGGGAACCAACTAGAGAGGGAGAACGCGAATCAACAGTCTCAAAGGCTCAACCCGGGCTGGGGAAGAGGGAAGATCTGCTGAGAAGCTACACTACCAACTCTACGGAGAATTTCAGGTCAACACCATATCAAATGGGAGACAACCTTGCAGAGGATCCAACATACTGCTCTAGAATTAGTGTCGAATAAGATCCACTGGAGACCTGAAGGGAAACAAGAATATATGTTGAATCTAATGCAAACTGCTGAGACATCTCGCCTACAACACAATGGAGGCCATCACAAACTCAACTAGGGAAACCAACAAAAATCCGCCGGAGATGTCGAAACGCTGCTGGGGAAAACACAGAGCTTACTCCAACTGCTTGGGGAAAACCAACAAGGCTTCGACATTTTTGGGCTTACCGATTTTCAGACCGCTGTTGATATTCTTCAAATGAAATCAGTCACTATTAAAGTAACTGCTTTTATTATTTAAGAAAACATGATTTTGATTTAAAATTTAATTTCAAAATGATCATCATAAAATTTAAATCTATTCAGCTGAAAGATAAATAAGAGTAGAAACAATTGGATAAAAAGCTCAACTTTATTTAATAGAATGGTAGTCTGTAAATGACAAGACTCCATAGATCTTTACAAAAGTTGAAAAATGGTCATTTACATGGAAAATGGCTACATTGAATACAATGATCACTAATCCTTCTACCAACTTTGATATCCACTGTGCTCTTGGCTTCAGTTGAGGATGAATCAGAACCAAATGATGTGCTCAAGAATGTCTTCAAGTCTGAAGATCAACAAAATGCAGTTACTTGCCATGATCCCTAATTTTGCATAAATTGCGCCAAGATGGGGTACTCAATTTATCGGGATAATATTTCTGTTTTATGTCTTTAATTTTTGACTGAATCGCCCTTTCAGGTTTTCAATCCACCGAGACACTCATTTTTTGCCTAAGCCGCCCTTTCGGGGTTTCAACTTAGCAAGTTGTTCTTTTCTTTTTTTAGGCAAAGTATTTCTTGACTGCATCGGCATTCACAGAACGCATGAACTCTTCACCATCCATAGTTGTACGAATCAAAGCACCACCTGAAAAGGCTCTCTTAACAACGTATGGGCCTTAATAATTAGAAGTTCATTTGCCCATAGAATCTAGTTTAGAGGATAGAATCTTCTTGAGCACAAGGTCACCTTCTCTAAACACACGAGGTCCGACCTTCTTATCAAATGATTTCTTCATTCTTTGTTGATATAACTGACCATGACACATGGCAGTCAACCTTTTTTCTTTGATCAAGTTCAACTGGTCATACCTGGTCTGACACCATTCAGCTTCTGTCTACTTGGCTTCCATCAGGACACGCAATGATGGGATCTCAACCTATACGGGGAGCACAACTTCCATACCATAAACAAGTGAGAAAGGGGTTGCCCCCTGTTGAAGTGCGGATGGATGTACGATACTCGTGCAAAGCAAATTGGAGCATTTCATGCCAATCCTTGTACATCACAACCATCTTCTGGATGATCTTCTTGATGTTCTTGTTCGCAGCTTCAACAACCCTATTCATCTTGGGTCTGTAGGGAGAAGAGTTATGATGTGAAATCTTGAATTCTTTGCAAAGAGCTTCCACCATATTATTATTCAAGTTCGATCCATTATCAGTAATTATCTTATTTGGCACACCATACCGGCATATAATCTGATTCTTGATAAACCTTACAACAACTTGCTTGGTTACATTCGCGTATGATGTCGCTTCAACCCACTTTATGAAGTAGTCAATAGCCACTAGAATGAAACGATGTCCATTCGAAGCTTTGAGCTCAATCATACCAATCATTTCAATTCCCCACATGGAGAAGGGCCATGGAGAGGAAATGACATTTAACAGTGTCGGAGGAACATGAATCTTATCTGTATATATTTGACACTTGTGGCATTTCTTCACAAACTTGCAACAGTCAGATTCCATTATCAGCCAATAATAACCTGCTCTCAACATCTTCTTAGCCATAGCATGTCCATTGAGAGGAAATGACATTTAACAGTGTCGGAGGAACATGAATCTTATCTGTATATATTTGACACTTGTGGCATTTCTTCACAAACTTGCAACAGTCAGATTCCATTGTCAGCCAATAATAACCTGCTCTCAACATCTTCTTAGCCATAGCATGTCCATTGGAATGAGTACCAAAGGAACCTTCATGGACTTCAGTCATCAACAGGTCTGCTTCGTGTCTATCCACGCATCTGAGCAGAACCCTATCGAAGTTTCTCTTGTAAAACACATCACCATTCAGGTAGAAATTTCCAGCTAACCTTTTCAAAGTCTTCTTATCTTTCAAAGATGCCCCAGGCGGGTAAATCTGACTTTGGAGAAAACACTTGATATCAAAATACCACAAATTTTCATCTTTGATCTCTTCAATAACAAACACATGGGCTAGCCTATCAAGAGGCATCACAGTCAAATTGGGAACTTCATTCCAGAACTTCACCATAATCATTGAAGCCAACGTTGCAAGAGCATCTGCCATCCGGTTTTCATCTTGAGGGATATGATGAAATTCAACCTTTGTAAAGAAAGTTGAAATCCTCCTCGCATAATCTCTATATGGTATCAAACCGGGTTGATTCGTCTCCCATTCACCCTTGATCTGATTCACAACCAAAGCTGAGATCAATGGCCTCTTCAAACCCCATAATGCAAGCTTCATACTCGGCCATATTATTTGTACACTTGAAAGTCAATCTAGCTGTAAACGGAAAATGTGTGCCTTGAGGAGTAGTAATCACTACCCCAATGCGATTACCATATTGATTAACAGCTCCATCACAAAATCTTTAGGTACAAAATCTCTTCATCAGGAAAATCATACTGCACTAACTGATAATCTTCAATAGGTTGGTGTGCCAAATGATCAGCCAAGACACTACCTTTAATAACTTTCTGAGATCGGTATTCAATATCATACTCTAATAACAACATCTTCCAACGGGCAATCCTCCCAGTTAAAGCAGGCTTCTAAAAAATATACTTGATTAGATCCATTTTGGATATCAACCAAGTGGTATAATTCAACATATACTGACGCAAACGCTTAGCAGCCCAAGCCAATGCGCAACAAGTCTTTTCAAGCATAGAATACTGAGTCTCATAGTCAGTGAATTTCTTGCTGAGGTAGTAAATAACATATTCTTTCTTTCCAGTTCATCTTTCTGACCAAGAACACAACCCATACTCTCATCGAGCACAGTCAAATACATGATCAACTGTCTTCCTTCAATAGGCGGAGACAGAATTGGAGGCTCAAGCAGATACTCTTTTATACTGTCAAAAGCTTTCTGGAAATCCTCGGTCCAATCACAAGACTAATATTTCCGAAGAAGCTTGAATATAGGTGCACACATGGAAGTCATGTTTGAAATAAATCTTGAGATATAATTCAAGCGGCCGAGAAAACCTCTGACTTGCTTCTCAGTTTTGGGCGCAAACATCTCTTGTATTGCTTTGACCTTGGCAGGATCAACTTCAATACCCTTCTCGCTGACAACAAAGCCGAACAACTTAGTAGAAAGAACACCAAAAGTACATTTATTGGGATTCAAGTGGATTTTATACTTCCTCAAACGTTGGAATAGCTTCAACAAATGCTCAACATGCTCTTCTTCATCATTGGATTTAGCAATCATATCATCAACATAGACTTCAATCTCTTTGTGTGTCATATCATGAAAAAGAGTGGTCATTGCTCTCTGGTATGTTGCACCAACATTCTTTAAACCGAAAGGCATCACTCTATAACAGAATGATCCCCAGGGTGTAATGAATGTGGTCTTCTCCATATCTTTAGGTGCCATCTTGATTTGATTATAACCAAAAAATACGTCCATAAGTGAAAAGACTTTGAACTTAGATTTATTGTCTACCAACTTATCAATGTGTGGTAGGGGAAATCATCTTTAGGACTAGCCTTGTTCAAATCTCTATAATCAACATACATACGGACTTTTCCATCCTTCTTAGGAATAGGCACAATATTGGCCACCCACTGCGGATACTCATCAGTAACAAGGAAACCGACACCAATCTGCTTTTGCACTTCTTCTTTGATCTTCATTGCCATATCAGGATGAGTCCTCCTCAACTTCTGCTTGACTGGCGGGCATCCTGGCTTCAACGTCAATCTATGCTCCACAATCTCAGAATCCAAACTAGGCATGTCTTGATAGGACCAAGCAAATACATCTGAATACTCTCGGAGAAGATCAATCGACCCCTTCTTAACTTCTAGACACAGTCGAGACCCAATCTTGACTTCCTTCACATTATCTTCGGAACCCAAGTTGACTAACTCAATCTGCTCTTAGAATGGCTAAATCAATTTTTCCTGATGCTCAAGTAGACGAGTCAATTCATCGGACACTTCTTCATCACTTTCTTCCTCAGCCTCAAACACAGGGAATTCAAAGTTTGGAGAAGGAGTAGGATCATTGTATTCAATGGGTTTAGAAACCAACCTGCATAATGATTTGATATTTTGATTTTAGAGAAGTGAATTGTGACCAAATATTATGCAAATGGACAATTATTATTTATTTAATCATGTTTTATGTGATTACCATTTTTAGAAAAACAAAAAGTAAAAATAAAACATCATAGATGTGGATGAATAGAATAGCATTTTATTGATGATTAATTTGAAATATGCCCAACAATGTCCGCTTCTCCCTTAGGCATAGGAGAAGAATTTTCAAAAATAACAAAAATAATTACTTAGGCGATGAACAATAACAGGAATATCGACAGCGATCCAATTGCAAGCTTTTCCATGCGTCACAAAATTGGTGCAGTCTTCCTCTTCATCCCCCTCGATCACTGCAGTTGAGTGTTGTTCATTACCATGACTGAACCCTCCGCTATGGAAACTAGGGTGCATATCTTCAACTTTGACAACAGACATCCCTTGCTGGAAACCCAAACCGGTTCGATTCTTGTTCTCGGCGACCTCTACCATCCGGCCCCACTGATCAGAATTGCCATCTTCGATAATCTTCTGAGCATCTTTAAAAGAGGACATAGGTGCCCCAACTTTCTTCTCTTCATCAATAGATAAAGCTTAGAAAGGAGTTCCAATCTCATCCTCAGCTTCCACATATGAGAAAGACGACAGGTGACTCACCAACAGTGCCTTCTCTCCTCCCAAATGACAAGCTTGCCATTCTTCACGAATTTCAACTTCTGATGTAGAATGGATGTCACAGCTCCAGCCTCGTGGATTCATGGCCTTCCCAACAAGAAGTTATATGCCGGGTGGATGTCCATTACTTGAAAATTAATTTAGAAATCACTCGGACCTATCTTCACTGGAAGGTCCACCTCACCAATAACAGTCTTGTGAAAACCATCAAAGGTTTTGACGATCACGCCGCTGTATCTCATAGAAGCACCCTGATACGTTAATTTTAACAGAGTTGAATTAGGAAGTACGTTAACGAAGAACCAGTGTCAACCAACACATTTGACAATGTATCTTCCTTACAATTCATTGATATGTGCAGCGCTAGGTTGTGATTTTTGTCTTCCTCAGGAAGTTCTTCATCACAAAAGCTCAAGTTGTTGCAGGAAGTGATGTTAGCCACGATGTGGTCAAACTGATCCACTGTTACATCATGTTCAACATAAGCTTGCTCCAATACTTTTTGAAATGTTCTCTGTGTGCTTCAGAATTCATAAGTAGAGACAACACTGAAATTTTGGAAGGAGTTTGGAGCAGCTGCTCCACCATATTGAATTCACTCTTCTTTATTAATCGTAGTACCTCATCATTATCACTAGGCTTCAAATTGATGGATTCACCAGACTGACACTTTAGAGCACTAACTGGATTTGTTGCAGGTACCTCAACATTCTTACCAACATCTTTTACATCTTTTGGGAAAATGGGACCAAAAACTCGACCGCTACGGGTCACCTTCGTAACATCAACAATGTTCACAATGGAATTAGTCATAGGCAACATAACCTCTTGACCATTCTCCAACATAGTAGCATTATACTGATACAGAACAACTCTATCAGATGCATACAGGACTGGGCCCGCTAACCGTATTACTAACGGTGATACCGATCTGTTGATGATGTTACTGTTGCTACTGTTGAACTGGATTACCACCCTCTCCGGGGCCTTAAACACTGGCACTATTATATTTACATCATCTATATCCCTCGAGTGTTAAATATGGATTACATTCTCATCCATTAACTTCTAGATATCTCTCTTGACAATTGAATACCCACAGGGGTTTACACTGCAAATCTCACAACCGTCATGGTCGTGCTCACAATCACTAATAGTACATAGGGTATTATGCATTCCTACCAAGGACCGATGAATATGTCGCACATCGAACACTCGGAAACTTCCTGGGCATCCATCTACCATGTTAACAGAGGAATTACCATAAGCAGACAATGGGTTTGCTTTCACATTCGGTGTGCGGTCCTCAAATGACACCATCCCAATTTTTACTAGCTTCTAGACCTCATACTTCAAAGGGTAGCAATTCTCGATATCATGGAGGGGATCTCCTTGATGAAAGGCACAACGGAGTTCGGGCTTATACCACCATGGAAGTGGTTCTGGAATTTGTGGATGATTCCTTGGCTGAAGAAGGTTCTTAAGAACCAAAGATTGGTATAATTCGGCGTATGACATAGGAATAGGGTCAAAAGAGACCTTCTTCCTCTTGAAACTCTGTTGTTGTTGATTATTGTTGTTGTTGTTGTTTTTGTTGTTGTTTGTTCTTTGTTGCGGCTGTTGTTGACGTTGTTGTTGAACTGGCACTGATTGATTGTTAGAAAATACCAGAATGACGGATGAAACTTGATGATGATGCTGACGTGGTTGCGGACTTCTTTTAACATTAGGCCTCATATGCCTCCCCACTGATACTGCATTAGTTTCGCCTTCCTTCTTCCTAAAGAAACTGTTACCATACTTCTTGCTCGATGATACTTCTTCCTTAGACAAACGTCCCTCACAGACACCCTCTTCTAATTTCATCCTCATATTTACCATTTCGGTAAAGTCACTAGGGGCACTAGCAATCATTCGTTCGTAATAAAATGAACTCAAGGTCTTCAGGAAAATCTTGGTCATCTCTTTCACTTCCAACAGGGGATTAATCTGAGCGAAAAGCTCTTTCCACCTCTGGGCGTACTCTTTAAATGTCTCTTTGTCCTTCTGAGACATTGACCTAGCTGGTCTCTATCAGGCGCCATGTCCATATTATACTTATACTGCTTCACAAAGGCTTCATCCAAATCATTGAACGTGGAAACACTTGCACTATCCAATCCCATGTACCATCTCAGAACGCCACCGTCAGACTGTCTTGGAAGTAGTGAATCAATAACTAATCATTATCAGTTTGCGTCAACATTTTCCTGCCATACATGACGAGATGGCTAAGTGGACAGGTATTTTCCTTATACTTTTCAAAGTTATGGACTTTGAACTTCATCAGGATTTTGACATTTGGCACTAGGCAAAGTTCAGCGGCACTCTTACCAAACAAATCTTTTACCCTCAAGGTCTTCAATTCCTTTCGAAGCTCAAGGAACTGGTCTTTCCTTTCGTCCATCTTCTCATAAACATCAGGGCCCTCAGACGGCTCAGAATGGTAGATGGTGTCCTCAACATAAGGTAGAGTATAAACAACTGAAGGCAGAACAGACATGACCGGGCTAGATGCCGACATGGAAGCAAAAGTAGGCGTAAACCCTTCAGGTACAAAGTTCGGTGGCATTCCACACGGGAATCTGGCAGGCATGGCTGGAGCAAACTGAGTAGCATGCATGGTTGAAGTAGCAACCTCTGAGATGACAGTCCTCTGAGGAGGAGGAGGAGTTGCAGGCGTTAGAGAAGATTGACTTTGAGCAGCTAAAACAGACTCCATCATGGCAGCCAAGCGGGCAATTTCTTCCTTCAACTCTCGGTTCTCTTGTTCCAAATGTTCCATGATTCTCGGTTGATTGGCGCGAGTGTTGTATCGGTGAGTCAGCTTGGTTGAAGCACAAAAGAATAACCAATAAGACATCTGGAAGAAGAAACCCGTTATGTAAATGATACATGAAATGCAATGTTTGGATTATTTTTATTTTCAAGGAACATACTATTTTATTTGCAAAGATATATAACAACAACAATAATAATTTGATTGACCATAAAAATCTCTTTTATTCATATAATTTTGGAAGGATTACACTGAGTACAATTTCAGAAACCAGAATACAAATACAAGAGAAAAGGAAACTAGTCATCCTAAGGATCCCCTAACAACAATGTCATATGATCTGGTTGCAGGCGCGTACTTTCTTCGGATGCGTCGGATCTCGGACTCAAAGATGTCTTCATCTGAGCCTTCTCGAGGACAAGCTGATCAATAATCTTCTTCCAAGCACCGGAAGGCTGAGGCATATTAGAGGAAGATGGACCCTCTGGCTCTTTGTCTCTTCACTGCTCGGTCTTCAAGAAGTTCAATAAGCGCATCTTTGTCCCTAGACTCAAGCTGCAACTCCTCATGCTTTCGACTCAAAGCATGGAACCGCTCTTCCCACATATCTCTTTCTTGCTTCATCTTGGAGAGTGCGTCTTCCAGCTCCTCTACATCTTGGTTAGGGATAGTTAATGGCTCAGCCACAACCATAGACATAGGCCTCTTACAAGCATACAACATCTTTAACTCTAAAGCTCTCTTCTTCACCCAAGTAGTGTAAGCTTCCAAAGCTACACAGTTGCACAGACCAAACTCAGATCTTCCTTTCCTATGCACGTTATACCAAGCATGTATCATCTTCTGCTTCAAATGTTAGGGATCTTTACCCTCTTGATAGAAAATACCTTCTAACTGAGTGTTATTAGGTTTGTCTCTCAAGGGGAACCCAAGTTGACGACAAGTCAAAGAAGGGTTGTAGTTGATTCCTCCTTTTGTACCAATGAGAGGTACATTAGAGAATTCGCCATAACTATCAATAATATCCAAGCTACTCAATGAAGAGTCATACCAAACAATATCATCATTAGTGAGAGACATAAGTCTCTGAGACCACCGTAGGCATTGCTTGTTCTCCACAAAAGCAGACGTCTGAGGCAAGTGCGAAATAAACCACTTGTATAGAATAGGAACACAACACAATAGTTCCACCACCTTTAGAATTCCTTAAATGCAAAGATAAGTACACATCACCCAACAGAGTAGGCACAAGATTCCCAATCAAGAAGATTCTAATGGCATTAACATCAACAAAACCGTCAATGTTAGGGAACAAAGCCAAACCATAGATGAGCAACACAAAGATGGCTTCAAAAGCATCCACACTACCGGCTTGAGAAAAGGCAGAAGCTTTCCCAATAAGGAACTCAGAAGTCAACCCAAATATTCCTTGTTTCTTCACCCAATGAGCGTCAATCTCAAACTTCTTCAGATGAAGAGCTTCAACTATAATATGAGGTATGGGAATCTCCTCCAATCCACTAAAAGGCACCTTGTTAGATACAGGTATTCCCAAGAGATGGGCATACTCCTCTAACATAGGCATACGTTGATAATCAGGAAAAGTGAAGCAACGGTAGAGAGGGTCATAGAACTGAACCAACACACTCAAGAGTCCTTCTATTACATCAGCAGACAGCACATATAGAAGCTTCCCATGACTTTGTTTGAAGTCCAAGGGATCTAATATAAAAGAAGATAGTTTCCTTAGCTCTTTCAAGTCGGGACATCTGAAACTGTACTTCTTAGTGTTACTTTGTCCACAATCCATGGTCTGAAAATATTTGCAAATAAAACCTCAGTTCCTTGAAATTTATTTTCTGTGATGGATGTTGTGATGTGCATGAATGCATGAATATAACAATTACAAATAAGGGATCACACACAAGGAAAACAAACAAAGGCCAAGGGATGAATCAAGTCATTGTCAAGATCAATCATCCATTTTGGTTGATTATGGTTTTCACCTTATCAACACCCAAGTTCGATTGATATTGACAAGACTTGATTGGATCAACCAAGAATCAAGGGTTTGTTGTGAGTCACGAGCATGGAGTCGGGTTAAGAACCATCCCAAAGGAGTGTACTAAGGATAAAACCTGTAGATCATGTTCTAAGAAGTTCCCAGAGTCTTAATTCCATCTATCGGATATTACAGGTTAGGATGACTGACTCATCAACCCATAATATTCTCAAGAGAAACTCGTCTGAGTGTAGTATCACGTAATAACTATTATCAAGTCTACACCTGAACAGTCTCCGCACTACGTCCTAAATAGGCCAAGTTGGGTTAAATGTTCTACGGTCCTCAGCTTCTCGGACCCCAAATCAGAGAAAGTAATGCCTAACCAAAAATAACTTGTGTGACACCAATAGCTCCAAAAGAGTCTCCACTGAGTAGATGGGTCTCAAGCCAACTTGTTAAGGACTACTCCATACAAGTCGAACATGACTATACCATCCTCCTATCTTAATTGCACTCAAGTTCGGGTTAGAACTTATCTCACCACTCAGAGATCACCAAGCACAACAAGTATATTATACAAACAAATATACAAACATCAAATACACAAATATATACACACATAAAAAAAGTAGGCTAAATCCACTAAGGACTACTCCCCAGCAGAGACGCCACTTATTTTTCTGTAGCGGTAAATTCATTACCATTAAGCTATGGATAAACTTAACGTCAATAAAACCAGAGTCGCCACCGCGCTTTTATTGTTTCCAAAGGAAATGGGAAAAGTACGAACAAAACCCAAACGTAAGAAGTTTTCAAATCAAAACTAATAAAATGCCAGAGATTACAAGTAAGGGGGTTGGTTACACAGAGGGAAGATGTTAGCACCCAAAGTGTCCTAGGTACTCCTTGGGAGCCTTTTTTTTATGTGTGCAGGTGTTTTAGTATAAAATTATGTTTGCAATAAATAGAGTGTGGGGATGAGAAAAGAATTCATTGATTATGTTTTTGTATTTGACAAGACCTTCGGACTTGTGCCTACATACCAACATAAAAATGAGGGATCAAAACCCCGTAGTTCGTGGTAACAATTTCAAAATGAGTTGATTGTTTTAACAAAAAATTAAATTTTTAAGAGGCACAAAGGGCCTAAAAGATTTTGCATGAGGTTTTAATTCTTTTTGTCTTTTGAAATTTTAAGTCAATATGGTTAAATTCATTTACAAGTTTGATTAAGAAAAGAGTGTAAAAATGCAATGGCATAAGGCCAAGGTTTCTAATTTGCAATAAAGAGTCTAAGTTAGAAATCACAAGCAAAGAAGATTTTTGAAAAGAGGGGAGAGATTTGAAATTTAAGAAATGGGAGGAGATGATGAGACTAATCCTAAGCAAAAATGTAAAAGTTAAAATTTGAAAAGATCTGACCAATGGGATGCAATCCAATAGATAAGAATGTCATATAGAAACCCACTTTTCCTTTGGACTTTAAAATCAAGAAATATCAATACACAAGTAGCAAGATCAAGAGTAAGACATCAAATAAAGATAGCCACATCCAAGCTAGAAACTCCATAGTTTTCTTCATAATCTTCCCCATGTATCAAATGACATACTCCTTGAATGGCTCAGAATAAGGCATTAGACACAGGTTCAAAGTAACATTTTCATCAAGACCATGTTGCAGATGAACTCAAGTGGATCTCAATACTTGCATCAGATGAAAGCTCACATCACAATGACTTGGTTTCAGAAATGTTGGCATTGGCCAAGTCCTTTTGCATAGGGAATCGTGCCTAATTCTAAGTCCAAAGCTCAAATGAAATCCAACAGTCCACACAAATATTTTTTAGGGGTTTTTGTTGTTTATTATGTACTTTAAGGTCCTAAGATCACAAACATAAACAAGGTACACAAACAAATATATACAATCACAATATATGGCTCAAGTGAGCAAAGTGAAAATGACATTAAAAATAAACAAGTTAAGTGATATGTATAATGACAAATGTTAAATGGCTTGAATTTAAAGTGTATAAAGTAAATGACTTGAAATTAAAAAGTTAGTCAAATGTTAGTTGATTAGAAGTTGGTGAAGTTTTTCCTTTTAATTGTTTAAGTCATTCTTTGGAGAACACTCAACCCTCTATTCACAAGCCATGAAAGGGGGGAGACTTACAATCTCACTTACTAGAATGCTATGCCTTTTGTGTCAAAATTTAGCGCTATGTTAAGCAATCATAATTGGACTTATGTAGAAGTCACAACTATTTGAGGTCGAGCAATAAATTTTTTGGTGTTAATGCATGTTAGAGATATGGTATAATGAACCATACTCCTAAAATATACCACACACAAAAAGAAAATGATCAAAGGGTGGACCTAATCTCATCCATACTTGTATTGGTTCATGAACCAGTTAGCCTTAGGATATTGAGATGTCATTGGTCAATGAGAGGAATGGGATAGAAAGGGATTGAAAATGAAGAGGGAGGGGAAATAAGACAAATACAAATTGGTCATGGGAGGAATTTTGTCAAATTGAAATCAGTCATTCATTTTGTGAGATGAAATGTACATTTCATCAATCCCCTAAATCCAATTATTTTAATCCAACAAAAGGCAAATCAACCTTGACCAAGGCCCAAACATATAGTCAAACTCCACAAGTCAATAAAAATGGCTCAACACAATTTATTTTCAATTAAACAAATTGAAAATCAATTAAAAAAAGCATTAAATTAAATTATGTTTTATCAAAAACCTAAAACCTCTTCAAAACACCAAATAAATGGCCAAGAGATTTATCATAGGTCAAACAAGGTCAAAGGACCTTGGAGAAAAAAATTCATTATTTTTGAAAAGTCAGAAGTATTTTTAAACAATTAAAAATATGCACAAAAACAATTAAATCATGAAAAATATCAATATTGATCAAAAACACAATTTTAATTCAGAAAGTGAAAGAGGAAAATATTTGAATTTGTTTGGTGAAAGTCCCATATTTTTTGGATCAATAATGAAATTAATATGAATTAATAAAAATAAAGCAATTAAAAGGAATTTCAGAAATCCAAAAATACGTGGACCATCAGATCTCCCTCATTAATTGAGGTGGCAGGTCAGATGGTTCAGCGCGCGCATTCCACATGGACCCTAGTCAACTGAGAAGCACACATGGTAATCAGAACCAATGCACATGATTAAAACAATTTAAATGAACCCTATGGTTGAGATGCTTCCAACACATCACCGGAGCCAGAGCTCCGGTCTTCTTCTCCGGTGGACCTCACTGGACTGGTCTACCTTCAACCATCATCAAAATGAAAAAGCAAGGCATGGATTTAAAGAAAAAATGCCTAGGAGCTCGAATCTGGCCTCAATTTTGTCTAACTCCAAGTATATGAGAAGATACAGGGAGTTGAAATTTGAGGATCATGAACTGAGTTGCTTCTATTTGACCTCAAAGCAACTCAATCTTGTTGCCTACATTGGCATCACTTCAGACAACCAAAAATCAACAAGAATAATGAAGAATTGAGAGAGAATCGAAGAGGAGAAGTTTCTGAAAAATCACCTCGAGTTTATCCAATTTCACTTGATCTTGATCTAGATTTGATTGCTTTCTCCTCCTCTTGCTTGCAGAAACCAATGGAATGAAAATGGAAGTGAATTTCTGGAGTTTGAACTTCCAAACAGATGGTGTAGTTCAAGCTCGATTTCAAGAGAAATCTTAAAAAATTCTATGGCAGTGAGGGTTTGCAGTGGTCTAGCAAAGCTTGGGTAGGGTGTTGATGATGAATCTGAAGCCTTAATCTTGTTTAAATAGGCAATGTGTTTGATATTTGCACCACTTGAAAATTGGATAAAAATAGCAACTTCCTTGCATGGGTGCACGGGTAATCATTTGGGCCTCAAGAGTGATGCAATCCACTTCCAAATCATGTACAAAGTCTGCTGAAACCATCATGTTCAAGCATGCAAATGGAAATGATCATGTGAAGTTCAATCTTGCCAAAACACTTCCCATAATGAAGCCATGCGTAAGTCCTTCAATTTTATTCCAAATGAGACGATCTTGAATATTTTGGAAAGGTGAGATCAAGGGTAACAACTTTCATGTTGAACATGTTTTCATTTGAAGCTTGGATCATGATGAATTTTTAGGTGAAAGTTTGGGAAATCAAACATATTTGAAAAATTTCTAAGTCCTAAGTCAAATGTTCACTTCTTCCACCTTGAATAACTTTTTCTATGGACTTCAAATGAGAAACGTTCCTTCATCAAAGTTGTATATATTTCAAACTTATTCAATTTGGTCATAAATTTGACCTCATTTGGATTTGTCATGAAGGAGTTATGCATTTTAGAAGTTGAGGAAAATCACTTGTTTAATGGTATTGGTCCAAAATGACCTATAATGTTTCCTCTTGGCATATGCATTTGTAAGTTGAATTTTCACTTCCTAAAAACATAAAAGTTGAAGTAGACATCTTGAATTTGATCATCTAATTTTAATGGATTTCATCTCATAAAAATTGAGCAAATTATGTTCTTGGGAAGTTGACCTCCAAACTAGGGTTTAGACAAAATGACCTATAATCTTTCACCATAAAAATGACTTTCCAAGAAACAATAGATCTTGACCTCAACATTAAAGTTGTTTGGAATGTCATTTAAAGTAACGTTTCTCTTGGAATAATTTTCATATGACAAAAATTGTAGGAGATAGGGTCTAGGGAACCCCAGTTTTGACCAGTTGACTTTCTCTGGTCAACCACCATGAACCAACTTGCTTGCTTGACATTCTCTTGACTTTTGGGACTCATGGAGGATCACATATGCATAATATGATGTAAGGTGAAATATCCTTTGAAATATTTGATCAATTGTTGAAGAAACTTGTTGAAGAAGTCACACAAGATACCAAGATGAATTAGGGTTTCCAAGGCAAACAAACTCCAAACTCTTGATGATTTCTTGATCAAAATAACATGTGAAGATCATGGGGATCCATATATGATACTTAGAGCCAATGTAAACCAATTCCTGATTGAGCTCCTTGCAATGAGGGTCTTAAACCCTAGATATGAGCTTGCTTGAGCATAGGTGAGCATTTTTGGTATTTTGGTTAGTAAATAATGAAAACTGAAGTATGATACAATCAAAAGTGCTTGGTGATCTCTCCCAATGAAAACCCAATGAATGAGGGGTAAAGAGGATACCAATGTGTGATCCTAATGCTAATGCATATGATGAGAATAGCATGAGGGATCTTAGGGTCAAAATTGGGGTCTTACACTAACACATAACTACAACCCTAACACATTGACAATCACTCCATTGATCCAATATGGAGGTGAAGGTTCGATAAGGAGTTCGACATGAAGGATTTGAGAGTTGCCTCTAAGATTCTTGGGATTGACATCCGGAGAGATAGAAAGCAATCAATATTATCCTTATCTCAAGAGACATACCTGAAAAAGATTCTCGACAAGTTTGGTATGTCAAATTCGAAGCCTGTTGTAACTCCGACTAAACCTCAGTTCAAGTGGAGTTTGACTCAAAGTCTTAGTACTAAAGTTGAAAGAGCCTATATGAATATCATTCCAGATGCTAGTATAGTAGGTTCTTTGATGTTTGTTATAGTCTGTACGAGGCCAGACATAGCGTACAAAGTGAGCCTTGTAAGTAGGTATATGGCCAATCCTGCGAAGGCACACTAGTAAGCATTAAAGTGGATTCTAAGATACATAAATGAGTCTCTGAACAAAGTATTTATTTATGGTAGAGCCTTTGGTGGTGATAGCAAAGTTGAAATCGAAGTATTTGTCGACTCTGATAATGCAGGATGTATGGATTTCGTAAAATCTATTTATGGATATGTGTTCACTATGTTTGGCACAACAATTAGTTGGAAAGAGACACTTCAGAAGGTTGTTTCCTTATCAACCACTGAAGCAGAGTATATTGCCCTCATTGAAGTTGTGAGAGAGGCATTGTGACTTGAAGGTTTTACTAAGGAGCTGAAACTTCAAGGTAGATTTATCACTGTTAAATGTGATAGTCAAATTGCAATACATATGTCGAAGAATTCAGCCTATCATGAGCGAACCAAGCACATCGATGTGAGGTTGTATTTCGTCAGAGAGATGATAGAGCGTGGAGAAGTCCAAGTGCTGAATGTTTCGACTGAAGACAATGTTGCAGATATGACCACCAAGACATTGCCAAGCTGCAAGTTTTTCCACTGTATGCAGTTGATAAAGCTGCATGAAGAAAGCTAGTTTGTTTCCTTGATGTTTGTAGAGTTTGTTCCAATGTGGAGATTTGTGAGAATTAGAATTGAACTCTAATCTCAAAAGAGATGATTTGATATTTCGGCATGAGTTGTGCATGCTATAGTCGACGTCTGTTTAAACATGTTATCGAAATATATTAACTTGTATTTTAAGTTAGTATGTCGAATTAGGCATTTGTTTAAGCCCAACTGTTTAAGTTAGCCTATAACCTAAGTTAGCTTAGTAGTCTATAAATAAACTAGTTCTCTCAGGTTGTTGAGAGGAGTTTTGGTTGTTGTTATTCACTCTTTAATCTTTAAACCCTAATATAGAAAGTGAATAGTAAAATTGTTATAACCAATCCTGGTTTTCTTCTTCTTCCCTCTTCTCTCTCTTTTGTAAAATCTAATAGGATTTCTTATGTTTGTTCAAAAAACTCAATCTTATCTTATATTTTGGTTTGTTCTTGACGATATCAATTTACAACAACTACCTAAATATATTGAAAGATCATGCTTGTTATGTAAACAAATGTAAAGAGTGTCATCGATACTCAAACGAGACACTTCGAAATGTAAAGAGTGTCATCGATACTCAAACGAGACAATTCGAAGTTGTTTGTTTAAGTATGTATCGTTGTAATTTTTATTTTTATTTGTATGTATATTTTGTCATTAAAACAAAAGCTTAACCAAGTGAATCATAAATGGCTACATCTATACGTATAGCTAGAAGCAAAAGAAGAACAAAACAAAACCAAGTGTCTAAATTGTAAGAGTAATGTTATTCCTACACCCAAACTCTTACACCAATACTTACATCAAACACTGTTCACCGTATTTATAGGGCGAACAGTATTTTTTTAATAAAATAATATTAAATATTTGTTTTAAATAAAAAATATTTATAAAAAATATTTTTTTAAAATTAATTTTATAATAAAAATATAATATTTATTATTAATCAATTTTATTATTGCATTGGTCACAAAAATATAGATTATTAACCACATATTTTTCTCCTAATAGTTTGGTAATCGACTTCACTATTCCATTAACTAATAAAAGACATAATATTAACTAAGTTCTGACATTAATTTATAAATTAAATTATAAATTAATATCAGAACTTAGTTAATATTATGTGTTTTATTGGTTAATAAGATATCAGAAATATATGTGGTTAATGACATATACTTTTGTGGTTAATACAATAATAAAATTGATTAATGACAAATGTTATATTTTTATTACGAAATTATTTTTTTTTTAAAAAATATTTTTTATTTAAAATAAGATTTTAATATGATTTTATTAAAAAAAAATCGTATAAATACGGTGAACAATGTTTAATTTAAATATGATGTAAGAATTTGGATATAGGAATAACATTACTCTAATTTGAAAGATAAACGAAATTTCAATGAAAAAAAAAGATATAAAATTGATTGGTCTTATAAGTAAAATAAAGTGTAACCACAAACTTCTCTTATCCAAAAACCAGTTCTTGTGACTCTAGTTTAACACAAAAAAAAATATTGTTTGGTACTTAGAACTTTGAAATAAACACGAGGAGACCATATCCTACATGAACCAAAGCCATATTCCTAAACTAATCCTTCCACACCATGAGTGACTCAGTGGACAAATTGGTAATCTTCTTAGCAAAAAGAGATGGCATAGACAAGCTTGTGAAGACATTTCAATATGTCTCCAAGCTTGCAAACTGGCGCGTGGAAGCCAGTTACCCTGACATATCCAAGAGGTTCAAAAATTGGGAAGTAGCTGCTGGCCTCAGCAGAAAAGCCTTCAGAACTGGAAGATTTCTCACTGGATTCAACACTCTTAGAAGAAACCCTGGTTCTACTCCCGTTTTAAGGCTACTAGCAGTGCTTTCTAATTCAGGAGAAATGGTGTATTTCTTTTTCGACCATTTTCTTTGGCTGTCAAAAATTGGAACTTTGGATGCAAAGTTAGCAAAGAAGATGAGTTTCATATCAGCTTTTGGTGAGTCTTTGGGTTATGTTTTCTTCATTATAGCTGATTTCATTTTGTTGAAAGAAGGGTTGAAGGCTGAGAGAAAGCTAAAAAATTCAGAGGGAGAAGAAAATGAGAAAGAGATTCAGAAAATAAAAGGTGATAGAATAATGAGGCTTATGGGTGTGGCTGCTAATGTTGCAGATTTGATTATAGGATTGGCTGAAATTGAACCAAACTCTTTCTGTAATCACACCCTTTCTCTTGGTATTAGTGGGTTGGTTTCTGCATGGGCTGGTTGGTATAGAAATTGGCCTACATAAAGTCATATTCCAATACCACACTTTGTAATGTTTCACTTTTCAATTAATGGATGCTTAAATGTCTTGCCAATGAACTCTTTTTAGAAATTAGACGTGGTTAGAGTCGAGTTCTTACCCAAGACTTCCATAAAAAAATTTTTTTTTATTTTTTTTAAGTGTTCTCGAATATCTACCGTGTTTTCTTTGTTATTATAAGGGTTAATTATTTTTGTGATTTTTTTAAATATCTTAAATTTTATTTTTAATTCTTCAAGATATTTTCTTAAAAATTCTTTAAAATAATTTCATCAATATTTTTGACCTGTTTTATAATTTAGTGATTTGTTGTACAATTTGACAACAAAATTATGATTATTTTATTTATAATTTATTATTTAGCGAGGGAATTAACAATATTTTTAATATTAGAGATTAAAAGTATTGATGAAAATTTTTAGAATGACCATTTTTTAAATGAAATATTTTAAAAGATTAAAAATAAATTTTGAAATATTTAAATGGTCATAAAATATTCAATTCTTATTATAATAATAATATCATCTGCATTGTAAATTATTTTCATCTTATGATTGAGAGATTATACAAAAAGGACATAGTTATTTAAGGTAAGCTTAATAGAAAAATATTTGATGGACATAATTTTTTTTCTTACAGTCAGCACGATATCTGATTAAAATATATAATTAATTTAATTGAGTAAATAATAAAGAATTTAATTGAAATATACTGAAAAAGGATTTTACGCCATTAATTAATTATAGACTTTAGATATTGAAATAAGTTTGATTTTTATTTTGAAAGGCTATAAAATAATGTAAACGAATTATGATGATAATTTCAATAATAAATTCAATTTAAAATTAAAATTATTTTTTATTTAGTTATGTAAATTAAACTGCATTTTATTATCTGAATCAAATTAATCACTTATCCAACTAAAGGTTAGAAGGATATGAATGTTATATTTGAAAGATTAAAATTCATAAATATAGGAGCCATATCAAATCAAGGCGTGCTTATCAACTTATTTTCAAAATTAAATCCTTAAGCAAAGTATTGGTTTGAATTTTGTGGCTGAAAAAATCTATATTTAGAAATAGTGGTGTGAATAGGCCAGAGTTTACGGTCTAACTTTAGATTCAGATTATGTAGGTGTTTTTTTAAATAAAGAAGACAAATTATTTTATAAATTTATTTAATTAAAAAGACTATACCACAAAACATAAAAAAACCTTTTAATTTTAAATCTATCAAGTCAATCTATTTAAATAAAAATGAATAAAATTATTATTATTATTATATTATATTTTGTACTTTGAATTAAAGTACGAAAATAAAGTTTTGTTATTTTGAAGAACTTATGAAAATAAATTGAAAAAATCTTATGATATGTCATAAGTTGTTGCCATAAGTTGTTTTCATAAATTCTCTCAAACAAATAGTATCATAAAACTTATGCTAATAAATAACTTTAAATGAGTCAATAAAAACAAAGATTTAGTCTCATTGAGCTTTTAATGATGTTGTATATTTAACCTTAGTTGAATTTATTATTTACAAATGTTCAAACAAAGTAGGTTTTTAAGTAGGATAGTAGGTCAATTAGACCTTCGAAAAGGTCATGCTCAGGCGTAAATATAACCCTCTGACAGACTACATATCAGACTTAGACTTTAAATTTTTTAGCAGACCAGACTCCAGTTTTGCAAAGCCTAGTTTGACCCAGCTTATTCCCACCCCTAATTGGAAGAGAAGACTCTTGAGTCAAATCTTTTAATAAATAATAATCATACATATAAATAATAGATGCTTCAATAGTTAGAAAACAATTTTAGGTGTTTCAATTGTTGGTGAATTTTATTCAATGGCATTATACAACAAGAGAGGCAACACGCACCATACAAAGTAAAAAAAAATAATGAATTTTATTTCAATACATAACTCAAAATCAAAACAATAGAAAAACGCTCAACTATCATAGAAAAGAACAACCAACAATACATCTGAAGAGACAATTAAAAACAAACAAGAAACTACAAAATCCCAATAAAAAGGGAAAAAAACAAAGACCCTGACAGAAGATCGGAGAAGAGAACGTTAATAAGCCTCCTAATAAAATCAGCACCACTAAAATCTCAGACTTCAATTCCTCAAAATCAACAATTGATTCATGCACAAAACGAGATTTACCATCCTCTCTAAAAGGTGCAAGAAACTGATAAACGGTAAAATCATCATATTTCTAACTTGTTTTCTTTCTGTTTTCATATGTGTTTTCATCATTTTAGTTTTACTTTATGCGTTTTTGTCTTCTTTTTATGATTTCAGGTAATAAGAGGGTAACATACCAAATTAGAGCGAAAAAGGTCGAGGATAGCGTGAAAAGGAGCTATCACCATACAAAATTACCGCAGCCAACATGGCTTGATCGTGTCACATGACACGGGTCGTGTTGACCCTCAACACTTCTCCCATACAAAGAAGTCAAGGCTGACATAGGTTGGTCGTGTCCCCTGACACGGGTCGTGTCAGCTTCCCAGACAGTTATGAATTCTTTGATTTTTGGGCGTTTTTATGACTTTTTGACATCCATAACCTCCCTATGCTTTATGTTAGTGAGTAATGATAATTGAATACAAAATTACTACTACTCTGGTTTGATTTATAAGCAAAATAGACAACTTTCATGCTTATTAAGAATGATTATTAAATGCATTTAATTTTCTTGATTTCATGTAAAAAGAGATAACACAATTACTAATATACCTTTAATTAAATTGTGTTCCTCTAACAATATTATGTAATTAATGCAGTGATATTTTTGGGATAAATGCATTAAATGTACGTAGATTTGTTACCATTTTCTTATATTTAAAGCCAAAAAATTTAGAAGACTTTTGTTTATAAATAAGGTCGGAGGGAGTATTGATTATTAGTGAACTATAACTAGTTTTAGTATAAATATGACTTAAGCATCATGCAAAAGGAGAGAGATACCTAGGGGGATCTACCACCTATCACTTTTCACTTATCATCTACTACAATTGCTACTTCTTCCTTTGTATTTTACTTCCATCTTTAAGCTTTAATTCTTGCTACTCTTGTAACCATTATGGATGTTGTTATATTAATCTTGCCTTCTTTATTTGTAAGTTTTTATTCAATTTACTTTCGATTGCTTTACTTTATTTTCATTTAAAATTACTTGCAATGTCTTATAATTTCTTAATTGTTGTTTGTCTCACCATGGGTGAGTAGTCCTATAAGGACAAGGGGTTATGAGGTCTTTTCTCATGACAACCCCCAAAGATTCATCCATATTGTATTACGAGAAACTTGAGTGTCTTTTTATTTTAGAATCTGAGTTCCAATTCACATGTCTATGTCGATTGCGAAAGCAAAGGCAACATAGACACGATCGTAGTCCGAAAGGATATGCATCGACGTCTGATAGCGGATTGCTAAATAGCAGATCAGTGGTTCTTGCAAGTATTCTTTGATATTTTCAAATGCCTTTTGGCAATAATCATTCCACACGATCACCTGGTCTTTGTGGAGTAACTTGAATATCGGCTCACATGTGGCTGTGGGGTGAGATATAAATCTAGAAATGTAGTTTAACCTCCCTAGGAATCCACATACCTCCTTTTCAGTTCTTGGTGCTGGCATAGCTTGTATGGCTTTGACTTTTTCAGGATCGACTTCAATTCCTCGCTGGCTGACGATAAATCCTAGCAATTTTTCGGATCTTAACCAAAAGTTCATTTGTTGGGGTTTAACCTCAATCTGAACTTCATTAGCCATGCAAAACGTTTTTCCAAATTAATTAGATGTTCCTCTTCGGTTTGGGATTTGGAAATCATATCATCAACGTAGACTTCAATATCTTTATGAATCATATCATGAAATAGCGTTACCATTGCACATTGATAATTCGCACCAACATTCTTTAAGGCAAAAGGCATAACCTTGTAGAAAAAGGTTCCCCACGGAGTGATAAAGGTAGTCATTTCCATGTTGGTTGGGGCCATTTTAATCTGGTTGTAGCCGGAGAAGCCATCCATGAAAGAGAACAGAGAGAACTGAGTCGTATTGTCCACGAACACGTCAATATGAGGTAGTGGGAAGTCATCCTTTGGGATCTCTCTATTCAAATCTCTATAATATACGCACATTCACACTTTTTTGTTCTTCTTGGGTACCGACACAATGTTTTTAATCAATTAAGGGTAGTTTTCTACCGCCAAAAAGCCTGCGGGAAGCTACTTTTAAACCTCTTCCTTGATTTTCATCGTATGTCGGGTCCAGTTCTTCTCAGCTTTTGCTTTACCGGAGTACAATCTTCCTTGAGGGGTAGTCTGTGCACCATAATATCTGTTTTAAGTCCAAACATGTCTTGATAAGACCAGGCAAACACATTCATATATTCTTGCAAGAGCTCAATCAAATTTTTCTTCACTACATCTTCTAGGGTAGTGCCTATTCTTACTTTTTTACATCCTCTTTTGTCCCAAGGTTGATAACTTCTACCGATTCTTGGTGTGGTTGGATGACTTTCGATTCCTGTCGTAGCAATCTGGCTAACTCCTCATGGAGCTCACAATCCTCTTCACAATCTTCATCGGTGGCATACCCTAATTTTTAACCCTAAGATCCCACATATCATTTGCATCCTTGCACACAAACAAGGTCATATCTTGATCCTTCCCATATCCATCTTTAGGTTTTGCTTCTTGCAGAGATCACCAAGCACCTCTTTGTTTTGTTTTACCTTTGTGTTTACATGATTAATTACTTATCTAACCACTAATCAAAATATCAAAAAAAATATGTCTTGTTTCCCTTAAGTTTCTTATTCAAGGTAAGGGCTTTTTAACCAAGGACATCTCAAAATTTTGTGGCTTACTTCTCAAGGAAAGTCAAAGCTTCATGTGTTTGTTTCCATGCCTTGTTCAATAAGCAAATATAAGATTTGAGAAATTTAATCAAGAGGTAATCAAGGATACCTTATTTTGAGTTCATATTATCACCCATGTGCTTTTAAATGCAAGGAAAGTCCAAGTACGCAAGTTTGTTCCAAGAGGTTTGACCAAAAAGTTAACATTTTGAAATCAAAGTTCCAAGGATCACAACTCCTTCAATTATCAACATGTTTGAATGCTTATTTTTGCATATGACTCTTCTCAACATCCTATATAACTTCTCTTTACATGAAAATATCCAATTATGCTTGGAGGATCATTAAAAGTTTGGAGACATTATAGGATATTTGTGGACTTAGTGAAATTTGACCTATTTTCAAGTGACTTTTTCCCAACTTTCAAGGATCATAACTTCTTCAATTTTCAACATTTGAGGCTTATTATTTTTTTCAGAATGTCATTTGTGATGCCCTCTACAAGTTTTCTTCAAGGACCAAGGCCAAAATATGCTTGGAAGGCCATGGGATTCATTGAGAAATTACAGGTCATTTTCAACCATGAAGAACTCAAATTTTTCTAAGTTATATGATTAGTTTTTCATGCCAACTTCAACATGACATAACTTTGTGCTCAAGCATCCAAATGAAACCTTTCTTAACACATTGTAATCTTGGCCATGATGTTAACACAATGCGAAAAGAATGAGATAAAAAAGCTTCCTGAGTAGGGTGCCCCATTGGATTGAACATGGTGACTTGTAACTAAAGAAATTGCCATTGCCCGAGTTTGGAACTTCACTAATCTCAATTCCAAGCCAAATTAGCACGTGTTTTGGATCTAAACATGTTTAATCAAGTCTCCAGAAGTTAATAGATCTTTGAAACGCATCATTTGGCTGATTTTTGATGATTTTCAAGTCACACTTTTCACACACTCAGATCAAATTCATTTTGCATGAATTCTTCATCATTTCACACGTATTTGGATCCAATCACATTCCCTATAGATAGAGGAAGCCACTGCATTCATTTTTATGCTTTGGAGAGCCAAGAAATCCCTACTGCAACTTGAAATTTTTCCAAAAAATTCAATTATCGTGTTTTGAGTTTTAGCTTGTTGTAATTAAATTTCTTGATTCCATTAGCACCTTCAGCATCCTCTGAAACTTTTGAAATAATTCCCAAGCTATGAGACCTCCTGAAGTGCTCTAACCAGATCGAGTTTCATCAGCTTCTGATCACCATCTGGACAAGGTAGTTTTGAGAATCATTTAAACTCAAACAAGTTACCACAATGTAGCCATTCACTCTCTGATGCTCTCCCCTAACTTATCTGGTGTTGATTGATCGTGTTCATCATTTTATTTTATTTTTCGTGGATTGCTTATTTCTGAAACTTCTCTGAAATTCCCTTTGCTCAGTTCACATAAATGAATTTGGAGCATAAGGTTGAATTTGGGATGAGAAGAGGATCACAATGGTGGTGGTCTCGTGTCTTGAATTTACCAAATGATGGAATTCCGATGAGAGCTCACCAGAGAAGACGACCAGAGCTTTCTCAGGTTATCTGAGTTTGATCAGACACGTTGGCAGAATGAAATATTTTGATTGATTGGATTTAAACTGGATCTTGTGTTTAGCTTGCAGCGCGTTCCATCGTGCATCCTAACTTGAGGAGCGTTTGATCTACCACGTCAATTAACGAGGCGTGATCCAACGCTCCGTGTTTTTCTGATTTCAATTATTTTTCTTTTATTATTTTTAATTACTTTTTCTTTTAAAATTCATAGTAATTTCATTTTTCATCCAAAAAATCCCAATATAATTTTTAAAATTCTCTTTTATTTTTCTTCATCGGTTTTTATTTTTCCATATTTTATTTCACTGATTTTCTATTTTTCATGAATTTTATCTTTTTCCTTTGTTTTAATTGGTTTAAAAATACTTTTATGTATTTTAAAATTCTAAAAAAATTATTATATACTTCTTATTTTATTTCCAACCTTCCATAATTTTCTTGATCATTTATTTGGTGTTTTGAAGGACTTTATGGATTTTCCATTTTATTTATATTTTAAAATTCATTTAAAAATACCTTTGATGCATTTTAATTTCATTTAATTTCATTTTATTTGGGTGACCCTTGTGAACTTCTGTTGGTCTTGGATCATGATGGTTTAGACTTCAAGTCTCATCAAACTTAATGGATCTTGGGTCTAGATGGGGTGAAAACCCTAATCCAACAAAATGGATGATTGATTTTGATGATGACTTGATCAAACTTTTGGTCCAATTTGGGTGTGACTTCTCTTGTGTCTCTCTTCTTCATCTCTTTCTTTTTCCCTTTGATCAATTGGATGGCTTGTGTCATCTTGTTCATGATGTATGGATTGGTACCTGATGAACCTTCATAATTTCAAATATACTTCCTAATTGATCATAGATCATTTAAGGTACTTTAGGAGAATGATTTACATATCATCTCTCTAGCATGTATTAATACAAGCATTATTATTGACCGACCTAAGATAGTTGTGACTTTTACATAAGTTTAATTACGATTGCTTAACATAACGCTAAATTTTCCCCAAAGAAAACAAAGTGATTTTTATAAGTGAGATTGTAAGTCTCCTATTCCTCATGGTATTGTGTGAAAGTGTTGCTCCTTTTCCATTTGTGAGAGATAGTGGCATACTTGTTGATTTTATCCAAGTTGGATCCCTTCTCATAAATGATATATAGGTTCATATTTTCATGCTTATAAGTGGATAGCTGAGAGTTCTCCTTAAAGTGACCAAAACATCTTTTCAACTTTGATTACCAACATCCTTTACTAACACTTTAATTGTATCAACTTTTATTTCAAAGTCATTTACCTTTTTCTCCATTATTTTATGCTATTTACTTTACACTTTATATTCTGTATTCCACATCATATTATTTGTGTTTTTGCCATTTTGTTCTTTGTCCATTTGGACCTTTATTTTATATCATTGTAAAGAACACATTAATAAAGAAAAAACCTAAAAAAGAAACTTGGGTATCCTGATTGATGGACTTGTGGCTACTATCCTTGGTATCATTGTGGAGTTATGGACTTAGAATTATGACCCTGACCTTTACTTTGGACTTGTGATTTGAGACCTTGGAATTCATTTGATACCTATGACTTTGGATTTCTCTGTGAAGACTTGGCTTGGTTAATTTAGTTTCATCTGATGCATGGATTATTATTTACTTATTTTTATTGCTTGAAGCTTAATCCAAAGGAGGGAATTCTTGCTTGACTTATGTCATAAACCTTTCTATTTCTTAGTTAGATCTTTCCTCCCTAACTTTTAATTTATGCTTTAGGATAGTCTCTTCTTCTCCTCCATGTAAGATCCCAATTTTTGACCCTAAGATCCCTCATGCTATCTCATCATATGCATTAGCATTGAGACCACACCTTGGCATTCTCCTTACCCCTTATCCATTAGGTTTGCATTGAGAGAGATCACCAAACACATTTTGATTGTATCATACTTTGTTTTTCATTATTTACTAACCAAAATACCAAAAATATGTCTATAGATAACTTTGTTTCTTTTGTAGGTAGTGTGTATGCTCACCTATGCTCTATCAAGCTCATATCTAGGGTTTGAGACCCTCAATGCAAGGATTTCAATAAAAAAAATGGTTCACATTGGCTCTAGGCATCATATATGGATCCCCATGGTCTTCACATGTCATTTTGATCAAATAATTCATCAAGAGTTTGAAGCTTGTTTGTCTTGGAAGCCCTAATTCATCTGGGTATCTTGTGTGACTTCCTTAATAAGTTTCTTCAACATTTGATCAAATAATTTAAGGGATACTCCATATTACATCATCCTACACATATACGATCGTCCATGAGTCCCAAAAGTCAAGAGAATATCAAGCTAGCAAGATGGTTCGTGGTTGTTGACTAGAGAAAGTCAATTGGTCAAAGATGGAGTTCCCTAAACCTTATCTCCTATAATTTTTGTCATATGAAAATTCTTCCAAGAGAAACGTTACTAAAGATTACATTCCAAATAACTTTCATGTTGAAATCAAGAGCTAATTTTGCTTTGAAATCCATTTCTTATGGTGAAAGATTATAGGTCATTTTGTCTGAACCCTAGTTTAGAGGTAAACTTCCCAAGACCATAACTTGCTCATTTTTTATGATATTAAACTCATTCAAATTCCATGATAAAATTCAAGGTGTATACTTCAACTTTGATGTTTGGAGTAAGTTCAAATTCAACTTGCAAATGCATGTGCCAAGAGGAAACATTATAGGTCATTTTGGGCCATTACCATTGAACAAGTGATTTTCCTCAACTTCTAAAATACATAACTCCTTCATGCAAAATCCAAATGAGGTCAAATTTGTTACCAAATTGAATAGGTTTTAAAGAGATACAACTTTGATGTAGGAATATTTCCGATTTGAAGTCCATAGCAAACGTTATTTAAGGTAGAAGAAGTGAACATTTGACTTGGTACTTAGAAATTTTTCAAATATGTTTGATTTCTCAAACTTCCACCTCAAAATTCATCATGATCCAAGATTTAAGTGGAAAAGTGTTCAACATTAAAGTTGTTCCCCTTGATCTCACCTTTCCAAAAAGTTGAAGATCATCTCATTTGGCCAAAGAATGAAGGACTTGCACATGGGTGCAATGTGAGGTACCATTTAGATGATTTTCACTTACACATTTCAAACACAAATGCATGGTCACATAACATGATTTCAGCATGATGGGCCTATCACACGCCCATGCAAGCATGCAAGGTGAATTTCTAAAATTGGCAATTTTTGGAAGTGTGTGGAAATGAATCCCAAGCTTTGAACCTGCAATCCAAACCCTCACCATTAAAGGACAATCTTGAAGGTTTTCATTTGAAAGTTGAGCTTCAAATCTCATTCTGTTTTGAGATTGAAACTCCAAGAGTCTAGGCCATTTTCTGATCTTAATCACTTCCTACAAGCTTTTGAAACAAGGCCAAGTACAATTGGAATCAAGATCAAGCAAGGTTGAAGCTCCCTCAAAGGTAATTTTTCAGAATTTTCATCTCTTCGATTCTCCCTCAATTCTTCACTACTCTTTGTGATTTTTGGTTGGCTGAAGTCCTACCCATGTAGGCAAGAAGATTGAGTTGCTTTGAGGATAAATTGAATCAATTTAGTTCATGATCCTCAAAATTCAAATTCCTGTATCTTTCTATATACTTGGAATTGGAGAAAATTGAGGCCAGATTCGAGCTCATCAGCATTTTTTCTTTGAATCCATGTCCTTGTTTTTTATTTTAGTGATGGTTGATGGTGGACCAGTCCGGTGAGGTCCACCGGAGAAGAAGACCGGAGCCCTAGCTCCGGTGCTGTGTTGTCACGCCTCTCAGCCATCAAATCCATTCAATTTGTTTTAATCTTAGCCTTTAGTTTTAAATCTCTTGGCCATTTATTTGGTGTTTTGAAGATGTTTTAGGTTTTGACCAAATTAAATTAAATTTAAATGCATTTTTAATTTGATTTTTAATTGATTAATTGTATAGAAATTACGTTGAGCCATTTTTATTGACTTGTGATGTTTGACTATGTGTTTGGGCCTTGGTCAAGGTTGATTTGACTTTTGTTGAGTTAAAATCATTGAATTTAGGGGATTGATGAAATGTACATTTCATCTCCCAAAATGAATGAATGATTTTAATTTGATAAAATTATTCCCATGACCAATTTGTGTTAGTCCCATCTCCCCTCCCTATTCATCTTCAATCCCATTCTATCTCATCCCTTTCATTGACCGATGAAATCTCAATATCCTAAGGCTAATTAGTTCATCAATAACCTTGTGTTAGATGAACCAATACAAGTATGGATGAGATAGGTTCATCCTTTGATTTTTTTTTCTTTTAGTGTGTGGTATGTTTTATGAGTTTGGTTCATAATACCAAATCTCTAACATGCATTAACACCTAAATTTTTATTGCCCAACCTCAGATAGTTGTGACTTCTACATAAATCCAATTACGATTGCTTAACATAAATCTAAATTTGGCCCTAAAGGTATAACATTCTAGTAAGTGAGATTGTAAGTCTCCCATCTTTTATGGTATTGGGCGGAAACTTGGCCTTTTTTCCTTCCTTTGAAAGATGTATTGGTTCAAGAGTCCATGCTTGTGAACAAATGGTTGTGTGTTCTCCAAAGAATGACTTAATTAGTTGAAAAGCAAAACATCACTAACATCTAATCAACTAACATTTGACTAACTTGTATAAACATTGATTTTACTTTCAAGTCATTTACTTTCTGTAATTTAATTTCAAGTCATTTACCATTCATTTGTCATTTACATAGCATTTAATTTGTTTATGTTTATGTCATTTTCACTTTGCTCATTTGAGCCATATATTGTGATTGTATATACTTATTTGTGTATTTTGTTTGTATTTGTGGTCTTAGGACCTTAAAATACTTAATAAGCAACAAAAACCCTAAATAATGTTTGTGTGGACTGTTGGGTTTGATCTGAATTTTGGACTTAGGTTTTAGGCAACATTCCCTGTGCAAAAAGACTTGGCCAATGCCAACATTTCTGAGACCAAGTTATTAAAATTTGAGCTTTCATCTGATGCAAGTATTGGGATCCACTTGAATTCATCTGTTACATGGTCTTGATGCAACTGTTATTTTGATCTCATGCCTAATGCCTTATTCAGAGTTAATCAAGGAGTATTTCATCTGATACATGAGAAGACAAAGAGGACTTCTAGCTATGGAATTTACTTGCTTTGATGTGGCCATCTTTATTTGATGCCTTGATCTTCATGATGTTTGATATTGCTAATTGCTTGTTGATAATTGCTTGATTCAAAGTCCAAAGGGAAAGTGGGTTTTCTATATGACATTCTTGTCTGTTGGATTGCATCCCATTGGTCAGATCTTTTTAACTCTTAACTTTTAATTTTATGCTTAGGATTAATCTCTTAATCTCCCCCGACTTCTTAAATTTCAAAATCTCTCCCCCTTTTCAAAAACCTTTTTTGTTTGTGATTTCAAACTTTGACCTTATTTCAATTAGAAACTTTGGCCTTATGCCATTGAATTTTCAAACTCTTTTCTTAAATCAAACTTGTAAAAAAATCTAATCATATTGACTTAAAATTTAAAAAAACAGAAAGAACTAACACCCATTCAAACTTGTGGGCCCTTTGTGCCTCTTTTAACTTAAATTTTGATTAAAAGCAACTCACTCATTTTAAAATTGTTACCATGAACTATGAGGTTTTGATCCCTCATTCTTATGATGGTACGTAGGCACAAGTCCGAAGGTATTGTCAAACACAAAAATATAATTAATGAATTCTTTTGTCATCCCCCACACTCTATTTGTTTCAAACATCTTTTAAACCAAAACACATACACACATAAAAAAGGGCCCCCTAGGAGTACCTAGGACACTTTGGATGCTAACACCTTCCCTCTGTGTAACCAACCCCCATTACTTGTAATCTCTGGCATTTTATTAGTTTTGATTTGAAAACTTCTTATCTTTGGGTTTTGTTTGTACTTTTCCCTTTTCCTTTGGAAATAATAAAAGCGTGGTGGCGACTTTGGTTTTATTGATGTTAAGTTTATCCATAGCTTAATGGTCATGAATTTACCGCTACAGAAATTTAGTGGCGACTCTACTGGGGAGTAGTCCTCAGTGGGTTTAGCCTACTTTTTTATGTGTATATATTTGTATATTTGATGTTTGTATACTTGTTTGTGTGATATAATATGTTTGTTGTGCTTGGTGATCTCTAAGTGGTGAGATAAGTTCTAACCCGAACTTGAGTGCAATTAAGATAAGAGGATGGTATAGTCATGTTCGACTTATATGGAGTAGTCTTTAACATGTTGACTTGAGACCGATCTACTCAGAGGAGACCCTTTTGGAGTTACTAATGTCACACAAGTCAATTATGATTAGGCATTACTTTCTCTGATTTGGGGTCCGAGAAGCTGAGAACCGTAGAACATTTAAACCAACTTGACCTATTTAGGACGTAGTGCAAAGACTGCTCAAGTGTAGACTTGATAATAGTTGTTACGCGATACTACACTCAGATGAGTTTCTCTTGAGAATATTATGGGTTGGTGAGTCAGTCATCCTAACATATAATATTCGATAGATGGAATTAAGACTCTGAGAACTTTTTAGAACATGATCTACAGGTTTTTATCCTTAGTACACTCCTTTGGGATAATTCTTAACCTGACTCCATGCTCGTGACTCACAACAAACCCTTTGATTCTTGGTTGATCCGATCAAGTCTTGTCAATATCAATGGAACTAAGGTGTTGATAAGGTGAAAACCATAATCCACCAAAATGGATGATTGATCTTGATGATGACTTGATCCATCCCTTAACCTTTGTTTGTGTTTGCCTTGTGTGTGATCCCTTATTTGTGATTGTTGCATTCATGCATTCATGCATTCATGCGCATCATAACATTCATCACACAAAAATAACTTCAAGGAACTGAGGTCTTATTTGCAAATATTTTCAGACCATGGATTATGGACGAAGGAACACTAAGAAATAAAGTTTCAGGTGTCCTGATTTGAAAGAGCTAAGGAAGTTGTCATCCTTTGTATTAGATCCCTTGGACTTCAAGCAACGTCATGAGAAGCTTATATCTGTGTTATCTGCTGATATAGTTGAAGGACTCTTGAGCGTGTTGGTTCAGTTTTATGACCCCCTCTACCGTTTCTTCACTTTTCCTGATTATCAACTTATGCCTACATTAGAGGATTATGCCCATCTCTTGGGAATACCCGTATCTGACAAGATACCCTTTAGTGGATTGGAAGAGATTCCCAGATCTCATATCATAGATGAAGCTCTTCATTTAAAGAAGTCTGAGGTTGAGGCTCATTAGGTGAAGAAAGGGGGTATTTTTGGGTTGACTTCTGAGTGTCTCATTGGAAAATCTACTGTCTTTGCTCAAGCCGGTAGTATGGGTGCTTTTGAAGCCATCTTTGTGTTGCTCATCTATGGTTTAGCTTTGTTCCCTAACATTGACGATTTTGTTGATGTTAACGCCATTAGAATCTTCTTGATTGGGAATCATGTGCTTACTCTGTTGGGTGATATGTACTTATCTTTGCATTTGAGGAATTCTAAAGGTGGTGGGACTATTGTGTGTTGTGTTCCTCTTCTGTACAAGTGGTTTATTTCGCACTTGCCTCAGACGCCTACTTTTATGGAAAACAAATATTGTCTACGGTGGTCTCAGAGACTTATGTCTCTCACTAATGATGATAGCATTTGGTATGATTCTGCATTGAGTAATGTGGATATTATTGATAGTTGTGGTGAATTCTCTAATGTGCCTCTCATTGGTACACAGAGAGGAATCAATTACAACCCTGCTTTGGCTAGTCGGCAACTTGGGTTCCCCTTGAGAGACAAACCTAATAACACTCAGTTAGAAGGTCTTTTCTATCAAGAGGGTAAAGATCCCCAACATTTGAAGCAGAAGATGATACATGCTTGGCATAATGTGCATAGGAAAGGAAGATCCGAGTTTGGTCCGAGCAACTGCGTAGCTTTGGAAGCTTACACTACTTGGGTGAAGAAGAGAGATTTGGAATTAAAGATGACGTATGCATGTGAGAGACATATGTGTTTGGTTGTGGCTAAGCCATTAACTCTCCCTAACCAAGATGTAGAGGATTTAGAAGACGCACTCGCCAAGATGAAGCAAGAGAGAGAGATGTGGGAAGAGCGGTTCCATGCTTTGAGCCGAAAGCTTGAGGAGTTGGAGCTTGAGTCAAAAGACAAAGATGCGCTTATTTAACTTCTTGAAGACCGAGTAGTGAAGAGACAGATAGAGCCAGAGGGTCCATCTTCCTCTAGTATGCCTCAGCCTTCCTGTGCTTGTAAGAAGATTGTTGATCAGCCTGTCCTTGAGAAGACTCAGATGAAGACATCTTTTGAGACCGAGATTTGACGCATCCGAAGAAAGTACACGCCCGCAGCTAGATCATCTGACACTGTTGCTAAGAGATACTTAGGATGATTAGTTTCCTTTTCTCTTGTATTTGTACTTAGGTTTCTGAAATTGAACTCAGTGTAATCCTTCCTGTTGATTCTAAGTGTTGGCAACAATTTTGGTAAAACAAAGAGTGTTCACAAGATGTTATGTGTGATGTCTTAACATGAGATATCCTATGTACCTGCTGGAGTTCAAGAACATGTTCATCCATGATTGTTTCAGAATGCCACATACAGTGCCATGGCTTCTGATATTGGATGTACCTGCTGGAGCTTAAATAAAAGACATGTTCATGCAGGATTGTTTCAGATGACATACACAAGGTCATGGCATCTGATATGGCTGTACCTGCTGAAAGTTATAAAAGGAATTATTGGATTATGCAGGATTTTTCCAGGATGTCAGACCCGATTTCAAGACATCATGTACACAGAACATTCAGTATGAATGTCTGGTGTTTTGTGATTGCACAATTAATAGCAATCTTTGTATGATTGAAGATATGATTAGCTGGCGCATTCAATCATGGATTACAACCAGATTTACTTATTTTCCAAGGAGATCTAACCAGCTGTTATAAAAAGATTTGATTGGAAAATAGATTTAGGGTTTTCAAGATGTCCAAGCCCAGCTGGATGCTTCTATAAAAAGGGACTTAGAAAACCTGTTTGAACACACAACCAAGACTGAGCGAAATATAGAGAGAGAGCTAGGGTTTGTGTCTGTTTAGTCGTAAGACTTGTAAGCCATTCAAGTCATCCATTGATGATTGAATTGGACTGATTTGTGGTTGTAATTTGTCACTCTAAAGTTGTTAAGCAAGAGTGTGTGTCTTCTTGATCAAAGCTGTGAAGCAAGATCAAGAGTGTGTCTTCTTGATTGAAACTGTGAAGTAAAATCAAGAGTGTGTAATTGAAAAGTATTTTCTTTTCTCAAGGGATTGTTGTTTAAGATCACTGGTGTGTGATTGTAGGGAAGTGAGTGGGTTCTGATATCTAAGAGTGCTTAGGTAGAAATTGCACGGGTAGAGATTAGGTGAGAAAGACTGTAACTTGTTGAAGTGTACGAAGAGTCTTTGAACTAATTCTATTTTAGTGAATTTCCTTCCTGGCTTGGTAGCCCCCAAACGTAGGTGAGTTGCATCGAACTGGGTTAACAATTGCTTGTGTTATTTTCTTTACCATTCTGTATCTTTATCCTATGTGTGTTAACAGATATTAGTGTCGTGACATTACCTTCGACATCTTATATCTGATACCAGAATTTCACTTCCAAATTATATGAATAAAAGAGAATTTATGGTCAATCAAATTATTACTATTGTTATTATTTAATATTTACAAATAGAACTTCGTATGTTCCTTGAAATTAAATAAACAAAAACATTGCATTTCATGCATCATTTGCATAATAGGTTTTCTTCTGCCAGATGTCTTATCGATTATTCTTCTATGCTTCAGCCAAGCTGACTCACCGATACAACACTCGTGTCAATCAACCCAAGATTATGGAGCATTTGGAACAAGAGAACAGTGAGGTGAAGGATGAGATTACCCGGTTGACTGCCACGATGGAGTTTGTTCTTGCTGCTCAAAATCAGTCTTCACCAACTCCCGTAACTCCTCCCCAAAGGACTGTCATCTTCGAGGTTGCTACCTCGACCATTCCTGTTGCTACTACTCAATTCGGTTCGTCTATGCCTGCTGAATTCCCATGGGGAATGCCACCAAATTTCGTGCCTGAAGGGTTTGTGCCTACCTTTGCTTCTATGCCGACATCTAGCTCGGTCATGTCTCTGCCTCCGCCAATTGTTCATACTTTACCTCGTGTTGAGAACACCATCTACCATTCTGAGCCGTCTGAGGGCCGAGATGTTTATGAGAAGATAGACGAAATGGTAAACATGGGGTTGAGGTTAGATGAGGGAGTCCGTGAAAGAAGTATGTCTAAGGAAGAAGCATCATCCAGTAAGAAATAGGGAAGTGGTTTTGCCAAAAGGAAGGAAGGGGAGACCAATTCAGTATCTGTAGGGAGGCAGAGAAGGCCTCATGTCAGAAGGAATCCTCAACCGCGTCAGCATCAAAATAAAGTTTCTTCAGTAATTCCAGTGTTTTCCAACAATTCCAATAATCAATCAGTTCCGATTCAACAACAACAATGTCAACAACAACCACAACAAAGAACCAACAACAACAACAACAATAATCAATAACATAACTTTGAGAGGAAGAAGGTCTCTTTCGACTCTATTCCTATGTCCTATGCAGAATTGTACCCATCTTTGGTTCTCAAGAACCTACTTCAACCCAAAAATCCACCTCAAATTCCCGAGCCACTTCCATGGTGGTTCAAACCTGAACTCCGTTGTGCCTTTCACTAGGGAGCTCCTGGCCATGACATTGAGAACTGCTATCCGTTGAAATATGAGGTACAAAAGCTTGTAAAGAGTGGGATGGTTTCCTTTGAGGACCGTGCGCCTAATGTGAAAGCCAATCCATTTCATGCTCATGGTAATGCTACTGTCAACATGGTGGATGGTTGTCCAGGAAATTTTTGAGTCTTCAATGTACGACGTATCCGTAGGTCCTTGGTGAAGATGCATAGGACTTTGTGTTTGATCAGTGGTTGTGAGCACGATTATGATGGTTGTGCAATCTGTAGTATGAACCCTCGTGGATGTATGATCGTCAAGAGAGATATCCAGAAGTTGATGGACGAGAATGTAATCTAGATTCAACAGTCAAGGGATATATATGATGTTAATGTGATTGCTCTGATGTTTAAGACCCCTGAGCGGGTAGTAGTTCAATATAACAGCAGCAGCAACAACAACATCAATAGATCGGTATCGCCGTTGATTATACGGTTAGCGGGCCCCATCCCGTACGCCTTAGATAAAGCTGTGCCTTATCAGTATAATGCCATAATGATGGAGAATGGTCAAGAATTTTCGTGCAAATTATGTGGTGAATATAGTTGACATTTCAAAGGTGATCCGTAGTGGTCGTGTCTTCGGTCCAGTCTTCCCGAAGGAGGTAGAAGAGGTTGCAACCAGTAAGAAGGTGGATGTACCTGCGATGAATCCAATTAGTGGTCCAGTGTGTCAGTCTGAGCAAACTGAAGACTAATGATGGAGCAGCTGCTCCAAACTCATTCAAAGATTTCAGTGTTGTCTCTGCTAATGAATTCTGAAGCACACAGAGAGGCATTGCAGAAGGTAGTAGAGCAAGCCTATGTTGAACACGACGTTACTGTGGATCAGTTTGACCACATTGTTGCTAATATCACTTCTTGCAATAACTTGAGCTTTTATGATGAAGAGCTTCCCGAGGAAGGTAGAAATCACACTCTGGCACTCCATATTTCTATGAACTGCAGGGAGGATGCATTGTCCAATGTGTTGGTTGATACTGGTTCTTTTTTGAACGTACTCCCGAAGTCAACTCTTTCCAGACTCTCCTATCAAGGTGCTCCTATGAGGTATAATGGCGTGATTGTTAAAGTGTTCGACGGTTCTCGAAGAACTGTCATTGGTGAAGTGGACCTTCCAGTCAAGATAGGTCCGAGTGATTTCCAAATTACTTTTCAAGTGATGGATATCTACCCTGCCTATAGCTGTTTATTGGGAAGGCCATGGGTTCATGAGGCAGGAGTTGTGACGTCCACTCTGCACCAGAAGCTCAAATTTGTGAAGAACGGAAAGCTTGTCGTTATCGATGGAGAGAAGGCGCTCTTAGTAAGCCATTTGTCATCCTTTTCATATGTTGAAGCTAAGGAGGAGGTTGGAACTCCGTTCCAAGCTTCGTCTATTGCTGAAGTGAAGAAAGCTGGGGCACCCATGTCTTCTTTGAAGGATGCTTAGAAAGCTATTGAGGCTGGTTGCACTGATCAATGGGGTCGCATGATAGAGGTTGCTAAGAATAAGAATAGGGCTGAATTGGAATTTCAATAAGGGCCTTTCATTGTCAAAGGTAAAGATGTGTAACCGAGTTTTCCGTAGTGGAGGGCTCATCCATGGTAATGAACAACACTCAACTGCTATGATCGAGGATGATGAAGACGAGGAATGCGCCAATTTTGTGACGCATGGCAAGACTTGCAACAATTGGGTTGCTGTTGATGTTCCTGTTATTGTTCACCACTCTAAGTAATTTGTTTTCACTTTTTAAGAAAAATATTTCTCTTATGCCTAAGGGAGAAGTGAACATTGTTAGGCATTTTCAATTATCATTAATAAAATGCAATTTTATTCATCCACATCTTTGATGTTTTATTTTTTACTTTTTGCCTTTCTGAAAATGGTAATCATAAATAAATAATGATTGTCCATCTGCATAATATTTGGTCACAATTCACTTCTCTAAAATCAAAATATCAAATCATTATACAGGTTAGTTCCCAAACCCATTGAATACAATGATCCTACTCCCTCTCCAAACTTTGATTTTCCCGTGTTTGAGGTTGAGGAAGAGACTGATGATGAAGAAGTATCTGATGAATTATCTCGTCTACTTGAGCATGAGGAAAAAGCCATTCAACCGTTTGAAGAGCAGATTGAGCTAGTCAACCTGGGTTCCGAAGATGACGTGAAGGAAGTCAAGATTGGGTCTAAACTATGTCCAGAGGTTAAGAAGAGGTTGGTTGATCTTCTTTGAGAATATTCAGATGTGTTTGCTAGGTTTTATCAAGACATGCCTGGTTTAGATTCTGAGATTGTGGAGCATAGATTGTCGTTGAAGCCAGAATGCCCGTCGGTCAAGCAAAAGTTGAAGAGAACTCATCCTAATATGGAAGTGAAGATCAAAGAACAAGTGCAGAAACAAATCGATGCTGGTTTTCTTGTTACCTCTGAATATCCGAAGTGGTTGGCCAATATTGTGCATGTTTCGAAGAAGGATGGAAAAGTACGCATGTGTGTTGATTACAGAGATTTGAAAAAAGCTAGTCCAGAAGATGATTTTCCCCTGCCACACATTGATATGTTGGTAGACAATACAACTAAATTCAAAGTCTTTTCATTTATGGAAGGATTTTACGGTTATAATTAAATCAAGATGGCACCCGAAGATATGGAGAAGACCACATTCATTACACCCTGGGGAACATTCTGTTATAGAGTGATGCCTTTCGGTTTAAAGAATGCTGGTGTAACATACCAGAGAGCAATGACCACTATTTTTCATGATATGATGCATAAAGACATCGAGGTTTATGTTAATGATATGATTGCCAAATCAAGTGATGAAGAAGAACATGTTTAGCATTTGTTGAAGTTATTCCAGCATTTGAGGAAGTACAAACTCCGCTTGAATCCCAATAAATGTACTTTTGGTGTTCGTTCTGGTAAGTTGATGGGCTTTGTTGTCAGTGAGAAGGGTATTGAAGTTGATCCTGCCAAGGTCAAAGCAATACAAGAAATGACTGCACCCAAAATTGAGAAGCAAGTTAGAGGTTTTCTCGGCCGCTTGAACTATATCTCAAGATTTATATCACATATGACTGCCACATGTGCGCCTATATGCAAGCTTCTGCGGAAAGATCAGTCTTGTGATTGGACCAAGGATTGCTAAAAAGCTTTTGATAGTATCAAAGAGTATCTACTTGAGCCTCGGATTCTGTCTCCGCCTGTTGAAGGAAGACCGTTAATCATGTATTTGATTGTGCTTGATGAAAGTATAGGCTGTGTTCTGGGTCAGCAAGACGAAACTGGAAATAAAGAATATGCAATTTACTACCTCAGTAAAAAATTCACCGACCGTGAGACTCGGTATTTTATGTTTGAAAATACTTGTTGTGCATTGGCTTGGGCTGCTAAGCGTCTGCACCAGTATATGTTGAATCATACTACCTGGTTAATATCCAAAATGGACCCAATAAAGTACATTTTTGAGAAGCCTGCTTTAATTGGGAGGATTTCCCGTTGGTAGATATTGTCATCTGAATATGACATTGAATATTGATCTCAAAAAGCTATTAAGGGCAGTGTCTTGGCTGACCACTTGGCTCACCAACCAATTGAAGATTATCAGTCAGTATAATATGATTTTCCCGATGAAGAGATCTTGTACTTGAAAATGAAAGATTGTGATGAACCATTGCTTGATGAAGGGCCAAAACTTGGTTCTCGTTAGGGCATGGTATTTGATGGAGCTGTTAATCAGTATGGTAATGGCATTGGGGAAGTGATTATTACTCCTCAAGGCACTCATTTTCCATTTATAGCTAAATTGACTATCAAGTGTACAAATAATATGGCTGAGTATGAAGCTTGCATTATGGGGCTTAAAGAGACCATTGATCTCTGAATCAAGTATCTTGACGTCTATGGAGATTCAACTTTGGTTATAAATCAGATCAAAGGTGAATGGGAGACAAATCAACCCAGTTTGATACCATATAGAGATTAGCGAGGAGGATTTCAACTTTTTTTACAAAGGTTGAGTTTCATCATATCCCTCGAGATGAAAACCGGATGGCAGATGCTCTTGCAACGTTGGCTTTTATGATTGTGGTGAAATTTTGGAATGAAGTTCCTAATCTGACTGTGATGCGTCTTGATAGGCCAGCTCATGTGTTTGCTATTGAAGAAGTCAAAGATGAAAGTCGTGGTATTTTGATATCAAATGTTTCCTCCAAAATCAAATTTACCCTCCTGAGGCATCTTTGAAAGATAAGAAGACTTTGAGAAGATTAGCCGATAACTTCTACCTTAATGGTGATGTGCTGTACAAGAGAAACTTCGATATGGTTTTGCTCAGATGTGTGGATAGACACAAAGCAGACTTATTGATGACTGAAGTCCATGAAGGTTCCTTTGGTACTCATTCCAATGGACATGCTATGGCTAAAAAGATGTTGAGAGCAGGTTACTATTGGCTTCCAATGGAATCTGACTTTGCAAATTTATGAAGAAATGCCACAAGTGTCAAATTTATGTAGATAAAACTCATGTTCCTCCGAAACTGTTGAATGTCATTTGCTCTCCATGGCCCTTCTCCATGTGGGGGATTGATATGATTGGCATGATTGAGCCTAAAGCTTCGAACGAAGATCGTTTCATTTCGGTGGCTATTGACTACTTCACAAAGTGGGTTGAAGCGGCATTGTATGCGAATGTAACCAAGTAAGTTGTTGTGAGGTTTATCAAGAATCAGATTATATGCTGTTATAGTGTGCCAAGTAATATCATAGCCCCACCGAAATTTTTTTTGCAAAAGAAAATAGTGTTATTCCGAAAGTTTTCAGGTTTTAAAGACATGTTTTGAGTAAGGATGCGGTAACTTGGGAGAACTTTGCGAAACGTCAGTATTATTTTAGCACCATAGACTTCGTAAATATAGGAACCACTCCCGAAACCCCATATACCATGGCCCTAATCATCATTTCCGTATAAGTCCTCAGTAGTTTATCTCAGCAGTCAGCTCCGGCCTACGCATCCTCTATGTAGGGGACCGATGCAAATAAGTGAATGATCCAGAAAAACAAAAAAAATAAAAGAAAGCAAAAAAGCAACTCCGGTATAGGTGACCCTCACAAAGTCATTTAAACCAAAGAATTGTAAAAATTTGCTACAAAAAGAAAAAGAAAAAGAAAAAGAAAAACTTACCCACTGTTAGTTGGTTCAGAGGTATCTGGCACTAAACTCGGTAGGGCGGATTACGATCCGATCCCCCACAACTACAGTTGGGTCCAATAAAAGGGTTTACACATATTTATGTGCCAGAAACCCCATGCTCAGATCATAATCACTAACAGGCCACTCTACTATGAAGCATGTACGGATAACGGGCTTAATGTGATTGCGCCTGAATGAAAAAGACACAAAAAGAGATGAAGAGGCAGGCCTAGGTATTGTGGGACAATATGGGTTGGTTAATATAGGAATGAAGTTTATGTCCGTATTTGCGGATTAGTGTCATCATGATACCCTTAGTTCACTCAGTTAGTACCTATCACTGCATCCCGACTTGAACTTAGAATTTTTACCTGAAGCACTTGTTGACACAAATTTTCTTTTATGAGCTTTTTAATGTTTTGCTTGAGGACAGCAAAGGTTTAAGTGTGGGAGAGTTTGATAACACTGAAATTTACCGTATTTTCGACTCCGATTTCACATGCATTCTAGTTGTTTTATTGTTATTTTGTTGTGTTATTGCTATGTTTTCCTTTGTTTTCAGGTTTTTACTTTAATCGGAGCCCCGATCGAGAAAGGGAGCGAAAAAGAGCCAAAAACCCTAAAATTCAGCATTTTGTACTTGTGACCTACCCCATGGCTGGCGCCATAGACCCTGCCATGACGTGTCCAAGCTCAACTTCCCTCAACTTCCACGTTCCCCACTACTTCCACTAAGGCGCCTCAGATTGGCCTTGTGGCGGGCGCCATGGCCTTGTGGCGGGCGCCACAAGAGGAAAAGTTTTCCCTCCCATTTTCAAGTTGAAGGGCATCCTGGTCATTTCCATCTTTTTACTTGCTTATAAATAGAAACTCTAAATCACTTTTACAATCATCCAAACTTAGAGCAGAGGCAAACTCAGAGCAACTTTGTTTCACTTAGGCATATATTCAGTATTATAAAGTGGTAATCGCTTCGCATTGGAGTGTTACCACAATTGTGTAATCGAGTCTGTGATAGAGTCTGTAATCGAGTTTGGAGCACTTTGGAAGGAAGTTAATCCTGCCTCCATTTTCATTTCCGCTTTGCAATTTACTCAACCCTCCGATTGGAGCAGGTTTTTATTACTTGTCTTTATCTTATTTATTTTCCCGCAGTCGCTTTACTTTATTTATTTCCTCGCACTCGCTTTACTTTATTTATTTCCCGCACTCGCTTTACTTTATTTATTTCCCGCATTAGCTTTACTTTATTTATTTCCCGCACTCGCTTTACTTTATTTATTTCCTCGCACTCGCTTTAAATTATTTATTTCTCGCACTCGCACGACTTTTATTTACTTTCTGCACTCGCACTACTTTTATTTAAACTAATGCACTTTTACTTTACCATGTCTAACTAAATTTATAAGGTTAGAATGTAAGGATCGTAATTGAACCGATAATCCGTACAATTGTTCGTAGAAACACTTAAAGGCTATTTTAACTTTCAAATTAAGATTTCCCGCACTTCAACTCCGTTGGGTAAGATCGAAAGTCGTCCAACGTCTATCTAAACTTAATTGTTTTTAACTATTTCAAAAACAGTGAAAGCGCTTTGTTTAGTTCATTAGGAGTTTTTAACTTAAGAAGAAAAGAGATTTTAAAACTATTTTCGGACGCGTTTATAAGTTTAGAATCTGGTTCGTGAGAACCTCTTTTGGTTAAGAAATCCAGGTTATAATACTTTTCAACTTAGTCAAGATACTATATTTCTTAAAAATAGGTTTACTACTCTAACGCAACGCACGCCTTTTTATAAGTGACAATAAGAGGGTTTGATTAGGGAGTACAACTCGGTTCTGAATACGCGAAAGCGACAGTTCCTGTTAAATTACTTCTTTTCAAAGTAGGAAACATTGCCCATAAGTAGCTCTATTAGCAAGTACTTGGATTATTAATTGATTACGTGAATTACATTCGACCCTGTCTTTATTAATTAATCCTTATTCAACACTTTACTTTTCGTTGCACACTCCAAAAACACCTATTTTGATTGCCTTTGATAAACACCATAACAATAGATAATGATAGATTGACACTTGGTCTCTGTGGATTTGACAATCTTTTATATTACTCTGACGCGTTCGTATACTTGCGAAACACCGCATCAACAACTGCTGGAGAACAGAGAGATCAACATCCCAAATGCTCGAACCCTAGCTGGGGAAGGAGGAGATCCGCTGAGGAAAAAACACATCCAACTGTAGGAAATTTTAGGTCAACACCATAAAAATGGGAGACAACCCTACTGGGGAAGAATAAAAAAACTGCTTAGAAACCAGGAGGAACTCTGACTGGGAACAAAGATGCGACGATTGGTGGAGATACCAAAGCGATCTACTGGGGAGAAATCAAACATCTTCTGATGACGATCTACCTGTTGAAAAAACACGAACTCCGCTGGGAAGGCCAAAATTGTGTTGGGAACCAGGACACGGCGCTGGGGATTTGAATTAATCAACTCAGCTGGGGAACAGAAAGAAACTCCACTAAGGAACAAACACTCCACAGGGGAACTGAATCTGCTAGCTAAGGACAATAAGACTCTACTGAGGACATGAATCAACACGGATTCCTAGAGATACCCGAAGAGTTACTGCTTGGGGAACCTCAGATGCTTCACACTTAAGAACTTGCTATTCACTGAAATATTTTTGATATTATTGTTACTTGCTTTGGAAAAGTCTTTTCTTTTATATACTTAAGAAAATTTGATTTGTGATTTAAAAATTTAATTTCAAAATGATCATAATAAAATTTAAAACTATTGGCTGAAGTAAAATAAGAGTAGAAACAACTGGATAAAAGCTCAACTTTATTTAATAGGATGGTAGTCTGTAAATGAGAAGACTCCATAGATTTTACAAAGTTGAAAATGGTAATTTACATGGAAAAGGGTTACAGTGAATACAAATGATCCTTAATCCTTATACCAAATCTTGATGTCCACTATGTTTTTTACCGCTACTGAAGATGAACTGACGTCAACCTTTGTGCTTAAACAAGTCTTCAAAACACTGAAGATCAGCATAATGCAGTTACTTGCCATAATCCCTAATTTTTGCATAAGTTGCCCCAAGGTGGGGTACTCAACTTATCGGGAAATCATTTTTGTTTTTATGTCTCTAATTTTTGCCTGGATTGCCCTTTCGGGTTTTCAATCCACCGAGACCCTCATTTTTGCCTAAGCCGCCCTTTCAGGTTTTCAACTTAGCGAACTGTTCTTTTCTTTTTTAAGCGAAGTATTTCTTGACTGCATCTACGTTCACAGGACAAGTGAACTCTTCATCATCCATAGTTGTAAGAATCAATGCACCGCCTGAAAAGGCTCTCTTAACAACATATGGGCCTTCATAATTGGGAGTCCATTTTCCTCTGGAATCTGGCTTGAACGACAAAATATTCTTGAGCACAAGGTCACCTTCTCTGAACACACGAGGTTTGACCTTCTTATCAAAAGCTTTCTTCATCCTCTGCTAATATAACTGACCATGACACATGGCAGTCAACCTCTTTTCTTCAATCAAATTCCCTAACCTGACACCATTCAGCTTCAGTCAACTTGGCTTCCATGAGCACTCACAACGAAGGAATCTCAACCTCTACGGGGAGCACTACTTACATACCATAAACAAGAGAAAAAGGGGGTTCCCTTGTTGAAGTGCGGACGGATGTATGATACCCATGCAATGCAAATGGGAGTATCTCATGCCAATCCTTATATGTGACAACCATCTTCTGGATAATCTTCTTGATGTTCTTACTTGCAGCTTCAACAGCCCCATTCATCTTGGGTCTATAGGGAGAAAAATTATGATGTGCAATCTTGAAGTCTTTGCAAAGAGCTTCCACCATATTGTTATTCAAGTTCGATCTATTATTAGTAATGATCTTACTTGGCACACCATAACGACATATAATCTGATTCTTGATAAACCTTACAATGACCTGCTTGGTTACATTTGCATATGATGCCGCTTAAACCCATTTTGTGAAGTAGTCAATTGCCATCAAAATGAAACGATGTCCATTCGAAGCTTTGGGCTCAATCATATCAATTCCCCACATGGAGAAGGGCCATGGGGAAGAGATAACATTCAATAGTGTCGGAGGAACATGAATCTTATCAGTAAACATTTGACACTTGTGGCATTTCTTCACAAACTTGTAACAGTCAGATTTCATTGTCAGCCAATAGTAACCTGCTCGCAACATCTTCTTCGCCATTGCATGTCCATTGGAATGAGTACCAAAGGAACCTTCATGCACTTTAGTCATCAACAAGTCTGCCTCGTGTCTATCCACGCATCTGAGCAAAACCATGTCGAAGTTTCTTTGTACAGTACATCACCATTCAAGTAGAAATTACTGGCTAATCTTCTCAAAGTCTTCTTATCTTTCAAAGATGCCCAGGCGGGTAAATCTGACTTTGGAGGAAACACTTGATGTCATAATACCACGGCTTCTCGTCTTTGATCTCTTCAATAGCAAACACATGAGCTAGCCTATCAAGACGCATCACAGATAAATTGGGAACTTCATTCCAATACTTCACATAATCTCTATATGGTATTAAACCGGGTTGATTTCTCTCCCATTCTCCTTTGATCTGATTCACAACCAAAGCCGAATCACCTAAGACATCCAAATATTTGATTCTGAGATTCATGGCCTCTTCAAGCCTCATAATGCAAGCTTCATATTCTACCATGTTGTTTGTACACTTGAAAGTCAATCTAGCTGTAAATGGTAGATGCGTGCCTTGAGGAGTAATAATCACTGCCCCAATGCCATTTCCATATTGATTAACAACTCCATCAAATACCATGCCCCAACGGGAACCAGGTTCTGACCCTTCTTCTAGCAATGGTTCATCACAATCTTTCATTTTCAAGTACAAAATCTCTTCATCAGGGAAATCATACTGCACTGACTGATAATCTTCAATTGGTTGGTGAGCCAAATGGTCAGCCAAGATATTACCTTTGATCGCTTTCTGAGATCGGTATTCGATATCATACTCTGATAACAACATCTGCCAATGGGCAATCCTCCCAGTTAAAGCAGGTTTTTCAAAAATATACTTGATTGGATCCATTTTTGATATCAACCAAGTGGTATGATTCAACATATATTGACGCAGACGCTTAGCAGCCCAAGCCAATGCGCAACAAGTCTTCTCAAGCATAGAATACCGAGTCTCACAGTCGATGAACTTCTTACTGAGGTAGTAGATTGAAAATTCTTTCTTCCCAGTCTCATCTTGCTGACTAAGAACACAACCCATACTATCTTCTAGCACAACTAAATACATGATCAACGGTCTTCCTTCGATAAGTGGAGACAAAATCGACGACTCAAGCAAATATTCCTTGATACTATCAAATGCTTTCTGGCAGTCTTCACTCCAATCACAAGACTGATCTTTCCGAAGAAGCTTGAATATAGGCACACATGTGGCAGTTATGTGGGAAATGAATTTGGAAATATAATTCAAGCGACCGAGAAAACCTCTAACTTGCTTCTCAGTTTTGGGAACATGCATCTCTTGTATTGCTTTGACCTTGGCATGATCAACCTCAATACCCTTCTCGCTGACAATAAAGCCCAACAACTTACCAGAATGAACACCAAAAGTACATTTATTGGGATTCAAGCGTAGTTTATACTTTCTCAAACGTTGTAATAGCTTCAACAAATGCTCAACATGTTCCTCTTCATCAATTGATTTAGAAATCATGTCAACTACATATACTTCAATCTCTTTATGCATCATATCATGAAAAAGAGTAGTCATTGCTCTTTGGTAAGTTGCACCAGCATTCTTTAGACCGAAAGGCATCACTCTATAACAGAATATTCCCTAGGGTGTAATGAATGTGGTCTTCTCCATATCCTCGGGGGCCATCCTAATCGGGTTATATCCGGAAAATCCATCCATAAATGAAAAGACTTTGAATTTAGAAGTATTGTCTACCAACATATCAATGTGTGGCAGAGGGAAATCATCTTTTGGACTGGCTTTATTCAAATCTCTATAATCGACACACATGCAGACTTTTCCATCTTTCTTCATTTATATAAATTGGAAGGATTACACTGAGTACAATTTCAGAAACCAAGATAAAAGATACAACATAAAATAAGACTAGTCATCCTAAGGATCCCTAACAACAGTGTCAGAAGATCTGGCTGAAGGTGCATACTTCCTTTGAATGTGACAAATCTCGATCTCAAAAGAAGCCTTCATCTAAGTCTTCTCGAGGACAAGCGTGCCAACAATCTTCTTCCAAGCAACAGAAGGCTGAGGCATGCTAGAAGATGAAACCTCTGGCTCTCTCTGTCTCTTTGTCACTCGGTCTTCAAGTAGCTCAATTAGTGCATCTTTGTCCTTAGACTCCAACTGCAACTCTTCATGCTTCTTGCTCAAAGCATGGAAACGCTCTTCCCACATATCTTTCTCTATCTTGATGAGCGCGTCTTCCAACTCCTCTACATCTTGGTTAGGGAGAGTTAATGGCTTAACCACAACCATAGACATAGATCTCTTACAAGGATAAGGCATCTTCAATTCCAAATCTCTCTTCTTCACCCAAAGAGTGTAAGCTTCCAAAGCTACACAATTGCACGGACCAAGCTCGGATCTTCCTTTCCTATGCACATTATGCCAAGCGTGCACAATCTTCTGCTTCAAATGTTAGGGATCTTTACCCTCTTGATAGAAAAGACCTTCTAACAAAGTGTTATTAGGTTTGTCTCTCAAGGGGAACCCAAGTTGACGACGAGCCAAAGCAGGGTTGTAGCTAATTCCTCCTTGTGTACCAATGAGAGGCACATTAGAGAATTCACCACAACTATCAATAATCTCCAAACTGCTTAGGGACAGATCATACCAAACTATATCATCATTAGTGAGAGACATAAGTCTCTGAGACCACCTTAGACATTGTTTGTTCTCCATAAAAGCAGGCGTCTGAGGCAAGTGCGAAATAAACCACTTGTATAAAAGAGGAGTGCAACAGACAATAGTTCCACGACCCTTAGAATTCCTTAGATGCAAAGAGAAATACATATCACCCAACAAAGTAGGCACAGGATTCCCAATCAAGAAAGTTTTAATGGCATTAACATCAACAAAACTGTCAATGTTCGGGAACAAAGTTAATCCATAGATAGGCAACACAAAGGTAGCTTCTAAAGCATCCACACTACCAGGTTGAGCAAAAATGGTAGCTTCCTTGATGAGGAAAACAGATGGCAATCCAAATAGTCCTCCTTTCTTCACCCAATGGGCCTCTATCTCAGACTTCTTCAAGTGAAGAGCTTCAACAATAATACTAGATCGGGGAATCTCCTCCAATCCACTAAAGGGTACTCTACTAGAAACAGGTATCCCCAAAAGATGAGAATACTCCTCCAAGGTAGGCACAAGCTGAAAATCTGGGAAAGTGAAACAATGATAGAGAGGATCATAGAACTGCACCAATACAGTCAACAATCCTTCCACTACATCAGCAGACAAGATGGACAAAAGCTTCCCATGACATTGTTTGAAGTCCAAGGGATCTAATACAAAAGATGCTAGCTTCCTTAACTCTTTCAAGTCTGGACATCTGAAACTGTACTTCTTAGTGTTCCTTCATCCACAATCCATGGTCTGAAAATATTTGCAAATGATACCTTAGTTCCTTGAAATTTTGTGTGATGAATATTATGATGCGCATGAAATGCATGGATGCAACAATCACAAGTAAGGGATCACACACAAGACAAACAAAGGTCAAGGGATGAATCACGTCATTGTCAAGATCAATCATCCATTTTGGTGGATTATGGTTTGCACCTTATCAACACCCAAGTTTCATTGATATTGACGAGACTTGATTGGATCAACCAAGAATCAAGGGTTTGTTGCAAGTCACGAGCATGGAGTCTGGGTAAGAACCATCCCAAAGGAGTGAACTAAGGATAAAACCTGTAAATCAATGTCTAAAAAGTTCCCATAGTCTTAATTCCATCTATTAGATATTACAGGTTAAGATGACTGACTCATCGACCCATAATATTCTCAAGAGAAACTCGTTTGAGTGTAGTATCGCGTAACAACTGTTATCAAGTCTACACTTGAACAGTTTCCGCACTACGTCCTAAATAGGCCAAGATGGGTTAGGTGTTCTAAGGTCCTCAGCTTCTCAGACCCAATTAGAAATAGTTATGCCCAACCACAAGTACTTGTGTGACATTTCCAAATCCAAAGGAGTCTCCACTGAGCAGATGGATCTTAAGCCAACTTGTTAAGGACCACTCCACACAAGTCGAACATGACTATATCATCCTCCTATCTTAATTGCACTCAAGTTCGGGTTAGAACTTATCTCACCACTCAGAGATCACCAAGCACAACAAGCATATTATATCACACATACATATATATACAAACATCACATTTATACAAATAAGTTCACACAAAAAGTAGGCTAAACCTACTGGAGACTACTCCCCAGCAGAGTCGCCACTTAATTTCTGTAGCGGGAAATTCATGATCATTAAGCTATTGACAAGCTAAATATCAATTAACAAGAGTCGCCACCGCGATTTTATTGTTTCCAAGGAAAAAAAGGAAAAAATGTGAACAAAACCCAAATAGTAAGAAGTTTTCAAATAAAAACTAATAAAATTCAGAGATCACAGATAAGGGGGTTGGTTACACAGAGGGAAGGTGTTAGCACCCAAAGTGTCCTAGGTACACTCCCTTGTGTATGGTATGGAAGCAGTCCTACCTGTTGAAGTGGAGATTCCTTCTCTAAGAGTCCTGTTGGATGTCAAGTTAGACGAAGCTGAATGGGTTCAGACAAGGTTTAATGAGTTGAGTCTTATCGAAGAGAAGCGAATGGCAGCCATTTGTCATGGGCAGTTGTATCAGAGTCGGATGAAGAGAGCCTTTGATCAGAAGGTGCGTCCTCGATGTTTCCAAGTCGGAGATTTAGTGTTGAAAAGGATCCTTCCTCCTCAGACAGATCACAGGGGCAAGTGGACTCCTAACTATGATGGACCGTATATTGTCACCAAGGTTTTTGATGGTGGGGCCTTAATGCATGCAATGATGGATGGTGAAAACTTCACTTCCCCGGTGAACTCAGACGCAGTTAAAAAATACTTCGCATGAAATAAACACGCTGGACAATAAAAAGAGTAGTCCAGGCAAAACTGGGCATCCCAGCGAACCAAGAAAATGAAAAAGGTTCGGGCAAAAATTAGGGATTAAAAGTGAAAAGATTGTACACCCGGTAAGTTGAAAACCTGAAAAGGCAACTTAGGCAAAAATGGCTATCCCGGTGGATTGAAAACCCGAAAAGGGCGATCCAGGAAAAAGTTAGGGATTAAGCGAATGACTGCGTTCTGAGTAGTTCCGAATCTCATCTCGTGTCAATGACTGGAAACTTTTGAAGGATAGGAAACAGTCCAATCACTCTTTCAGAAAGCTGATCATCTGGAGGATCTTGAAGACGAGTAAGTCATAGCAGAATTGGAACCCAATTGAAATCCATTTCACATTGCCATTAGATTAATGTCTGTTTTTATATGTTGTGCGATTACCTCTTTCCAGGGATTGCTTCCTGATGTAAATGCCTATTCAGAGGCTGTTCAATCAATAAAATCATGTTATTCAGTATATCTCTGTTTTCATTTTCATTTTTCTGTTTTGTTTGCAAAAATGACGTCCGAATTTTTTCATAAACATTGCATCATGACACATAAGAGCTTTACAGGTACATGCTTAATAAACATTTAAAATTGCTGTAAATTTTAAGTGCTTTGGATCGTCTATTCAGAACAGGTACCCTCGGGGCATTTCCTTAAAATCCCCTGCAGATGATCGTGAATGTTTTGCACCAACAGACGAATTCGGTATCTTATCCATGCAGAGCTGATCAGAGCGTTGAATTCTTCAATCCCCAGCAGGTTCTCACCACTGTACCTCCCCCCAAGCGGTGGTTTCAGATTATACACTCCCCAGTAGAGTTGACAGTGTCAGACTATATACCCCCAGCAGAGTTGACAGTGCCAGATTGTATCTTCCCAGCAGAAGCGGCTGCTCCTCAGAGTTCGAGGCCAGATCGATAATTCCAATGCCAGATCCATGGTTTCTTTCCTTGAAGCAGAACCTCGGTACCGTATCGGTGTTTGCTTCCCCTGCCGAGTCATCTCTCGCAGATCGTGGTTTCCAAAACCACTATCGCTTTCCCCAACAGCAGGTTTTCAGTGCCGTTCTCTCCCCAGTCAGAATCTCGATATTTTGTCATTGCTAGAACACCGTGTGGCGGGTCATTTCCCCACAGAATTCTTTGCGCTGTGCATCTCCAACAGCCTTGCCAGGGTCCAGAAGATGGTGATCATTTCCCCAGCAGATCCCCTTGCCTCAGCTTGGCATTCTACCCAGCATTTCGCATCCCTGCATGTAGAATCATATTGCATTGAATCCTCCCAAATCGCGTAGCATTTCCATTTTCATGGAGCATTACGCCATTGAAAAATTCAAACATACGCATGTAAGCATAAAACATTCTCGGTATCCCAAGTGATAAGCCAGAAGTTGTTTCCAGTACTCAGACTGAAGATTGTTCATGACTTACCTTTGTTATCCCCAGCAAGTGTCATTGGCCCATGCACCGCCTCTATTATCGATCCCTATTTCTGCCGATGCTGACAGGCATGAAGTTCCTGGTATTCAGACCGAAGTGGCGTTCAGGCCAGTTTTCTGATGTTCAGATCGAAGAAGTTTCCGACGTTCAGGTCGATGCAACTTGTGGCGTTCAGGCCAGTTTTCCGATGTTCAGATCGAAGAAGTTTCCGACGTTCAGGTCGATGCAACTTGTGGCATTCAGGCCAGTTTTCCGATGTTCAGATCGAAAAAGTTTCCGACGTTCAGGTCAACGCAACTTGTGGCATTCAGGCCAACCTCTCGGTGTTCAGACCGATATTAATAATCTCATATCTCCCGATGTTCAGATCGAAGTCATTTCCAGTATTCAGACTGATGAGCGGCATTCATGCCATGGTTATTTCTGTGTTACCATTTATTTTGGTATCCAGGTTAACATTATTTTTCGGTATTCAGACTGACTCTCACCGTACCAGACGGATTCTTCTTTCAAGACCACCTCTTTGCCGATTCTGACAGGCATTGTTATTTCACTTCACTTCAGTGCAAATTTTCGAGCTTTTATTGTATTCAATCCCTTGATACCTCGAAAGCACGAAAGCCGTTGCTATCTTCTTTCCAGGTCTCCAGTTGATTGAATAGGGGCAGCTGTAATACCCCAAAATTTACCCTTCATTTTTCCTAGAAGCATACGCTTTACACCTCATGCATGCATTCATTTTTAGGTCATTTAGCATTTTGCATTTCATCATGGCAATCGGAATCGGATCCAAGAAGCTTGAACATCATCCAGGACACTTTGTGGGCTCTATTTAGATGATCAGTCAACACAAGGGAAAGGCTTGAGTTACTTCCAACAGGGGTCTATTCGTCAGTCAAAACGTTAATCTTGAAGGAGCAAAGGTTTGTTCATGAGCTGTCATGCTCGCTAGGCGAAGCCCACATGTTTTGAAAAAAAAAAGGAAAACGAAAAAAAAAACAAAAAAAAAAACAAAAAGTAAATAAATAAATAAATAAAAAAATAAAAGAAAAAAATCTTGGACTTGGACCTCTCTCATTTGAGCCCACAGGTCCACAAAAATCAGGTTATAAATTCAGAGTTTTAGTGAAACAAAAGGCCATTCTATTCCTATTACCCTGGCTGGAAAAAGATAGTGAGAGAAGAGCTAACAGAGTTCAGAGCAGCCTCCATACCCTGAAGGGAACTCAACTGCACAGAATCACCTCTGCCTCACATAAACCCTAAAGATTGTTTTGTAAACCTCACGGGTGCAACTCAATTTGAATCAAGCTCTCCAATCAGGTTTGCCCTTATTCTCATTACCTTTGAGCTTTGAATTTGAATACTCTGAATGTTTGAGGTATTATGGGTGAACTTGATACCCTTTTGATGCATGTATTTTTTGTGAATTTTAATGGCATGATTCATGTGGTTACATTTTTTTTGGGGGCAACCTTTGATTACCCTATTTTTTTTTGTCTCTAACCTGTTTATTGAGTTTTTGTGAGGGCTCACATGACTTTTGCAGGGATAACTTGCATGGTTTTCCACTTTATTTGTGGGATACCCCCTGGAGGTTCATTCCGGTTACCTGTATTGACCCACTTTCTTTGATGATGTTAGCTTGGAGGGATCTCAGGGTTTATCATTCCTTTAATTGTTGTTACCTCGGATCTTCATCCGTGTGGTACCTTTTACATTTTTCCCGCATTTTACTGCTTTCCTAGCTGGAAGACCTCGATAGGAGGCAATGTTTTTGTGTTTACTTTATGCAGGTTCCTTTGTCGAGGACTCTTTTTGCACGAGCGTTCCTATAACGCAAGGAAACCTATTGATTTTTCTTCTCCTAAGAACACGTTTACTCCTTCTACTACAGGCGAGTAAGTCTCCAAAGGTCGAGCATCCGATAGATTGCGTAGTAACGTTGTTCGTCCAAAACCCAATCCATAACCCCGTAGTTAGCCGAACTACGGCTTGCTCTGATTCTCATTCCAGATGAGATACGTAGGCATAAGACGCGATGTCTTAGCGAGCACACGTCCCCCCAACCCATAGGTTAGCCGAGCTACGAAGACTCTGATTCTCATATTCAGATGAGATACGTATGCAGTGGATGCGACATCCGCGCGAGTAATTTTCATTTAACCCCTTTTTTTTGTAAACAACACAAGATAAACTCACACCCTTTAGACAAGAACTACAAAACTGGATCCCGTAGAGTACTACGGATGCGTAGGGGTGCTAATACCTTCCCTTCGCATAACCGACTCCCGAACCCAAGATTTGGTTGCGAGACCTCGTCTTTTCCTTTCCTCTTTTCAGATTTACTTCGAGCGTTTCCTTTCCCTCCTTTGGGATAAATAACGCACGGTGGCGACTCTTCTGTCATTTTCTTTCGCCGGTTGTTTTTTTGCACACTGTATTTTTCAGGTTGCGACACATGGGTACCTTACTTCCATCCGCACTTCAATAGGGGAAACCCCTTTCTCTATTGTATATGGCATGGAAGTTGTGCTCCCCGTGGAAGTTGAGATCCCATTATTGCGTGTTTTCATGGAAGCCAAGTAGACTGAAGCTGAATGGTGTCAGACCAGATATGATCAGCTGAATTTGATTGAAGAAAAGAGGTTAACTGCCATGTGTCATGGTCATTTATATCAACAGAGAATGAAGACATATTTTCATAAGAAGGTCAAGCCTCGGGTGTTCAGAGTAGGTGACCTCGTGCTCAAGAAGATTCTATCTTTGAAACTTGATGCTAGAGGTAAATGGACTCCTAATTATGAAGGCATATATGTTGTGAAAAGAGCTTTCTTAGATGGTGTATTGATTCTTACAACTATGGCTGGTGAAAAGTTCACTCGTCCTATGAATGCAGATGTAGTCAAGAAATACTTCGCCTAAAAAATAAAAGAACAACTCGCTAAGTTGAAAACCCGAAAGGCCGGCTTAGGCAAAAATGAGCGTCTCGGTGGATTGAAAACCCGAAAGGGTGATCCAGGCAAAAGTTAAAGACATAAAACAAAAAATTTATCCCGGTAGATTGAGTACCCCACCTTGGGGAAATCTAGGCAAAAATTAGGGATTATGGAAAGTAACTGCATTCGGCCGGTCCTGATCTTTGAAGCAGCAATGTTAGTCATTTGGTTATGACTCGTCATTCTCAACCAAAGATAAGACCACAACAGATTTCGAAGTTGGTAGGGAGAGTATTAATCATTGTATTCAATGTAGCCCTTTTCCATGTAAATTACCATGTCTCAAACTTTGTAAAGATCCATGGAGTCCTGTCATTCGTGGACTACCATTCTATTAAATAAAGTTGAACTTTTATCCAATTATTTCTATTATTATTTATCTTTGTTAAATAAAATTGAATTTTTATGATGATAATTTTGAAATAAATCAATGAATAATTATTTTTCTTAAAATAATAAAAACATTCACTTTAAGAATAATCGATTTCAGTAAGGATTGTCAATAGCATTCTAAGAACAGGTAAGTCTTGAAGTGTGAAGCATTATTGGTCTTCCCCAAGCAATTAGTTTGGTAACTTTTTTCCTCCCCAACAGTTCGTCAGTCGTTCCCAGCTTGGTTAAGAAGTTTCTCCCCAAGTAACCTATTATCCCCGATTGAGCTGATGATTGGTCCCCTTTACAAATTCATCTTCCCCAGTTGAGGTGTTCATGTTCTGCATTCCCCAGTTTGCGATTTGATGATTGGACCCTAGATATCAGGAACCTTTATTTGGTCTCCAGATCCCCATTTGCATTTGTTTGTGTTGCATAACAACGACAATTTCTCCCCTGTGTGAGTTAGAGTCAGTTATCTTTGTCGTGAAATTGGTTTATTTCACAATGTCCAAGAAGAATTTGATGATTATTGGGAGTGTGACGGTATTTGATTTATTCCAATAAGTCACAACATCCTCAACAATTTTCTCAAGTCCCCATTCAGAGTTTTATCTCTTTTATTTCCTGGCGGAGTTTGTCTTCTAATAAAAGTTCCCTCATATCCAGCAGTGTTTGATTCTGAGCAATATTTGATTTTGTCCCGTGCAAGGTTGTCTCCCATTTGACATGATGTTGACTTAAAATTCCCCGCAGTGCTGATTTGTTTGGATCCTCAACAGATCCTTCTCTATCCTCGGCATGATTGGTTGATCATCCTTCAACAGTGCTCTCTCCCCACAGAGTTTTCCATGATTGATTGGAAGCATGTTTTCCATGTCTTTCCCCAGCCAAAGTTGATTTATTCTGAGCTAGATGATTTATTTTCATCCCTAGCATTTTCTCTAGTTGGTGTTTCCATCTTGTCGAGATTAGCTGAGTGTTTCATAGTGATGATTCAAATCTTCGTCATTTGTATCTTTTGTGATGTTTTTGTCGGCATAATCATAATCATCATGCATAAAACACAACATCATATATTTCATTGTGCATTCTTTATCGCATTGATTTTTTCTTCTGATCCCCTGCTTCGGTGATATTATTTCCCCATGCAGATTGGGTGTCTGTCCTCCTTCAATTATAGAGTGTCATCCCCTTAAGCAGAAACTGTTTATCCTTTCTCATTCCCCACTGAGTTATTTCCTCATGGATGATTATTATTTTTGTGTTCTCCCGAGTACTTTACCTAGATGGAACCACTCCTCTTGAGTTATATCATCATTGGGTTGAGTCTTTGATAGATTGTTTCTTTCTAGTTCTTACCTAGATAGATATTTTGGTCTCCAAGAGTCTATTACCCAGTAACTGGTAATATTCGTCTTGATGTTGAGTATATTACCTTTACCCACTACCTAGTAAAATGTAATCTACTTCCTTTGTTTTCCCCAGTGGATTCGTTTTCACGTTTCCCTGGTGAGTCTATCCTTGATATTTTCATCCTAACCGATGAAGGATACTCTCTATTTTTGATCTTCTACCCAGTAAAAAGGTAGTTGTAATCCCTACTTTTATTCCCCAGAGAGTCTATCCTTGATATGTTCACTTTAACCGGTGACGATTTTTCTCCTCTTTGCGGTCTTTTGCCCAGTAAATGGTAGATATAAATCATATTTTCCACTCAGAGTTAATCCTTGATATGTTCACTCTAACCAGTGACAGATTCTCTCTATTTTTATTGTCTTCTGCCCAATAACCGATGGTTGTAAATCCCCATTTCCTCTGTTGAGTCTATCCTTGATATGTTCATCCTAACCGGTGACGAATACTATCTATATTTGGTCTTCTACCCAGTAAACGGTAGTTGTAAATCCTATTCCTCCCTGGAAGTTTATCCTTGATATGTTTACCCTAACAAGTAACGAATATTCTTCCTCTTTCCCCAGGTGGTTTATCGTTGATATGTTCATCCTAACTGATGACAGGTATTCTTCCTTTAAGTTTTTCCTTGATATGTTTGCTTTAAACAGTGAAGGATACTCTCTCTTTGGTCTTCTACCCAGTAATAAGTAGTTGCAAATCCTATTTGATTTTCTCTTCCCAGTAGGTCATTCTTACCCAGTAACTGGTAATGAATATGCCTCTTTTTCCTCAGCGAGTCATTCTTGATATCCTTACCTTAACTGGTAACGGGTGACCCTCTGTCCGGGTGTATTTATCTTCTTACCTAGTAATCGATAATAGATAATACGTCTCTTTTACTCATGTGTTGAAGTTCATTCTTCCTCATTTGAGTTTGAGCGTGTATTTCCTCAGTGACGTCGCCATCCCCTGCAGATAACCTCTTCCCCAGGCTGAGTCTTTCCATTGATTTATTTTCATGGATAATCCTTCGTGTCTCCAGTTGTTTTCAAGTTGTAGCCTGGCCTGTGCATATATTTAATCCCCTAGAGTCTCTGTCTCCTCAATGCGTTTTCCTTACAGAATGCATTGTGCTCCTTTGAACTTTCATTCTCTCCGAATTCTTTTCCTTTGTGGCAATATATTCCCCACAAAGATTATTTTAACATTCATATCATATGCATCATGAGGTCTCTTAGGGACCAAAATTTGTTTCTTAATGTTGTCATTTAAGTCCACTCTACTGAGTTGATACAAATAATTTAACCTTCACGTCCTCAAATAGAATGTCCTTAAATAGGGGCAGCTGTAAGACCCTAATTTTGACCCTAAGATCCTTTATGTTATCTCAGTATTTGCATTTGCTTTGGGATCACACCTTAGCATCCTCCTTACCCCTCATTCATTGTGTTTTCATTGGGAGAGATCACCAAGCACATTTGATTGTATCATACTATGTTTTTCTTTGTTCACTAACCAAAATACAAAAATATGTCTATATATAGCTTTGTTTCTTTTGTAGGTAGTGTGTTTGTCCACCTATGCCTCATAAAGTTCACAACTAGGGTTTGAGGCCTTCAATGAAAGAGATCAATCAAGGAAATATTCACAATGGTTCTAAACATCATATGTTGATCCCCATGTTCTTCATTTATCATTTTTATCAAGAATTCATCAAGAGTTTGAAGCTAGTTTGCCTTGGAAAACCTAATTCATCTGGGTATCTTGTGTGACCTTAGCAAGTTTCTTCTACAATTGGTCAAAGATATCAAGGGATTCTTAATTTCACATCATATCATGGATATATGATCCTCCATGAGTCTCAAATATCAAGATAATTTCAAGTTTTCAAGTTGGTTCAAAGAGGTTGACCAGAGAAAGTCAACTGGTCAAAACTGGGGTTCCCTAAACCCTATCTCCTACACTTTTTGTCATATGAAAATGCTTCCAAGAGAAATGTTACTCCTTTTGAAATTCAAAACAACTTTAATTTGACATCAAGAGATATTTCTTCTTGGAAAGAAATTGTTTATGGTGAAACATTATCGATCATTTTGTTTGTGCCCTAGTTAGGAGGTCAACTTCCAAGGACGATAACTTGCTCAATTTTTATGACCTGAAGGCCATCCAAGTTTCATGATCAATTTCAATATGTTCTCTAAAACTTTTATTCTTTTAGAAATGTCAAATTCAACTTGCAAGAGCATGTGACAAGAGGAAACATTATAGGTCATTTTGGGCCATTACCATTGAACAAGCAATTTTCCTCAACTTCTAAGATACATAACTCCCTCATGCAAAATCCAAATGAAGTCAAATTTGTGACCAAATTTAATAGGGAAGAAATATATACAATTTTTGAGAAGAAACCATTTCCATTTGGAGCTAATAGAAAAAGTTATTCAAGGTGGAAGAAGTAGTCATTTGACTTGGTACTTAGAAATATTTCAATTATGTTTGATTTCTTAAAATTACACATCAAAATTCATCATGATCCAAGCTTCAAATTGAAAATAGTTCAACATCAAAGTTGTTCCCCTTGATGTCACCTTTCTAAAAAGTCCAATATGACTTCATTTGGACAGGATCTGAGGGACTTGCGCATGGGTCCTTTCATTGGTTTGTTTTGGCAAGATTTGAATTCAATTGACCATTTCCTTTTGCATGGTTACATGTCAATGTTTTAGTACTCATTATAACGAATTGGAGCAAGATCACATCAAGAATTGGGCCCAAATAATTGCCCATGCATCCATTCACCAAACTTGCTAATTTTGGCAAAATTTCAAATGGTGTAGAAAGCATTTCCCTTGCCTATTTAAACAAGTGCATTACATCAGAACTTCACACACGCCTTACCTAAGCTTTGCCAAGTGATCCCAGAACCTCACACCATAGAATTCGTTCAAGGTTTCTTTGAAATCGAGTTTGCATTTCACCTTCTCTTTTGAGATTCAAACTCCAAGGATACATTTCCTTTTTCATCTCAATTGGTCACTGCAAGCAAGAGGAGGAAGAACCAAGCAAATTGAGATCAAGATCAAGCCAGATTCAAGCTACCCAAAGGTGATTTTTCAGAAACTTTGAGCTTTCGATTATCTCTCATTTCTTCACCTTTTCCTTTGATTTTTGGTTGGATGAAGTCCTACCAATGTAGGCAACAAGATTGAGTTGCTTTGAGGTCAAATCGAAGCAACTCAGATCATGAACCTCAAATTTCAAATCCATGTATCTCTAAATATACTTGGAATTGGATGAAATGGATGTCAGATTCGAGCTCCAGAGCATTTTTCCTCTAAAACCATGTCCTTAGTTTTCTTTTTTGTGGTGGTTTGTGGTGGACCAGGCTGGTGAGGTCCACAGAAGAAGATGATCGAAGCCCTAGCTTCGGTGGTGTGTTGGCACCTTCCAAACCATCCGATCCTTTTAAAATGTTTTAATCTTGGCCCTTGGTTCTGATTACCATTGGTGTGCCGCATTGACTTAGGTGTTTGGTGGAGCGCGCACGCTTGGCCATCAAATCTGCCACCTCAATTAATGAGGGAGATCTGATGGCCCTTTGTAGCGGTAAATTCATGACCATCAAGCTATTGATAAGCTTAACGTCAATAAAACTAGAGTCCCTACCGTGTTTTTATTACTTCTAAAGGAAAAGGGAAAAGTACGAATAAAACCCAAAGATAAGAAGTTTTCAAATCAAAACTAATAAAATGCCAGAGATTACAGATAAGGGGGTTTGTTACACAGAGGGAAGGTGTTAGCACCCAAAGTGTGCTAGGTACTCTTAGGGAGCCCTTTTTAGGTGTCTATGTGTTTTTGGTATACAAGATGTTTAAGAAACATAGAGTGTGGGGATGAGAAAAGAATTCATTGATTATATTTTTGTGTTTAACAAGACCTTCAGACTTGTGCCTACGTACCAACATAAAAATGAGGGATAAAAACCTCGTAGTTTATGGTAACAATTTCAAAGTTAGTAAATTGCTTTTAATCAAAATTTAAGTTTAAAAGAGGAAAAAAAGGCCCAAAAGTTTGAATGAGTGTTATTTCTTTTTGTCTTTTGAAATTTTAGTCAATATTGTTAAGTGTAAGAACAAAAATTGTTCTACAACAGATTCCTTGATTTTGATGATAACAAAGGATGAAACCAAAAATGGCACCCTAACGAAAAGTTTCTAAGTGTGCAGGATTCTAAAGAAAGAAGGAAGAAATCTGATGATGTCATCAGATACAAAACTAGATCAGATACAAATTATCAAATGATCAGAAGCATCTGAAGTGGAGACACGTTCAAGAAAGTCTAACTCTGAGCAAAACAGCAATACATTAGAAGCATCTGAACAAGAATACGCTATAGAAGTTCTGACTCTGAACAACGGTTGTCTAACTCCAGAAACTCTCAGCGCTATCTGAAGAAATCCATCAGAACTCAAAAGAGATTAACATCAGAAGCAAGATTTCAAGATTCTCCAGAAACACAAATACTCTGAGCATGGAAGTACTAATCATGAAAGAGTAACGTTTAAGTCAAGAAAAGATTTGCAAATGGATTTCCTAATTGAGAAAGAGACGTTAATCTCCAACTTCAATAAAGAAAATACTACTTGTGGTAAGTAGTCATTTCAAGAAGAAAAAGTCATCCTGCAGAAGCTATTTATGTGATGGCGTAACTTCATCTCAATATCCACCAGTTTCAACTACTACTTCAACGAATATATAAATAGGCTGCAAATCAACCTTGAACCATTAGCAAGCCAACAAGCCAAAATTATACTGAAACATCAACACTCAAGAAAAACACTCTTGCTCTCTAAATCTTCACGAAGCTTTTGCTTATAACGTGAATCACTTTGTTCATACTATTGTAATATTTTGCTTTCTTAGAAGCACTCTAGATTACACAAATCTTTCTTCTATTGTTTGTTGATTTCCTCAAGTGACTCTGTGTAGTCTGTATACTTGAGAGGGCTAAGAGATTTTTATCTTAGACGTTGTTTGTAATCTTTCAAGATTAGTGGATTAAGTCCTTGTTGAAGGCGAAATCACCTTGGCCGGGTGGACTGGAGTAGCTTTGTGTTATAAGCGAACCAGTATAAAATCCTTGTGTGTTTTTCATTTTGAAAAGCGCTTATTTTTCCAAACAATTCAAACCCCCCCTTTCTTGTTTTTCTCACCTTCAATTGGTATCAGAGCTCCGGCTCTGTTATTGATTTTCTAATCAAACACTTAACCGTGTAGAGAGATCCAGTACGAGAAAAACAATGGCCCACTCAAATGAAAGAGATTCTTACAATGCTAAGCCTCCTGTTTTTGATGGAGAGAAATTTGATTACTGGAAAGATAGAATCGCAAGTTTCTTTCTGGGTTATGATGCTGACCTTTGGGACATTGTCACAGATGGATATACACCTCGAGTCTTGGAAAATGGAGCTGAAGTTCCCAGAAACAAGATGTCAGAAGATTAGAAACGTATCTTCAAAAATCATCACAAGGCCAGAACAATACTTCTAAATGCTATATCATACAACGAATATGAAAAGATCACCAACAGAGAGACAGCCAAAGATATACTTGACTCTCTGAAGATGACCCATGAAGGAAACTCCCAAGTCAAGGAGACGAAGGCTCTGGAGCTTATCCAGAAATATGAAGCCTTCAAAATGGAAGATGATGAAGCTATAGAGGCTATGTTTTCCAGATTTCAAACTCTTATTGCAGGTCTTAAAGTGCTAGACAAAGGATACACAACTGCAGATCATGTTAAGAAGATAGTCAGAAGTCTGCCAAAGAAATGGAGACCTATGGTTACTGCTCTGAAGCTGTCAAAGGATCTGAACAATATCAGCCTTGAAGAACTTGTTAGTTCTCTCAGCAGTCATGAGATAGAACTAGAGGAGGATGAACTTCAGAAAAGGAACAAGTCCGTAGCGCTAAAGTCCAGATCTGAAAGACGGAAACCTGACAGAACCAAAGCTCTCCAGGCAGAAACTGAAGATACTGACGACTCTGAACCTGAAGACTCTGATGATGAAGAAGAGTTGTCCCTACTGACCAGAAGAGTTAAGCAACTCTGGAAAAAGAGGAACAACAACTTCAGAAGACCAAGACCCAGAGGGGATCGATCAGAGTCAACTTCAAAAGGTAAAACTAACAAAGATATTACCTGTTATGAATGTAAAGAAACAGGCCATTACAGGAATGAATGCCCTAAGCTAAAGAAAGACAACCCTAGAAAAGAAAGCTTCAAGAAAAACATCTTCAGAACAAAGAAAGGACTGTTGGCTACCTGGGATGACAGTGAATCTGGATCTTCAGAATCTGACTCTGATGAACAGGCCAATGTAGCACTTATGGCTACCACATCCAGCAGCTCAGACGAAGAATCTAAAGAGGTATTTTCTGAACTTTCTCGATCTGACTTAGAATCATGTTTGTCAGAAACTCTTACCTCTTATCAGAAATTAAAACAAAAGTTTAAAAACATTAAAGGCTGTCTTAAAACAAAATTTGAAGAATGTAATGAACTTGAGATAACAATTCTAGCACATGAAGATACAATCAGATCTTTAACGTTAGAAAGAGATGGAGCAAAAACAAAAAGATCAGAATTAGAAGAAGCGTTGTCTCAAGCACCACAAACTTCAAATAAAATTATTTATAAATATGAAGAAGCCTTTCAAGAATTTCTGAAGAAAGGGATAGATAGGAGTATTATGGCATCCATGATTTATGGAGTAAGTCAGAACAATAAAAGGGGAATTGGGTATGATCCTAAGGAAGATAAAACTTCTACAAGTGATCAAATTAAATCTCCTTTTTCATATCACTACACACACACACAAGAACACAAATTTAAAAATGCTAGAAGACCCAAAGTTATAAGAAACTCTGGGAAAACTAATCTAAAAGGACCCAAGAGATTCTGGGTACCGAAAGATAAGATTATCTATGTTGCAGATATCCTATGCAGCAAAGTTCAGACACCAGTCATGGTACCTGGACTCTAGATGCTCGCGACACATGACGGGAAGAAAGTCTATGTTCCAAAGCCTGGAACTTAAAGATGCTGGATTCGTAGGTTTCGGAGGAGATCAGAAAGGAAGGATCAGAGGCTCCGGAACTATTGGTAATGGTACTCTTCCCTCTATATCTGATGTTCTTTATGTAGAAGGATTAATGCATAACTTGTTATCCATAAGTCAATTAAGTGATAACGGTTATGATGTAATCTTCAATCAAAAAACATGTAAAGCCATTAATCAGAACGATGGCTCTGTCCTTTTCACAGGCAAGAGGAAAAACAACATTTACAAAATAAATCTTTCTGATTTAAAAGATCAAAATGTTAAATGTCTAATGTCAGTTCACGAAGAGCAATGGGTATGGCATAGACGCTTGGGCCACATTAGCATGAGGAAACTTTCTCAGCTAACTAAACTCGAGTTAGTCAGAGGCCTACCTAAACTGAAGTTTTCTTCAGATGCTCTGTGTGAAGCTTGTCAGAAAGGAAAATTTTCAAAAACATCTTTTAAAAAGAAAAATGTTGTTTCTACCTCTAAGCCTCTGGAACTTCTTCACATTGACTTATTTGGTCCTGTGAAAACAGCATCAGTTAATGGAAAGAAGTATGGACTAGTCATTGTTGATGATTACAGTCGCTGGACATGGGTAAAATTCCTAAAGCACAAGAGTGAGTCTCACTCTGTATTCACCAGTTTCTGTTCCAAAGTGCAAAAAGAATTTGACTCTAAAATTATTAGAGTCAGAAGTGATCATGGTGGAGAATTTGAAAATAAAGATTTTGAAGAATTATTTGATTCTAATGGAATATCCCATGATTTCTCCTGCCCTAGAACTCCACAACAAAATGGAGTTGTAGAGAGGAAGAATAGGACACTCCAAGAGATGGCCAGAACCATGATCAATGAAACTAATGTAGCAAAGCACTTTTGGGCAGAAGCTGTAAATACAGCGTGTTACATTCAGAATAGAATCTCTATAAGACCTATTCTAGAAAAGACTCCCTATGAATTGTGTAAAGGAAGAAAACCCAACATCTCATATTTTCATCCTTTTGGATGTTCTTGCTTTATATTAAATACTAAAGAACATCTGAACAAGTTTGATTCCAAAGCACAGAAAGGTATTATGTTAGGATACTCAGAACGCTCTAAAGGCTACAAAGTATACAACACAGAAACCAAAATTGTGGAAGAATCAATTCATGTCAGATTTGATGATAAGCTTGACCCTGAAAAGTCAAAGCTAGTTGAAAAGTTTGCAGATTTGGAAATCACTCTTGTAGAATCTGATAAAACTCCAAAAGCAACTGTCACTCAGAACTCTGAAGAATTTAAATCTCCAGAAATCCCAAAGAAAGTCAAAAGTCATATCAATATATCTGAAGATTTGATTCTGGGAAACAAGGACGAACCTGTCAGAACCAGATCTACCTTCAGAACTTCTGAAGATATTCCTCTGGGACTAGTGTCTCTGATTGAGCCTACGTCTTGTGATGAAGCACTTCAGGATAACGACTGGGTGGCAGCTATACAAGAAGAATTGTATCAATTCTCAAAGAATGATGTCTGGGATCTCGTTCCTAAACCCAGAGGCACTCATGTCATTGGAACCAGATGGGTTTTCAGAAACAAGCTGAACGAGAAAGGAGAAGTTGTCAGAAACAAAGCACGACTGGTAGCTCAAGGTTATAGTCAACAAGAAGGTATTGATTATAATGAAACTTTTGCTCCAGTCGCGAGGTTAGAATCTATTCGTCTTCTTGTATCTTTTGCTATTAATCATTCTATTAAATTATATCAAATGGATGTCAAGAGTGCATTCCTTAATGGTTATATATCAGAAGAAGTGTATGTCAACCAACCTCCAGGTTTTGAAAATTCAAATTTTCCAGAACATGTTTTTAAACTTAAGAAATCCTTATATGGACTTAAACAAGCTCCTAGAGCTTAGTATGAACGATTAAGCAATTTTCTTCTGGAACAAAATTTTATCAGAGGGAAAGTTGATTCTACACTCTTCTGTAAAAACCTTAATAATGATCTCATGATATGCCAGATTTATGTTGATGATATTATTTTTGGTTCTGCTAATATCTCTGTTTGCCAAGAATTTTCTAAGTTAATGCAGGCAGAATTTGAGATGAGTTTAATGCAAGAACTAAAGTTCTTTCTGGGAATTCAAATTAATCAAACTTCAGAAGTCACGTACATCCATCAAAGTAAATATATTAAAGACGTTCTGAAGAAGTTTGACATGACTGAATGCAACTCTGCAAAAACTCCCATGCACCCAACTTGCATTCTGGAAAAGGAAGAGGTAAGCAACAAGGTTTGTCAGAAGCTCTATCGTGGTATGATAGGCTCTCTTCTCTATCTGACTGCTACTCGTCCTGATATTCTCTTTAGTGTCTGTCTTTGTGCCAGATTCCAATCAGATCCTAGAGAATCTCATTTAACAGCAGTTAAGAGAATTCTTAAGTATCTGAAAGGAACTCCTAACCTGGGCCTGATGTATGAGAAAACATCAGAGTATAGACTCTCGGGTTATTGTGATGCAGATTATGCAGGAGATAGAATAGAACGAAAAAGCACATCTGGGAATTGCCAGCTTTTGGGAAACAATCTAATCTCCTGGGCTAGCAAAAGACAGTCAACTATTGCTCTATCAACTGCAGAAGCAGAATACATCTCAGCATCACTGTGCACAACTCAGATGCTCTGGATGAAGCATCAGCTAGAAGATCTACAAATCTTTGAGAGTAACATTCCTATCTTTTGTGATAATACTGCTGCTATTTGTTTAAGTAAGAATCCCATTCTACATTCCAGAGCCAAACACATAGAAATAAAACATCATTTTATCAGAGACTATGTTCAGAAAGGGATAGTAACATTGAAGTTCATTGATACAGAACATCAATGGGCAGATATCTTTACTAAGCCTCTAGCTGAAGATAGATTTCTTTTTATCTTAGAACATCTGAACATTAAAAATTGCCCTGAGTGAAATATGGCTCTGAAAATGTAAAATGTGACTCTGATGTAGACAAATGTACTTCTGCCTCTGACTCTGATACTTCTACCAAGTTAAGAAGATATCTGAGTTAGAAATCTTCAGAAACCAATCCTTTGGTATTCCTGAAGATCAGATACATCAACACGTGGAGCTCTAAGCGTCTAACCCTAGAACTTCTAGACAGCTGTCAAAAGAATTCAAAGGTCAGAACGTTTGAGTTCACCTAGAGCGGTGTGCGTACTGTTGGGATTAGACATTCATTTATTAGCTGTAATCATTTTTCCCCCCAAACGTGCTATTTTGATTTTTGTGCTAACGCTGGAATGTGTGTCGTTTTGCATGTGTTTTACTTAGAGTATATAAACACTTTTCTCACATTTCACACTTATCACTCTCACTCACTCTAAAACCCTAAACCCTTCTCTCAAGCATTCTCTGCAAGTTCTTCAATCTTCATCTTCTTCTTCACCATGGACGCTCAACAACAAGAAGTGTTTAACTTTTCACAACAAATGGAATCAAGTTCTACCGCTCAAACCTCAAACACTCAAACTCCAACCGTTACAGGCGTCACCATAACCCCTGTTTACAAAGAACCTCACGTTCTTGACCGTGAACGCCATATCAACCTTTCAACCCCTTTTGAAGGTTTGGATGTGTTGTGCGAATCGCTTGTTGATTTCGACAACCTAAGAAGAAATGGAGTTGATCTAACTGGAGAACTTCGTCAACAAGGGTGGGAAAACTATTTCCAAAGACTTTATGGTCCCATTTACCCACTTCTCGTCAAGGAGTTCTGGAGACATGCAGATGCAGATGACAACTTCATCGTCTCATATGTTCTGGGGGTGAAGATTGTTATTACTGAAGGGTCCATTGCCTCCTTGTTGAACATGGAGCGAAGTGGAGGAAAAAGGATTTACAACATTCCTCCTAGGTCAAAGCGCATTACTGATGTTATCAACCCAACAATCTTCAAACCCAACGTTGAAGGAAACCCTTCTAAAAACAAAGAGCTACACCAGAACCTCAGAGTGTGGCTGAAGATTATTCTGGGAACCATTCACCACCGTCCTGCCTCTAACTCCTCTGACTACATCAATGCAGACCAGAAATGCATTCTGTACTGCATTCAGAAGGGTATAAAGATTTGCCTCCCTGCTCTCCTTTTCAGATATCTGAGAGATTCGGTCAGAGAAACCAGAAACAACATGAAGCCCAGATCCTACATTCCTCTGGGAAGATTGCTATCTGATGTCTTCATTGAGCATGGACTGGTAGACCATCTGGAAAAGACAAAACTGATGGATGATCTGGCAATAGATGTGGGGAAGCCTCTGAATGCCAGAAACCTCAAGAGTATGGGGATAATCAAGAAAATTCAAGTCAGGCCAACTCTGGATACATCCTGGGATAGTTTGAAAGATCAGAGGAAGATGCCTCATGGCCTTGCCAGATTCTTCAAGAATGAACCCAGAGACGCTGTTGCTATCTATCTTCATCGTCTGCTGGAAGAAGGTGTTGACGTCTCTGATTTCAGCCTCGACGACTGTCTGGACTCTGAAGAAGACTTCGTCAGATACAAGAGAGGTCTTTCTGAAAAGAAGGTAGCATCTCAGGCAAAGAAGGCGAGACTCGGAGAAACTTCTGGAAGCAAATCTTCAGCTCCTCTGAATATATCAACTGGTAAGTCTGTTCCTCCTGTTACCTCTAATCCTCTGATGGCTTCTTCTAATCCTCTCTCTTCACAACCTATTTATACCACCTCTGATATTTCACCCTCAATCACCACAACCTCCCAACCTACACCAGTTCTAAATATAACCCGTACATTCATACCTCCCTCTGAACCTAAACAAACCCACCAAAGCACTTCATCTTCATCATCCTCAGCACTAGAATCACCCCCATATGTTTCCCTCTCTTCTGACCCAGAATTTTCTGATCCTGATTCCCCAACCATAGCCACAATTTATGCTCATAGACTTGCTTCACAACAAACACAAACACAATCTGAAGCAACTTCACCTCCACCACAACAAACAACCACCATACCTTCTGAAAACCAACCCTCTGACCATCCCACTTCTGATATCAACCCACCAAACATCTCCGCTGAACCAGAACCAGAATCCGAACCTTTAGATTTAAACCCTCTTTATGCTTCACCTCAAACATCTGACCCTCAACCAGAAGCAGAATCTGAACCCCAACCTGAATTAGAATCTGAACCTCTCACTTTAAATCTCAGCCCTCCAAACTCTCCACCTCACACCTCTGAACCAGAACCTGAACCTGAACTTTCTAAGCCTACCCTTAAGGAAGCCATCTTGATGATTGCAGAGGCTTCAGTTCAAAAGGTCGATTCTCTGGTCACTAACTCTGAAATCAGTGATGATCCTGAATCTGTAAGGACACACTGGAACAGAGTCATTGGCTGGATGACATCTGAGGCCTTTAGACTGAAGGGCATCTCTGAACAAGTCAGAAATGGCTACATCAGAGATGCTGAGGCAAGACTCCAGGAGAGACTTGCCAGAGAAGCTGAAGCCAGAAGGCTTGAGGAAGAGAGAATTGCAAGAGAAGCAGAAGAAGCAAGAAGGCTAGAAGAAGAAAGACTTGCTAAGGAAGCTGAAATCCTAAGGGAGAAGGAAGCTGAAGCCAAGGCTCTAGCGGATGCAGAAGCACAAGCTGCTGCAGAAGCTGAAGCTCAGCAGGCTCTGACTCTGGGGGAGTCCTCTTCTGTGATCCCTATGGTTCTTCAGACTCTGAAAGAACTCAAGCAAGATCAGAATGAACTCCGGGCCAGAATGGACAAGCAAGATACTGTCAACGACAACATCCAGAACATGCTTGCAATGCTGCTTCAGAGAATGCCTCCGCCTCCGAACCCTTAGGCACTTAGGATTTATTTTTTTTTGCTTGCCTGTTGTCTTTGTTTTTGCTCTCTCTCTCTCTGAATCTGATGTTTTCTTGTTGCCTTTGTGCTTCTATCTATGAATTCCAGTTTTTCTCTTTACTTATTTTCTTCTATGTCTTTTTGATTCTGACAAAAAGGGGGAGAAGTAATTAATAACTCTGATGAAAACATTGTCTAATACCTTAAGCATTCTGCAACATATTTTTCTTAAAAATAAAATTTATCTAACCTGGACTTAAGAAATTGCAGAAAGTTTCAGAAACCTCTGTACTTAAGAAACTCTGGTAAAAACTTCTGAACTCCCTAGCATTATCTCAGGGGGAGCTTCTGTCTATCTGATCTAATATTATTCATGTTTCATCTGCTAATTAAGGTTGTTTTGTCATCATCAAAAAGGGGGAGATTGTAAGAACAAAAATTGTTCTACAACAGATTCCTTGATTTTGATGATAACAAAGGATGAAACCAAAAATGGCACCCTAACGAAAAGTTTCTAAGTGTGCAGGATTCTAAAGAAAGAAGGAAGAAATCTGATGATGTCATCAGATACAAAACTAGATCAGATACAAATTATCAAATGATCAGAAGCATCTGAAGTGGAGACACGTTCAAGAAAGTCTAACTCTGAGCAAAACAGCAATACATTAGAAGCATCTGAACAAGAATACGCTATAGAAGTTCTGACTCTGAACAACGGTGGTCTAACTCCAGAAACTCTCAGCGCTATCTGAAGAAATCCATCAGAACTCAAAAGAGATTAACATCAGAAGCAAGATTTCAAGATTCTCCAGAAACACAAATACTCTGAGCATGGAAGTACTAATCATGAAAGAGTAACGTTTAAGTCAAGAAAAGATTTGCAAATGGATTTCCTAATTGAGAAAGAGACGTTAATCTCCAACTTCAATAAAGAAAATACTACTTGTGGTAAGTAGTCATTTCAAGAAGAAAAAGTCATCCTGCAGAAGCTATTTATGTGATGGCGTAACTTCATCTCAATATCCACCAGTTTCAACTACTACTTCAACGAATATATAAATAGGCTGCAAATCAACCTTGAACCATTAGCAAGCCAACAAGCCAAAATTATACTGAAACATCAACACTCAAGAAAAACACTCTTGCTCTCTAAATCTTCACGAAGCTTTTGCTTATAACGTGAATCACTTTGTTCATACTATTGTAATATTTTGCTTTCTTAGAAGCACTCTAGATTACACAAATCTTTCTTCTATTGTTTGTTGATTTCCTCAAGTGACTCTGTGTAGTCTGTATACTTGAGAGGGCTAAGAGATTTTTATCTTAGACGTTGTTTGTAATCTTTCAAGATTAGTGGATTAAGTCCTTGTTGAAGGCGAAATCATCTTGGCCGGGTGGACTGGAGTAGCTTTGTGTTATAAGCGAACCAGTATAAAATCCTTGTGTGTTTTTCATTTTGAAAAGCGCTTATTTTTCCAAACAATTCAAACCCCCCCTTTCTTGTTTTTCTCACCTTCATTAAGTTCATTTACAAATCTTGATTAAGAAAAGAGTTTAAAAAATGAAATGGCATAAGGCCAAAGTTTCTAATTTGAAATAAAGTATAAGTTTTAAAATCACAAGCAAAGAAGGTTTTTGAAAAGGGGGAGAGATTTGAAATTTAAGAAGTGGGAGAAAATGAAGAGGCTAACCTAAGCATAAAATTAAAAGTTAAGAGGTTAAAAGATATGACCAATGGGATGTAATCCAACATACAAGAATGTCATATAGAAAACCCATTTTCCCTTTGGACTTTGAATTAAGAAATATACCCACAAGCAATTAGAAATATGAAGATCAAGGCATCAAATAATGATATCCACATCCAAGCAAGAAATTCCATAGTTAGCAATCTTCTTTGTCTTCTTATGTATCAGATGAAATACTCCTTGATTAACTCAGAATAAAGCATTAGACACAAGATCAAAATAACAGTTGTATCAAGATCATGTAGCAGATGAATTTAAGTGGATCCCAATACTTGCATCAGATGAAAGCTCAAATTACAATAACTGGGTGTCAGAAATGTTGGTATTGGCGAAGCCCTTTTGCATATGGAATGTTGCCTAATCCTAAGTCCAAAAGTTCAGATCAAACCCAACAGTCCACACAAACATTTTTTAAGGTTTTTTGTTGTTTATTAGGTATCTTAAGGTCCTAAGACCACAAACACAAACAAAATAACATAAGAAAATATATATAATCACAATATATGGCTCAAATGAGCAAAGTGAAAATGGCATAAACAGAAACAAGTTTTATGATATGAAAATGGCAATGAATGGTAAATGACTTGAAATTAAATTTCATAAAGTAAATGACTTGAAGGTAAATCAAAGTTAATAGTAGTTAGTGTTAGTCAAAGTTGATTAGATGTTAATGGAGTTTTGCATTTCAATTGATTAAGTCATTCTTTGGAGAACACTCAACCATCTATTCACAAGAATGGATCCTTGAACCAAGACATCTTCAAATGGAAGGAAAAAATGCTAAGTTTCCATACAATCCCATCAAAGATGGGAGACATACAATCTCACTTACTAGAATGATATGCCTTTAGGGTCAAATTTAGCTCTATGTTAAGAAATCGTAATTGAACTTATGTAGAAGTCACAACTATCTGAGGTCGGGAAATAAAAATTTAGGTGCTAATGTATGTTAGAAATTTGGTATAATGAACGAAACTCCTAAAACATACCGCACACTAAAAAAGGATCAAAGGGATGGACCTATCTCATCCATACTTGTATTGGTTCATCTAACACAAGGTTATTGATGAACCAATTAGCCTTAGGATCATGAGACTTCGTTGGTCAATGAAAGGGATGGGAAAGAATGGGATTCAAGATGAAGAGGGAGGGGAGATGAGAGAAACACAAATTGGTCATGGGAGGAATTTTATCAAATTAAAATCATTCATTCATTTTGGGAGATGAAATGTACATTTCATCAATCCGCTAAATCCAATGATTTTAACTCAACAAAAGTCAAATTAACCTTGACCAAAGCCCAAACACATAGTAAAACATCACAAGTCAATAAAGATGTCTCAACATAATTTTTACACAATTAATCAATTAAAAATCAAATTAAAAAATGCATTTAAATTTAATTTAATTTAGTCAAAACCTAAAATCTCTTCAAAACACCAAATAAATGGCCAAGAGATTTATCATAGGTCAAACAAGGTCAAAGGACCTTAGACAAAAAATTTCATGATTTTTGAAAAGTCATAAGTATTTTTAAACAATTAAAAATGCAAAAAAACATTTAATTCATGAAAAATGTCAAAATTAATCCACAAAATATTTTTAATTTAGAAAATGAAAGAGGAAAACATTTAAAGATTTTTGGTGAAAGTCCCATATTTTTTGGATTAAAAATGAAATTATTATGAATTAATCAAAATAAAAGGATTAAATGGAAAATTAGAAAATACAAAAAAAAACAAGGGCCATCAGATCTCCCTCATTAATTGAGGTGGCTGATCTGATGGCCATGTGTGCACGTTCCATGATGCACTGCAGTCAACGCGTTGCAAACTTGGTATTTAAAACCAAAGGCCATGATTAAAACAATTTAAACAGATCTTATGGTTGAGAGGCGTGACAACACATCACCGAAGTTAGGGCTCCGGTTTTCTTCTCCGATGGACCTCACCGGACTGGTCCACCATCAACTATCACCAAAATAAAAAACAAGGACATGGATTCAAATAAAAAATGCCCAGGAGCTCGAATCTGGCCTCAATTTTCTCAAATTCCAAGTATATAGAAATATACAGGGATTTGAATTTTGAGGATCATGAACTGAGTTGCTTCGATTTGACCTCAAAGCAACTCAATCTTGTTGCCTACATTGGTAGGACTTTTGACAACCAAAAATCCTAGAATGGTGAAGAATTGAGAGACAATCAAAGAAATGAGGTTTTTGAAAAATCACCTTCGAGTTGCTTCAAATTCACTTGATCTTGATCTGGATTTGCTGGCTTTCTCTTCCTCTTGCTTGCAGAAGCCAATTGAGATGAAAAGGGAAGTGAATTTCTGGTGTTTGAACTTCCAAACAGAAGATGAAGTTCAAACTCGATTTCAAAAGAAATCCTCAGAAATTATATGGAATGAAGGGTTTGGATTCGTCTGGCAAAGCTTGGGCAAGATCTTGATGAAGTTCTGATCATAATGCACTCCTATTTATAGCCTTGGCAATTGATTTCCACACACTTTCTTTCAAATGTTCAAAAATAGCAAGTTTCTTCATGAGCTAGAATGGGTGTGCACAAAACCCAAAAAATCATTTGCAAAGGTCCAAAATCATGCATAGGTCATGCTGAAAGTGTTGCATTAAGCCATGCAAAGTTGGAATGAGTTTGGTCATGACATTCTTCCAAATGGTACCATATATTGCACCTATGCGCAAGTCCTTCAATTTTGATCCAAATGAGATGATCTTGGACTTTTTGGAAAGGTGAGATCAAGCGGAACAACTTTCATGTTGAACATGTTTCAATATAAATATTGGATCATGATGAATTTTGAGATGGAAGTTTGGAAAGTCAAACATATTTGAAAATTTTCTAAGTACCAAGTCAAATGTTCACTTCTTCCACCTTGAATAACGTTTTCTATGGATTTCAAATGGAAACATTTACTTCATCAAAGTTGTAGCTCTTTCAAAGATATTCAATTTGGTCACACACTTGACCTCATTTTTATTTTGCATGAAGGAGTTATGCGTTTTAGAAGTTAGGAAAATCACTTGTTCAATGGTAATGGCCCAAAATGACCTATAATGTTTCCTCCTAACATCAAAGTTAAAGTAGATATATTGAATTTAATAATGGAATTTTAATGGATTTCATCTCATAGAAATTGAGCAAGTTATGGTCATGGGAAATTGACCTCCTAACTAGGGTTCAAACAAAATGACCTATAATCTTTCATCATAAAAAATGACTTTCCAAGCAAAACTAGCTCTTGACTTCAACATGAAAGTTGTTTGGAATGTCGGTTTGAGTAATGTTTCTCTTGGAATCATTTTCATATGACAAAAATTGCAGGATATAGGGTCTAGGGAACCCCAGTTTTGACCAGTTGACTTTCTCTGGTCAACCACCATGAACCATCTTGCTAGCTTGACATTCTCTTGATTTTTGAGACTCATGGAGGATCATATATGTGTAATATGATGTAATATGAAGTATCCCTTGAAATATTTGATCAATTGTTGAAGAAACTTTGGTGAGGAAGTTACACAAGATACCTAGATGAATTAGGGTTTCCAAGGCAAACAAGCTTCAAACTCTTGAAGAATTCTTGATCAAAATGATATGTGAAGACCAATGGGATCCATATATGATGTCTAGAGCCATTGTGAACCATTTATTGATTGGTCTCCTTGTATTGAGGGTCTTAAACCCTATATATGAGCTTGATGGAGCATAGATGAGCATACACACTACCTACAAAAGCAACAAACTATACATTGATATATTTTTGGTATTTTGGTTAGTGAATAATGAAAGAAAAAGTATGATACTATAAAAATGTGTTTGGTGACCTCTCCTAATGCAAACCCAATGAATAAGGGGTAATGAGGATGACAAGGTGTGATCCCAAAGCCAATGCATATGACGAGATATCATGAGGGCTCTTAGGGTCAAAATTGGGGTCTTACAGCTACCCCTATTTAAGAACATTCTAACTGAGGATGTGAAGGTTTAAATCTTCAGATCAACTCAGTAGAATGGACTTAAATAACAACATATAGAAACAAATTTTGGTCCCTAAGAGACCTCATGATGCATATGGTATGAATGTTAAAAATAATCTTTATGGGGAAATATTGCCACAAAGGAAAAGAATTCGAAGAATTTGAAAGTCCACAGGAGTATAATGCATTCCATAAGGAAGAACTCACTAGGGAGACAGAGACTCTAGGGGGATAAGATTTATGCTTAGGCCAGACTACAACTTGAAAACTGCTAGAGACACAAGGGAATTCCATGAAAATAAATCAATGGAAGGAATCGTACGGGGATAAGGGAAAATGTAGGGGAAACAGGCATATCAGAAAAAAACTGAAATACTCAAACCGAGCAGGGAAATGGGAGACTTTACTGAGGAAATACACACTCAAACTCAATTGGGGAAGAATGAACTTCAACACAGGAGTACCAGAAGTACATTATCTAATACCGGTTACTGGGTAGGAAGATAACATAATCTGACGGAGAGGCATCTGTTACTGGTTAGGGTAAACATATCAAGGATGACTCGCTGTGGAAAAAGAAGGTGTATTCATTACTGGCTACTAGGTAAGAATAACCTGTTGGGGAAAACAACAAGTAGGATTTACAATGGCCGGTCAGTAGGAAGAAGACCAAAGAGAGAATATTCATCACCGTTAAAGTGAACATATCAAGGATAGACTCAGGGGAAGAATATCTGTCATCGGTTAAGATAAACATATCAAGGATATACCACCTGGGTAAAAATAAGAATTATATCTATCAGTTACTAGATAGAACACTAAAAAGAGAATATCCATCATCGATTAGGAAGAACATATCAAGGATAGACTCAGAGGGGAAATTGGGATTTACAACTACCGTTACTGGGTAGAAGACCACAAAGGGAGAAAACCTGTCATCGATTAGGATGAACATATCAAGGATTAACTCTATGAGGAATGAAATAGGGATTACAACTACCTTTTTACTGGGTAGAAAACCACAAAGGGAGAATATTCGTCACCGGTTAGGATGAACATATCAAGGATAGACCACCTGGGGAAACGTGAAAACGAATCCGCTGAAGAAAATAAAGGAGGTAAATTATTCCTACTTGGTATTGGGTAAAAATAAATAACTCGCAAATCGAAAAGAATATTACCAGTTACTGGGCAGTAGACTCTCGGGGGACCAAAAGTATCTATCTAGGTAAGAGCTAGAAAGAAACGGTCAAACAAAGACTCAACCCATTAAGGATATAATAACCCAAGGGGAGTGGTTCCATCCAAATAATTAACCGCGAAGGAAACTAAAATAATAATCATCCACGAGGAAATAACTCAGTGGGGAATGAGCAAGTTTAAACTCTTTCTGCCTAAAGGGGTTGACACTCTATAGTTGAAAGAGGACAGACACACTGAATCTGCACGGAGAAATAATGTCACCATAGCAGGGGATCAGATGTAATAGCAAATGCATAATGAAATATTTGATGTATGAATGTGTATGTATATGATTGATGATTATGCCTACAAAAACAAACACAAAGGATACAAAGATCACTGATTTGAATCATCGTTTATAACACTTGGCTAATCTCGACAAGATGGAAACACCAACTGGAGAAACACGCTGAGGAATGGATGCAAATCAACTGGCTCTGAACATCTCAAACCTGGCTGGGGATAGAGAGAGAAGATCTGCCAAGGACCTGAACTGTCAACTTTGCGGGAAATTTTGGGTCAATATTATATCAAATGAGACAACCTCACAGGGGACCAAATCAAATAATGCTCAAGAATCAACATTGTCGGGGATCAGAAATGAACTCCGCCGGGGACTTACAGGATATAAAACTCTATGTTGGGTCCATGCAAACAATTGAAGATGTGAGTCTACAACTCAGCTGGGGAGGTTATTACAAACTCAGCTGGGAAACTGACTTGCCATTGGGGAGGAAAAGGCTACCAAACCAACCGCTTAGGGGAGGCCAACAATACTCCGCACTTAAGGACTTACCTATTCTCAGATTGTTGTTGATATTCCTTACTGTAATTGATTTCTCTTTTTAAAGTAATTGCTTTCATTATTATTTAAGAAAAATGATTTTTACTTATTAATTCAATTTCAAAATTATCATCACAAAATTCAATTCTATTTGACTGAATAAATAAGAGTAGAAACAATTGGATAAAAAGCTCAACTTTATTTAATAGAATGGTAGTCTGTAAATGACAAGACTCCATAGATCTTTACAAAAGTTGAAAAATGGTAATTTACATGGAAAAGGTCTACATTGAATACAATGATCACTACTCTCCCTACCAACTTCAATATCCACCGTGTCCTTGGCTTCGGTCGAGAATGACGAATCAGAAACGAATGAGTTGCTCAAAACTGTCTTTAATGATCCAGCCTAAACGAATGCAGTTACTTGCCATAATCCCTAATTTTTGCCTAGATTTCCCTAAGGTGTGGTACTCAATCTATCAGGATGATTTTTCTGTTTTATGTCTATAATGTTTTCCTGGATCGCCCTTTTGGGTTTTCAACCCACCGAGATGCTCATTTTTTCCTAAGCCGCCCTTTCAGGTTTTTAACTTAGCGAGTTGTTCTTTTCTTTTTAGGCGAAGTATTTCTTAACTGCATCGGCATTCACAAAACGAGTGGACTTTTCACCATCCATAGTCATAAGAATGAAATCACGGCATGAAAAGGCTCTCTTAACAACATATGGGCCTTCATAATTAGGAGTCCATTTGCTCCTAGCATCAGGTTTAAAAACTAGAATCATCTTCAGCACAAGGTCACCTTCTCTGAACATGCGAGGCCTGACCTTCTTATCAAATGCCTTCTTCATTCTTTGCTGGTACAATTGACCGTGACACATGGCAGTCAATCTCTTTTCTTCAATTAAATTCAACTGATCATATCTGGTCTGGCACCATTTAGCTTCTATCAACATGGCTTCCATCAAGACACGTAATGATGGGATCTCAACCTTTACTGGGAGTACAACTTCCATACCATAAACCAGTGAAAAGGGGTTTCCCCTGTTGAAGTATGGATGGATGTACGATATCCATGTAAAGTAAATGGTAGCATCTCATGCTAATCTCTATATGTCACAACCATCTTCTGAATGATTTTCTTGATGTTCTTGTTTGCAGCTTTAACAACCCCATTCATTTTGGGTCTGTAGGGAGAATAATTATGATGTGCAATCTTGAAGTCTTTACAAAGAGCTTCCACCATGTTATTGTTTAAGTTAGATCCATTATCAGTAATGATCTTACTTGGCACACCATACCGACATATAATCTGATTCTTGATAAACCTTACAACAAGTTGCTTGGTTACATTTGGTTATGATGCCGCTTCAACCCACTTTATGAAGTAATCAATAGCCACCAGAATGAAATGATGTTCGTTCGAAACTTTGGGATCAATCATACCAATCATATCAATTCCCCACATGGAGAAGGGCCATGGAGAGGAAATGACATTCAACAGTGTCGGAGGAACATGAATCTTATCTGCATAAATTTGACACTTGTGGTATTTCTTCACAAACATGCAACAGTCAGATTCCATTGTCAGCCAATACTAACCTGCTCTCAACATCTTCTCAGCCATAGCATATCCATTGGAATGAGTACCAAAGGAACCTTCATGGACTTCAGTCATCAATAAGTCTTCTTCGTGTCTATCCACGCTTCTGAGCAAAACCATATTGAAGTTTCTTTTGTAAAGCACATCACCATTCAGGTAGAAGTTTCCAAATAAGCTGCTTAAAGTCTTCTTATCTTTCAAAGATGCCCCAGGCGGGTAAATCTGACTTTGGAGAAAACACTTGATATCAAAATACCATGGCTTTTCATCTTTAGCTTCTTCAACAACAAACACATGAGATGGCCTATCAAGACGCATCACAATCAAATTGGGAACTTCATTCCAAAAATTCTCCATAATTATTGAAGCCAATGTTGTAAGAGCATCTGCCATCCGATTTTCATCTTGTGGGATGTGATGAAACTCAACCTTTGTAAAGAAAGTTGAAATCCTCCTCGCATAATCTCTATATGGTATCAAACCGGGTTGATTCGTCTCCCATTCACCTTTGATCTGATTTACAACCAAAGTTGAAAATCCATAGACGTCAAGATATTTAATTCTGAGATCAATGGCCTCATCAAGCCCCATAATGCAAGCTTCATACTCAGCCATGTTATTTGTACACTTGAAAGTCAATCTAGCTGTAAATGGAAAATGAGTGCCTTGAGGAGTAATAATCACTGCCCAATGCCATTACCATACTAATTAACAACTCCATCAAATACCATGCCCCAATGGGAACCAGGTTCTGGCCCTTCTTCAAGCAATGGTTCATCACAATCTTTCATTTTAAGGTACAAGATCTCTTCATCATGGAAATCATATTGCACTGATTGATAATCTTCAATCGGTTGGTGAGCCAAATGGTCAGCCAAGACACTACCCTTAGCTTTTTGAGATCGGTATTCAATGTCATACTCAGATGACAGCATCTGCCAACGGGAAATCCTCCCAGTTAAAGCAGGCTTCTCAAAAATGTACTTGATTGGATCCATTTTAGATATCAACCAAGTAGTATGATTCAACATATACTAGCGCAGACGCTTAGCAGCCCAAGCCAATACTTAACAAGTCTTTTCAAGCATAGAATACCGAGTCTCATAGTCGAAGAATTTCTTAGTGAGGTAGTAAATATCATATTCCTTCTTTCCAGATTCATCTTGCTGACCTAGAACACAACCCATACTATCATCAAGCACAGTAAAATACATGATCAACGGTCTTCCTTCAACAGGTGGAGACAAAATCAGAGGCTCAAGCAGATACTCGTTGATACTGTCAAAAGCTTTCTGGTAATCTTCGGTTCAATCATGAGACTGATCTTTTCGAAGAAGCTTGAATATGGGCACCCACGTGGCGGTCATATGCGATAAAAATCTCGAGATATAATTCAAGCGGCCGAGAAAACCTCTGACTTGCTTCTCTGTTTGGGGCACATGCATTTCTTGTATTGCTTTGACCTTGGCAGGATCAACTTCAATACTCCTCTCATTGACAATAAAGCCCAACAACTTACCAGAACGAACACATAAGTACACTTACTTGGATTCAAGCGGAGTTTGTACTTCCTCAAACATTAGAATAGCCTTAACAAATGCTTAATATGTTCTTCTTCCTCACTTGATTTGGTAATCATATCATCTACATAGACTTCAATCTCTTTATGCATCATATCATGAAAAAGAGTGGTCATAGCTCTCTGGTATGTTGCACCAGCATTCTTTAAACCGAAAGGCATCACTCTATAACAGAATGTTCCCAGGGTGTAATAAATATGGTCTTCTCCATATCTTCGGGTGCCATCTTGATTTGATTATAACCGGAAAATCCATCCATAAATGAAAAGACTTTGAATTTAGTTGTATTGTCTACCAACATATCAATGTGTGGCAGAGGGAAATCATCTTTTGGACTAGCTTTGTTCAAATCTCTGTAATCAAAGCACAAGCGAACTTTTCCATCCTTCTTAGGAAGAGGCATAATATTGGCCACCCACTATGGATACTCGGCGGTAACAAGAAAACCAACATCAATATGCTTCTGCACTTCTTCCTTGATGTTCACTACCATATCAGGATGAGTTCTCCTCAACTTCTGCTTGATCGGCGGGCATTCTGGCTTCAACGACAATCTATGCTCCACAATTTAAGAATCCAAACCAGGAATGTCTTGATAGGACCAAGTAAACACATATGAATATTCTCGAAGAAGATCAATCAACCCCTTCTTAGCGTCTGGACCTAGTTGAGACCCAATCTTGACTTCCTTCACATCATCTTCGGAACCCAAGTTGACTAGTTCTATCTGCTCTTCAAATGGATGGATGGATTTTTCCTCATGCTCAAGTAAACGAGATAATTCACCAGATACTTCTTCCTCAGCCTCAAACATAGGGAAATAAATGTTTGGAGAGGGAGTAGGATCATTGTATTCAATGGGTTTGAGAACCAACCTGCATAATGTTTTGATATTTTTTTTAAAGAAGTGAATTGTGACCAAATATTATGCAGATAGACAATTATTATTTTATTTTTTATTTTTTTTATTACGATTTTCAGAAAAGCAAAAAGTAAAAATAAAACATCATAGATGTGGATGAATAAAATTGCACTTTATTGATGATAATTGAAATGCCTAACAATGTCCACTTCTCCCTTAGGCATAGGAGAAGGATTTTTCTTTAAAAAAATGAATAACAAATTATTTAAATTGGTGAACAATAACAGGAATATCAACAGCAACCCAATTATTGCAAGTCCGGCCATGCGTCACAAAGTTGGCGCAAGCTTCATCTTCATCATCCTCGATCACAGGAACTGAGTGTTGATCATTACTATGAATGAACCCTCCACTGCGGAAACTTGGATGCAAATCTTCAGGTTTGATGTTGAACGACCCTTGTTGGAATCCCAATTCGGCCCTGTTCTTGTTCTCAGCAATTTCTACCATGCGACCCCACTGATCAGTGCTGCCTGTCTTAATAGCTTTCTGAGCATCCTTGAAAGACGACATGGGTGCCCCAATTTTATTTATTCCAGTAATAGACAAGGCTTGGAACGGAGTTCCAACCTCCTCCTTAGCTTCAACATAGGAAAATGATGACAGATGGCTCACTAAGAGCGGCTTCTCCCCACCAACAATGACAAGCTTGTCGTTCTTCACAAATTTAAGCTTCTGGTGTAGAGTAGATGTCATAGCTCCTGCTTCGTGAATCCATGGCCTTCCCAATAAATAGCTATAGGCCAGTTGGATATCCATTACTTGAAAAGTAATCTGAAAATCACTCGGACCTATCTTAACTCGTAGGTCCACTTCACCAATGACGCTTTTGCGAGAACCATCAAACGCTTTAACGATCACGCCACTATACCTCATAGAGGCGCCTTGATAAGAAAGTCTAGACATAGTTGATTTCGGAAGCACGTTCTAAGACCCCAATTTTGACCCTAAGATCCCTCATGCAATATCATCATATGCATTAGCATTGGGATCATACCTTGTCATCCTCCTTACCCTTTTTTCATTGGGTTTGTTTCGGGAGAGATCACCAAGCATCATGTGATTGTATCATACTTGTATTTTATCATTTCACTAACCAAAATACCAAAAATATATCTTTGTATTTGCCTAACTTTTTTTTTAGGTAGGGCATGATCACTATTGATCTATCAAGTTCACATCTAGGGTTTAAGACCGTCACTGCTAAGAGCACAACCAAGGAATGATCCATAACGGATCTAGGCATTACATATGAGTCCCCTTAATCTCTACATGTTATTTTGATCAAGATTTCTTCAAGAGTTTGGAGTTGGTTTACCTTGGAAACCGTAGTTCATTTGGGTATCTTGAGTAACTTCTTCAAAAAGCTTCTTCACAAATTGATCAAATTTCTTAAGGGACACTTCAAATTTCATCATCTTATGCATATATGATCTATCATGAGCCTAAAAAGTCAAGAGAATTTCAAGTTAGCAAGTTGGTTGATGGTGGTTGGCCAGATGAATTCATCTCATCAAAACTGGGACCCCTAGACCCTATCTTCTTCAATTTTTATCATATGAAAATGATTCTAAGAGAAACGTTACTCTAAATGACATTCCAAACAACTTTCATGTTGAAGTCTAGAGCTAATTATGCTTGGAAAGTCATTTTATATATTATAGGTCATTTTATCTAAACCCTAATATGAAAGTCAACTTCCTAAGGCAATAACTTGCTCAATTTTTACGAGATGAATTATTTACAAGTTTCAAAATCAAATTCAAGGTGTCTACTACAACTTTTATGTTTAGAGTAAGAGCTAATTCAACTTTTATGAGAATGTGATATGAGGATACATTATAGGTTATTTTGGACCAATACCATTGAACAAATGATTTTCCTCAACTTCAAAAATGCATAACTCACTTATCCCAAATCCAAATGATGTCAAATTTGTGACCATTTTGAAGGTTTTTGAAAGAGCTACAACTTTGATGAAGACACGTTTCTCATTTGGAGCTCACACAAAAGTTAGGCAAGGTGGAATAATTGAACATGTGGCTTGACACTTAGAAAATATTTTGACATTTTGAAATTTCCAAACTTCCACTTCAAAATTCACCATGATACAAGTTCCAAATGGAAAAGTATTCAACATAAGAGTTGTTCCTCTTGAACTAAGCTTTCCAAAGAGTCCTAATTCATTCATTTTGGACAAAGTTTGAGGGGTATGCGCATGGCTTAAACAGGGTTGTATCAGTTGGCAAGAATCATGCTTCAAACATTCAAATATATTTGTCTTGCAATCCAAGCTTCATTCAGACCTCATTTCAGTTGATTGTGGACCTAGTAGAGTTGCTTTATGGGCCTGCACACGCCCATGCAAGCATGTACATTGCATTGCCAATTTTGGAAGTATTTTCAAGTGTGTAAATAACACTCATCTTTTGCTATAAATAGAGGTCCAATGCTTGAATTTCAAGGACCTGGCATGCCAGCTTTGAATCCCTAGCTCCAAACCCTCACCATTCAAAGGAAAACCTGATAAATTTCAATTGAAATTAGAGTTTGAATCTCACTGGTTAGAGATTTAAAAACTCCAGGATCCAAAGCTTTTCATGCTTATTAATCCACTTCTCCAAGCTCCATAATCAAGATCAAGCAAGATTTGAAGCAAGAGAGATCCATTTCTGCACAACATTGAAGGTATTTTTCCATATTTTTCTTCTCTTCGATTCTCTCTTAATTCTCATCAATTCTCTTGGATCCTTGGTTGTCTGAAGTCCTATCAATGTAGGCAAGAAGATTGAGTTACTTTAAGGTCAAATCGAATCAACTCAGTTGACACACCTCAAAATTCAACTCATTGTATCTCTATATATATTTGGAGTTAGGTTAAATTGAGGTGATATTCGTGATCTATGCCATGTTCTCTTTAGATCATGTCCTCTTTTTTCATTTATGATATGGTGATGAATGAACTAGTCCGACCAGGGTCATCGGAGAAGATGACCGGCCTTTGGCTCCCGTGATGACCTGGAAGTGTTCAGAGCCATTGATTGGATTTGAAATGTTTTAATCTGAAGCGCTCATTGTGATTACCAAACATGTGGAATATTGACTAGCGCACACCATAGAACGTGCGCTCTCCACCACTTGATATGCCACCTCAATCAATGAGGGAGATCAAGTGGTCCATGTTTTTTTAATTATCTGATTTTTATTTTTATTCCTTTGTTTTTCATTAATTCATATTAATTTTAATATTGATCCAAAAAATATGAGAGTTTCACCAAAAAAATTTAAATAAAATCCTCTTTCATTTACTGAATTAAAATTATTTTTTGGATCATTATTAATATTTTTCATGATTTAATTGATTTTGTGAATATTTTTAATTGTTTTAAAATACTTTTAAGTTTCCAAAAATTCTGAAATTTCTTCAGCAAGGTCCTTTGACCTTGTTTGACCTATGATAAATCTCATGGCCATTTATTTGGTGTTTTGATGAGGTTTTAGGATTTTGACCAACCATAATTTAATTTAATGTCTTTTTTAATTGATTTTTAATTGTTTAATTGCAAATAAATTGTGTTGAGCTATTTGTGTTGACTTGTTGAGTTTGACTATTATTGTTGGCCCTTGGTCAAGGTTGATTTGACTTTGTTAGGTTAAGATCATTGGATTTAGGGGATTGATGGAATGTACATTCCATCTCCCAAAATGAATGAATGATCTTAACTTGGTAAAAATCCTCCTTTGTCCAATTTGTGTTTGATTCATTCCCCCTCCCTCTTCATCTCATTCCCCTTCTTTATGCATTCATGTCATGGACCTATGATATCTATATATCTTAATGATAGTTGATTGCAAAATCAACATAAGTATGAATGAGATTAGGTCCCCCACTTTGCATATTCTTTTTGTGTGTGGTATGTTTCATGAGCATAGTTCATCATACTATGTCTCTAACATGCATTAACACCAAAATTCTATTGCCCGACCTCAAATAGTTGTGACTTCTACATAAGTCCAATTATGATTGCTTTATATAGCGCTAAATTTTGACACAAAATGCATAACATTCTAGTTAGTGAGATTGTAAGTATCCCCTCTTTCATGGTATTGTGTGGAAACTTGGCCTTTTTTCCTTCCTTTGGAAGATGTCTTAGTTCAAGGATCCATGCTTGTGATAAGTGGGTTGAGTGTTCTCCAAAGAATGTCTTAGTTCAAGGATCCATGCTTCTAACTCATTAACAACTAACATTTAATTTCAAGTCATTTATTTTGAATGCAATTTAATTTTTGAACTTTATTCATTTTGTCATTATTCATACCATTCAAATTGTTTATGTTAATGTCATTTTCACTTTGTCCACTTGGACCATATTTTGTGATATATTTTGTTTGTGTATATTGTGTTTGTTTGTGTGGTCTTTAACCATTAATGTACATAATAAGAACAAAAACCCTAAAAAATATCTTGTGTGGACTGTTGGTTTGATCTGGAACAATTGGACTTAGATTTTAGGCAACACTCCCTATGCAAAGGACTTGGCCAATGCCAATTTTAATGTAACCAAGTTCTTGAAATTTGAAACTCCATCTGATACATCATTGAAATCCATCTGAGTTCATCTGCAACATGATCATGGTGAAGCTGTTATATTGAACCTGTGATTTGTGCCATCTTGAAATTCATCTGCTACATGGGCAAAACTTGAAGAAGATCATGAAGTTGTCAAGCTTGGATGTGCCTATCTTTATTTGATGCCTTGCTCTTCAACTTGCTGTTTGTATATTTATTGTTGTGTGATTCTAAAGTCCAAGGGAAATTTGGGTTTCTATATGACATTCTTGTCTATTGGATTGCAGCCCATTGGTCGGATCTTTTTCAACTCTCAACTTTTAAATTTTGTGGTTAGGATTAGTCTCTTCATCTCCTCCCCACTTATTTAATTTCAAAATCTCTCCCTCCTTTTAAAAGTCTTCTTTGCTTGTGTTTGTTGATTTCTAAACTTTGACCATTTTTTGCAAACTAGAAACTTTGGCCTTATGCCATTGCATTTTAAAATCATTTTCTTAATCAAAGTTGTAGATGAACTTAACTATACTTGACTTAAAATTTCAAAAGCCAAAAAGAACTAACACTCATTCAAACCATTTTTAGGCCTTTGTGCTTTTCAAACTTAAATTTTTGTTAAAAGCAATGCACTCACTTTGAAATTGATACCACAAACTACGAGGTTTTGATCCCTTATTTTTATGTTGGTACGTAGGCACAAGTCCGAAGGTCTTGTCAAACACAAAAATATAATTAATGAATTCTTTTCTCATCCCCACACTCTTTTTATTTGCAAACATCATTTGTACAAAAAGACATATGCACACAAGAAAGGGATCCCTAGGAGTACCTAGGACACTTGGGTGCTAACACCTTCCCTCTGTGTAACCAACCCCCTTACCTGTAATCTCTGGCATTTTATTAGTTTTGATTTGAAAACTTCTTATTCTTGGGTTTTGTTCTTACTTTTCCCTTTTCCCTTGGAAACAATAAAAGCGCGGTGGAGACTCTTACTTAATTGATGTCTAGCTTATCCATAGCTTGACGATCATGAATTTACCGCTACAGAAATTAAGTGGCGACTCTGTTGAGGAGTAGTTTCCAATGGGTTTAGCCTACTTTTGTGTGTGTATATAATTGTATATTTGATGTATGTATATTTGTTTGTGTGATATAATCTGCTTGTTGTCCTTGGTGATCTTTGAGTGGTGAGATAAGTTCTAACCCAAACTTGAGTGAAATTAAGATATGAGGATGGTATAGTCATGTTAGACTCTAGTAGTCCTTAACAAGTTGGCTTGAGACTCATCTACTCAGTGGAGACCCTTTTGGATTTGGGAATGTCACACAAGTATTTATGGTTAGGCATTACTATCTCTAATTTGGGGTTCGAGAAGCTGAGGACCGTAGAACCTTTAACCCCTCTTGGCCTATTTAGGACGTAGTGCGGAGACTGTTCAAGTGTAGACTTGATAACAGTTGTTATGCGATACTACACTCAGACGAGTTTCTCTTGAGAATATTATGGGTTGATGAGTCAATAATCCAAACCTATAATATCTGATAGATGGAATTAAGACTCTGGGAACTTTTTAGAACATGATCTACAGGTTTTATCCTTAGTTCACTCCCTTGGGATGGTTCTTACCCAGACTTCATGCTCGTGACTTACAAAAAACCCTTGATTCTTGGTTGATCCAATCAAGTATTGTTAATATCAATGGAACTTGGGTGTCGATAAGGTGTAAACCATAATCCACCAAAATGGATGATTGATCTTGACAACGACTCGATTCATCCCTTGACCTTTATTTGATTTCCTTGTGTGTGATCTCTTATTCGTGATTGTTGCATTCATGCATTCATGTGCATCATAACATTCATCATATCAGAGAAAATTTCAAGGAACTGAGGTGTTATTTTCAAATATTTTCAGACCCTGAATTATGGACGAAGGAACACTAAGAAGTACAACTTCAGATGTCCCGACTTGAAAGAGTTAAGGAAGCTAACATATTTTGTATTAGATCCCTTGGACTTCAAATAACTCCATGGGAAACTTCTTTCTATCTTGTCTGCTGAGGTGGTTGAAGGACTCTTGAGTGTGTTGGTTCAGTTTTATGACCCTCTCTACCGTTGCTTCACTTTTCCCGATTATCAGCTTGTGCCTATGTTGGAGGAGTATGCCCATCTCTTGGGGGTACCTGTTTCTAACAAAGTGCCTTTTAGTGGATTGGAAGAGATTCCCAGATCCCATCTTATTGTTGAAGCCCTTCACTTGAAGAAGTCTGAGATAGAGGCTCATTGGGTGAAGAAAGGAGGATTGTTTGGGATGACTTTTGAGTTCCTCATCAAGGAAGCTACTGCCTTTGCTCAGGTCGGTAGTGTGGATGATTTTGAAGCTATTTTTGTGTTGCTCATCTATGGTTTGGCTTTGTTCCCTAACATTAACGATTTTGTTGATGTTAATGCCATTAGAATTTTCTTGATTGGGAATCGTGTGCCTACTTTGTTAGGTGATATGTACTTCTCTTTGAATATAAGGAATTTTAAAGGTGGTGGAACGATTGTCTGTTGTATTCCTCTTCTGTATAAGTGGTTTATTTCGCACTTTCCTCAAACACCTGCTTTGTGGAGAACAAACAATGTCTACGGTGGTCTTAGAGACTTATGTCTCTCACTAATGATGATATAGTTTGGTATGATCCTTCTTTTAGCAGTTTGGAGATTATTGATTGTTGTTGTGAATTCTCTAATGTGCCTCTCATTGGTACACAAGGAGGAATTAACTACAACCCTACTTTGACTCGTCGTCAACTTGGGTTCCCCTTGAGAGACAAACCTAATATCACCTTGCTAGAAGGTATTTTTTATCAAGAGGGTAAAGATCCCTAACATTTGAAGCAGAAGATTGTGCATGCTTGGCATAACGTGCATACGAAAGGAAGATTCGAGCTTGGTCCGTGTAGTTGTGTATCTTTGGAAGCTTAAACTCTTTGGGTGAAGAAAAGAGCTTTGGAGTTGAAGATGCCTTATCCTTGTGAAAAACCTATGTCTATGGTTGTGGTTGAGCCTTTAACTCTCCCTAACCATGATGTAGAGGAGTTGGAAGACGCGTTCACCAAGATGAAGCAAGAGAAGGATATGTGGGAAGAGTGTTTCCATGCATTGAGCAAAAAGCATGAAGAGTTGCAGCTTGAGTCTAAGGACAAACATGCACTCATTGAGCTACTTGAAGACTGAGTGAAAAAGAAATAGAGAGAGTCAGAGGTTTCATCTTCCTCTAGTATGCCTCAGCCTTTCGTTGCTTGGAAGAAGATTGTCGATCAGCTTGTCCTCGAGAAGACTCAGACGAAGGAAGTACATGCCTACAGCCAGATCTTTGACATTGTTGTTAGGGATCCTTAGGATGACTAGTCTCATTTTCTCTTGTAATTTTCATTGGGTTTCTGAAATTGTACTCAGTGTAATCCTTCCAATTATATAAAGAAAAGAGATTTTTATGGTCATATCAAATTGTTGCAATTATTGTTATATATATATATATATATATATATATATATATATATATATATATATATATATATATATATATATATATATGTATATATTTGCAATAATATAGTAAGTTCCTTGAAAATAAAAACAATCAAGCATTGCATTTCATGCATCATTTGCATAAGCAGGTTTCTCTTTCGCGAGATGTCTCATTGGTGTTTCTTATATGCTTCAGCCAAGCTGACTCATCAATACAATACTCGCGCCAATCACTCCAGAATCATGGAACATCTTGAGCAAGAGAATAGAGACTTGAAAGAGGAGATCGCCCGCTTGACTGCCATGATGGAGTTAGTGTTAGCTGATCAGAGCCGGTCTTCTCCAACACCTGCAACTCCTCTTCCCAAAGGAATGTCATTTCTGAGGTGGCTACCTCTACAATTCATGCAACTGCTGCTCATTTTGCACTCAACATGCTTGCCGGATTCCCGTGGGGAATGCCTCCAAACTTTGTGCCTGAAGGTTTTGCACTTATATTTGCTTCTATGCCGGCATCTAGCCAGATCATGTCTGTGCCACCGCTTGATGTGCATACTCTATCTCGTGTAGAAGACGCCATCTATCATTCCGAGCCGTCTGAGGGCCCGAATGTGTATGAGAATATGGATGAGATGAAGGATCAATTCCTTGAGTTGCGTAATGAGTTGAAACCTTTGAGGGGTAAAGACTTGTTTGGGAAGAGTGTTATAGAACTGTGTTTGGTCCCAAATGTGAAGATTCCGGTGAAATTTAAAGTGCCTGACTTTGAAAAATATAAAGGGAATACTTGTCCACTCAGTCATTTGGTGATGTATGCCCAAAAGATGTCTACTCAAACAAATAATGATCAACTGTTGATCCATTACCTTCAAGCCATTCTGACAGGTACCGCTCTGAGGTGGTACATGGGGTTGGATAGTGCGAGCATTCGCACATTCAACGATTTGGGCGAAGTATTTGTAAAGCAGTATAAATATAATGTTGATATGGCTCCCGATAGAGATTAGTTGAAATCATTGTCTCAGAAGGACAAGGAGACATTCAAGGAGTATGCGTAGAGATGGAGAGAGCTTGCTGCTCAGATCACCCCTCATTTAGAGGAAAAAGAGATGACTAAGATTTTTCTGAAGACCCTGAGCTTATTTTATTATGAGCGGATGATTTCCAATGCCCCCAGTGACTTTACCGAAATGGTAAACATGGGGATGAGGCTAGAAGAAGGTGTCCGAGAAGGACGGTTGTCTAGAGAGGAGGTGTCATCCAGCAATTGGTATGGCAACAATTTCAATAAGAAGAAGGACAGTGAAGCTAATGCAGTTTCCAACAAGAGGAAAAGGAGGCCTCAAATTAAAAAAAATCAACCACCCCGTCAACATCATCATCAAGTATCTTCAGTCATTCCTGTATTTTCATCAAATCAATCAACACCAATTCAACAACAACAACGTCAACAACAACAACCACAGAAACAAACAAACACCTACAACAACAATAATACCAGCAATCATCAGCAACAAACTTTTGAGAGGAACAAGGTCTCTTTCGACCCAACTCTGATGACATATGCAAAACTATATCCCTCTTTGGTTCTCAAGAACCTATTACAATCAAGAAATCCTCCGCAAATCCCCAAACCACTTCCCTGGTGGTACAAACCAGAACTCCATTATGCTTTCCATCAAGGAGCTCCTGGGCATGATATAGAGAATTATTACCCCCTCAAGTATGAAGTTCAGAAGCTGGTTAAGAGTGGAATGGTGTCCTTTGAGGATCGTGCGCCGAATGTTAAAGCTAACCCACTCCCTGCCCATGGAAACTCATCTGTTAATATGGTAGACGGTTGTCTAGGGGAGTTCAAGGTATTCGATGTACGCTTCATTAAGAGGTCCTTGGCGAGGATGCACAAGGACATTTGCTTGGTTAGTGATTGTGAGCATGACCATGATGGTTGTGCTATCTGTAGTGACAACCCTAGAGGTTATATGATTGTGAAGAGAGACGTCCAACGGTTGATGGATAAAGGCTTGATCCAGATTGTTCAATCTTGTCACATAGATGACGATGTCAATGTTATAGTACCGGTTTTTAAGAATCCTGAGAGAGTGGTTATTCACTATGACAACAACAACAGTAATAGTGTCAACAAGAGATCGGTATCGCCGTTGGTTATACGGTTGGTGGGTCCAGTCCTATACGCATCCGAGAAAGCTGTTCCTTATCATTATAATGCAACTATGGTGAAATATGGTCAAGAGGTTCCTTTGTCGACGACCAGTTCTGTCATAAGCATTTCTGATGTTACTAAGGTGACCCGCAGTGGCCGTGTGTTTGGGCCGGTGTTCCCAAAGAATGTAGAAGATTTGACTATCATTAAGAAGGTGGATGTACATGTTGTAGAATCGGTTAGTGCTCCAAGGTGTCAGTCTGGTGAATCAAGCGACTTGAGGCCTAATGACAACGATGAGGTACTCAGGCTGATTAAAAAAAGTGAATTCAATGTGGTGGAGCAGCTGCTCCGAACCCCCTCGAAGGTCTCGGTATTGTCTCTGTTGATGAATTCTGAAGCGCACAAAGAAGCACTGCAGAAAGTTCTTGAGCAAGCCTATGTGGAACACGATGTTACAGTGGATCAGTTCGATCATATTGTGGCTAACATCACTTCTTGCAATAATATCAGTTTCTGCGATGAAGAAATCCCCGAGGAGGGTAGGAATCATAACTTGGCTTTGCATATCTCCATGAACTGCAAAGATGACGCTTTGTTAAATGTGCTAGTTGACACCGGATCTTCGTCGAATGTGCTTCCAAAGTCAACATTGTCCAAGATGTCGTATCAAGGAGCGCCTATGAGATATAGTGGTGTGATCGTCAAAGCTTTTGACAGTTCACGCAAAACTGTGATTGGCGAAGTGGACCTTCTGGTGAAGATAGGTCCGAGTGACTTCTAGTTTTCTTTTCAAGTAATGGATATCCACCTGGCCTATAGTTCTTTGTTGAGAAGGCCATGGATTCACGAGGCGGGAGCCGTTACTTCAACATTACACCAGAAGCTGGAGTTTGTCAAGAATGGGAAGCTTGTTATCATTGGTGGGGAGAAGGCGTTATTGGTCAACCACCTGTCATCTTTCTCTTATGTTGAAGCTGAGGATGAGGTTGGAACTCTGTTCCAGGCCTTATCTATTACTGTTGAAAAGAGAGTTGGGGCACCTATGTCCCCATTCAAAGATTCAAGGAAGATTTTTGAAGATGGAAATGTTGATCAGTGGGGGCAGATGGTAGAGGTGTCCGATTGTCGCAACCTGAAAAATACAGTGTGCGAAAAAACAACCGGCAAAAGAAAATGACAGAAGAGTCGCCACCGTGCGTTATTTATCCCAAAGGAGGGAAAGGAAACGCTCAAAGTAAACCTGAAAAGAGGAAAGGAAAAGACAAGGTCTCGCAACCAAATCTTGGGTTCGGGAGTCGGTTATGCGAAGGGAAGGTATTAGCACCCCTACGCATATGTAGTACTCTACGGGATCCACTTTTGTAGTTCTTGTCTAAAGGGTGTGAGTTTATCTTGTGCTGTTTACCAAAAAAGGGGTTAAATGAAAATGACTCGCGCGGATGTCGCATCCACCGCATACGTATCTCACCTGAATATGAGAATCAGAGTCTTCGTAGCTCGGCTGACCTATGGGTTGAGGCGATGTGTGCTCACTAAGACATCGCGTCTTATGCCTACGTATCTCATCTGGAATGAGAATCAGAGCAAGCCGTAGTTCGGCTAACTAAGGGGTTATGGATTGGGTTTTGGACGAACGATGTTACTACGCAATCTACCAGATGCTCGACCTTTGGAGACTTACTCGCCTATAGTAGAAGGAGTAAACATGTTCTTAGGAGAAGAAAAATCAATAGGTTTGCTTGCGTTATAGGAACGCTCGTGCAAAAGGAGTCCTGGACAAAGGAACCTGCATAAAGTAAACACAAAAACATTGCCTCCTATCGAGGTCTTCCAGCTAGGAAAGCAGTAAAATGCGGGAAAAATGTAAAAGGTACCACACGGATGAAAATCCGAGGTAACAGCAATTAAAGGAATGATAAACCCTGAGATCCCTCCAAGCTAACATCATCAAAGAAAGTGGGTCAATACAGGTAACCGGAATGAACCTCTAGGGGGTATCCCACAAATAAAGTGGAAAACCACGCAAGTTATCCCTGCAAAAGTCATGTGAGCCCTCACAAAAACTCAACAAACAGGTTAGAGACAAAAAAATAGGGTAATCATAGGTTGCCCCCAAATCAAAATGTAACCACATGAATCATGCCATTAAAATTCACAAAAAAGACATGCATCAAAAGGGTATCAAATTCACCCATAATACCTCAAACATTCAGAGTATTCAAACTCAAAGCTCAAAGGTAATGGGAATAAGGGCAAACCTGATTGGAGAGCTTGATTGAAATTGAGTTGCACCCGTGAGGTTTACAAAACAATCTTTAGGGTTTATGTGAGGCAGAGGTGATTCTGTGCAGTTGAGTTCCCTTCAGGGTTTGGAGGCTGCTCTGAACTCTGTTAGCTCTTCTCTCACTATTTCCCCGGGGTTCTTCTCTCACTATCTTTTTCCCAGACAGGGTAATAGGAATAGAATGAATTTTGTTTCATTGAAACTCTGAATTTATAACCTGATTTTTGTGGACCTGTTGGCTCAAATGAGAGAGGTCCAAGTCAAAGATTTTTTCTTTTATTTATTTATTTATTTTTATTTTTTTCAAAACACGTGGGCTTCGCCTAGCGAGCATGACAGCTCATGAACAAACCTTTGCTCCTTCAAGATTAACGTTTTGACCGACGAATAGACCCCTGTTGGAAGTAACTCAAGTCTTTCCCTTGTGTTGACTGATAATCTAAATAGAGCCCACAAAGTGTCCTGGATGATGTTCAAGCTTCTTGGATCCGATTCCGATTGCCATAATGAAATGCAAATGCTAAATGACCTAAAAAATGAATGCATGCATGAGGTGTAAAGCGTATGCTTCCAGGAAAAATGAAGGGTAAATTTTGGGGTATTACACCGATAACAAGAACAGAACCGGTTTGGGTTTCTAACAAGGTTCGTCAGTTGTCAGATCTGAAGATACGCAACTCAGCTTCCGTAGCGGAGAGTTTATTCATGGCAATGAACAACACTTAGCTACTGTGCTAGAGGATGACGAAGAGGAAGACTGCACCAATTTTGTGACGCATGGAAAAGCTTGCAACAATTGGACTGCTATTGATATTCCTGTTATTATGCATCGATCTAAGTAATTGCTTTTATTTGTTTTTGAAAATCCTTCGCCTATGCCTAAGGGAGAAGCGATCATTGTTTGGGCATTTCAATTTGATCATTAATAAAATATAATTCTATTCATCCACGTCTATGATGTTTTGTTTTTACTTTTTGTTTTATTCTGAAAATGGTAATCAGAAAAAACATAAATAAATAATATAATTGTCCATCTGCATAATATTTGGTCACAAATTCACTTCTCTAAAATCAAAATATCAAATCATTATGCAGGTTGGTTTCTAACCCCGTTGAATACAATGATCCTTCTCCTTCTCCAAATTTTAAATTCCCTGTGTTTGAGGCTGAGGAGGCAAGTGATGAGGAAGTGAGTGATGAATTGTCTCGTCTTCTTGAGCATGAAGGAAAATCCATTCGGCCATTCGAAGAGAAAATTGAGCTAGCCAACTTGGGTTCTGAGGATGACGTGAAGGAGGTCAAGATTGGGACTCGATTATGTCCTGATGTGAAGAAGGGGCTGATTGATCTTCTCCGAGAATATTCAAATGTGTTTGCTTGGTCCTATCAAGACATGCCTGGTTTGGATTCTAAGATTGTGGAGCATAGATTGTCGTTGAAGACAGAATGCCCGCCAGTCAAGCAGAAGTTGAGAAGAACTCATCCTGATATGGCAGTAAAGATTAAGGAAGAAGTGCAGAAGCAGATTGATGATGGTTTTCTTTTGACCGTTGAGTATCCGCAATGGGTGGCCAATATTGTGCCTATTCCAAAGAAGGATGCAAAAGTCTGTATGTGTGTTGATTACCGAGATTTAAATAAAGTCAGTCCGAAAGATGATTTCCCTCTGCCACACATTGATATGTTGGTAGACAATACAGCTTAATTCAAAGTCTTTTCGTTTATGGTCGGATTTTCTGGATATAATCAGATCAAGATGGCACCCAAAGATATGGAGAAGACCATATTCATTACACCTTGGGGAAAATTCCGTTATAGAGTGATGCCTTTCGGTTTAAAGAATGTTGGTGCAATGTACCAGAGAGCAATGACTACTCTTTTTCATGATATGATGCATAAAGAGATTGAAGTTTATGTCGATGATATGATTGCTAAATCTATTGATGAAAAGGAACATGTTGAGCATTTGTTGAAGCTATTCGAGCGTTTGAGGAAGTATAAACTCCGCTTGAGTCCCAATAAATGTACTTTTGGTGTTCGTTCTGGTAAGTTGTTGGGCTTTATTGTCAGCGAGAAAGGTATTGAAGTTAATCCTGCCAAGGTCAAAGCAATACAAGAGATGCTTGCGCCCAAAACTGAGAAGGAAGTCAGAGGTTTTCTCGAGCACTTGAATTATATCTCAAGATTCATTTCACACATGACTGCCACATATGCGCCTATATTCAAGCTTCTTCGGAAAGATCAGTCTTGTGATTGGACCGAAGACTGCCAAAAAGATTTTGATAGTATCAAAGAATATCTGCTTGAGCCTCTGATTTTGTCTCCACCTGTTGAAGGAAGACCATTGATCATGTATTTGATTGTGCTTGAAGAGAGTATGGGTTGTGTTCTTGGTCAGCAAGACGAAACTAGAAAGAAAGAATTTGCAATTTACTACCTTAGTAAGAAGTTCACCGACTATGAGACTCGGTATTCGATGCTAGAGAAGACTTGTTGCACATTGGCTTGGGCTGCTAAGTGTCTCCGTTAATATATGTTGAATCATACAACTTGGTTAATATCCAAAATGGATCCAACTTGGTTAATATCCAAAATGGATCCAATCAAGTATATATTTGAGAAGCCTGCTTTAACTAGGAGGATTGCCCATTGGCAGATGTTGTTATAAGAATATGATATCGAATATCGATCTTAGAAAGCGATCAAAGGTAGTGTCTTGGCTGACAGTTTGGCTCACCAACCGATTGAAGATTACCAGTCAGTGCAATATGATTTTCCCGATGAAGAGATCTTGTACTTGAAAATGAAGGATTGTGATGAACCATTGCTTGAAGAAGGGCCAGAACCTGGTTCCCGTTGGGGCATGGTATTTGATGGAGCTATTAATCAATATGGTAATGGCATTGGGGCGGTGATTATTACTCCTCAAGGCATGCATTTTCCATTTATAGCTAGATTGACCTTCAAGTGTACAAACAATATGGCAGAATATGAAGCTTGCATTATGGGGCTTGAAGAGGCCATTGATCTTAAAATCAAGTATTTGGATGTCTATGGAGATTCAGATTTGGTTGTAAATCAAATCAAAGGTGAATGGGAGATGAATCAACCCGGTTTGATACCATATACAGATTATGCGATGAGGAATCCAACTTTATTTATAAAGGTTGAATCTCATCATATCCCTCGAGATGAAAACCGGATGGCAGATGCTCTTGCAACGTTGGCTTCCCTGATTGTGGTGAAACATTGGAATGAGGTTCCCAATTTGACTGTGATGCATCTTGATAGGAGAACTCATGTGTTTACTGTTGAAGAGATCAAAGACAAAAAGTTGTGGTATTATGATATCAAGTGTTTCCTCCAAAGTCAGATTTACCCGTCTGGGGCATCGTTGAAAGATAAGAAGACTTTGAGAAGATTAGCCGGAAATTTCTACCTGAATGGGGATGTGTTATATAAGAGAAATTTCGACATGGTTATATAAAAGGGAGAGTTAAGGCGTTGGCGAAAGATCTCAGCAGTATTGTAGTAAGAATTCAATTTTTGGGAGTGACACACTTTATCGTGTAGAACATTACGTGAGGACAAGCAATGAGCTAAGTTTGGGGTTGTGATCGGCCACCATTTTCACTATATTTTCGTTATTTATCCGATAAGAAACCAAGGGTTTTGGAACACTGTGTATGCAGTATGATACCTTTGAAGTTAACTTTCAATTTCGTAAGTTATTTAAGCATTTTATTAATTGTTAGTTTTATTTTATGTTTTTGGGATTTTATGCGTTGGTTGTCTGTGTTTATGTCCTCCAAGTCCAGGTAGAAGATCCAAGGGATTTAATACGAGACAATGAGAAGTTCCGGCATTCGAGAAAAGAAGAATTATCAACAAATGATGCCTGACACGGGCTGTGTCAGGAAGAAGGCAACTCAACCACCAGGAAGGGCCAAGACAGGGGCCTGACACGACCACCCGTGTCAGGCCACCTGGGGTGAGTCAGGTAGGAAGTGGAAAGGCAGAGAGCTGACACGGCCACCCATGTCAGCTGACACAGGCCGTGTCAGCCCAAGCGCACATTCTTCCAGTTTTTGGGCTTTTTCCCCGGGCTTGAGTAGCAAGGACGTTTTGGAGATTTCCAACCTTTGCCAAAGGATTTTTCACTATTTTAGGAGAGTTTCTACAAGAGAAGAAGACATATTGGAACAAGGAGAGCACAGAGAATTGTCAGACAATCGAGAACTATAGAGATCAAGGAATTCAGAGAGCGAAAGATTTTCATTAGGGGGAACGATTGAAGATCCAAGTCATCCAATTACTTGTAATGTGTATTTTTTATCTTGAATTTGTTTTGAACAATATGAGTAGCGAAACCCCCCAATTCTAGGGGAGTATCCCTGATTGAGATCTGTAATGACTTGAGTTTACAATTGCATTTATAATACTGTTTTTATGGTAATCTTTTGATGTGTTTAATGCTTTCTCTTTTGGACCAATTTAGATTGTTATGTGGGTATCAATTAGGCTGGACCGCCATTGATAAGGTTTTCATAAGATTACTTTACAGTATATATTACCTAGGACTAGGGATACCCTATATGAATCCGAGCATTCTTGATATAATAAAGCTTAACTTCACCATAATTGCCTATGGACATAGAAATTAGGGTATAATGATTAAAGGTTTTCTCACTAAGGTCTTGGGAGAAAATACCCTTGAGAATTGGTAGTAACTGATATTTGTTAACACAATAGTGACTGAGAGTTGTTACAAGGACAAATCATACACCTTCCCTGGCATTGTTCCTCTTCCCTTGCAAACCCTTATTTTAGAGTATTAAATTCTTTTACCTTTATTTTTATAAATCTAGATCTAAAACCCCCACCAATAGTTTTTGTTTAATTGAATGATGATTTGAACTCAATATTAACTTGCAGTCATTGAGATCGACATTTGGGGAATTTCCCCTTTATTACTATAATAGGAAAAATAGTACACTTGTTATTTTTACGATCAGTGTCAGACTGCATATATGCACAACAATCTTTCAAAGATGTTTGAAATGAAATGGGAGCCACCGTCGCTAGTTACAATCCTTGGTACACCAAATATAGGAAAAATTACATTCTTGAAAATAGGAAAGGTTACTGCCTCGATCCATTTCGATACGTAATCAACTGCAACAAGCACTTTTCAGATGTTCGAACGCTTTTAAGCAATCTTTATCGAATATGAATTCAACGTCTTTCATTAGTAAGCCTGTGAGTGGTTTGGTGATTTTAGAGAAATCTTTAATGAATTGTCGGTAGAAACCGGCGTGTCCTAAGAAACTGCGAATTTCTCTAGCGGTTTTTGGAAGTTGAAGATTTTCTATAATTTCTATTTTTTCTTTATCTACTTCAATCGCTCGGTCGGATACAACATGTCCAAGTACGATTCCTTGTCGGACCATGAAATGGCATTTTTTCCAATTTAATACGAGATTGACTTTAACGCATCTTTCAAGTACTATTTCTAGGTTCGAAAGACATCCTTTAAAACTTTTCCCACAAACAGAGAAGTCATCCATAAACACTTCCATTATGTCGTCTATAAAATCAGCAAAGATCGACATTATACATCTCTTAAATGTTGCAGGAGCATTACACAGTTAAAGCGACATTCGCCGATAAGCGAATGTCCCATAAGGACAAGTGAAGGTAGTCTTTTCTTGGCCATCAGGATGAATAGGAATTTGGAAGAATCTTGAGTATCCGTCTAAATAACATAAATGAAAATGTTTGGCCAGTCGTTCAAGCATTTGATCGATGAAAGGCAATGGAAAATGGTCTTTACGAGTGGTTTTATTCAGTTTTCTATAGTCTATGCACACCCTCCATCCGGTTTGAATTCGTTTTGATATGGATTCGCCCTTTTCGTTACTGACAATTGTAACATCTCCATTCTTGGGTACGACATGTGATGGGCTAACCCAGTTATTGTCAGATATCGGGTATGTAATTCCTGCTTCTAATAGCTTTGGTACCTCCTTTTTGAATACATCACTCAAGATAGGATTTATTCTTCTCTGATGTTCTCTAGAGGTTTTACAGTCCTCCTCTAGCATAATGTGATGCAGACATATAGAGGGACTTTTTCCTTTTAGGTCCGAGATGTTATAGCCTAAAGTTGTTGGGTACTTTCTTAATACATGAAGTAATTTTTCGGTTTCTATTTGTCCTAACTCAGCATTGACTATTACTGGTCATTCAAGCTCGGTGTTTAGGAATTCATACCTTAGGTCTTTGGATAGTGTTTTAGGTTCTACATAATGTTTCTTTGGGCATGGCATTGGATTGGGTATTAGTGCTAGACATTCCCTCAGACTATCATCTACGTATGACTCATGCCAATTATCTACTTCAAATGTAGGAGGCCCTGGAACCTTTAGTACTTCAGTATACTTAGATGGTTTCCTCTCCATTTCTTTCACACATTCTTCGATGACGTATAGGAGACAACATAAATCTTCTATAGGTGGCGCCTGTAAAAATAGAGGTAAAATAAATTCGACTTTTTCTTCCCCAACTTCGAAAGTTAGCTTTCCTTTCTTGACATCTATGATGGCTTCAGCTGTGGCTTAAAAGGGTCTTCCTAAAATAATATGGATGTGGGAATCCTCCTTTATATCCATTATTATAAAGTCGGTGGGAATATATAATTGACCTATACGAACGAGAATGTTCTCTAGCATACCTATTGGAAATTTAACATAACGATCAACTAGTTGTAGAGACATCTTCGTTGGTCTTAATTATCCTAAATTGAGTTTCTTGCATGTGGATAAAGGCATTAAACTAACATTGGCTCCAAAGTCGCATAGATCTTTGTCTATGATAAACTTTCTGATTCCACATGGTATGGAAAAACAACATGGGTCTTTCAGCTTAGGAGGCATGTTGTTTTGAATAATAGCGCTACACTCAGCAGTAAACATAACAATTTCATTATCCTCAAGCTTTTTCTTATTAGATAAGATCTGTATAAGGAATTTAGCATATGAAGGCATTTGTGTTATGGATTATGTAAATGGTATAGTGTTATTAAGCTACTTCAGAAGTTCTACGAATTTCTTAAATTGTCCTTCATTTTTGGACTTAGTAAATCTTTGAGGATAAGGTATAGGTGGTTTTTATGGTGGCGGAGGCACATAAGGTGTTTCTTTATCTTCTGCTTCTCCGCTTTTGTCTTCCTTTCCATTTTCGGTTGGTTCGTTTACCTTTTCAGTTACTTTACCAGAGATTTGATACATGGCTGTGTTTTGGAGTCTTGGGTTAACCGATTCATCTAATTTTGTCCCACTTCGCAATGTGATAGCATTAGCATGACCTTTTGGGTTTGGTTGTGGTTGACCAGAAATTGCTCTAGCCGGGGCTGCTATTGTTGCTTGTTGTTCGGCTACTTAGGAAATTTGGATTTCTTAGATTTTGTTATGGGTAGCCATATCATCAAGCTTACTTAACATTTTTTCATCAATTCGCTAGTATGAGCATTTTGATTTGCGAAATCTTTGTTTTGTTGAGTTTAAGCATTCATAAAGTTCTCCATCATGATTTCTAGATTTGACTTTATAGGTGCTTGTGGAGTAACAGGGGCTCCTTTCTGATAACCAGGTAGAATAGCAGGTGTTGGATTTGGAGGAAACAAAGCATTGTTGTTTTTATAAGAAAAGTGCGGATAATTTCTCCAGCTAGGATTGTAAGTGTTGGAATATGGGTTTCCTCGATCGTAATTTACTTGGTCAATAGGAATACCAGCCAATAACTAAGAATCAGCATTAGTGTGCCCAGGGGTTTCACACAATCCATAATTTTTCGTAACCGTGACTATGGTAGTTGCTGGTGTTATAGCTAAGCTTTCAATCTTTTGAGTAAGTGCATCCACTTTAGCATTAATGCGGTCTATGCCATTAACTTTGTACATTCCTCCTTTCGGAGTTAGTTTTCCTACAACAACATATTCACCTCCCTATTGGAAATGATTTTGATCCATATTCTCTTTGAGTTCATAGGCTTCATCATATGATTTGTCCATTAAAGCACCGCCAACTGCAGTGCTCAAATTCATTTTAGTGTTGTACAAAAGAACATTATAGAAAGTATGGATAATCAGCCATTGCTCAAGTCCATGGTGTGGACAAAGTTGTATCATGTCCTTGTATCTTTCCCAAGGGTCGAAAAGAGATTTGTTATCTTTTTACTTAAATCCGTTAATATGAGCTCTTAGCATAGTCGTCTTGCTTGCTAGGAAGTATCGGGCTAAGAAGACTTTCTTCAACTTGTGCCATTGTTTTTCCCCAACAATCTCTAGCCTTCCTATCAGAGGGTTACTTGCAGGACCGACTACAAAGTCCTACACTCAGTGTTGAGTGTATGGTGGTTTAGATGGAAAAGTCTTTGGAATGTTCAAAAAGGAGTGGATACAACTCTTGGTGAATTGAAAACACAGTAAAGTAAATGCAAATCGAAAGCAAACAAAAGGCTGGTAGAAGTAAAAGCAACAAGGTAAAGACAATTTGATAAGTTAAATGACTGATAAATATAAGTGGAAGCAAAAGTACATTTTTCGTAGGGAGATAACTCTTTTCTCGTAAACGCTTTGGTACTTCAAGTGTACTCCTAATGCAAATACTAAAAAATCCACCATTGAAATGATCCCTAACACTTGCTTAAATACTAATAAAATGTAACCGTCGGGAGGTTACGAATCTGTCTTGAGATGACACGTGTCAGGCCATTTCTCCCATGTACGTAGATAACTACCCACGTTTCGGCCACCCACGATCACTCCTTACCATGGAGATATCCTTTGACTTCAACTGGCCCTTTTGATGTCGACCCTGGATTGTCCAATTCCTTTGTCGACCTCATGTTCCAACAAACTTCCTAATTGACCATGCTTTACCTTCTTTGGCTGAAATATGTCAGCTAACAAATTGCCCCCTAAAAAGGCTGGTTTCGACTTGAGCTCGTCGGCCGAGGAACTTGACTTTTGATTGTTCAAATTTCGGCTAGCCATCTTATCACTAATTATGGTTTAAGGTGTGATGATGATCTTCCTGCAGGGGAGTTGTAGCGGTAAATTCATGACCATTAAGCTATGGATAAACTTAACGTCAATAAAACCAGAGTCATCACCACATTTTTATTGTGTCCATAGGAAAAGGGAAAAGTACAAACAAAACCCAAAGTTAAAAAGTTTTCAAATTAAAACTAATAAAATACCAAAGATTACAAGTAAGGGGGTTGGTTACACAGAGGGAAGGTGTTAGCACCCAAAGTGTCCTAGGTACTCCTAGGGAGCCCTTTTTTATGTGTGTATGTGTTTTTTGCATAAAAGATGTTTGAAACAAATAGAGTGTGGGGATGAGAAAAGAATTCATTAATTATATTTTTGTGTTTGACAAAACCTTCGGGCTTGTGTCTATGTACCAACATAAAAATGAGGGATCAAAACCTCGTAGTTCGTGGTATCGATTTCAAAATGAGTTGATTGCTTTTAACCAAAATTTATATTTAAAAGAGAAACAAAGGGCCCAAAAGTTTGAATGAGTGTTAGTTATTTTTGTCTTTTGAAATTTTTAAGTCAATATGATTAGATTCATTTACAAGTTTTATTTAAGAAAAGAGTTTAAAATGCAATGGCATAAGGCCAAAGTTTCTAATTTGCAATAAGGTCTAAGTTTATAAATCACAAGAAAATAAGATTTTAAAAAGGGGGGAGAGATTTTAAATTTAAGAAGAATGGGAGGAGATGAAGAGATTAATCCTAAGCAAAAATTAAAAGTTAAGAGTTGAAAAGATCTGACCAATGGGATGCAATCCAACAGACAAGAATGTCATATAGAAACCCACTTTTCCTTTGGACTTCAAATCAAGCAATATCAATAAGCAAGTAGCAATATGAAGAGAAATGCATCAAATAAAGATAGCCATATCCAAGCAAGCAACTTCACAGTCTTCTTCTTAATCTTCCCATGTATCAGATGACATACTTCTTGATTGGCTCAGAATAAGGCATTAGACACAGGTTCAAAGTAACAGTTGTATCAAGACCATATAGCAGATGAATTCATATGGATCCCAATACTTGCATCAGATGAAAGCTCAAATCAGAATAACTTGGTTTCAGAAATGTTGTCATTGGCCAAGTCCTTCTACATAGGGAATGTTGCCTAGTTCTAAGTCCAAGAGTTCAGATCAAATCCAACAGTCCACATAGACATTTTTTAGGGTTTTTGTTATTTATTAAGTATTTTAAGATCCTAAGACCACAAACACAAGCGAAATTCACAAACAAATATATACAATCATAATATATGGCTCAAGTGACCAAAGTGAAAATGGCATAAACAAAAACAAGTTAAATGATACGTAAATGACAAATTAAATGGTAAATGGCTTGAATTTTAAATGCATAAAGTAAATGACTTAAAATTAAAAGCAAGAATAATAAAAGTTAGTCAATGTTAGTTGATTAGATGTTAGTGGTGTTTTTCTTTTCAATTGATTAAGTCATTCTTTGGAGAACACTCAACCCTCTATTTACAAGCATGAATCCTTGAACCAAGACATCTCCCAAAGGAAGGGAAAAAATGCCAAGTTTCCACACAATACCATGAAAAGGGGGAGACTTACAATCTCACTTAGTAGAATGCTATGCCTTTAGGGTCAAAATTTAGCGTTATGTTAAGCAATCGTAATTAGACTTATGTAGAAGTCACAACTATCTGAGGCCAGGCAATAGAAATTTTGGTGTTAATGCATGTTAGAGATATGGCATAATGAACCATACTCATAAAACATACCACACACAAAAGGAAAAAGATCAAAGGATGGACCTATCTCATCCATACTTGTATTGGTTCATCTAACATAAAGTTATTGATGAACCAATTAGCCTTAGGATATTGAGACTTCATTGGTCAATGGAAGGGATGGGAAAGAATGGGATTAAAGATGAAGAGGGAGAGAAAATAAGACAAACACAAATTGGTCATGGGAGAAATTTTATCAAATTAAAATCATTCATTCATTTTGGGAAAGGAAATGTACATTTCATCAATCCCCTAAATCCAATGATTTTACTCCAACAAAAGTCAAATCAACCTTGACCAAGGCCCAAACACATAATCAAACTTCACAAATCAAAAAAAAATGGCTCAACATAATTTCTACACAATTAATCAATTAAAAATCAAATTAAAATGCATTTAAATTGAATTATGTTTGGTCAAAAACCTAAAACCTCCTTAAAACACAAAATAAATGGCCAAGAGATTTATCATAGGCCAAACAAGGTCAAAGGACCTTAGACAAAAAATTTCATAATTTTTGAAAAGTCAAAAGTATTTGTAAACAATTAAAAATATGCACAAAAACAATTAAATCATAAAAAATGTCAAAATTAATCCAAAAAATAATTTTAATTCCGAAAATGAAAGAAAAAAATATTTGAATTTTTTGTGTGAAAGTCCCATATTTTTTGGATTAAAAATGAAATTGATATGAATTAATTAAAAATAAGGGATTAAATGAAATAAATAGAAAACCAAAAAAATAAGGGTCATCTGATCTCCCTCATTAATTGAGGTGGAAGATCAGATGGCCAAGAGCGCGCGTTCCACCTACACATGAGTCAAACATGCTGCAGGCATGGTAATTACAATGAACGCGTGAGATTAGAAGATGAGACTCAGATTAGATGATCCTGGACAAGCCATCACACCACCAGAGCCCTAGCTCCAGTCATCTTCTCCGGTGAGAGCCATCGGTCTGGTCCAAGCTCAACTCAAAGGAAAATAAAAAGTGAATACACTAATTTGAAGGAAAAATGCTCAGGAGCACGAATCTGGCCTCAATTTTCTCCAATTCAAAGTATATAAAAAGATACAGGGATTTGAATTTTGAGGATCATGAATTGAGTTGCTTCGATTTGACCTCAAAGCAACTCAATCTTCTTGCCTACATTGATAGGACTCCAGACAACCAAAAATCAACAAAAATGGTGAAGAATTGAGGGAGAATTGAGGGAGAATCGGAGAGATGAAAATTTTGAAAATTCACCTTCAATGGAGCTTTTGATTGACACAATCTTGCTTTCAATTATGCTTGGCCTTGCTTCAGATGCTTGTTGGAATTGATATGGATCAAGAAAAGGTTTGGACTCTTGGAGTTTCAAACTCAAAATAGATGGAGAATTGAAACTTAATTTTCAAAGAAAATCTTCAAGCTTATCCTTCAATGGTGAGGATTTGGGGTTGCAGGTTCAATGCTTGGGCATCAGATCTTCAATTCTGAGCAACGAGGGTCTTATTTATAGGCTATGAGATTGATTTCCACACACTTCTAATTTTGGCAAAAATTGAAAGTTCTCTTTGCATGCTTGCATAGATGTGTGCTAGGCCCTTTAAGTGATGTAATTTGATCCATAATTGAGTGTGAATCAAGCTGAAACCATGTTAGAAGGCCATGCAATTGTGTATAAAAAGTGGAAGTGGAAAACATCCAAATGGTCCTTCAACTTACACCCATCGCAAGTCCTTCATTCTTTGGACAAATGAGATGATCTTGGACTTTTTCGAAAGGTGAGATCAAGGGAAACAACTTTCATGTTGAACACTTTTTCATTTGAAGCTTGGATCATGATGAAGTTTGAGGTGGAAGTTTGGGAAATCAAACATATTTGAAAATTTTCTATGTCACAAGTCAAATGTTCACTTCTTCCACCTTGAATAACTTTTTCTACGGACTTCAAATGAGAAACGTTCCTTCATCAAAGTTGTATCTCTTTCAAACATATTCAATTTGGTCATAAATTAGACCTCATTTGTATTTGGAATGAAGGAGTTATGCATTTTATAAGTTGAGGAAAATCACTTGTTTAATGGTAGTGGCCCAAAATGACCTATAATGTTTCCTTTTGGCACATGCATTTGCAAGTTGAATTTGAGCTTTCTCCAAACATAAAAGTTGAAGTAGACATATTGAACTTGATCATGCAATTTTAATGGCTTTCATCTCATAAATATTGAGCAAGTTATGTTCTTGGGAAGTTGACCTCCAAACTAGGGTTCATACAAAATGACCTATAATATTTCACCATAAAAAATGACTTTCCAATAAAAACTAGATCTAGACTTAAACATAAAAGTTGTTTGGAATGTCATTTTGAGTAACTTGTCTCTTGGAATCATTTTCAAATGACAAAAATTGTAGGAGATAGGTTCTTGGGAACCCCAATTTTTGACTAGTTGACTTTCTCTGGTCAACCACCATGAACCATCTTGCTAGCTTGACATTCTCTTGACTTTTGGGACTCATGGAGGATCATATATGTGTAGGATAATGTAATGTGAAGTATCCCTTGAAATATTTGATCAATTGTTGAAGAAACGTATTGAAGAAATCACACAAGATACCTAGATGAATTAGGGTTTCCAAGGCAAACAAACTCCAAAGTCTTGATGATTTCTTGATCAAAATAGCATGTGAAGATCATAGGGTTCCATATATGATGCTTAGAGCCAATGTGAACCATTTCTTGATTACACTTCTTGCACTAAGGGTCTTAAACCCTATATATGAGCTTGATGCATCGTAGTTGAGCATACACAGTACCTACAAAAGCAACAAACTATACTTTGACATATTTTTTGGTATTTTGGTTAGAAAATAATAAAAAATGAAGTATGATACAATAAAATATGCTTGGTGATCTCTCCCAATGCAAACACAATGAATGAGTAAGGAGGATGCCAAGGTGTGATCCCAATGCTAATGTATATGATGAGATATCATGAGGGATCTTAGGGTCAAATTGGGGTCTTACAACTGCCCCTATTTAAGGACATTCTAGATGAGGAGATGAAGGTTAAAATCTTCGTATAGACTCAGTAGAATGGACTTAAATAACAAAAATAGAAACGAATTTTGGTCCCTAAGAGACCTCATGATGCATATGAAATGTTATAAATAATCTATATGGGGAAAATGTTGCCACAAAGGAAAAGAATCCGGAGAGACTGAAAGTCCGCAGGAGCATAATGCATTCCCTAGGGAAAACTCACTGGGGAGACAGAGACTCTTGGGGATAAAAAGTTGTGTGCAGGCCAGGCTACGACTTTAAAACTGCCGGGGGACTCGAGGGATTCCATGAAAATAAATTAATGGAAAGACTCAGTTGGGGATAAAGGAAAAATCTGCAGGGGAAACGGTTAAATCAAGACAAAACTGAAATACTCGATCCAAATAGGGGACGACGATTTCACTGAGGAAATACGCACTCAAACTCAATTGGGAGGAAGAATGAACTTCAACACAAGAGTAACAGAAGTATATTATCCATTACCGGTTACTGGGTAAGGGGATAATATCATTTGATAGAGAGGACATTCGTTACCGATTACGGTAAACATATCAAGGATGACTCGCTGAGGGCAACAAGATGTGTATTCATTACCAGTTACTGGGTAAGAATAACCTGCAGGGGAAAAGCCAAATAGGATTTACAATTACCGGTTCCTGGGCAGAAGACCGAAGGAAGAGGATATTTGTCATCGGTTAGAGGGAACATATTAAGGATAAACTCAAAGGGAAGAAAATTCGTCATCAGTTAAGATGGGCAAATCAAGGATAGATTGCCGGGGAAAAAAGTAGGAATTACATATATCAGTTACTGGATAGAATACCGAAAAATAGAATATCCATCACCGATTAAGATGAACATATCAAGGATAGACTCCGAGGGGAGAAATAGGAGTTACATTTATCGGTTACTGGATAGAATACCGAAAAGAGGATATCCGGCATCGGTTAGGCTGAACATATCAAGGATAAACTCCGCAAGGGAAAGTAGGATTTATAACTACCGGCTACTGGGAAGAAGACCGCAAAGAGGAGGAAACTCGTCATCGGTTAGGATGAATATATCAAGGATTAACCCTCTCGGGAATGAAATAGGGATTACAACTACCTTTTTACTGGGTAGAAAACCGCAAAGAGAATATCCGTCACCGGTTAAGATGAACATATCAATGACAGACTCGAAAGGAAAGAATATCAGTCATCGGTTAAGATGAACATATCAAGGATAGACTACCTGGGGAAACGTAAAACGAATCCGCTGAGGAAAACAAGAGGAAGTAGATCACTATTACCAGGTATTGGGTAAGAGTAAAGTACTCGCAAATTGAGAAGAATATTACCAATTACTAGGTAATAGACTCTCAGGGGACCAAAAGCATCGATCTAGGTAAGAACTAGAAAGAAACAGTCAATCAAAGACTCGACTCGATGAGGATATAACTTAAGTGGAGTGGTTCTATCCAGATAATTGACTGGGGAGGAAGCTAAAATAATAATCATCCATGAGGAAATAACTCAGTGGGGAATGAGAAAGGTTAAATTCTTTCTGCTTAAGGGGCTGACATTTTACAATTGACGGAGGACAAACATACCAAATCTGCATGGGGATATGATGTCACTATAGTAGAGGACCGGAAAAATAATGGATCACAAAGTGAAATAATGAAATCTATAAATGTATATGTATATGTATATGTATATGAATGCTGACAAAGATAACACGAAGGATACAAGTGTCATTGGCATGAATCATTGATACAACACTCGGCTAATCTCGACAGGATGGAGGCATCGACTAGAGAAGAAGAGTTAGGGATGGACATAAACCATCCATATCAAAGGCTCGACCCTGGCTGCGGAAAGAGAACGGATCTGTTGAGGATTTGAATCATCAACCCTGCGGGGAATTTTAGGTCAACACCATTTCTAATGGGAGACAACCTCGCAGAGGATCAAAAATACTACTCAAGAATCAGTACTAACGGGGATCAGAGATAACTCCATTGGCGACCTGAGGGGAAACAAAATATGTACTGGATCTATGTAAACCGTTGGGAATACGCGCCTACAAATCTGCTAGGGAAGCGATCTCAAAACTCGGTTGGGGAAAACAACTTGCTGATCTAACTGCTTGGGGAAGACCAACAATGCTTCGCATTTCAGGACTTACCTGTTCTCAGACTGTTGTTGATATTCCTAAATGAAATTCATTTCTCCTTAAAAGTAATTGCTTTTATTATTTTTTAAGAAAGACGTTTTTTTAAATTCAATTTCAAAATGATCATCATAAAATTTAATTCTATTTGGCTGAAAGATAAATAAGAATAGGAACAAATGGATGAAAATATCAACTTTATTTAATAGAATAGTAGTCTGTAAATGACAAGACTCCATAGATCTTTACAAAAATTGAAACGTGGTAATTTACATGGAAAAGGGCTACATTGAATACAATGATCGCTAATCCTTCTACCATCTTCAATATCTGTAAGACCCCAATTTTGGCCCTAAGATCCCTCATGGCATCATAACATTGCATTTGCAAAGCCTCAAGGATCATGAGCATCTTGGTTCCCTTTGCCTTTGGGTGGGACTTCTTGTGGGTGATTTGAGATCACCAAGCATGCTTCAATTGTATTTTATTTCTCTTCTCATTTTATTTACTAACCAAAAGCACAAAAATATGTCACTAACATTTCTTGATTGTAGCTTAAGCAATCACAAGGTCAAGAGCTTCAAGGAGATCCTTTGTGCAAATATATGGTCAAGAGAAGATGAAAGCAAGCATGGTAATGGTTCCCAAAGCTCTCATCCATCAAATATGCCTCCCTAATGTCCCAATGCATCATTTTGATCAAATCAAGTCAAAGGGTTTGAGGTCTTGTTTCTCAAGGAAGCCTTAACTCATCTGTGTACCAAGTGTGCCTTGCCCATGAAGAAATCTCAGCCCATGATCAAATACAATCAAGGGAAGTTCTTTAATTCATCATTTCATGCATATTTGAACTTATTTGAGTGTCCTCAATCATCAATTCATCAAGATATGAGTTGTGGACTTGAGAAGTTGATCAGTCAATTCATCTAACTATTTTGAAATGCACTGAGACCTAACTTTTTATGTGTTGGTCAAATGGTGATGATCCCAAAAGAAACATTGTTCTTAAGAACGATATGAACAACTTTCATGTTCATCAAAAATTGATTTGAACCTTGGAAGGTCATCTCCCATTCCAAGACATTATAGGTCATTTTGACTAAAACCCTAATTTTGGGTCAACTTCCCAAGAACATAACTCATTCATTTTTTATGATTTTAAGGTGGGATCAATTGCATTGTAAAGCTTATTGTGTCTACTTAAAATGTTATGTTGATCAAAATTTCAGAATCTCAAAGGAAATACATGTGATAATGCAAAACATTATAGGTCACTTTGGACCAAATGCATTGAAAGGCAAAAAAGTCCAACTTCAAGTGCCCATAACTCTTTCATCAAAAACCCAAATGATGCAACTTTTATGTTGGAGGTTTTTCCATTTGAGGCTTGCATCATCAAAACAGAAGGGCTTGAACATTGGCCAAATTTGGAAATCTTACCTTTGCATGTTTTGCACCTTACACTTTAAACTCAAAATTCACTAATTTCCACACTTCAAATGGATCTTTTGCCCAACATAATTTTTTTTCCTTATGTCAAGACCTTTCCAACCATTACTCATATGCTCATGTTTGGATTTGGCAAGTGGCATTTTCGAAGAAGTGGAGTTTTTGGTTCAATTATGCATAACACATCAAAAATCCATGCACAAGCCAATTCATTCCAAACTACACGTCCAAACCATCTCACATTCATTTCAGCTTGCATTTGCAATGGATTTTGGGCCTCACATGCGCCTGTACAGGCCCATGCATGGAGGACCCAATTCACATGCACACGAGTTTGATCATGCATTGCATAAGCTCTTGCTATAAATACAGTTGCTTGCTTCACTTGAAAATCAACCTAATGGCGCCTGATATGCTACACAACTGAATCCATAGCCATTACCAAAGGAACTAGTTCACTTTTTTCTTAAAAATTTCAGATCTGAAATTCAACTAAATCTGGTTGAATCTTTAGATCTGAAGTTCCTAGACCTTCATCGTTCAGTCCATTGAACTTCTGTTTTGCAAAAGGAAGCAAGGAAATCAGCTCAAATCTTCACAATCCAAAGGTATGGTTCAACTGATTTTTGCTTCGAATCTCCTTATTCCATGATCTATTTCCCTAGCCAACGTGTTTTCTGAAGTCCTCACTTGAGAGGCAAGCTAGTGGTGGCTTTAATTTTGAGTTTTAATGAACTGTAATTTTTGTACCTGAGTCTTCCAGCTCGGATTTCTTATTCTATAGAAAGTTTGAGTGCAATTCAAGGTTATAGGGGTGATGTACATCACCCCAGCTTCATTTTTATATAAGGATCGTGTGGTTTGGTTGAGGTTTGAAAACCTGCAACTGGTGGCCGGATTTTGGCTTCTCACCGGAGAAGACGGTGGTTTCCACCACCGTCCACACGTGGATGGCCTCATGGCCCTTGGATCCATTGACCACGATCTAATCCTGGCCTTTGCTTCATATGACTTATTTTAATTCCTTGTGTTTTGCTTTGACTTGGATGTATGGTGGAAGCGCGCTTCTGGAGCGTTTGATCAGCCACGTCAATTAATGAGGCTTGATCAGACGCTCCTTGTTTTTTTGATTTTCTTAATTTCTGTTTTAATTTCTTTTATTTCTTTTATTTTCAAAAATTCATAACTTCTTTATTTTTAATCCAAAAAATATGGGACCAATTGCATTCTTCTCCATTTTAATTCTAGTTTTTAAAAATGATTTTTAATATTTTTTATTTTGTCATTTGATATTTTTTGTGAATTTTCTCTTTTCTGGTTATTTTTAATTCATTTTAAATAGTTTTTGATATTCAAAAAATACAAAAATATTTTCCTAACCTATTTGAATGATGATGGATCTATGAAAAATATTCTCATCAATTTTTTAATTGATTTGAGATTTATTTGAGATTTTAGTTCAATTAGGTTAATTTTTATTCATTTTTAATTGATTAAAAATAGTGTCTGACTTTTAAAAATGCTGAAATTTTTTGTCAAACTTTGTTTGACCTTGTTGAACTTAGGATAAATCACTTGGACTTTTCAAAGTTGGTTTGAAGTGATTTTGAAGTTTGACCTTTCTTTTATTTTTTAATTCAAGTTTACTTTGATATTAAAAATGCCAAAAATATTTTGTTCATTTCTTGACTTTCAATCTTCATCTCACTTCTGTTTTTGAGTTTTTGACCATGATCCTCAATATCATTGATCAACATTTGTAGATTGGTATAGGCCATTTCATTTAATGCACTTTATTCTTTTTATTTTCATTTCCATTTCCATTATTCATCTCCTTCTTCTTTTTTTTTTCTTTTTCTTTTTGATCAATGAGTTAAAGGTTGATAAGTTAGCATTGATTAGGGAGACTTAATCTTCCTTGATTCAAATCTAATTCATCTTGATCAATTGATCAAGTGAATGGCTTTGCATTAAGGATAGGTTGTTTCCTAAATCATGCAAAGGACTTAAACCAATACAAGATCAATTCTCTTTTTCTTTTGGCATGGCAAGTTGTTGGAACTTGGTTCACTAATCAAGACTTCTAACTTGTGTTATTGCCTACATTCTTATTGACAGGCCTCAGATAGTTGTGACTTCTACATAAGTCCAATTACGATTGCTTAACATAGCGCTAAATTTGCCTTATGGCACACGGTCGCATCCGCGAAAAACAACCGGCGGGCTGAAACAAAAACAACACAGAGCCGCCACCGTGCGTTATTTATCCCAAAAGAGGGAAAGGAAACGCTCAGAGTAAACCTGGGAAAAGCAAGGTCTCGCGACCAAAGAGGAAGGGTACGGGAGTCGGTTACGCAAGGGGAAGGTATTAGCACCCCTCACGTCCGTCGTACTCGACGGGATCCACGCTCTAAAAGAAAGAAAAGGTTGCTAAACAAACATCACACACACACACCGAAGACAACACAGGTGGGGGAAAAGAGGAGAGGGCTCGCTAGGACATCGCATCCTATGCCTACGTATCTCGTCTGGAACGAGAATCAGAGCTGCCGTAGTTTGGCTCACGCACGCCAAACAAGACACACACAAACACAGGCAAACCTGGAACCCAAACGCCAATCGCTGGACTTACATCGGCTTCCGAACCAAACAAACACACTCAGGATACGGACAGCCAATCACTGGGCTTACATCCATATCCTGACACACAAGAACACACACAAAAAGAAAGAAAAGTGCCCGGAGAGACCTCGCACGGTCTCCTGCCTACGTACCTCATCTGGTATGAGGATCAGGGCGACGTAGTTCCCCTGGACGGGAAAGAAATTCTAACCAGATACAAAGGGAGACACACTACTAGGGAGCTGTACTCGAGCCTAGATGTTATCATGCATCATTGCCCTATGTTATGGTTTCTAACTACTTGCACAACAACAAGCTAATCCTAACTAGGAAAAAGCAAATCATGCAAGCATAAACAAAACAAATCAAACATTCACAAGTAGCACACACTATATCCAGTCAAGTGAGGCTCAAACAAGGGTGAGGCTGCAAGAGCAAGCCAACTGTACAGGGTAGTGTTCGCTCTTAACCCTGACATTGAGAGTCAGGGTGAAGCAGATGAAAGGTGAGTGAAGATGAGGCTTCACAGCTCTTATCCCTGGACAGGGAGAGCTTCAGACAAAGGAGCGTGGGTTCAGAAAGTGGGAACCCTTCTACACTCAAGACTCTGACTCAACTGATCTTGGGTTAATGTCCCAATGCATCAACACAGTGGTGTGAGCAGAGGGACGACTCAACAAGAATAGTAGGGGATGGATTGCACATCCCTTGGGTTCTGCCAATTGCCTTAATCAAGGTCTTTTCCTGCTTGGGGACAAAGTTAAACAATCACAAACATTGCCTCTTAAGGAGGACTTCAGACAGGTGCCTGGCCAAGTAACAGGCCAGGTCTTCCAGACTACATGGAGACAAGAGAGTCTACCTCAATTGGTTTATACAACCAAGCAGCAACACAAGCAAGTTCAAAGATGAACTGTTAGCGACTAAAGTACCTGAAATCAATCTAATTCAGTGAGTATACCAATCACAGAGTCAAAACAAACAGCATAAGAACCAACAGACAATGTATAATCAGACAATGCAATATGCAAAGCACAATCAACTCAAGTGAGCCAAGCACAAACTCAAAGCAAGTGAGCCAAGCATCCTACAAAACACACAAGTTAGTTCACAACAATTAACCAAATTCAATCAACTTGAATTAACATCCTCAAAGCATTTGCTTCTTCAACCTGAAAATCACATCCAAACGTGAGAAACAAGACCACTAGGACAAGCCTAGGGTCAAAAGGAGATGAAAAATTCAAAACAGCAAGTGAAAATTGATCAAAACCAAGATTTATCAAGCAAAAAGAGAATCCAATTGGTCTCACACCAAAACTATGCACCAAATTCATTTTATGAACAAAACTTGTCAAACTATGCACTTTGGAAACACATTAGAGCAAACAGAATGATCACAATCAAATCAATATCAAAACAGCTCAATAAATTCCACAAAACTTCAAGCTTAAACAGAACACATTGAATGAGTAGCATATCAAATTTCATGCTATTTGGACCAGAGGAAGTATGGAAATTAAATCAGGAAGTCAAGTCATGCTTATATAAGCTCAAACGATGCCACCAATCATGTGTCAACTTTAGGCAAGTTTAAAACAGAAATGGCATAAGATAAATGAACCACACCAAAGCCAAAATGAAATTAAACATGTTAAGAACCAATCCACCAAATTTCAGCTTCATATGATAAGGTATGAGAATTTTACAAGTCATGTAAGTTGATCACTCAAGAGAAACCTAAAAATGACTAAACAGCAAACAAAAATACCAATCAAATAGAAAATGGATCAATGAAATCCACAAAAAAATCATGGTTAAACCTAACATACAGATGGAATCACATGCAAAAATCCAGGGCAAAAGACATAGCATAGGCATGGAAACAAAATTCATGAACATGGCGTAACATAGTGTGACACACATTGTCACACTCAACTTGATCACATCATATCTCTCTAACCAGGAACTCAAAATTATCAAACTATACATCAAAATCACCAGAAAAGTGTCAAGAACATGCATGTAAAATTTCACACATTTTGGATAAGGCATCAAGATTGCATGATCAATATGGCAAAGCATCCACATGAAGCATACATTCAAACAATCCCTAGGCATTTGATTTTTTCACACGTGCACAAAAATATTAAAAATCACCATAAAACGCTACACATCACAAGGAGAATGGTGAAAAAAGTCTCATCAAATTTGGATCAAAAATGAATTAGATATGGATTTTTGAAGTTACATGATCAAAATGAAATGAAATTGAAAAAAGAAATGAAATAAACATGAAATAATATTCAACAATGGCAATTTCGTAATTATCCTACAGCGAAACCAAAACGCGGCGTTCCATTTTAAATGCTGGCGCTATGTGATTGGCTACTGGTGGCGGGAAACAGGTTTTCGAAATGAGAAGCCAGGCCAATGGATCAAACGCACGCTGGAGCGTGTTCTTCATCAAGAGCAACAACAAATTTCTAGAAAATCACCAAGAACACATCTCAACCAAAATGAGCAAACGATATATCAATGGATTCGTCTGAACACGTACAATCACAATATCCACATGAATTTGCCTAATTCCTATCATGCTAAGCAAATCGAGCAAAAATAGTTTGCACATCCAAACTTAAATCTCAGATTTCTCTCTCGATTCTCAATGATTTTCAAAGCTACAAGTTGCATTGCACTCTATGATCAAAGATCTACACAAGCCATATCACAGTTTGAGCAATTAAGGAATTTGAATTCTAACCTTATGATGATGGCAGTGCTCGATTCTTGTGTTTCCAAGTCCAAAATGCAAAAACAGAGGAAGATTGATGATGTAGAAGATGATTGAAGGAGGTCTTGCAGCTCAATTGTGCACCAGGTGGAAGAACCTTCAACTTGCCATGGAAGAGTGAGATTGCAACAGTCACGATTCTTCTATGCTCTTGCCAATGTTTTGATCAACAGTTCTTCACAAAGTCCTGTAGAAGAGAGATCATACAAGAAACAGCACAAAGATGAAGCAATTCAATGAAAAAATGATGAAAAAGTGTGAAAAAGTTTTGAGAGAATTGAGAGGTTTTTGGAGGAAAAGTTTGTTAGATCTGAAATTGTGAAATGTCATTATGCTTTTCTGTTACAATTATCATTTTATACCATGCCTTAATCCACTTGTTAATCACAATTAGCAAAATCAAGTGAAATTAGCAAAATGTAGTTTATGCATAAATGTCCAAAATGGCCTTTTGCAAAATCAGCCAATGCAACAGTAAAAACCAGTTCAAACAAGTCATATTTGTCATTTGGAGTGTGTTGAAATTGGTTTAGTATGCAAAAGCCATGTATTTTGGAAATTCACCTTTTTTCCCACCAATTTTCAAAGTGAACACTTGAAAAATGACTTTTTGCTATGATGATTTTCAATGAAATGTGATGATGCATCATGAAAGTACATGTAAAATGTGGTTTGCTCAAATAAAGATCACCCAATTTGGCCATTCCATTCAAAAGTTATGCCACTTTGAATATCAACATTTTCTGAAAATGATTTGATCATAACTTACCAACCACACATGAGAAATTCATGTTCTTGGACTTTTTGGAAAGGTGAGAGCAAGATCTACAACTTTCATGTTGGACAAAATTTCATTTGAAGCATTTTTGGACATGTAATTTTGAGGTGAAAAACTTTCCATTTTTGGCAGTTTTCAATTACAAGTCACTTTCTATTTTTGGAAAGTCTCCATCTGACTTTATTTTCTTCATTCTTGATGTTTGAAATGTCAAATGAAACTTGTTTAGACATGAAAGAAGTGTCTCTAACCCTCTCCCACCTCCAAATCCATCAATTCAGGCACAGTTGACCACAGTTGACTTTTCTGACTGATAGATGAATTTCAGCTTGACTGATCAAATTGAGCCTCAAACTCCTGATGAAATGGCTCAATGATGAAGACCTAGCTTCCATAAGCTCAATATAACCATATGATGATCCCCATATCCACTGAGAACCCCATCTCCTTGCTAAGCCCTGACTGGCCCAATGCAGATGATTCAACTAATTAGGGTTGACCAGTGGTCAAAACCCTAATCTCAAGGTATCTGATCAAGCATAAGGAATCTCTTGGTGATGACAAAACCATGATGATGATGATATACCATTTCAACCAAGATAAAGCTCAACCTCCTTGAGGAACCATGAAACCCTAATTTGAATCACACATCCTCAGATGGTCAATGATCAGTCCATGAAACTTTAGCTTGCATCTTAACCTCTTTATCTTCTGATCAAGACTTAGGAGGATGACTTGCTCAATGTAGCCACATGATATGCAACATGCTAATGACTAATGACCTAAGAAATGCAATGCAATATGTTACGCTAGTCCCAAGAGAGGAGGGCAAATTTTGAGGTGTTACAGCTGCCCCTATTCAATCCACTGTGAACCTGTCGATATGAATAGCCTCGGCTTTTAGATGATCAGGATGAAGAGTGATTGAATACCAGGAACAAACGAACAATTTTCACTCCGATGGGAAAATAATTAACAATGCCTGTCATAATCGGCAAAGAACACAATCTTGAAAGAAACACCCGTCTGGAACGGAGAAAGTCGGCCTGATCACCGAAACAGCAACATCGACCTGGATACCAAAATAAATGGTAACACAGGGATAACCATGGCCTGAACACCACATCTTCTGGGGATTATTATCATCTCTCTCTTTTTTTTTTCTTGAACCCCGAAATTTTTCTCTTTTTCGTTTTCTTGAACCCCAAAATTTTCTTTCACGCAAATGATCCTGGATCATTGCATTTGAACCCCGACATCTTGTTTGCCAAAATAATGAACCCCCTTCTCCATTTGAACCCCAGTCGCCTGACGATAGCTCGCGATCGCCATTGTGAACCCCGTTCTCCAGAAAACACCCCGTGTCTCCCTTTCTCCATTTGAACCCCGCTCTCCAGAAAATGCCTCAACACTTCCCTTTCTCCGTTTGAACCCCGTTCTCCAATTTCTCGTGATAATTCCGCTGGCAACGTCGGAAATAACACCAAACACCACTCTGAGGGAGACATATCAGAGGGTACACCTTCACAAAAGGAAGGTAACATGTGCATTTCTTCCTCAGAAGACACCCATAACGACCTCTATTGGCCTCAGCCAAAGTCTAAGGTGACACATGAACAGAAGATAATCCTGAGGATCTCATCCCGGATAAAATCTTCAACTCCAATCTCCATTTGAACCCCACTCTCCAGAAAATGCCTCAACATTCCCCTTTCTCCGATTGAACCCCGATTGTCGCGCTGATCGCGTAACGTCCTTTGATTTTATTTCCATCTCCGTCCGACGGAAAAATTTCCTCCAGTATCGCACTACTGGGGAACACTGCTGATCTGACGTCATGATGCTAAACTCCTCAGAGTAACACCTTCACCATCCGGCGAAACTAAATCTCAAACGGTAACCACGGCTTGAGTCGCGCTGATCGCGTAACATTCCCATCTCTGTCCGACGGAAAAGTTTCCTCCAGTATCGCACTACTGGGGAAGTACTGTTGATAAAAAAACGGTGCCAAACTCCTCGGAGCAACACCTTCACCCTCAGGCAACCACTTCTCAAACGGTAATCACAGTCTGAGACTAGCTCATGCTTGCAATATGATGCATGATTGATTTTTCTGCGTAATGCTCCACAATTATGGAAATGCTACGCGATTTATTATGCAATATGCCATGCTATTTACATGATGGATGTATAAAAAGCATCCCCCTTAAGGGACTCTTCTGAGGAGCTCGAGACACTCCGCTGAGGAACTCACCATCGCTCCGATTTCCGCCCTGCTGGGGAATATCGTTGCTGCTGGGAACAGACAACCCTTGCTGAATAATATCTCCTTTGCACCCGATCCGCTTGGGGAATTGCTGGGGAGAGATCCACCAACGCACTCTGTGGGGATACACCAGTCTCTAACTTGCTGGGGATATAAATCCCGACTTTGTTTGGGGAACCACCGCACACAGATACTTCCGCTGGGAAATAACAACCTTCAGGCCTGGCGACTGGGGAAGCATCGATCTGAAACCTGCTGGGGATAACTATCCTGACCCTGCTAGGGAAGCCACAGACCTTGAATCTGCTGGGGAATTAGTCATTCCGACTCTGCTTGGGAAGTTGAATGAAATTCTAGTACTGAACACCGGTCGACTCGTCGAATCATGTCATTCATCATCCACATCTACTGTCAGCTTTCCAATTTTGAGGACTCCCAGACTCATCTGGACCTTTTCTGCTCCATCATCTTGTATTCCAAACCGTTCCGCGCTCGACGGAGAGCGAACTTCTGGGACTTATACAGGCTTTTCAATTTTCAGACTTTGAAGAGTCTTCTTGATTAATTTCCAAGGATCGTCGTACGTCTCGCCGTCTTTTCACCGTTCTTCCATTCATTCGTCCCTGATTGGACTCCGTGGGGATTGTTTTGTCAAAAAGCCTCCACATCACAACCTACAAGTGAGTGAAAAAATCTAACAGTACCAGCAAAACAGATCGTTAGATAAAACCATGCCCCAGGCGTGTCAAGATTTCAACACTTGGGTCATTCAACCTTCCGAATAAGATTTCAAGTTTTCCATCTTATAAACATGAATTGGAAGGGACCTGTATGTCTTAAAATGCAAGATTCTTTATCAAAAATAATTGGATGTTTTTGCAATCAAAGCGGTAATGAAAAACAAAAACAAAAGTATTTGACTGAATATGCATTTTATTGATTGGAAAAGTGTGGCTCAAACTGAGCAATACAAAGGAAGCAATTCCTGAAAAGAGGTAATTGCGCACAAAAGGAAAAATCTATCCTAATGGCAATGTGAAACCGCGATCTCATCGAGTTCCAACTCAGTTACACCCCATATGTCCTCAGACTCTCCGTGCTTTCTGCCTTCTGAACAAGACGCTTCCGACTGATCCCTACCGGGTATTATCCATGATGCCTTAACCAAAGCACTAACGATCATGCCAGACGCAGTTGTTCGTTTCAATCCCTCTTTTTCCTGGACCGCCCTTTCGGGTTTTCAGTCCACCAGGATACCCTTTTTTGCCCAAGTCGCCTTTTCAGGTTTTCGACTTGCCGGGTGTACAGTTTTTTCTTTTATCCCTAATTTTTGCCCGAACCTTTTCATTCTGTTTTTTGGTTCGCCGGGATGCCCCTTTTTGCTTGGACTATTTTATTCTTTTCATCCAGCGGGTCTCTTCATACGAAGTATTTTTTAACTGGGTCCGCATTCACAGGGGATGGAAAATCCTCGCCATCCATGGTCGTCAACAACAAGGCTCCACCAGAGAAAACCTTCTTGACCACGAATGGACCTTCATAATTGGGTGTCCATTTGCCCCTACGATCGTTTTGAGGAGGAAGGATCCTTTTCAGCACCATATCACCAACGTGATATACTCGAGGTCGTACCTTTCTGTCAAAAGCACGCTTCATCCGCTGCTGGTACAACTGCCCATGACAGATGGCTGCCAGCCTCTTTTCTTCAATCAGGCTCAGCTCCTCATACCGGGTCCTTACCCATTCCGCCTCTTGCAATTTCACGTCCATCAGGACTCTCAAAGAGGGAATCTGGACCTCAACTGGTAGCACAGCTTCCATCCCATATACCAATGAGAAAGGAGTTGCCCCGATAGATGTACGCACCGACGTTCGATACCCATGCAATGCAAACGGCAACATCTCATGCCAGTCTTTATAGGTCACCACCATCTTTTGCACAATCTTCTTGATATTCTTGTTAGCTGCCTCAACCGCCCCATTCATCTTCGGACGATAGGGAGAAGAATTGTGATGCTCAATTTTGAATTCCCGGCACAGTTCTGCCATCATTTTGTTGTTCAAATTAGAACCATTATCAGTAATGATTCTCTCGGGAACCCCATATCGGCAAATGACGTCTCTCTTGAGAAACCTGGCAACGACCTGCTTCGTCACATTCGTATAAGAGGCTGCTTCTACCCACTTGGTGAAGTAATCAATAGCCACTAATATGAATCTGTGCCCATTCGAAGCCGTAGGCTCTATCTTTCCAATCATATCAATGCCCCACATAGCAAATGGCCATGGAGACGACATCAAACTCAACGGGTTTGGAGGCACGTGCACCTTGTCAGCATAAATCTGGCATTTATGACACTTCCGCACGAAATTGAAACATTGGGCCTCCATTGTCATCCAATAATAACCTGCCCTCAACAGCTTCTTTACCATCGCATTCCCACTGGCATGGGTATCGAACGATCCTTCGTGAACCTCTTTCATCAATTGGCTTGCTTCTCTATCATCAACATATCTGAGCAAGACCCAATCGAAATTTCTCTTATACAAAACCCCATCCTTATTCAAGTAAAACACCATGGCCAACCTCCGCAGAGTCTTTCGGTCCTTCTTCGATGCTCCCTCAGGATACTCTTGAGTCTCTAGATAGCGCTTGATATTTTAATACCACGGCTTCTCATCATCAGGCGTTGTATCAACAGCAAACACATAAGCCGGTCTATCCAGACGTCCCACCTCAACACTGGGGAACTGATTCCACCATTGCACTTTAATCAAGGCAGCCAGAGTAGCCAAAGCATCTGCCAAAGGATTCTCTTCTCTGGGCACATGATGCATCCTCACCTTGGTGAAAAACGTCAACAATCTCCTCGTATAATCCTGATACGGCACTAAGTGAGACTGATGCGTATACCATTTTCCGTTAACTTGATTTATAACCAGAGCTGAATCTCCGTATATGACAAGGTTCTTGATCCTCAAATCAATCGCCTCTTCAATCCCCAATATACAAGCTTCGTATTCAGCCACGTTGTTGGTGCACTCAAATGTTAGCCGGGCAGCAAAAGGAATGTGGGATCCTTTCGGCGTAACCAAAACAGCATCAACACCGCTACCATTCACGTTAACGGCCCCATCAAACATCAAAATCCATTCGGATTCAGGGTCAGGCCCCTCCTCCGGGATTGGTTCCTCACAATCTTTCGATTTGAGAAACATGATGTCCTCATCAGGGAATTCAAACTTCATCGGTTGATAATCATCAATGAGTTGCTGGGCGAGGTAATCAGAAAATACACTCCCCTTGATCGCTTTCTGAGAGGTATACTGGATATCATATTCTTTCAAAATCATTTGCCACCTCGCAACCCGTCCGGTCAATGCTGGCTTTTCAAAAATGTACTTGATTGGATCCATCTTGGAAATCAATAAAGTGGTATGAACCAGCATATACTGCCTTAGTCGGCGAGCAGCCCAGACCAAAGCATAGAAAGTTTTCTCGAGCAGTGAATATCTTGTTTCACAGTCGGTAAACTTTTTGCTAAGGTAGTATATGGCATGCTCTTTTCGACCAGACTCGTCATGCTGCCCCAATACACACCCCATAGACCCCTCGAGGACCGTCAAGTACAGAATTAACGGTCTTCCCTCCACAGGAGGCATCAGAATCGGAGGCTCCTGCAAATACTCTTTGATTTTTTCAAATGCCGCTTGGCAATCATTATTCCACCTGACCGTTTGATCTTTTCTCAACAACTTGAATATTGGTTCACACGTGGCTGTTAGGTGAAATATGAACCGTGAAATGTAGTTCAATCTACCTAAGAAACCACGAACCTCCTTCTCTGTTTTCGGTTCAGGCATTTCTCTTATTGCTTTTACTTTCGCAGGATCAACCTCGATTCCTTTCTCACTTACAATGAACCCCAGCAATTTACCGGACCGCACCCCGAACGTGCACTTGTTCGGATTCAACCTCAGTCTGAACTGTCTCAACCGGTCGAACAACTTGGCTAGATCTACCAAATGCCCCTCTTCTGTTTGGGACTTTGCTATCATGTCATCAACATAACATTCAATTTCAAGATGAATCATATCATGAAACAAAGTCACCATGGCCCTCTGATAAGTAGCACCGGCGTTCTTGAGACCAAATGGCATCACCTTATAACAAAAAGTGCCCCATGGTGTGATGAACGTTGTTTTCTCCATATCATCTGGCGACATTTTGATTTGATTATAGCCAGAAAAGCCATCCATGAAGGAAAACACCGAGAATTGAGCTGTATTATCTACCAACACGTCAATGTGAGGTAATGGAAAATCATCCTTCGGACTAGCTCTGTTCAGATCTCGGTAGTCCACACACATTCTCACCTTCCCATCTTTCTTCGGGACTGGCACGATGTTCGTAACCCATGGCGGATAGTTAGTGACAGCAAGGAAACCAACATCCCACTGCTTCTGCACTTCCTCTTTGATTTTCATTGCCATGTCAGGTCGAGTTCTGCGCAATTTCTGCTTCACTGGAGGACAATCAACTCTCAACGGTAGCTTGTGCACAACGATATCGGTATCCAACCCTGGCATATCTTGATAAGACCAGGCAAAGATGTCGACATACTCTTTTAACAACGCCACCATTCTGCTCTTGACACTTTCCTCCAAAGCAGCCCCGATTTTCACTTCTTTCTTGACCTCGTCGGTACCCAGATTCACAACCTCAATCGGTTCCTCATGCGGCTGAATCACCTTCTCCTCTTGTTTCAACAACCTGGCTAACTCCCCTGGCAGTTCACAATCTTCTTCGTCTTCTTCTTCAGCATGATAGATTGGATTGTCGAAGTCATACGAGGGTGTAACAGGATTGTTATCAATGAGATCCGGAGAATGATCGCATCTGCATGAATGTGGATTCATGCATTGCTTAGAACCGGAACGAGACAAATTGAAAAAGAAAAATGAAAACATTGCCATTTTTATTTTGTTTTTATTATTTTTTAAACTGCAAAAAATAAATGAAAAACAGGGAACACCGCTTTTAACTGAAAAACATCCTTTTATTAATGATGCAAATCTTGCAAATTAAACATGAGGTGGCCCTTACAATGAACCATTACGTGTCGGGCAACACGTATGGCTTTCATGCATATAAAAATCAAAACAGGAAAAATATTACTCTTCCAGCAGAGTGACCCGGATGATCTCTTCAGCCTTCCAGTTCTGGATTCCCATCCCTGGTGCGCACGGCTTTATCCATTGGTCAATTTCGCAGTCGCTATCAGCTTCCTCACTCATCATGCAGATGTGATCCGGATCCAGCATTCCGGCACTAGTGAAGGTGACTGACGTACGGCGTCCTCTGCCTTGTCCTGAGCCTCGGCCCGGCTGGTACCCCACTCCGAAGCGGTCCTTCTTTGCAAAGATGTCCATCATCCTGCCCCAGCCAGGAGCCTCTCCATTCTTCACCACCTCGGGGGCCTGTTTGTACGAAGCAATGGACGGTTTCTCCTCTTCCTTTGCAAACAGAGCATTCTCCACCTTAACGGTTTCGAAAGCTTGACTGGGCGTCTCCCATATCTCGCCGTCCATTTCAACATATTTGAATGAGGACAGGTGGCTGACAAAGATGTCCTCTTCTCCGCACACAGTGACAACCTGTCCTTCCCAAATATATTTCAGCTTTTGGTGCAAAGTCGAGGTCACAGCCCCAGCAGCATGGATCCACGGCCTACCCAACAAGCAACTGTATGCCGGCTGGATATCCATGACATAGAAAGTCGACTTAAACACCTCGCGGCCTATCTTCACTGGAAGCTCAACTTCTCCAAACACGGCCCGCTTTGACCCATCAAATGCCCTCACTATCAGATCGGTGGGAGTCAGGATCAACCCGTCACAATTCAGCTTAGCCAGAGCCTTCTTTGGCAACACATTTAATGAAGAGCCGGTATCAACCAGCACATGTGAAAGCACGGCTCCTTTACACTCCATTGCTATGTGTAACGCCCGGTTGTGATTTCTCCCATCTACAGTCAGGTCCATGTCAGTAAAGCCCAACCCATGGCTGGCATGCACATTAGACACGACCGTCTCCAACTGGTTTATGGTAATCTCTTGAGGAACATAGGCTTTCTTCAGGATCTTCATCAAAGCCTCTCTATGCCCCTCAGAGCTTAACAGCAACGACAAGATCGATATTTTGGAGGGAGTCTGCTGAAATGGTCCACCAACTTGTACTCAGACTTCTTGATGATCCTTAAGAATTCCTCTGCATCATCATCAAGTTTCTCTTCCGACCCCACAGGCGCCGGTGTCACTACTGGAGTACCATCGCTCCCCACTGCTTTCCCTTTCGCCCTGGCTAAAGCCTCGACCTTTTCTTTTTTCTCTTTTTCTCCTTCTCCTCCCCTCAAGGCATCAGGAGCAAACAGTCTTCCGCCTCCGCCAGATTTGACAAATCCACCGGATCAAAATAAATTGTTATGGTGGAGACCTCTTCTTTTCCCATATCAGCCCTCTCAATCAGAATACTTCCATTGTCCATCAGTCCCTGGACAGTCTCTCTCAACAATTCACATCCATTGACAGAAATAGTGCACACAGCACAATCAACACCGCAGCCCGGATGAACCCCATTCAACATCAACTGCCTCTTAACCTCAGTCAGAGGAGTCTTCAACTGATCAACAGACAACAGCCCCGCCATGTTCTCCTCCGAGACAACATTCACCCCCCTTTGACCATGCGCGGGCATGGGATTAGCATTAACGTTGGGAGATGGTGTGAAGTTGATAGCTTTCGAATCCACCAGGTCTGGAACCAGGTGCTTAAAAGCTTTGCAGTTCTCTATGTTATGTCCGGGCGCACCTGAGTGAAATTCGCATTTTGCATTCTCATCATAATTGGCTGGCCTTTGATCAGGTCTCAAAGGCGCCAGAGTCCTTAACTGTACCAACCCCAAGTCTTGCAATTTCTTGAACAAGAAAGAGTAAGTCACATGTGGCCTGTCGAACTAACGGTCATTCATTCTTCCCCGCACCTGATAACCAGCCCTTTGAGGCCTCTGCTGAAATGGTTGTCTTTGCTGTTGAGGTTGCTGATTATCAGCATGAATAGTTACCGCAGTAGTGTGCTGAAAGTAACGATCCCTACCGGGTCCTCTCTGAGCGTAGACTGCGCTGGTATCACCCTCTTTCTTCCTCTGGCCATTACTGAAAGGCTTCTTTGACCCAGACGACGAAGCATTGCCACCCTGTATTTTTCCGAGCTTCAGCCAGCTCTCTATCCTTTCACCCGCCACAACTATATCTGAAAAATTGGTGACCGGACAGCCCACCATCCTCTCAGCAAACGCCCCTTGCAGGGTACCCATGAAGAGATCAGACATCTCTCTGTCAACTAGTGGAGGTTGCACTCTGGCAGCCAATTCCCTCCATCTCTGAGCGTATTCTTTAAACCCTTCATTATTCTTCTGAGACATACCCTGCAGCTGGGTATGACTCGGAGCCATAAGCATTGAACTGATACTGTTTAAAGAATGCGTCCCCAAGATCTTGCCAGTTCTTGATATCTGAGGACTTGAGCTTGGTGTACCACTCCAGTGAGCCTCCGGACAGACTGTCCTGGAAGAAGTACATCCACAGCTTTTGGTCCATGGTGTATGCAGAGATCTTACGAACAAACGCTTGCAGATGAGTCTCGGGGCAGGAACTCCCATTGTACCTATCAAATGCGGGCGCTTTAAATTTCTGCGGGATCACGATCCCCTCCACTAGCCCCATATTTGACATGTTGACCACCCCAGGAGTGGCATAGCTCTCCAAAGCTCGGATCTTCTCAGCCAGCAGCTGAATCTCTTTGTTCTGTGGTGGGGCACCATACTGTCCAAACGGTTCGTTGTGCATCGAGAACTGATCAGCCTCTCTGTCTTCCTCTCTGTCGTCATCAACCCCGAAGAAAGGAGGGAATAGATTATCCTTCAGATTCTGACCAGGTTGACCACCCGCAACACCGAAACCAGCAGCGTTATTCACTATACCCACTGTTGTTCTCTTGCCACCATCTCGAGAACCACCCAGCCCCTGGTTGGAGACACCATCCAGGTTCACACCACTATTAGCCGCTGAAGCCCGCTCGAGCTTCTCGACTTTGTCAGCGAGAGCTTTCTGACCAACTGCAAAACCTTGCATGATGTTGATCAGCTCGGTCATCTTGTCCTTCAGCTCAAGAATATCTGAATTCGGGAGATCCATTAGTCTGGGAGTATTGCGTCGAGTAAAGTATCTGTGAGGACGGGTTGAGTGCAAAGGTACAACTCTGCGAGCGTGAGCAATGATTCCTGAAATAATCAAGCACGTTAGAACTGATACCTGCAAAATAAAACACAAGTTATTATGATCATGCATGAATGCAGTGTTTATCCATATGAGGAACACTTTGTCTCTCGATCCTGGTTTCATCGAGATAGATAATAACCCGACAACAATATTCTGATATTCGTCATTCGATTTCATCATACAGATCAGAGATATATGATTTAGCAAAATACCGCCCAACCATGTGTGTGCTGTGTGAGTGCATACGGGAAAGCAAATAAAGCTTGAAGATCGATCACTGAATGAAAACAATCATCGCATAGCAAAATGCACAATAAGTGCCATAGTCATACATCAAATCAGATACAAATCTCCAGAATCAGGAAAGAAATACAAGCAAAATGAATTCCGTCAACAAGCCTGACGGTAATCCACACAAATGATAAAGCTAGCCTGATGAGGGTCCCCCAGACGGCCCTATCTCATCAACCATCTTCGCGAACTCTGCGGCGAACCTGAGCTCGGTGTTCTCCTGCTGTAATCTCCCCACCTCTTTCTGATGGATCTTCATCTGCCTGAAGTAATGATTGAAGGAGAATTGCGGTCCAAAACGCAGCGGAAATTAAAATTTCTCCTTTAGAGATCCTTACGAATGGTCATGATCAGTGATAGAATATTTACCTCTTGTGATGATCGAAACCTTTGGTGCAGATCTCTTGTGAAGATCACAACCTTTGATGCAGATCCACGAAACGATCACGAACGTTGAACGATGACAACGTCTCTACTCAGTCCACACGAACGGATTCCTTCAATCTCAGTGCTAGCTGGTACGAATGAAGGCTTTGAGTGAGAGAGAGAGAGTGAAAACGAAAAGAATGCAACCGCAAATTTTTGCTTCTGCACAAGGGTTCTATTTATAGAACCACTTGTGTGGGCTTCAAGCTAAAAGCCCACTTAAGTGTATTTTGGCCCATATCTTATAATATGCCCAAAATCCCTTAAGCTCATGGTACCTTACCATATTTCGTATTCTACTCAAGTACATCGTACCTTACGATGCTCTATAACTCACTTAAGGGCACCGTACCTTACGGTATTCCTTAGTTACTCTATCTCTCATCAATTCGTCCTTTGTGTGTGACCCTGTAGGTTTTCGTGACGTTGGCAATTATATTAAATCATGCATTTAACATAATAAACAGTGAGCGGTATCTAGCAACACATCACTGCTACCCAAGACACGAAAATGTCATGTGATCTGACAATTCCTTCTGTGATAATACTTATGTGTATAATTACCCTTTTGCCCTTATGTCTATATTGAACACAAGGTATAGACCGTGTCATCCTTGCCCAGTTCAATATTGGGCCCATAGACATTTATTCTGTTACGCAGGATGGGCAAATTCCATCTAGGACACTCATGTCCCTCAGCATGCTTTGTGGAGTACCCATCAACTGTCTTTATGGTTATCCAGTTACGGACAATGTTGGATCAGCAATAAAGCACTCTACTCTACATCTAGGGTCCATAGTGGTTTCAGGTCGAAGAGTGGAATACACTATTATCACCATGAGAATAACTTATGACACCTTGCATAACTTTCTATATAGTATTCTCATAGCGGGTCAATCCGGTATAAATATTACTCCTAATATTCATACCTATGTTTAAGACTTGATAACTCTTTATCCATGATCCATGAGATGTGATCATCAGTCTACAAACATAATAGTCTTAATGCTTTAATGTTATCCCACTTCACACTAAAGCTCGACTACGGATACTTTAAGAATAGTGTCCTTATGTTTAATGTGTTCTCATGATTAAGTCACACTTAATACATTAAACGGACTAGCTATTCTAGGGACTTTATTAAACAAACGTAATAAAGAAAAAGCCTTTTATTATTAATAAATAATTCGATACAAGTACCAAAAGTATTGGCCTCTAGGGCTTACACCAACAATGATCTCTCTCAGCCATATAATGATCTCTCTCGGCGATGATCTTCACATTCTCCGCTTCCTTAATCTTCAGTTTGGCCTCCCACTCAGCAATGAGAACTCTGACTCTGTCATCCCTCTGATCCCTCACGAGAATTTGCCTCCTCTTCTGATCTTCAATGACCTTTGAAACTCTAGCCAATCTCTCTTTGGTGATGTCGTGCTCCTTTGTCGATGATGCTAAAGCTTGGCTGATCTTCCCATAGTAGGCGGTATCCATCTCAAAGCGCTTTGCCTCTAAGGCATGTCGCTTATCTTGATCTTTCATCCTCATTCTGATCTCCTGGTTGGCCGTCTGAATCCGAGCAACACTTATCTCCAATTCAGCTTTCTCCGCTAGCAACTGATCTCTGGCTCTCTTCATCTCGAGGAATTCTTCCATACTGACAGAAGAACGCGGACCCTCAATCAAAGGACACCCAGGATCACCTCCCGGAAATAGTAGATGTGTGATCTCGATCCTCTTCCGAAGCCAATCATCGAATAGAGGAAAATACCAGCTATTGACCTTGCCATAAGGAACCTTACCCTTTCGCTGAACGTCACGCCACTCATCCAATACTTGCCTCAACTTGGCCTGATTGCCCTCAATCGGAAAGTAAAAGGACTCCTAAATCTCTCGTCCAAGAGGAGGACCCTCCACAGCAAACCCCATCTGTCTCCTGAGAAGCACCGGGTTGTAATTGACGCAACCCTGAACTCCCACAAGAAGCACATTGGGAAGACTCCCATAACTGCATATGAAATCCCGTCCTGCCATACCGTTATGAGTCCATGCTATATCAGCAGCCCGCAAACCCATCAATCTGAATGACCATTTGACAGTCGGATCGAGATGAGCAAAAGCACCCTTGGAAGGCAGATACCCCATAAACCACCTATACAGCAGCTGAGCACAACATCGAATCAGTCCCCCACGCCACTTCTCAATCCGGTTATGGACCGAGTAATAGACATCTCCAATCAGAGTAGGAATAGGGTTCCTCTGTATGAACAATCTGATAGCATTATGGTCGACAAAGCTCTTCTGATTAGGAAACAGAATGATCCCATAAATGCTCACAGCAACCAAAGCACAAACCGTCTTGCAATTACCCATAGCAGCATGTTCCTTGGTTTTGACCTCCAAGAAACTCAAATGAAAACCCGGTAATTTTCCTTTTTCCTTCAAACCCTCCTTGATCATTTCCGGACTCAAATAAAGAGCACGGGAAATCCCAAGGATGTCAGGCTCCACCCTAGTAGCATGGAAAGGAATCTGATCACGGATCTGCATACCCAGGATGCTAGCATAGTCCTCCATCAGAGGTCCCAACAAGTAGTCCGGGAACACAAAACATCTCAAACCCGGGTCGTAGAACTGGAGAAGAGTATGAATGGCGCTTCTGTCGCTATCAGTGAGTCTGAAAACCATCTTCAGAATACCACCGTATGCCTCACGGAACATCCCCACATGGTCGGGTGTAATCAAGGCTATCATATCTCTCAACACACCAATCTCTAGGTCGAAGAAACTGTAGGCAACATCATGCTTCAAACCGGTCCTCATGTCTAAGCAAAGAAAATCTCTCAACCAGGATCTCAATAGAAATGTCCCTGCATATGAATAAACATGTGTTAGATGCAGGTAAATGCAAATGTTAATGATGCTGATGAATGAATGCAATGCATTGCCATCCTCCAAGTCATCTGAACATCTGTTGCACTAAAGCCCGATCTCTGAACTGATCATAACCATCTAAAGGAATATGTAACCACAAATCCGACTTGGGAGTTCCGAAATAAACGGAACTGAAAGATACACCATCATCATCACCAAACAATCTCTGAGCAGATAACCTCAATCCTCTGAATCGGCCCGGGGAATCCTGAAATAAACGGATCCCCACTGATAAATAACGCGGACAACACTCCGGTGTCTCAGAAAGAAATGTCCATAAATCCGACTTATAAATATGACTCTGATCAACGGAACCAATAGTCACCATCAAAGTCACCATCTGAACATGCATTTGTAAGAATCACCCATCCCCTCACAGGTAAATTCTAATCAGGTCATCCTAAGGCGGATAATAGTCTCGACAATCGGGCAGAGATACTCAATGGGTTTGCCCTTTCGGGTGTGCCATTGTAGCTCTCCTGAGATCGTCTAAACCAAAGATCCGGGAAATGATCGGTCACCAGAGTCAATAGCTCAGATGAAGTGACTCAACCAGAGTGGAGTACCCCACAAAGGAAGAGCACTATCAAATGAACCTCGTCCGGCTTGTGGTACATCACGTTGCCAAACACATGTTGACCTAACATGAAGGAGGAAACATGAGACCACACTACTCCTAGGTGTATACTCGGGCCTGGGTTTTAGCCCCACTCAGAACACCCACCCCAAAACAACGGAACCACCTGCACAGAGGACGGCAACATGATAGTATGATGCATGCAAGTATTTATGCAAATATATATACAGTCAGAATAATAAATGCAATAAATAGCAGCACAAGCAACCTAAACTATCCTAGAACGCTAGGAGAGACTCGCTTAGGGAAGATGGACCAGCACAGGTCAACATCTCTAATCCCCAGCAGAGTCGCCAGCTGTCGCATCCGCGAAAAATAACCGGCGGGCTGAAACAAAAACAACACAGAGCCGCCACCGTGCGTTATTTATCCCAAAAGAGGGAAAGGAAACGCTCAGAGTAAACCTGGGAAAAGCAAGGTCTCGCGACCAAAGAGAAAGGGTACGGGAGTCGGTTACGCAAGGGGAAGGTATTAGCACCCCTCACGTCCGTCGTACTCGACGGGATCCACGCTCTAAAAGAAAGGAAAGGTTGCTAAACAAACATCACACACACACACACCGAAGACAACACAGGTGGGGGAAAAGAGGAGAGGGCTCGCTAGGACATCGCATCCTATGCCTACGTATCTCGTCTGGAACGAGAATCAGAGCTGCCGTAGTTCGGCTCACGCACGCCAAACAAGACACGCACAAACACAGGCAAACCTGGAACCCGAACGCCAATCGCTGGACTTACATCGGCTTCCGAACCAAACAAACACACTCAGGATACGGACAGCCAATCGCTGGGCTTACATCCATATCCTGACACACAAGAACACACACAAAAAGAAAGAAAAGTGCCCGGAGAGACCTCGCACGGTCTCCTGCCTACGTACCTCATCTGGTATGAGGATCAGGGCGACGTTGTTCCCCTGGACGGGAAAGAAATTCTAACCAGATACAAAGGGAGACACACTACTAGGGAGTTGTACTCGAGCCTAGATGTTATCATGCATCATTGCCCTATGTTATGGTTTCTAACTACTTGCACAACAGCAAGCTAATCCTAACCAGGAAAAAGCAAATCATGCAAGCATAAACAAAACAAATCAAACATTCACAAGTAGCACACACTATATCCAGTCAAGTGAGGCTCAAACAAGGGTGAGGCTGCAAGAGCAAGCCAACTGTACAGGGTTGTGTTCGCTCTTAACCCTGACATTGAGAGTCAGGGTGAAGCAGATGAAAGGTGAGTGAAGATGAGGCTTCACAGCTCTTATCCCTGGACAGGGAGAGCTTCAGACAAAGGAGCGTGGGTTCAGAAAGTGGGAACCCTTCTACACTCAAGACTCTGACTCAACTGATCTTGGGTTAATGTCCCAATGCATCAACACAGTGGTGTGAGCAGAGGGACGACTCAACAAGAATAGCAGGGGATGAATTGCACATCCCTTGGGTTCTGCCAATTGCCTTAATCAAGGTCTTTTCCTGCTTGGGCACAAAGTTAAACAATCACAAACATTGCCTCTTAAGGAGGACTTCAGACAGGTGCCTGGCCAAGTAACAGGCCAGGTCTTCCAGACAACATGGAGACAAGAGAGTCTACCTCAATTGGTTTATACAACCAAGCAGCAGCACAAGCAAGTTCAAAGATGAACTGTTAGCGACTAAAGTACCTGAAATCAATCTAATTCAGTGAGTATACCAATCACAGAGTCAAAACAAACAGCATAAGAACCAACAGACAATGTATAATCAGACAATGCAATGTGCAAAGCACAATCAACTCAAGTGAGCCAAGCACAAACTCAAAGCAAGTGAGCCAAGCATCCTACAAAACACACAAGTTAGTTCACAACAATTAACCAAATTCAATCAACTTGAATTAACATCCTCAAAGCATTTGCTTCTTCAACCTGAAAATCACATCCAAACGTGAGAAACAAGACCACTAGGACAAGCCTAGGGTCAAAAGGAGATGAAAAATTCAAAACAGCAAGTGAAAATTGATCAAAACCAAGATTTATCAAGCAAAAAGAGAATCCAATTGGTCTCACACCAAAACTATGCACCAAATTCATTTTATGAACAAAACTTGTCAAACTATGCACTTTGGAAACACATTAGAGCAAACAGAATGATCACAATCAAATCAATATCAAAACAGCTCAATAAATTCCACAAAACTTCAAGCTTAAACATAACACATTGAGTGAGTAGCATATCAAATTTCATGCTATTTGGACCAGAGGAAGTATGCAAATTAAATCAGGAAGTCAAGTCATGCTTATACAAGCTCAAACAATGCCACCAATCATGTGTCAACTTTAGGCAAGTGTAAAACAGAAATGGCATAAGATAAATGAACCACACCAAAGCCAAAATGAAATTAAACATGTTAAGAACCAATCCACCAAATTTCAGCTTCATATGATAAGGTATGAGAATTTTACAAGTCATGTAAGTTAATCACTCAAGAAAAACCCAAAAATGACTAAACAGCAAACAAAAATACCAATCAAATAGAAACTGGATCAATGAAATCCACAAAAAAATCATGGTTAAACCTAACATACATATGGAATCACATGCAAAAATCCAGGGCAAAAGACATAGCATAGGCATGGAAACAAAATTTATGAACATGGCATAACATAGTGTGACACACATTGTCACACTCAACTTGATCACATCATATCTCTCTAACCAGGAACTCAAAATTAGCAAACTATACATCAAAATCACCAGAAAAGAGTCAAGAACATGCATGTAAAATTTCACACATTTTGGATAAGGCATCAAGATTTCATGATCAATATGGCAAAGCATCCACATGAAGCATACATTCAAACAATCCCTAGGCATTTTATTTTTTCACACGTGCACAAAAATATTAAAAATCACCATAAAAAACTACACATCACAAGGAGAATGGTGAAAAAAGTCTCATCAAATTTGGATCAAAAATGAATTAGATATGGATTTTTGAAGTTACATGATCAAAATGAAATGAAATTGAAAAAAGAAATGAAATAAACATGAAATAATATTCAACAATGGCAATTTCGTAATTATCCTACAGCGAAACCAAAACGCGGCGTTCCATTTTAAACGCTGGCGCTATGTGATTGGCTACTGGTGGCGGGAAACAGGTTTTCGAAATGAGAAGCCAGGCCAATGGATCAAACGCACGCTGGAGCGTGTTCTTCATCAAGAACAACAACAAATTTCCAGAAAATCACCAAGAACACATCTCAACCAAAATGAGCAAACGATATATCAATGGATTCGTCTGAACACGTACAATCACAATATCCACATGAATTTGCCTAATTCCTATCATGCTAAGCAAATCGAGCAAAAATAGTTTGCACATCCAAACTTAAATCTCAGATTTCTCTCTCGATTCTCAATGATTTTCAAAGCTACAAGTTGCATTGCACTCTATGATCAAAGATCTACACAAGCCATATCACAGTTTGAGCAATTAAGGAATTCGAATTCTAACCTTTTGATGATGGCAGTGCTCGATTCTTGTGTTTCCAAGTCCAAAATGTAAAAACAGAGGAAGATTGATGATGTAGAAGATGATTGAAGGAGGTCTTGCAGCTCAATTGTGCACCAGGTGGAAGAACCTTCAACTTGCCATGGAAGAGTGAGATTGCAACAGTCACGATTCTTCTATGCTCTTGCCAATGTTTTGATCAACAGTTCTTCACAAAGTCCTGTAGAAGAGAGATCATACAAGAAACAGCACAAAGATGAAGCAATTCAATAAAAAAATGATGAAAAAGTGTGAAAAAGTTTTGAGAGAATTGAGAGGTTTTTGGAGGAAAAGTTTGTTAGATCTGAAATTGTGAAATGTCATTATGCTTTTCTGTTACAATTATCATTTTATACCATGCCTTAATCCACTTGTTAATCACAATTAGCAAAATCAAGTGAAATTAGCAAAATGTAGTTTATGCATAAATGTCCAAAATGGCCTTTTGCAAAATCAGCCAATGCAACAGTAAAAACCAGTTCAAACAAGTCATATTTGTCATTTGGAGTGTGTTGAAATTGGTTTAGTATGCAAAAGCCATGTATTTTGGAAATTCACCTTTTTTCCCACTAATTTTCAAAGTGAACACTTGAAAAATGACTTTTTGCTATGATGATTTTCAATGAAATGTGATGATGCATCATGAAAGTACATGTAAAATGTGGTTTGCTCAAATAAAGATCACCCAATTTGGCCATTCCATTCAAAAGTTATGCCACTTTGAATATCAACATTTTCTGAAAATGATTTAATCATAACTTGCCAACCACACATGAGAAATTCATGTTCTTGGACTTTTTGGAAAGTTGAGAGCAAGATCTACAACTTTCATGTTGGACAAAATTTCATATGAAGCATTTTTGGACATGTAATTTTGAGGTGAAAAACTTTCCATTTTTGGCAGTTTTCAATTACAAGTCACTTTCTATTTTTGGAAAGTCTCCATCTGACTTTATTTTCTTCATTCTTGATGTTTGAAATGTCAAATGAAACTTGTTTAGACATGAAAGAAGTGTCTCTAACCCTCTCCCACCTCCAAATCCATCAATTCAGGCACAGTTGACCACAATTGACTTTTCTGACTCATAGATGAATTTCAGCTTGACTGATCAAATTGAGCCTCAAACTCCTGATGAAATGGCTCAATGATGAAGCCCTAGCTTCCATAAGCTCAATATAACCATATGATGATCCCCATATCCACTGAGAACCCCATCTCCTTGCTAAGCCCTGACTGGCCCAATGCAGATGATTCAACTGATTAGGGTTGACCAGTGGTCAAAACCCTAATCTCAAGGTATCTGATCAAGCATAAGGAATCTCTTGGTGATGACAAAACCATGATGATGATGATGTACCATTTCAACCAAGATAAAGCTCAACCTCCTTGAGGAACCATGAAACCCTGATTTGAATCACACATCCTCAGATGGTCAATGATCAGTCCATGAAACTTTAGCTTGCATCTTAACCTCTTTTGATCAAGACTTAGGAGGATGACTTGCTCAATATAGCCACATGATATTCAACATGCTAATGACTAATGACCTAAGAAATGCAATGAAATATGTTAAGCTAGTCCCAAGAGAGGAGGGCAAATTTTGAGGTGTTACACACACTAACTACTAACCACTAACCATTAACATTTATTTTTTGCACTTTACATTTATGCAATTTATCATTCTTGTACATATTATTCATTTTCTTTTTCCTTTGCTCATTTGAGCACATGTTTATGTTAATGCCATTTGCCTTTTGCTCACTTGAGCCTATAATTGTGTATATATCTTTTGTGCTTGTGTTTGTCTGTTTGTTGTGAACCAAATGCAAAGAGTTGGAAAAAATGGACTTAGACTTTAGGACTTTACCCAAGTTATTGGAGTTTGAAGAGCAACTAGGCCTCATGCCTTTAGAGTGCTTAAATGTCAAAGAGCAACTAGGCCTCATGCCTTTAGAATGCTTAAAGCTTGAGGATGAACATTGAAAGGGCCATATTCTAAACTCCCTCTTGTCCATTCTTTGATTGTTAATAGAACCTTTTCATGTGTGTTTTTTTTTGTGCTAGGGATCCCAACATTGAGCCAAATTGAGGAACCATTACCATGAGCCTCTAAGAGAAAGAGATCCAAGATGCCTTGAGGATTTTTTCCAAGAATTCATTGATTGTTGATTGCTTGAGTTATGCTTATGTGATTGCTTATTCCAAATGATGGGAGCTACTTGGATCATCAATATGATCTCAAGAGAGGAACTCCTTTTGTGGTTTTGTTTCTTATTCCTTACCTCTTGTATGCTTAGGACCTTAGTCATTCTTCTTCTTCTCTCCACTCTAACCCAAGCCAAAACTTTTATGCAAACATTTAACATTTGTTTTCAACATTAGAAACCTAAGCCTTATGCTTTTGATTTTCAAATTCTCTTTTCATAATACTTATTTGAATTGAATCTTTAAGTCAACTTTGACCATATTGTAAATACTTTTCATCGGTAAATATAACCCATTCAAATGTCTTTTTGTGGTTTCAATGGCCACTTCCTTAATCAAACTTTTTCCATAACCTTTAGCTATTAGGTTTGAGTTATCCTTGAGGTAGATGTAATACTCACCTTTATCCTTAGTGATGGACAATGAGTCTTCCATGCTTATTATAGGGTTAACCCCTCACTAGCATGTTGAAGCTATCCTCACATGGTGGATTTGTGGTTTTAGGTTGAGTTTTCTCCCTTGGATAACAAAAGACCTTAAGGCTTTTGGACCAATCAATTCACCAACTCATTTTGTGATTTTTACCCCGAACTACGAGGTTTTGATCCTAATCTTTTTAAGATGGTACGTAGACAATGGGTCCATCCATTCAAACACAAAATGTAAATAACTTGTATATTCTTTTTCTCATCTCTTCAATCATGTTTGCACAAACAAATTTTCACAAAATACCAACCTTACAATAAATATGAAAAGGGCTCCCTAGGAGTACCTAGGATGTTTTGGGTGCTTAAAACCTTCCCATTGCATAACCAACCCCCTTACCCAGATCTCTGACATTTTTACTAGTTTTTGATTCGATAAAACTTTTAGGTTTTTGTTCGCTTTCTAACCATTCCTTTGGATAAATAGAAGTGCGGTGGAGACTCGACTTGTATGACTTACCTTGGATTTAGCGAATATCTCTAATGGTAACGAATACCCAGCTATAGAAAACTGGCGACTCTGCTGGGGAATCTTGCCTAGTGGGTTTTGCCTACTTTTCATTTTTGTTGTATTGTATTGCGTATATTGTTTTGTGACATATTTTTGTGCAATTTGGGATTACTGTATTGTATGTAATGATTGAATTACTTGAATATTAATTCCTTGTGTGCTTGGTGATCTTTGTGAGATGAGTTCTATACCCGGACTCGAGTGCACTTAGGATAGGAGAATGGCATAGTCTTGTTGACTTGTGTGGAGTTATTCCTTAGCAAGTTGACTTGCAAGTCCATTCACTTGGTGGAGGTCATGTTGGGATCAATAATGTCACACAAGTAGTTGTGGTTAGACATTACTCTTTCCAATATAGACCTTAGAAGCCAAGGACCTTAGTTTACCAAGCCCATCTTGGCCTATTCTTAGGATGTAGTGTGAAAGTCATTCAAGTGTAAGATTTGATACGATTGTTACGCGATACTACACTCATAAGAGTCTCTCTCGAGAATATTTTTGGAATACGAGTAGTCGTTTCTCTGATAATATCCGAAAGATGGGATGATGACTATGGGAACCTCTTGTAGAACATGTTTGGCAGGTTTAAACCCTAGTACACTCCTTTTGGTTGGTTCTTAACCAAGACTCCATGCTCGTGACTTGAAACAAACCCTTGATTCATGGTTGATCCGTTCATGTATCCTTAATATCAATGGAACTTGGGTGTTGATAAGGTATAAACCATAATCCACCAAAATGGATGATTGATATTAAGGATGCCATGATCTATCCCATGACCTTTGTTTGGTGTGCCTTGCTTGATCCTTGAGTGTGATTGTTGCATTCATGTATTCATGCACCCATTTGCATCCATATCATCAAAATAATAAGAAAATTTTCAAGGAACTTAAGAGGTCTATTTGCAAAATTTTCAGACATGGAAAGACAAAGAAGGAATACAAAGAAGTACAGCTTCAGACAACCAGACTTGAAAGAGCTAAGGAATTTGACATCCTATGTACTAGATCCCTTGGGTTTCAAAGCTCGTTTTGGGAAGCTTCTTCCTCTTATGACTACTCAGGTGGATGAGGGATTGATGAGCGTATTGGTGCAGTTTTATGATCCTTTGTATCGTTGCTTCACGTTTCCGGACTTTCAACTTTTGCCTACGCTTGAGGAGTATGCTTACTTGGTGGGCATACCTATTCTAGACCAGTTGTCGTTCAGTGGCTTGGAGAGTATTCCTACTTCTCAAGAGATAGCTGATATGTTGCATATAGATGAATCTCTGGTTGGTGCTCATATGACTACCAAAGGTGGAATTCAAGGTCTCCCTTCTGAGTTCCTCATTGCTCAAGCTACTATGTATGGGAAGGCCATGAGTGAAGACGCCTTTGAGGCCATATTTGTACTTCTCATCTATGGGTTAGTGTTATTCCCCAACATCGACAAGTTTGTGGATGTGAACGCTATTAGGATTTTCTCTACTCTTAATCCTGTTCCGACTCTGTTGGGTGACACTTATTTTTCTTTGCATATGAGGAATGCAAAGGGTGGTGGTGCCATTGTGTGTTGTTTGCCTCTGTTGTATAAGTGGTTTATTTCTCACTTACCACAGACGGTCGCTTTCAAGGAGAACAAGGGATGTCTACGGTGGTCCACAAGACTTATGTCTCTCACTAATGATGATATCTCCTGGTACTACCGTGTGTATGATGGTGTGCAGATTATCGACTCTTGTGGTGAATTCTCCAATGTGCCTCTTCTCGGTACATGTGGTGGGATTAACTACAACGCTGTTTTCGCACGTCGTCAGCTTGGGTTACCCTTAAAGGATAAACCCAATAATATTCTGTTAGAGGGAGTGTTCTTTCAGGAGGGTAAAGATCCCCAAGGCTTGAAAGCTAGGATGGTCCGCGCTTGGCGCAAGATTCATAGGAAAGGAAGGAGCTAGGAAGAGAGCTTCTGAGTATCTCATGCCTTACGAGTATCCGAAACCTACACCTATGGTTATGGCTAGGCCTTTAACCTTCCTTGATCAAGGAGTAGAGGAGTTGAGAGATGAAGATCGTTCACGTGATTGGATCCGTGAACGAGAAGAGTTGCCTCAGTAGATTAAGGAGAAGGATGCTTTGATTGAGTTTCTCGAGCATCAGGCCATTGATGATCCTGATGATGCATGGACTTCTCTACTTCCTCAGTCTTCTAGGTTCTGGAAGAGGAAGCATGATCGACTCACCAAGGAGAAGGCAGATATGGAGGCAGCCTATGAGGAGGAGGTGAAGAGGCTTCGTGCATCTTATCTTCCTGTGTCCCAAGCTTTAGATGATTGTTTCTAGGGATCCATAGAATGGTCATTTTCCTTTTCTCTTATATTGTATCTTGGTTACTGATGCTGTACTTCTTTGGTGTAAAAATATTTTCCAGATATTATTGATGAGACATTTCCATATGTGATACAAATGTAATATTTCCCAAAATTTGCAAATAGAACTCTAAAAAATCCTCTGATATAAAAACAAATCATATGCACAAGCATTGCATGCATCATGTGCATAAGCAGGTTTTGCTCCAGACTTCTTGTCCTATGGTCTAACTCTGTGTTCTTCATTTATTTTAAAGACAAGCTGTCTCACCAGTACTACACCAGAGCCAATTCTTCGAGACTGATGGATCATCTAGAGTGAAATTCTGGTATCAGATATAAGATGTCGAAGATAATGTTACGACGCTAATATCTGTTAACACACAATAGATAAAAAATACAGAATGGTAAAGCAAATAACACAAGCAATTGTTAACCCAGTTCGGTGCAATTCACCTACATCTGGGGGCTACCAAGCTAGGAAGGAAATTCACTAAAATAGAATTAGTTCAAAGACTCTCCGTACACTTCAACAAGTTACAGTCTTTATCACCTAATCTCTACCCGTGCAACTTCTACCTAAGCACTCTTAGATATGAGAACCCACTCACTTCCATTACAATCACACACCAGTGATTTTAAACAACAATCCCTTGTGAAAAGAGAATACTTTTCAATTACACACTCTTAATCTTGCTTCAAAGCTTTGATCAAGAAGACACACTCTTGATCTTGCTTCACAACTTTGATCAAGAAGACACACACTCTTGCTTAACAGCTTTAGAGTGACAAAATACAACCACAAATCAGTCCAATTCAATCATCAATGGATGACTTGAATGACCTACAAGTCTTACGACTAAACAGACACAAACCCTAGCTCCCTCTCTCTGTATTTCTCTCAGTCTTAGTTGTGTGTTCAAACAGGTTTTCTAAGTCCCTTTTTATAGAAGCATCCAGCTGGGCTTGGACATCTTGAAAACCCTAAATCTATTTTCCAATCAAATCTTGTTATAACAGCTGTATAGATCTCCTTGGAAAATAAGTGAATATGGTTGTAATCAATGATTGAATGCGCCAGCTAGCCATATCTTCAATCATCCAAAGATTGCCATTAATTGTGCAATCACAAAACACGAGACATTCATACTGAATGTTCTGTGTACAGGATGTCATGACATCGGGTCTGACATCCTAGAAAAATCCTGCATAATCCAATAATTCCTTTTATAACTTCCAGCAGGTACAGCCATATCAGATGCCATGACATTGTGTATGTCATCTGAAACAATCTTGCATGAACATGTCTTTCATCTAAGCTCCAGCAGGTACATCCAATATCAGATGCCTTGTCATAGTATGTGGCATTCTGAAACAATCATGCATGCACATGTTCTTGAACTCCAGCAGGTACATAGGATATCTCATGTTAAGACATCACACATGACATCTTGTGAACACTCTTTGTTTTACCAAAATTGCTGGCAACACTTAGAATCAACAAACTCCACCTTTGGCAAATTTTGGCTAAAATATATATCTGTCCTTTTTGTTCACAAGGTAAACTATCAGCAGTTAAACAACATAATAGAAGTTTAATCAGCAGCAGAAGCAAAACAATTACTAGTTATGGCTACTAGTAATACACACATGCACAAGGGTACTTCTCCTCCCCCTAAATCTGTGCAACAAACAGAATTACTAGTTATGGATGCAACTAGTAAGACACACAAATTCACAATGCACAAGGGTACTTCTTCTCCCCCTAAATCTGTGCATACAACAAACATAGCAGCTATTGTAACTCCAGCACCTGTACCATCCAGAATGTCATTCTGACATCTGCTTCAACATCAACACCTGTGCACCATATCAGACATCCTCTTTGACATCTGTAAACAAAACACCATTCTGTTTTAGCACCTGTCCTTCTGTCTAGCCACATACCACTTCCACCTCAGCTTCCATATCAGCACTTCTCCCCCTTTTTAGTCAAAATTGACCAAAGGTGACCTTATATAAAACATCAATCTTTCAAACATCAGCATCAGAATAGCTTCCAGCCACACAGTCTAATCCTTGCCACAACACAGTTTTCCCAGGCAGAAATATCCTCTGGGATACTCACACACTCCTTTTCTTGCTATAGGTTCTCATGAACACAAATCCCCAACTTCCCCCTTAACCATTCAAATTGATTGGCATCCAAAGCTTTAGTGAAAATGTCTGCTAATTGCTTTTCAGTAGTAACATGCTCCAGAGTTATAATCTTTTCTTCCACTAGTTCTCTAATGAAGTGATGACGAATGTCAATGTGCTTTGTCCTACTATGTTGAATAGCATTTTTGGAAATATTTATGGCACTCAGGTTATCACAGTATAATGTCATGACTTCTTGTGTGACATTGTATTCAGACAACATCTGCTTCATCCAGACCAGTTGAGAACAACTACTCCCGGCTGCTATGTATTCAGCTTCAGAAGTGGATAGAGATACACAGTTTTGTTTCTTGCTAAACCATGAAATCAGATTGTTCCCCAAAAAGAAGCATCCCCCATATGTGCTTTTCCTATCATCAGCACTTCCAGCCCAGTCAGCATCACAATACCCAGTCAACATGGATCCAGATCCATGAGTATACAACATCCCATAGTCACTGGTGCCATTGACATATTTCAATATTCTCTTCACTTGGTTTATGTGACTGACTTTTAGTTCAGCTTGATACCTAGCACAAACACCTACAACAAATGCAATGTCAGGTCTGCTTGCTGTGAGATATAGGAGACTTCCTATCATGCTTCTGTATAGACTCTGATCTACACTGACACCATTTTCGTCTTTGGTAATTTTCACATGAGTAGGAGCAGGTGTCCTTTTATGGCTTGCATTTTCCATTCCAAACTTCTTCACAATGTTCTTGGCATACTTTCTTTGAGATAGAAAGATAGAGTCTTCCATCTGTTTGACTTGTAGCCCAAGAAAGTAGGTCAGTTCTCCAACAAGGCTCATCTCAAACTCAGATTGCATTTGTCTAACAAAATGTTCAACCATCTGTTTTGACATCCCACCAAAAACAATGTCATCTACATATATTTGTGCCACCATGAGCTTTCCTCCTTCATTCTTCACAAACATAGTTTTGTCAATACCTTCCTTTTTGTATCCATTGTCAGTGAGGAACACTGTGAGTCTCTCATACCAGGCCCTGGGAGCTTGCTTCAACCCATAGAGGGCTTTCTTTAATCTATACACATGTTGTGGAAGATTTGGATATGTGAATCCTTTAGGCTGTTCAACGTATACTTCTTCGTTTAAGTAGCCATTCAGGAAGGCACTTTTTACATCCATTTGAAACAGCTTGAATTTCAGAATACATGCCACTCCAAGCAATAGTCTAATGGACTCAAGGCGGGCTACAAGAGCAAATGTTTCATCAAAGTCCACTCCTTCAACTTGAGTATATCCTTGAGCTACTAATCTAGCTTTGTTTTTCGTAACAACCCCTTGTTCATCAGATTTATTCTTATAAACCCACTTTGTTCCTATGACATTTACTCCTTCAGGTCTAGGAACCAATTCCCATACTTCATTCCTCTTGAATTGGCCTAACTCCTCTTGCATTGCATTGATCCAGAACTCATCAGTCAAGGCTTCCTTGATATTTATGGGTTCAATCTTTGACACAAAGCAGCCATGTGAGATTACTTCTCTTGATCTAGTAGTGACTCCTTTATCTGGATCTCCTATGATAAGATCTTTGGGATGATCCTTCTGAATTCTGATAGAGGGTCCCTTGTTTATTTTTTCATCTTCAGTTTCAGCTTGAGGAGGTTCTTCTTCCTTATTTTTGTCTGAGTGGCCAATAGGAGAATCATTTAGAGATGTCTCAACATCATCTGTGACATCCGTCTGTTGGTCATCAACCACAACATTAATGGATTCCATCAATACATTAGTTATGGAATTAAAGACCCTGTAGGCTCTACTGTTTGTTGAATAGCCCAGAAATATTCCTTCATCACTTTTGGGATCCATCTTTCTTCTTTGCTCACGATCAGCCAGGATATAGCATTTGCTACAAAATACATGGAAGTATTTGACTGTGGGTTTTCTTCCTTTCCAGACTTCATAAAGGGTTGTGGGAGTTCCTTTCTTCAATGCCACTCTGTTGTGAACATAGCAAGTTGTGTTCATGGCTTCAGCCCAAAAATGATAGGGCAATTTCTTAGCATGAATCATAGCTCTGGCTGATTCTTGAAGAGTCATATTTTTTCTTTCCACCACACCATTTTACTGGGGAGTGATGGGGGATGAGAACTCATGATGAATTCCTTCTGAAGAGCAGAATTCAGAAAATTTGTTGTTCTCAAACTCCTTCCCATGATCACTTCTAATTTTGACAACAGGACTTTCTTTTTCCCTTTGAAGTTTCAAACAAAGCTCCTTAAAGACTTCAAATACATCAGATTTTTCTCTTATGAAATTGATCCAGGTGTATCTGGAGAAATCATCTACCACCACATATGCATATTTCTTCCCACCAAGGCTTTCAACTTGCATATGAAGTAGCTCTAGGACTCTGGTAGTTGTGTCATGTCTAAGCCTCTGGTGTGACATCCTTGTTTGTTTTCCAATCTGACATTCTCCACAGGTTTTTCCCTCATCAATCTTTAAGTTGGGAGTTCCTCTAACAACTTCAATAGATATGATTCTTTTCATACCTTTAAGGTGCAAATAGCCCAATCGTTGATGCCATATCTTTACCTCTTCTTCTTTGGCCAAGGTACACATTCAGGAGTATCTAGTTTCTTGAGAGCTCCACATGTAGCAGTTGTCTTTGGACCTAACACCCTTCATGATTACTTTATTTTCTTTGTTAGTAATCATACATTCAGCTTTGGTGAAGTTTACATTCAGACCTTGATCACATAGTTGACTGGTGCTTATAAGATTAACAGTTAATCCCTTAACAAGTAGGACATCATCAAGGTCAGGAACTCCAGGGCAATCCAGCCTACCCATTCCCTTGATTTCCCCCTTTGCACCATCGCCAAAGGTAAAATAACTCATGGCATGAGGATGAAGTTCAGTTAGCAGATTTTTGTTCCCAGTCATATGTCTGGAGCAACCACTGTCAAAATACCAATCTTCTTTGGCAGAAACTCTGAGGGAAGTGTGAGCTATGAGACTTGTGACCTTTGTTTTAGGAGTCCAATGCTTTTTGTTGACAGTCTTGTGATGCTTGGACCTTAATTTGTATTGAGACTGAACAGGGCCAGGATAGCCACATAGCTTATAGCAAAAGGGCTTCAGGTGGCCAAATTTTCCACAGTATTGGCATTTCCATCTTTGATGCTTCCCTTTTTGCTGTTGTGACATCTGATGTGACATCTCAGGTTTGCTTTTAACATGGCTGCACTTAGGTTTGGATTTTGGTTTGCAACCGGTGTAACTGTACTTAGCCTTGAATCCAATACCAGATTTGTTTCCTGTTATTTGGCTAGTCTGGAGAATCTTGTCTAAGATGGTAGATCCATTGTTCAGCATTCTTACATACTTAGTCATCTCATCTAGCTTGGAATTCAAGAATACAGCTTCCACCTTTAACTTTGAGATGGTTTCCACAAGCTCTTCCTTTTCATTTTCCAGCTGAGCTATCACTTTCTTCTGGCTTTCAACTTGTCTGCACACTCCTGCCCTTCTATGGCACAACTCTTTAAGGGTTCTTTCATCATCAATTGACTCTTCCTCAGACCCCCATCTTCCTGTCAATGCAGTCACATGGTTTGTGGCTTCTTCTGTTTCACTTCCATCAGACCAAGAGGCCACAAGACTCCTCTTTTGTTTCTTTAGGTAGGTCCCACATTCAGTTTTAATATGACCATACCCATTACACTCATAGCACTGAACTTCTTTGGGCTTTTCTTCAGACTTTGGTTTCTAACCAAAGTTGTTGGATTTACAAATGTCAGATGTGATGTTCTTGACATTTCCCTTTGCTCTCACATCTACCTTTTTTATCAGTCTGTTGAACTGTCTTCCCAGCATTGCTATCTCATTTTCCAGGTCTTCATCAATATCTTGACCACCTTCCTCATCTTCCTCTTCAGTGTTTGACATAAATGTTATGCTCTTGGCTTTCTTTTCATCTCCATCACATATTCCCTTCTCAAATGTTTGGAGGGATCCAATTAGCTCATAAACTCTCATATTTGAGATGTCTTGAGTTTCCTCTATGGCTGTTACTTTCATAGAAAATCTCTTGGGGAGTGATCTGAGTATTTTTCTTACTAACTTTTCATCTAACATCTTCTCACCCAATGCTCCAGAGGCATTGGCAATTTCAAGAATACTCATATAGAATTCATGAATATTTTCATCTTCTTTCATTCTTAAGTTTTCAAACTTGGAGGTGAGCAGCTGAAGTCTAGACATCTTTACCCTAGAGGTGCCTTCATGAGTGGTCTTGAGAATGTCCCAAGCCTCCTTGGCCACTTCACAGTTGTTTACCAGCCTGAAAATATTCTTGTCTACCCCATTGAATATTGCATTCAAGGCTTTAGAGTTTCCAAGAGCAAGATCATCCTCCTCCTTGGACAATTGTTCTTCAGGCTTCTTAGTGGTGGCTTCTCCTTCTTTAGTAATGACAAGTTGCACCCAACCTGTTAGCACAGCTTTCCAAGCCTTGTTATCAAGGGATTTCAGAAACGCGACCATTCGAGGTTTCCAATAGTCATAGTTCGAACCATCCAAAATTGGTGGCCTATGAACAGTTCCTCCATCTCTCTCCATTGTACCAGAAAGTATTGCCCCTAGATCTCACCCAGAACCAGAGCAGGATGCCTGCTCTGATACCAATTGAAATTCTGGTATCAGATATAAGATGTCGAAGATAATGTTACGACACTAATATCTGTTAACACACAATGGATAAAAAATACAGAATGGTAAAGCAAATAACACAAGCAATTGTTAACCCAGTTCGGTGCAACTCACCTACGTCTGGGGGATACCAAGCCAGGAAGGAAATTCACTAAAATAGAATTAGTTCAAAGACTCTCCGTACACTTCAACAAATTACAGTCTTTATCACCTAATCTCTACCCGTGCAACTTTTACCTAAGCACTCTTAGATATGAGAACCCACTCACTTCCCTTACAATCACACACCAGTGATTTTAAACAACAATCCCTTGTGAAAAGAAAATACTTTTCAATTACACACTCTTGATCTTGCTTCAAAGCTTTGATCAAGAAGACACACTCTTGATCTTGCTTCACAGCTTTGATCAAGAAGACACACACTCTTGCTTAACAGCTTTAAAGTGACAAAATACAACCACAAATCAGTCAAATTCAATCATCAATGGATGACTTGAATGACCTACAAGTCTTACAACTAAACAGACACAAACCCTAGCTCTCTCTCTATATTTCGCTCAGTCTTGGTTGTGTGTTCAAACAGGTTTTCTAAGTCCCTTTTTATAGAAGCATCCAGCTGGGCTTGGACATCTTGAAAACCCTAAATCTATTTTCCAATCAAATCTTTTTATAACAGCTGTATAGATCTCCTTGGAAAATAAGTGAATATGGTTTTAATCCATGATTGAATGCGCCAGCTAGCCATATCTTCAATCATCCAAAGATTTCCATTAATTGTGCAATCACAAAACACCAGACATTCATACTGAATGTTCTGTGTACAGGATGTCATGACATCGGGTCTGACATCCTAGAAAAATCCTGCATAATCCAATAATTCCTTTTATAACTTCCAGCAGGTACAGCCATATCAGATGCCATGACATTGTGTATGTCATCTGAAACAATCCTGTATGAACATGTCTTTCATCTAAGCTCCAGCAGGTACATCCAATATCAGAAGCCTTGTCATTGTATGTGGCATTCAGAAACAATCCTGCATGCACATGTTCTTGAACTCCAGCAGGTACATAGGATATCTCATGTTAAGACATCACACATGACATCTTGTGAACACTCTTTGTTTTACCAAAATTGTTGCCAACACTTAGAATCAACATAGAGCAAGAGAACCGCGAGCTGAAGGAGGAAGTAGCCAGGTTGACTGCCTTGATGGAGTCATTCTTGGCCGCTCAGAGCCAGTCTTCTCCAACGCCATCAACTCCTCCCCAGAGGACGGTCATTTCTGAGATCGTAACTTCTACTGTGCCTACTGCAACTGCTCATTTTGCACCACCCATTCCAGTTGGGTTCCCCTTGGGAATGCCCGCCAACTTTGTGCCTGAGGGTTTCGCCCCTACTCTTTCTTCTCTGCCGGCATCTAGCCCGGTCATGTCCGTGCCACCTCCCGTTGTGCACACGCTACCAAGGGTCGAAGATACCATCTACCATTCTGAGCCATCTGAGGGCCCAGACGTTTATGAGAAGATGGATGATATGAAACACCAATTCCTTGAGCTTCACAAGGAACTGAAGACTTTGAGGGGGAAGGACCTCTTTGGTAAGAGTCTGCTGAGTTGTGCCTCGTGCCCAACGTGAAGATCCTTATTAAATTCAAAGTGCCTGACTTCGAGAAGTATAAAGGAAATACATGCCCTCTCAGCCATCTTGTGATGTATGCTCGCAAGATGTCAACACAAATTGATAATGATCAACTGCTCATCCACTATTTTCAGGACAGTCTGTCCGGTGCCGCTCTCCGGTGGTACATGGGTTTGGAGAGTTCGAACATCTGATCTTTCAACGATCTTGGCGAAGCCTTCGTCAAGCAATACAAGTACAATGTGGATATGGCTCCTGATAGGGACTAGTTGAGGGCAATGTCCCAGAAAGAGAAAGAGACCTTCAAAGAGTACGCTCAGAGGTGACGCGAATTGGCAGCTCAGATAGTGCCTCCCCTCGAGGAGAAAGAGATGACCAAGATCTTCTTGAAGACCTGAGTTCATTCTATTACGAAAGGATGATAGCCAATGCTCCATCAGACTTCACCGAGATGGTGAATATGGGAATGAGACTGGAGGAAGGAGTCCGTGAAGGACGTTTAACCCGAGATGAAGGCTCTTCAGCAAAGAGATATGGAAGCTTTACGAAGAAGAAGGAGGGAGAGGCACATGTTGTGTCTTCCCATGTCAAGAGAAGACCCTCTATGAAGAGGAAGGTAGCTCGCCCAATCAACAATCAGCATCAGGTGGCTCATATGGCACCTGTTTTCAGGGAAGCTCAACATTATCAACAACAACCACAAGCTCAACAATATCAGCAACAACAACAGCATCCGCAATAGCAGGCCTACCAGCCTCGAAACAATAACAACAATGCCAATGCCAGCTATGAGAGGAAAAGGGTCACCTTCGATCCAATTCCAATGACTTACGCTGAACTCTATCCATCTCTGATTGATATAAAGTTGATCACTCCGCGAGACCCTCCCACTGTACCTGTTAACCCCTAGTGGTGGTACAAGTCTGAGCTTCATTGTGTGTATCATTCTGGTGCTCCCGGACATGGAGAATTGTTATCCCCTATAGACCAAGGTACAAGACCTTGTGAGAAGTGGGATTTTGTTTTTTGAGGACGTAGGTCCGAACGTGAAGAAGAACCCATTGCCCGAGCATGGGAAGTCTGTCAATATGGTCCAGGGCTGCCCTGGCAAGTACAAAGGTCTTTGGTGGTCCTGGATTTCTCTCTTGAGATGTAGTACCAGATATTTGTGTACTTGCTCGTTGGACCTGTTGGTGTTAGAAATGTCTGTCTGTCAGCATTCATCATACATAAAGCATGCATATTGCATACTTAATAACATTCAAATATTCATGACGCATTATTTGCCATATACCTCTGATTGTTATCCCTTGTTTGAGGGTATTATGTTTCCCCAAACAGATATTGACGTCTGTAACACGGTGGGAGAACTGACTTTAGTTAAATGTTGCGGATAGCAAGAGTCGCCACCGACTTTTATTTTATCCAAAAGGAAAGGACATAAAAGAACAGGAAAGACCTTAAAAAGATTTTGAGTTCGGGGGGTAGATTATACAAAGGGAAGGTATTAGCACCCTTTATATCCATGGTTATCCATGGGCTCTTAGTTACTTAGCTCACTTTGTTTGTTTGCAAAAGTGTAGTGTGTGATTAGAAAAATTTCTTTAAGTACCTTGTAATGACCCTCGTATGGGTGTATACAAAGCCTAGTTTAGAAATTGTGAGGTGTAAAAGTAATTATGAAAAGTGTGAGCAAGTAACTATGAGATACCTACCCTAGATTAAGTCTTTCGTGTTCTCGTATATTCTTTCAATGGTAAGATTGTCCCTATTATTAAGGAATAGGTAGTCATTATCTTGGATGTGTTTAAGGGACGGGCGTAGGGTCATCGTATGGTCAATGAAGGCAACATAAGGGGTGTCTTTAGCAACTCGTAGGGACTATCATCATATTTACCGAAGGGACAAGATCATTATATCGTAGGCAACCTCGTAGGGACTTGATCTTTTAAGTTTATAGGGACTTGATGATTTTTCTGTTTGAAGGGACTTTGCTTAAGACACCCCTATTTTCGAGGGACTTGACCATTTAAAGAAGACAACCAAGAGGAATACCCTAGGAAGTACAGATGGCGATCAAAGATCGACTTACGTGTGTGAGTGTTATTTTTCAGATATTTGTCTTGAATTTAATTTTCTAAGTTCAATTATTTACAGTTAGTTTTTTGCACTCCCTAAATTACTAACCACGCAATAAATATTTACAAAAATAAAAGCAAGAAAAATAAATTCCTAAATTATTACATGGCTCTGGGACAGATACATAATAATCAGGCGAGAAAGAATAAATTTACAACCTATACATTTGTTCCTAATATTATAAATAAAACAAAATTAAAATAAGGAAAATAATGAAGCAAAAATAGAATAGATAAAAGTAAATAATAATAATAAAATAATAAATAAACAATGGTAATAAAGCAATAATAAAATAACAATAATAATAAAGTGATAATAAAAAGGTTAGAATTTTAAAAGAAATTATTTTAGGTTAAACAAGTTAGATTTTTTTAGAAGTTATTAGAAAAATATGAGTTTAAAATAAATTAGTAATAATAAAAGAATTTAAAATACATTAATGTACAAATTATAAAATAAAAGAGTTATATGAAAAATATTAAGTTAATTATTTACAAAATAAATAAAGATTATAGAAAATATCAAATTATTAGATTAATAGGTTTATTATTATTATTCAATTAGAAAAATTGTCAATTAGATTTTATTTACAAAATATATAAGGATTTATTATTATAAGTAAGTAATAAAAAAAGTTATTAAAATAGTTAGTATTTATTATTTATTTACAAAAAATATAAAGGTTATAGAAAAATATTAAATAATTAATTTAGTAGGTTTTCACGCCCTACATTACTAAACCACGCAGTTAATATAGGATCAATGGCAGGAATTTAAATGGCAGAAAAATAAAATGGCAGAAAATAAATGGCAGAAAATAAAATCCTAATTATTACAACGCTTTGGTGTAGTTACATAATATAGATGGCGAAAAGTAAAACTGAAAATATTACAAGTTAAAACTTAAAATATTACAAGGGCGAAGCAGTTACAGTGTATAAATAACATAAATATGAGCAAAAATAGGAAATAATAATAAGGTTTGTTAAGGTTTAAGAAAAGGTTTATGGTTTAGAGGAAACAACACGGTTAAAGTTTTAGGTTTGAAATTTAGAGTTTGTGGCGAAATTTTCAGGGTTTAGGAAAAATCAGGGTAGTTAGTTATGAAAAAAAAAGTGTGCAGATCTAAATATATGTATATAAAAAAAATATGAATTAAAAAAAAAACGGCGTTGCTAGCGCAAAATTGCGATCATCGCAACTGGATCGGATAACACAAATGTCACGCCTCATACACGTATATGTGAAAACGGCGTATTGACACGATCCGATTCGAAAACATAATCAAATTATAACATAAAATAGAAATATATATATATTTAACCAAACCGCATGTATCTGGAATACACAACACAGTCACACATATGAACATGCATTTGAAACACAGTAACAAATATATCAACAAAATAGATAAAGTATATATCATATATAAACTATTACCAAACTATGTGTACGATAGTATAGATCAGCCACTCTCAGTTTCTGTTTTTTGTTCTGTCCTTTTTGCCTCTCTCTATCAGTCATGCTAGTAAAAATATATAGGAACAAATTAGGTTAATGATAATGGGCCTAAGTTTATTTTGAAACCCAATATTAAATTAAAAACTGAATAAAGTTAAATAATTAAAATAGTTAAAATTAAAATAAAAACTAATTAACCTATTTATTTATTCTAGACCCAATATAAAAATAAATAGACTCAAAAAAAAAAAACAAAAGTCGGGCACCAAAATGCTCGAAAAATACAGCGTTTGGTCGGATTTTGAGATAAAAATTATGACTGTTTAAACTGCTCAGACTGATCAACATATGACCAAAAATAGTCGTAAAAATATTTTTAGCATGTCAAATTAAACCACGTGAACCGCAGATTAATGTTACCGACATTTGCAAACTTAAACTTGACATTTTTTCGTTGACTAATTTTAGGCACAGTTAAAAAGTTAATTTGACCAGTCTGTTTGTAAATTCCGAGAAATTATTCCGGCTAATATTAAGACAGAAAAAAAATGTCATGCTATGAAGATGATGCAAATGAATGTGAAAAAAAATTGGTTAGAGTTAAAATAGAGGGCAAATTTTGGGGTGCAACAGCTGCCCCTGTTCAATTTTCTGAAACCTGAGGAGTTAGATTGGCCTGTGTGCCATTCGTGACTTGGAAGGTTGAAGGGGATTGAACACAAAAGCCCAAAAATTTGCACTCGCCGGTGCGTAAAGTAACACTAATGACTGGTTGTATATGCTTAAGTGGGCTTGAAGATGCCACTTGGAAGAACTGGAGATGGGCTTATAGATGCCATCCATAATATCAGGAGGTGATAATATCTTGATGTTGATACTGGATATCAGTACTAGGTCTTCGTATAGGCCGTCTCTGAATCGTATCTAAGAACATACTTTTAATTTAAGTGTCAAAACCAAATCTTCGTGGCGATTTCTTTCTGAATTAAGTATCAGCACTAGACCTTCGTATAGATCGTCTCTAAACTGTTTTGAATTGTTGAATAGACCAGTAGAAATAAATCTTCGTGATGATTATCTCTTCTGGAAATATCCTGGATTAGGGAATAGATCTTCGTATAGACCGTTTGCCTAATATCCAAGAACAAAAGAGTGTCAGGATGAAATCTCCTGAAAATATCCTGGACTAGGGAATAGATCTTCGTATAGACCGTTTGCCTACTATCCAAGGACACCTTGAGTAATGATTAAGTATCAGCACTAGATCTTCGTATAGATCGTTTCTGACCTGTTGTGAATTGTTGATAGTATTTTATCTGTATATAACCATCCTGCAAGGAAAAGGTTAGTTTATGCAATATGTATGCATGCATGGCATGGTGCATCTAAGTAAATGTATTATGCACTTATGGATATGCCATGGTATGATGTAAATGATGTATGTATGAATCATGCGGCCTGAAGCGTCCAGATATCTTTGTATAACAACTGCTGGCTAGGGAAAATAAATCCCAATTCGTTGCTGAAGAATATGAGGAACTTGCTCCCGTCTTGTTTGATAGTATAGTATTTGTCACTTCCCGTATTCGTTCGTCGTACTTCTATTGAAGGAATAAGTTCCTGAGTATCCCGACTGAGGATAAAAGAGATGGACATAAATTCAATGGGAGACGTAATTCGAAGCATCTATAAAGATAGATTTGCTCTACTGGGGATTTGTAGTGGGGATGAACCGGCGAAGCTTCGTTGAACTACTACCCTCGTTCGTCCTTAGTAAATACTATTACTGCATTTTATGCATTTCTGGTAAACATCAATCGTATTCAAAAGCATACATACATTCAAACACAACCAATGGACGTTTTCGCTTATGTAAATAGAGTAAAAGTAAATCTGGATTCAAAGATGAAATTTTATTTATATCACAAAGTGACCTATACATAGGCAAGTTTGTACAAGGAGACAGAAATCCTAGTAAGAGGAATTCGTCGTAAATTTTTTATAAAACAAAGAAAACAGCTATGTGAAAAATGATCCTATTGAGTTTCAATTCTACTATTGTCATTATCTTCAAATATCTCATCTTCTGCTGTTGAGACAGAAACGATTGGATTGATCTTTATCTGTTTGAACTTGATTTAGGTAGCACCATCAGTTGGAGTTACATGAGTGATCCAAACGAGACATAGTCATACGCTTTAATCCCTAACTTTTGCCTGGATTGCCCTTTCAGGTTTTCAATCCACCGGGATACCCTTTTTTGCCCAAGCCGCCTTGTCAGGTTTTCGACTTGCCGGGTGTACATTTTTTTTATATATATCCCTAATTTTTGCCCAAACCCTTTTGGTTTGCCGGGATGCCCTTATTTTTGCCTAGGCCAGTCAACCTAGCGGGTCTCTTTTTACGCGTAGTATTTTTTAACTATGTCTGCGTTTACAGGCTGTGGAAAGTCTTCACCATCCATAGTAGTAAGCATCATAGCACCTCCTGAGAATACTCTTTTGACCACAAATGGTCCTTCATATGTAGGAGTCCACTTGCCCCTAGGATCACCCTGTGGTAGTATGATACGCTTGATTACCAAGTCACCAGCCTGATATACCTTTGGCTTAACCTTCTTATTGAAAGCTTTGATCATCCGTTTCTGGTACATCTGACCATGACAAACAGCTGCCAACCTCTTCTCATCAATCAAATTTATCTGGTCGAGTCGAGTCTGAATCCATTCATCCTCGTCTAAACCTGCCTCTTTCATGATTCTTAGAGAGGGAATCTGAACTTCCACTGGTAACACGGCTTCCATTCCGTAGACCAAAGAGAAAGGAGTTGCCCCTGTCAAAGTGCGCACTGAAGTGCGATAACCATGAAGAGCAAAGGGTAACATCTCATGCCAGTCTTTGTATGTTACTGTCATCTTTTGTATGATCTTCTTAATATTCTTATTAGCAGCCTCCACGGCGCCATTCATCTTTGGCCGGTACGGAGAAGAGTTATGGTGTTTTATTTTGAACTGCGTGCAGAGTTCAGCAATCATCTTGTTGTTCTTCCGGAGAGAGCAGGTTTCTCAGATGTATATTTGATAAGATCCATCTTAGAAATCAATAAAGTGGTATGATTCAACATATACTGTCTTAGTCGGCGAGCAGCCTAAGCCAAAGCATAACAAGCTTTCTCGAGCTAGGAGTATCTTGTTTCACAGTCGGTACCTTTTGCTAAGGTAGTATGTTGCATGCTCTTTTCGACCAGACTCGTCATGTTGCTCCAACACACACCCTATTGAATTTTCTAACACGGTCAAATACATGATTAGAGGTCTTCCTTCAACTGGTGGCATCAAATTTATAGGTTCTTGGAGATACTTCTTGATTTTGTCAAAAGCTTCTTGACATTCATCATTCCATATCATCTCTTGATTTTTCCAGCGAAAACCTCTACATAGTCACGTAACATCTGACTCAATCTTTCTTTGACACTGTTTTCCAAGCCTGCTCCTATTTTAACTTCTTTCTTGTCTACTTCAGTACCCAAATTTACAACCTCAATTGATTCCTCATGCGGCTGTGTAACTTTCTCTTCTTGTTGTAATAACCTAGCAAGCTCTACAGGTACTTCACAATCTTCATCCTTTCCATCTTCAGCTTGATAGATCGGATTCTCGAAATTATAATTGGCAATAGTAGAACTGTTATCAACAGGATCCAGAGTGGATGAGGATCTGCATTTTAGTGATGTGGGTGTGTGTAAGAACACATAGCTGATGAAAATAAAATAAAATAAAAACAAAGAGCCCGATATTTACGAAAACGAAACGTCCATTGATTTTTATTGAATGAAGTATGCAAATGAAATGACATCCCGAAACAAGCATACCATTGTGCCCCGGGTAAGGCACAAGGCTTAAAAATAACAACACAGTAATAGTATTTACTCCTGACTAAAGGAGATAGGAATAACGTCTTCAGTCTTCCAATTGTTGAGCCCATCACCCACAGTAGGAAAAATCCAGTTATCCAGATTGTAGTCTTCATTATAGTCACCCATAACATTGATTTGATCTTTCATGTTCCCTTGATTGGTGATACGAACAGCACGAGCACGACGAACAACCTTCTGGGACTCTGCAGTGAAACCCAAACCAAACTTGTCAGACTTGTAAGGAATGTCGGGAAGCTGACCCCAAATAGTACAACCACCTTCTTCAACCACAGCTCTAGCATCTTTGAGGGAAGCCATTGTAGGAGGTACTCTGGTAACCACATGAACTCTTTTAACCACAGGAGGAGCTTCAGTAGCGGGAACGACCCAAGGAACTACTTCAAATGTCTGGCAAGGAGTCTCAACATATTCACCTTCCACTTCAACATACTTAAATGTATTCACATGACTGACCATATATTCTTCCTCTCCATAAACAGTTACGATCTTTCCCTTCACTGGATATCTCAACTTCTGATGTATAGTGGAGGTCACAGCACCTGCCCCGTGGATCCAGGGGCGCCCAAGCAAACAAGAGTACGCAGGACGAATATCCATTACATAGAAGGTAGAATCGAAGACTTGAGAGCCTACTTTGATCGGGAGATCTATTTCTCCATGCACCACTCTTCTTGAACCATCAAAGGCTCTCACCACTATATTACTTGATCTTAACACAGCATCTTCAGGACTGAGCTTGTTCAGAACCTCTTTGGGAAGTACATTCAATGAAGAGCCATTGTCTATCAACACATGAGACAAGGTAGTGCCCCTACATTCAATGGAGATATGTAAAGCTCTGTTATGGTTTCTTTTGGCAGGAGTCAAGTCAGCATCAGAAAAACCTAACCCATTATCATAAGTCAGATGTGCAACACAATTTTCAAATTGATCCACAGAAATTTCATTTGGTACATGAGCAGTCCTTAAGAATTTGATCAAGGCTTTAGCATGAGCCTCAGAACACAGCAACAAAGACAACATGGAAATTTTGGAGGGAGTATGTCCCAACTGGTCAACAATATCATAATCACTCTTACGAATGATCTTCAGCACTTCTTCCATCTATTTAGAGAGATTTTCAGCAGTCGGTGCTTCAGCTTGCACAGGTTCAACCACAGGACCTTTGCCTCGAGCATCAGTACTTGGCTCAGAAGTGGAGGTAGTAGTTGGAGGAACTGTATTTTTTGAGGTAGCTGGAGGAGAGAAAATTCTTCCACTTCTGGTGATCTTACTAGATCCAGCAATATTATCAACATCAAGGTTATCATTAGTAACAGGTGTATCAGTCAAAGGTTCCTGCTTAACACCATGGATATAAACATCAGAACCGTGATTCCAGGGTATAGCTTTATCCGAAGTATAAGGAATAGGGCCAGGAGTGGTAATAATCATGGGAGGCACTCTAACTTCAGCAACAGTCTTCACTAGGCCTTCAGCAGTAATTTTGATAGGACCCTTGGAAGTGATCTTGACAGGGCCTTTGGAGGTAATCTTCACTGGCACTTTATCAACCATATCCACATCTTCAAACTTCTTACCTCGAGTTAGGTGTTCACACATACTTTCCACAGAAGGAGTTTTCCCAAACAATATAGTGTAATTGTCCATGAGGCGTTGAATACCATCTTTCAACTTCCAGCAGCTATCAGGTTTGTAGGCACAATAAAAACAGTCTTCGTTGCAACCTGGAAAGAATCCAGCCTGCACCAGCTTCTTCTTGATAATAGATAAGGGAGTAGTCACATCTGCTACTGAGGAAACATATGAAACTTCATCAACAGCATTAACAGTCTTCTCATGATTGGGCATGGGAGCAGTAATCACATTTGGAGTCCCAGGAGGGTCAAATTCAATCTCCCCAGCTTCAATCATATCTTGAATCTTATTTTTCAGCACCCAGCAATTGTTGGTGTCATGTCCCGGACAATTAGAATGATAGGCACATCGTGCATTAGGATTGTACCGAGGAGAGGAAGTATTAGGATTCTGAGGAGGGTCCTTCAAAGTAATGAGTTCCCCTTTCAACATGTGTTGCAAGGCTTGGGCCAGTGACATGTTGATCTTGGTGAATTGTCTTCTAGGCTTCTGTTGATTGCTCTGTGGTAGCTCTGGTGTTGCAGGAGTAGGATTAGAAATGTGAACTGCTCCTACGGATTGGTGACTTCTGTTACGGCCAGGTTGACCATACACAACATTAGACTCCTTCTTTCCACTAGGGGGCGTCTTTGCAGTGCTTGATGAAGAGGCACCCACCTGTATCTTACCACTTCTTATACCACTTTCCACATGCTCTCCAGTCATTATCAGCTCAGTGAAACCAGATGATGAGCTTCCAATGAGGTGACTATAGAAAGGACTGTTCAGCGTACTCATAAACATATCCACTAGCTCCCTGTCAGTCAGAGGAGGTTGAACTCTGCCAGCCAGGTCTCTCCATTTCTGGGCATACTCCTTGAAATTCTCCTTAGCACCCATTGACATGCTTTGTAGCTGCATGCGAGTAGGTGCTAAATCAGCATTGTATTGGTATTGCCTGTAGAAGGCCTCAGCAAGATCATTCCAATCACGGATATTGACACTCTCCAATTGATAGTACCATTCCAATTGAGCTCCAGACAAGCTCTCTTGGAAGAAATGAATCCATAACTTCTTATCAGCAGTATGTGGTTGAATCCTCCGGACATAGGATCTTAAATGCAGCTTGGGACATGAGACACCATCATACACCACAAAAGCAGGAACCTTGAAACCAATAGGTATAACCACTCCAGATATTAAACTCAGATCTTCAAAATCCAGCCCAGAAGATTTTTGTAACTCCATAGCATTCATTCTATCCACCAGCATCTTGTACTTATCTTCATTAGGATCATGATAATAATTTGCTTCAGAATCAGAATCTCCCACAGTATCATGGGGACTACCTCCCTCTTTCTCAGAATTTTCAGACTCATAATCATCAACCTGTTCCTTTGTCTTGATAGGGCCTCTGAATCTTCTTCCCAGATTGATAAGGCCTCCTGATCTTCTAGTCTTCTTCTTCTTCTTAGCCAGCAATGTCTTCAACTCATCTTGCCCCTTGGACAAGTTCAGAATCAACTCTTGGAATTGTGCATTCTGAGCCTGGAGATCTTTGACAGTCTGTTCAAGAGCCATTTCAAACTGAGGTAAACAGCGAGAAGATAAGATACCTGTTCATAAGAAACCTGTGATGCAATAATATGGTATGTAGATGCTTATGCAATGTTTTCAAGGACCGTAGGATTTAAATTTGTTTAAACCACCAAAAAGTAAACTTTTATTAGTAATAAACTTGTTTGCCCCTTGGGCTTACAAAAAATGAAATGAATACAAAAAATCAGGATATGGCATCATAAGAGTCTGAGCACGAGATCCTACCCATCTGAGATATGGTTCCATAGGAATAGTGTACTTGGGTTCCAGAGTCTTGCTGTCAACCTTGTTCAATTTACCCCATGCTCGTATGAACCTTTGACGGTAACCTTGAAGATCGTTGTCGTAGTCGAACACAATACCCTGAATAAGCATGTCATGAGGACCATCAGTCCGAGCGTAACCAAACTGACGTAGAGCTAAAGAAGGGTTGTAGGTAATGCCCCCTCTTATGCCAAGGAGTGGCACATTAGGGAACTCCCCACAACGGTCAATGATGGTAACATTCTCCATAGATCTAGAGCACCAATGAATATCTGAATGAGAAAGTGACATAATCCTCTTGGACCACCTGAACCCTTGTTCATTCTTCATCACTGATTGAGGAAGGTGAGAAATAAACCACCTAGATAATAGAGGTATGCAACACATCAGAGTTCCTCGTGCCTTCGTAGTACGGGTATGAAGAGAGTGTAAGATGTCTCCAAGTAATGTAGGCACTGGATTGCGAGTCAGAAATATGTTGATGGCGTGTACGTCTATGAACTGGTCTGGATTGGGGAACAATACTAAGCCATAAATCAATAGGGCTAAGATCTCCTTAAAAGCATCATAACTCATAGCCTTCAGGAATACTTGAGCTTTCTCCATCAATACCTTAGCAAGAATACCCTTAACTCCACTCCTTGTTTCTAGGACAATGTCTGATTTCTTTAAATGTAAGGCTGCAGCAATGACTTCAGGTTTAGGCTCTTTTTCCAAGCCTGTGAAGGGTTTCTGATCAAGAATAGGTATACCCAGAAGCTTGGAGAACTCTTCCATTGTAGGAACCAGCTGATAGTCGGGAAATGTGAAGCAATGATGTTTAGGGTCAAAGAACTGAAACAGGACACTCATCATGTCTTCATTGAACCTTGAAGTGACTAGATCCAGTAGGTGACCATGCCTCTTGATGAACTGGGAGTTTTTAGAAACTTGAGAGACCAATTCCTTAAGCTTAGGAGGTATTCCTACAAAGTTGATCCGGATAGTATTCCTACGAGCAGAAGCCATGACCTGCAACAAAGAACAAAAATAAATCCTTTGGTCCTTGAAATGGTTAGTGAAAATGCTATGCTTATGATGCATGATGATGCTATGATGTTATGCTCAATCACAAACATGTGGCACACACAAACAAGTCACACAATAGCCCTAGGTTTGAAGGCTTTCATGAGGTTTAAAGGTAAGTACCCTCCCCCGAAGTTTAATTGATTCATCCTGTCCTAAAAAAGTAACCAGGTTCTAAGGGATCTCAAAATCATTGATCCTTCACAAGGGTGGTTGTTCAGTAGGAAACTTACTTGCCAACCAAAACCCTCCAAGTTTAGGATCTCAATGAGTGTAGTATCGAGTATCAACCAACTTCAGTCTTCACCAAAGCCGGTTATCTCACTACTTTCTAAAGGCCAAGATGGGATGACTAGGGTTCTAAAAGTCAGTTAGTGTATTGACAACATATGGCAGCCTCATATTATCCTCAACTTGCTTAAGGAACATAAGCACCAACCAAGAAGTCACACTAACTATGGCCACCAGATCAACCATATCGATATACGTCGTACAGTTTCCTTGGTCTATTGCCATTTACCTAAGGTACACTAGATCCGGGTTAGGATCTTTCACACATAAGAGCACCCAACAGATAAGTATAAAGCAAACAAGGCAAACAATTTTAAAGTGATCTAATTCCTAAGGGTACCCCTCTTTTATTAAATCCCCAGTGGAGTCGCCAGTTCTGTAACACGGTGGGAGAACTGACTTTAGTTAAATGTTGCGGATAGCAAGAGTCGCCACCGACTTTTATTTTATCCAAAAGGAAAGGACATAAAAGAACAGGAAAGACCTTAAAAAGATTTTGAGTTCGGGGGGTAGGTTATACAAAGGGAAGGTATTAGCACCCTTTATATCCATAGTTATCCATGGGCTCTTAGTTACTTAGCTCACTTTGTTTGTTTGCAAAAGTGTAGTGTGTGATTAGAAAAATTTCTTTAAGTACCTTGTAATGACCCTCGTATGGGTGTATACAAAGCCTAGTTTAGAAATTGTGAGGTGTAAAAGTAATTATGAAAAGTGTGAGCAAGTAACTATGAGATACCTACCCTAGATTAAGTCTTTCGTGTTCTCGTATATTCTTTCAATGGTAAGATTGTCCCTATTATTAAGGAATAGGTAGTCATTACCTTGGATGTGTTTAAAGGACGGGCGTAGGGTCATCGTATGGTCAATGAAGGCAACATAAGGGGTGTCTTTAGCAACTCGTAGGGACTATCATCATATTTACCGAAGGGACAAGATCATTATATCGTAGGCAACCTCGTAGGGACTTGATCTTTTAAGTTTATAGGGACTTGATGATTTTTCTGTTTGAAGGGACTTTGCTTAAGACACCCCTATTTTCGAGGGACTTGACCATTTAAAGAAGGCAACCAAGAGGAATACCCTAGGAAGTACAGATGGCGATCAAAGATCGACTTACGTGTGTGAGTGTTATTTTTCAGATATTTGTCTTGAATTTAATTTTCTAAGTTCAATTATTTACAGTTAGTTTTTTGCACTCCCTAAATTACTAACCACGCAATAAATATTTACAAAAATAAAAGCAAGAAAGATAAATTCCTAAACTATTACATGGCTATGGGACAGATACATAATAATCAGGCGAGAAAGAATAAATTTACAACCTATACATTTGTTCCTAATATTATAAATAAAACAAAATTAAAATAAGGAAAATAATGAAGCAAAAATAGAATAGATAAAAGTAAATAATAATAAAATAATAAATAAACAATGGTAATAAAGCAATAATAAAATAACAATAATAATAAAGTGATAATAAAAAGGTTAGAATTTTAAAAGAAATTATTTTAGGTTAAACAAGTTAGATTTTTTTAGAAGTTATTAGAAAAATATGAGTTTAAAATAAATTAGTAATAATAAAAGAATTTAAAATACATTAATGTACAAATTATAAAATAAAAGAGTTATATGAAAAATATTAAGTTAATTATTTACAAAATAAATGAAGATTATAGAAAATATCAAATTATTAGATTAATAGGTTTATTATTATTATTCAATTAGAAAAATTGTCAATTAGATTTTATTTACAAAATATATAAGGATTTATTATTATAAGTAAGTAATAAAAAAAGTTATTAAAATAGTTAGTATTTATTATTTATTTACAAAAAATATAAAGGTTATAGAAAAATATTAAATAATTAATTTAGTAGATTTTCACGCTCTACATTACTAAACCACGCAGTTAATATAGGATCAATGGCAGGAATTTAAATGGCAGAAAAATAAATGGCAGAAAAATAAAATTGCAGAAAATAAATGGCAGAAAATAAAATCCTAATTATTACAACGCTTTGGTGTAGTTACATAATAAAGATGGCGAAAAGTAAAACTGAAAATATTACAAGTTAAAACTTAAAATATTACAAGGGCGAAGCAGTTACAGTGTATAAATAACATAAATATGAGCGAAAATAGGAAATAATAATAAGGTTTGTTAAGGTTTAAGAAAAGGTTTATGGTTTAGAGGAAACAACACGGTTAAAGTTTTAGGTTTGAAATTTAGAGTTTGTGGCGAAATTGTCAGGGTTTAGGAAAAATCAGGGTAGTTAGTTATGAAAAAAAAAAGTGTGCAGATCTAAATATATGTATATAAAAATTGCGATCATCGCAACTGGATCGGATAACACAAATGCCACGCCTCATACACGTATATGTGAAAACGGCGTATTGACACGATCCGATCCGAAAACATAATCAAATGTTATGCTATGAAGATGATGCAAATGAATGTGAAAAAAAATTGCGATCATCGCAACTGGATCGGATAACACAAATGCCATGCCTCATACACGTATATGTGAAAACGGCGTATTGACACGATCCGATCCGAAAACATAATCAAATTATAACATAAAATAGAAATATATATATATTTAACCAAACCGCATGTATCTGGAATACACAACACAGTCACACATATGAACATGTATTTGAAACACAGTAACAAATATATCAACAAAATAGATAAAGTATATATCATATATAAACTATTACCAAACTGTGTGTACGATAGTATAGATCAGCCACTCTCAGTTTCTCTTTTTTGTTCTGTCCTTTTTGCCTCTCTCTATCAGTCATGCTAGTAAATATATATAGGAACAAATTAGGTTAATGATAATGGGCCTAAGTTTATTTTGAAACCCAATATTAAATTAAAAACTGAATAAAGTTAAATAATTAAAATAGTTAAAATTAAAATAAAAACTAATTAACCTATTTATTTATTCTAGACCCAATATAAAAATAAATAGACTCAAAAAAAAAAAAAAAGTCGGGCACCAAAATGCTCGAAAAAATAAAATGAACACGTCAAAATAATCAGCGCGAAATAAATGACTCAGAAAAATACAGCGTTTGGTCGGATTTTGAGATAAAAATTATGACCGTTTAAACTGCTCAGACTGATCAACATATGACCAAAAATAGTCGTAAAAATATTTTTAGCATGTCAAATTAAACCACGTGAACCACAAATTAATGTTACCGACATTTGCAAACTTAAACTTGACATTTTTTCGTTGACTAATTTTAGGCACAGTTAAAAAGTTAATTTGACCAGTCTATTTGTAAATTCCGAGAAATTATTCCGGCTAATATTAAGACAGAAAAAAATGTTATGCTATGAAGATGATGCAAATGAATGTGAAAAAAGAATTGGTTAGAGTTAAAATAGAGGGCAAATTTTGGGGTGCAACAACGTCCGATATTCCCATGTAGAGTCGGCCCCATAAGCAGAAAGTATTTATCTTTCCTTCCATATTCCCCACTGAGTTATGTCCTCGTGGATGATGGTTGTTTTTGTTTCCTCCCAACACATACATTGGGATGGAGTTTCCCATTGAGTTATATCCTCATAGGGACAAGTTTTGTTTCAGCATGCCTATCTAGTTTGATCCTAGACTGGCCCCTTTTGGTTGCTTCTTGTACTCCCCTGTGATGCAAATGGATGATGGCTCAGTAACCAGTAATCGTTCATCTCATCCCCGGCGGAGTCTATGGTTTTCTACCCTTATACCGGTAGTTGTAAACCCTATTTTTATCCCCTTGCAGAGTTAACTATTTTGCTCATCCTAATTGATGACAATTATTTCTCCGTGGTTTTCTACCCAGTTTTTGGTAGATGTAATCCCCTCCTTGACGGTTATCTTTATTCAATATTCGATATTGATATCCCCTCATCTTTTGGATAATTGCTCTGATCAAGCAGTCTATCCCCAGCGAGTCATCTCTCGTCTACCCTTTGTTGTTGGTGGCGATTGTTTCTCCCCTGGATTGGTTATCATTATATACCTAGTTTCGGTATCCTGATGCCTTTCTTTGTCGGTCGATTCATCCTTTATTAACCCAGTAACTGGTTATGGATAATCTCCCATGCGAGTATATTATCTACGTTCCGACGGTAATAGATAATATATCTCATGCACTCTTTGGATGAAGCTTTTGTTCTTCCCCAGTCGAGTAAGATTCGTATCCCTTTTTTTGGAATCGAATGTCCATCCTATAATCGAGTTTGCTTTTGGCCCTCTTTTGGATGATGAGTGTCTTGGGAATATTCCCCAATTCACGCTTTGGTTGGTCACCTATTATATGCCCAGTAACCGGTATCCCTGGTGTTCCTTCCTCCCTGCTCCCTATTATGACTTTTTGTCCCCTGTGGAGTCACATGTTCTTGAGCTGAAGCATACCATTTGGGTCTTCCTCAGATGATTTCGGATGTTTGATATCTCTCACCTTCATACCGGTCTTAGATATCCATTCTTCCCGAGCATGTTGTTTTCTCACCCTTATACCAGTGTTCAGATCACATGTCTCTTTGAGCTTATTACCCAGTAACCGGTAATACCTCATCCCGTTGCTTCCTTAGAGGAGTTTTGTTTAGATGTTTCCCTAGCAAAGTCCCCTAGTGGATTGTCCCCATCTGAATCCGGATTTTTATCCGAAGTATCCGTTATGGATAATTTCTGTTGTATTGGCATATTCCCCAATACATGCGCCTTTGAGTCAACTCGGGTCTCTCCTTTTGGAATTTTGTTCCCCAAGCTTTGAGTCGTGCCCTGCTCACGCAATTTACTTCCTTTCTTATCCCCATAAGAGTCCCCGGAGTCTCTGTCCCATTGAGTATATTACTCATATGGATTGTCAGTTTCTCCCGATTTCTTTTCTTCTTTGTGGACACATATCTCCACCGAGTATTAGCTTTTGCATACATACATTTGCATCATGAGGTCTCTTAGGGACCAAAATTCGTCTCTCTGTTATTATTTAAGCCCATTCTACCTCGTCGAGACGAAGATTTTAACCTTCACTTCTCCGGCTAGAATGACCTTAAATAGGGGCATCTGTAAGACCCCAATTTTGGCCCTAAGATCCCTCATGGCATCATAACATTGCATTTGCAAAGCCTCAAGGATCATGAGCATCTTGGTTCCCTTTGCCTTTGGGTGGGACTTCTTGTGGGTGGTTTTAGATCACCAAGCATGCTTTAATTGTATTTTATTGCTCTTCTCATTTTGTTTACTAACCAAAAGCACAAAAATATGTCACTAACATTTCTTGTTTGTAGCTTAAACAATCACAAGGTCAAGAGCTTCAAGTAGATCCTTTGTGCAAAGATATGGTCAAGAGAAGATGAAAGCAAGCATGGTAATGGTTCCCAAAGCTCTCATCCATCAAATATGCCTCCCTAATGTCCCGATGCATCATTTTGATCAAAGCAAGTCAAAGGGTTTGAGGTCTTGTTTCTCAAGGAAGCCTTAACTCATCTGTGTACCAAGTGTGCCTTGCCCATGAAGCAATCTCAGCCCATGATCAAATACAATCAAGGGAAGTTCTTTAATTCATCATTTTATGCATATTTGAACTTATTTAGTGTCCTCAATCATCAATTCATCAAGATATGAGTTGTGGACTTGAGAAGTTAATCAGTCAATTCATCTAACTATTTTGAAATGCATTGATACCTAACTTTTTATGTGTTGGTCAAATGGAGATGATCCTAAAAGAAACAACGTTCTTAAGAACAATATGAACAACTTTCATGTTCATTAAAAATTGATTTGAATCCTGGAAGGTCATCTCCCATTCCAAGACATTATAGGTCATTTTGACTAAAACCCTAATTTTGGGTCAACTTCCCAAGAACATAACTCATTCATTTTTTATGATTTTGAGGTGGGATCAATTGCATTGTAAATCTTATTGTGTCTACTTAAAATGTTATGTTGAGAAAAAATTCATAATCTCAAAGGAAATACATGTGATAATGCAAAACATTATAGGTCACTTTGGACCAAATGCATTGAAAGGCAAAAAAGTCCAACTTCAAGTGCCCATAACTCTTTCATAAAAAACCCAAATGATGCAAAATTTAAGTCCATTGTGATTGTATTGAAAAGATATACAACTTTTATGTTAGCGGTTTTTCAATTTGAGGTTTGCATCATCAAAACAGAAGGGCTTGAACATTGGCCAAATTTGGAAATCTCACCTTTGCATGTTTTGCACCTTACACTTTAAACTCAAAATTCATTAATTTCCACACTTCAAATGGATCTTTTGCCCAACATAACATTTGTTCCTTATGTCAAGACCTTTCCAACCATTACTCATATGCTCATGTTTGGATTTGGCAAGTGGCATTTTCGAAGAGGTGAAGTTTTTCGTTCAATTATGCATAACACATCAAAACTCCATGCACAAGCCAATTCATTCCAAACTACACGTCCAAACCATCTCACATTCATTTCAGCTTGCATTTGCAATGGATTTTGGGCCTCACATACGCCTGTACAGGCCCATGCATGGAGGACCCAATTCACATGCACACGAGTTTGATCATGCATTGCATCAGCTCTTGCTATAAATACAGTTGCTTGCTTCACTTGAAAATCAACCTAATGGCGCCTGATATGCTACACAACTGAATCCATAGCCATTACCAAAGGAACTAGTTCACTTTTTTCTTAAAAGTTTCAGATCTGAAATTCAACTAAATCTGGTTGAATCTTTAGATCTAAAGTTCCTAGACCTTCATCGTTCAGTCCATTGAACTTCTGTTTTGCAAAAGGAAGCAAGGAAATTAGCTCAAATCTTCACAATCCAAAGGTATGGTTCAACTGATTTTTGCTTCGAATCTCCTTATTCCATGATCTATTTGCCTGGCCAACGTGTTTTCTGAAGTCCTCACCTGAGAGGCAAGCTAGTGGTGGCTTTAATTTTAAGCTTTAATGAACTGTAATTTTTGTACCTGTATCTTCCAGCTCGGATTTCTTATTCTATAGAAAGTTTGAGTGCAATTCAAGGTTATAGGGGTGATGTACATCACCCCAGCTTCATTTTGATATAAGGATCGTGTGGTTTGGTTGAGGTTTTAAAACCTGCAACAGGTGGCCGGATTTTGGCTTGTCACCGGAGAAGACGGTGGTTTCCACCACCGTCCACACGTGGATGGCCTCATGGCCCTTGGATCCATTGACCACGATCTAATCCTGGCCTTTACTTCATATTACTTATTTTAATTCCTTGTGTTTCGCTTTGACTTGGACGTATGGTGGAAGCGCGCTTCTGGAGCGTTTGATCAGCCACGTCAATTAATGAGGCTTGATCAGACGCTCCTTGTTTTTTTTTGATTTTCTTAGTTTCTGTTTTAATTTCTTTTATTTCTTTTATTTTCAAAAATTCATAACTTCTTAAATTTTAATCCAAAAAATATGGGACCAATTGCATTCTTCTCCATTTTAATTCTAGTTTTTAAAAATGATTTTTAATATTTTTTATTTTGTCATTTCATATTTTTTGTGAATTTCCTCTTTTCTGGTTATTTTTAATTCATTTTAAATAGTTTTTGATATTCAAAAAATACAAAAATATTTTCCTAACCTATTTGAATGATGATGGATATATGAAAAATATTCTCATCAATTTTTTAATTGATTTGAGATTTATTTGAGATTTTAGTTCAATTAGGTTATTTTTATTCATTTTTAATTGATTAAAAATAGTTTCTGACTTTTAAAAATGCTGAAATTTTTTGTCAAACTTTGTTTGACCTTGTTGAACTTAGGATAAATCACTTGGACTTTTCAAAGTTGGTTTGAAGTGATTTTGAAGTTTGACCTTTCTTTTATTTTTTAATTCAAGTTTATTTTGATATTAAAAATGCCAAAAATATTTTGTTCATTTCTTGACTTCCAATCTTCATCTCACTTCTGTTTTTGAGTGTTTGACCATGATCCTCAATATCATTGGTCAACATTTGTAGATTGGTATAGGCCATTTCATTTAATGCACTTTATTCTTTTTATTTTCATTTCCATTTCCGTTATTCATCTCCTTCTTCTTCTTCTTTTTTTTCTTTTTGATCAATGAGTTAAAGGTTGATAAGTTAGCATTGATTAGGGAGACTTAATCTTCCTTGATTCAAATCTAATTCATCTTGATCAATTGATCAAGTGAATGGCTTTGCATTAAGGATAGGTTGTTTCCTAAATCATGCAAAGGACTTAAACCAATACAAGATCAATTCTCTTTTTCTTTTGGCATGGCAAGTTGTTGGAACTTGGTTCACTAATCAAGACTTCTAACTTATGTTGTTGCCTACATTATTATTGACCGACCTCAGATAGTTGTGACTTCTACATAAGTCCAATTACGATTGCTTAACATAGCGCTAAATTTGCCTTATGGCACACTGACTACTAACCACTAACCATTAACATTTATTTTTTGCACTTTACATTTATGCAATTTATCATTCTTGTACATATTATTCATTTGCTTTTTCCTTTGCTCATTGGAGCACATGTTTATATTAATGCCATTTGCCTTTTGCTCACTTGAGCCTATAATTGTGTATATATCTTTTGTGCTTGTGTTTGTCTGTTTGTTGTGAACCAAATGCAAAGAATTGGAAAAAATGGACTTAGACTTTAGGACTTTACCCAAGCTATTGGAGTTTGAAGAGCAACTAGGCCTCATGCCTTTAGAGTGCTTAAATGTCAAAGAGCAACTAGGCCTCATGCATTTAGAATGCTTAAAGCTTAAGGATGAACATTGAAAGGGCCATATTCTAAACTCCCTCTTGTCCATTCTTTGATTGTTAATGGAACATTTTGATGTGTGTGCTTTTTTGTGCTAGGGATCCCAACATTGAGCCAAATTGAGGAACCATTACCATGAGCCTCTAAGAGAGAGAGATCCAAGATGCCTTGAGGATTTTTTCCAAGAATTCATTGATTGTTAATTGCTTGAGTTATGCTTATGTGATTGCTTATTCCAAAGGATGGGAGATACTTGGATCATCAATATGATCTCAAGAGAGGAGCTCCTTTTGTGGTTTTGTTTCTTATTCCTTACCTCTTGTATGCTTAGGACCTTGGCCATTCTTCTTCTTCTCTCCACTCTAACCCAAGCCAAAACTTTTGTGCAAACATTTAACATTTGTTTTCAACATTAGAAACCTAAGCCTTATGCTTTTGATTTTCAAATTCTCTTTTCATAATACTTATTTGAATTGAATCTTTAAGTCAACTTTGACCATATTGTAAATTCTTTTCATTGGTAAATATAACCCATTCAAATGTCTTTTTGTGGTTTCAATGGCCACTTCCTTAATCAAACTTTTTCCATAACCTTTAGCTATTAGGTTTGAGTTATCCTTGAGGTAGATGTAATACTCACTTTTATCCTTAGTGATGGACAATGAGTCTTCCATGCTTATTATAGGGTTAACCCCTCACTAGCATGTTGAAGCTATCCTCACATGGTGGATTTGTGGTTTTAGGTTGAGTTTTCTCCCTTGGATAACAAAAGACCTTAAGGCTTTTGGACCAATCAATTCACCAACTAATTTTAAGATTTTTACCCCGAACTACGAGGTTTTGATCCTAATCTTTTTAAGATGGTACGTAGGCAATGGGTCCATCCATTCAAACAAAAAATGTAAATAACTTGTATATTCTTTTTCTCATCTCTTCAATCATGTTTGCACAAACAAATTTTCACAAAATACCAACCTTACAATAAATATGAAAAGGGCTCCCTAGGAGTACCTAGGATGTTTTGGGTGCTTAAAACCTTCTCATTGCATAACCAACCCCCTTACCCAGATCTCTCACATTTTTACTAGTTTTTGATTCGATAAAACTTTTAGGTTTTTGTTCGCTTTCTAACCATTCCTTTGGATAAATAGAAGTGCAGTGGCGACTCGACTTGTATGACTTACCTTGGATTTAGCCAATATCTCTAATGGTAACGAATACCCCGCTACAATATCCACTGTATTCTTGGCTTCGGTTGAAAATGACGAATCAGAGTTGATTGACTTGCTCAAGAATATCTTCAAGACTGAAGGTCAATCGAATACAGTTACTTGCCATAATCCCTAATTTTTGCATAAATTACCCCAAGGCGGGGTATTCAATCTATCGGGATAAATTTTCTATTTTATGTCTCTAATTTTTGCCTGGATCGCCCTTTCGAGTTTTCAACTTAGCGAGCTATTCTTTTCTTTTTAGGCGAAGTATTTCTTGACCGCATCGACATTCACAGGACGAGTGAACTCTTCATTATCCATAGTTGTAAGAATCAAAGCACCGCCTAAAAGGGTCTTTTAACAACATATGGGCCTTCATAATTAGGAGTCCATTTTCCCCTAGAATATGGTTTGAAAGATAGAATCTTCTTGAGCACAAGGTCACCTTCTTTGAATACACGGGGCTTGACCTTCTTATCAAAAGCTTTCTTCATTCTCTGCTGGTACAACTGACCATGACACATGACAGTCAGCCTCTTCTCTTCAATTAAATTCAACTGGTCATATCTGGTCTGACACCATTCAGCCTCAGTCAACTTGGCTTCCATCAAAACACGCAATGATGGGACCTCAACCTCCACTGGGAGCACAACTTCCATGCCATAAACAAGTGAGAAAGGGGTTTCCCCTGTTGAATTGCAGATGGATGTACGGTATCCATGCAAAGCAAATGGGAGCCTTTCATGCCAATCTTTGTATGTCACAACCATTTTCTGAATTATCTTCTTAATATTCTTATTTGTAGCTTCAACAACCCTATTCATCTTAGGTCTGTAGGGAGAAGAACCATGATGTGCAATCTGTAAGAACAATTTTAGTTCTACAATGTATCTCTAAGATTTTGATGATAACAAAGGATGAAACAAAAATAGTACCCTAACGATTTTTTTCTAAGTATACATGACTCTAATGAAAACAATCAGATAGACTTTCACCAGATACAGAATCAAGTTCTAAGATACCTATTAGAAGACACGCAAGTAGAGGCTCTGACCCTGATCAACGCAAGCGCAAGATAAACGAAAGACATCTGACACTTTGAAGTGGAAGAATGACTCTAGAATCTGAAGACGTACGCTCTGATGAAATCAAGTAAAGAGTAACTTTGAAGACAGTCAGCAACAAGCATCTTCTGAAGTTGCAATCGCTTAATGAAGGCTCTGACATTAGGATCCTCTGATCCAAAAAGCTTATCCTTGAAGAAACTCGCTTATGGAAAGAAGCTATTTTAGGAAGGATCTTATGGCGCTCCAAATATTGCTTTGGAAAGAACACAAAGATTAATGACATTAATCATCCATCATTGGCCAAGATTCTGACTTTAACATCATTCAACGGTCCTCTTATCCTCCTATATAAAGGATGGAACACCACCAAAGAAGGCACCTGAAACACTCGAGATTACAATACTTCCACTATTCATTCTCTCACGAGTTATTGCTCTAACGTGTGAATATTCCTTGCTCTTACCTTGTGTAATTTTTGCTTATTTTAGAAGCACTATTCATTACTGTAATCATACTATATTACTAAGAAATTTCCTCAAGTGACTTGTGAAGTCTGTAAACTTGAGAGGGCTAAGGGATCTCTATTCTCTTAGACGATTGGTTGTGAAATCTTTCAACATTAGTGGATTAAGTCCTTTTTGAAGGAGAAATCACCTTGGCCGGGTGGACTGGAGTAGCTTTGAATTTCAAGCGAACTAGTATAAAATTATATGTTGAATTCTTTTGTTTCTGCGTGTGTCTGATTTCTAAAAGGTTTTTATTCTCTTAAAACAATTCAAACCCCCTTTCTTGTTTTTCTCTACCTTTAATTGGTATCAAAGCTTCTGCTCTGTTATTGATTTTCTAATCAAACACTTAACAGTGTAGAGAGATCCAGCGTGAGAAAAACACTATGGCCAACACTAACGAAAGAGATAGTTACAATGCTAAACCTCCAATCTTTGATGGAGAAAAATTTGATTACTGGAAAGATAGAATTGAAAGTTTATTTTTGGGCTATGATGCTGATCTGTGGGACATAGTTACTATTGGCTACATACCTTCTATATCTAACACTGGTGTTACCATTGTGAGAAACAAGATGACAAATGATCAGAAGCGCGACTTCAAAAACCATCACAAAGCCATAACAATACTACTTAATGTCATTTCCTACAATGAATATGAAAAGATCACCAACAGGGAAACAACTAAATAAATACTTGACTCCCTGAGGATGACTCACGAAGGAAATTCACAAGTCAAAAAGGCAAAGGCTTTGGCTCTAATTCAGAAGTATGAAGCTTTCAAGATGGATGACGATGAAGCTATAGAGGTAATGTTTTCTAGATTTCAAACTTTAATTGCATGACTCAAGGTTCTGGACAAAGGCTACACAACTGCAGATCATGTCAAAAAGATATTCAGAACCTTGCCAAAGATGTGGAGACCCATGGTCACAACATTAAAATTGTCAAAGGATCTTAACAATATCAGCCTTGAAGAACTTGTTAGTTCACTCAGAAGTCACAAGATAGAACTTGAGGAAGATGAGCCTCAAAAGAAGATCAAATCTATAACACTAAAGTCCAAATCTGAAAGACGCAAACCAGAAAGGAACAAAGCCTTTGAAGCTGAAGAGGAAGACAATGACGACTCTGAAAAGGAAGACTCTGACGATGAAGAAGAGTTATCCCTTTTGACCAAAAGAGTAAAACAACTCTGGAGAAAAAGGAATAATAACTTCAGAAGACCAAGACCCAAGGGAGATCGCTCAGAATCAACTTCCAGAGGCAAATCAAACAAAGAGGTAACATGATATGAATGTAAGGAAACAAGTCATTACAGAAACAAATGCCCAAAGCTGAAGAAAGAAAGATTCAGAAGAGAAAGTTTCAAGAAAAGCTCCTTCAAAACCAAGAAGGCGATGATGGCCACCTGGGACGACAGTGGATCTGATTCCACTAAATCAGACTCTAAAGAACAGGCAAACGTTGCATTCATGGCTACCACCTCTAGAAACACATCAGATGAAGAATCTGATCCTGAAGAGGTATTTTCTGATCTTTCTCGCTCTGACCTTGAATCATGCCTTTATGAATCTCTGAACTCATATCAGACACTTATACAAAAATTTAAAGCACTAAAAAGGGTTCTTGAAGGAACCATCAAAGAATGCGATAAGCTTGAGATGACAATTTCAGAACTAAAATATGAAAATCTAACTCTGACAAAAGAAAGAGACTCCACAAATAAACAATGTTTAAAACTTGAAGAAGCTTTATCTCAAGCCCCACAAACTTCGAACGCAATGATATATAAATATGCAAAATCTTTTCAAAAGTTTCTGAAAAATGGGATAGAAAGAAGTAGAATGGCATCAATGATTTATGGAGTCAGTCAGAATAATAAAAGAGGAATAGGGTATGATCCTAGTGAAGATAAATCTTCCACAGATGACAAACCTAAATCTCCTTCTTCTTATCACTACACACATGCAGAAGCACAACGTTTTGATAATGCTAGAAAACCCAAAGTTCTAAGAAACTCTAGGAAAACTAATCACAAAGGACCCAAAAGATTCTGGGTACCAAAGGATAACATTGTTTATGTTACAGATATCTTATGCAGCAGAGTTAAGACACCAATCATGGTACCTGGCCTCTGGATGCTCACGACACATGACGGGAAGAAAGTATATGTTCCAAAGCCTGGAACTTAAAGATGCTGGTTTTGTAGGTTTCAGAGGAAATCAGAAAGGAAGAATAAGAGGGTCCAGAACTATTGGTAATGGATCTCTTCCCTCTATATCTGATGTTCTCTACGTAGAAGGATTAATGCATAAATTGTTATCAATAAGCTAATTAAGTGATAACCATTATGATGTAATCTTCAATCAAAAAACATGTAAAGTAATTAATCAGAATAATGGAACTGTTCTATTCACTGGCAAGAGGAAAAACAACATTTACAAAATAAATCTTTCAGATCGAAAAGATCAAAATGTAAAATGTTTGATATCTGTTCACGAAGAGCAACGGGTATGGCATAGACGCTTGGGCCACATTAGCATGAGAAAACTTTCTCAGCTAAACAAACTCGAGTTAGTCATAGGTCTACCTAAGCTGAAGTTTTCTTCGGAAGCTCTGTGTGAGGCATGTCAGAAAGGAAATTTTTCTAAAACATCTTTAAAAAAGAAAAATGTTGTTTCCACCTCTAAGCCTCCGGAACTTCTTCACATTGACCTTTTTGGGCCTGTTAAGACAACGTTAGTCAATGGAAAGAAGTATGGACTGGTCATTCTTGATGACTTTAGTCGCTGGACATGGGTAAAATTCCTAAAGCACAAGAGTGAGTCTCACTCTGTATTCACTAGCTTCTGTTCTAAAGTGCAAAATGAATTTAAGTCTAAAATTATCAGAATCAAAAGTGATCATGGTGGCGAATTCAAAAATAAGTTCTTTGAAGAACTGTTTGATTCTAATGGAATATCCTATTATTTCTTCTGCCCTAGAACTCCACAACAAAATGGAGTTGTAGAGAGGAAGAATAGGAAACTCCAAGAAATGGCCAGAACCATGATCAACGAAACAAATGTGGCTAAGCACTTTTGGGCTGAAGTAGTAAATACAACGTGCTATATTCAGAATAGAATCTTTCTAAGACCTATTATGGAGAAGACTCCCTATGAACTGTGTAAGGGAAGAAAACCCAACATTTCTTACTTCCATCCTTTTAGTTGCTCATGCTTTATTCTTAATACTAAAGAACATCTTAACAAGTTTGATTTAAAAGCACAAAAAGGTATTATGTAAGGATACTCAAAACGCTCTAAAGGCTACAGAGTATACAACACTGAAACCAAAATTGTGGAAGAATCAATACATGTTAGATTTAAAGATAAGCTTGACCCTGAAAAGTCAAAGCTAATTAAGAAACTCACAAATCTGGAGATAACTCTTGCAGGCTTTGACGAAAAGACTAAAGCATTAGAAGAAACTGAGAAACAAAGTCCAGTTGCAACTAAAATTTCAACTATTCAGAAAAGATCAAGAAATCGCCCTAATATCTCTGAACATTTGATTCTGGGAAACAAGGATGAACCTGTCAGAACCAGGTCAACATTCAAAGTATCTGAAGAAACTCTTATGGGATTAGTATCTCTGATCGAGTCTACTTTCTGTGATGAGGCACTTCAAGACAATGACTGGTTTCTGGCAATGAAAGAAGAATTGGATCAAATCTCAAAGAATGATGTTTGGGATCTTGTCCCAAAGCCTAAAGGAACTCATATTATTGGAACAAGATGGGTATTCAGAAACAAACTGAACGAAAAAGGAGAAGTAGTCAGAAACAAAGCACGACTGGTGGCACAAGGTTACAGTCAACATGAAGGCATTGACTACAATGAAACCTTTGCTCCAGTCGCCAGGTTAGAATCTATTCGCTTACTTGTTTCTTTTGTTGTAAATCATTCCATCAAATTATATCAGATGGATGTCAAGAGCGCATTTCTTAATGGTTATATATCAGAAGAAGTGTATGTTCATCAACCTCCAGGTTTTGAAAATTCTAAATGTCCAGAGCATGTTTTTAAACTGAAAAAATCATTGTATGGTCTAAAACAGGCTCCTAGAGCTTGGTATGAAAGACTAAGCAACTTTCTCCTGGAACATGGATTTATTAGAGGAAAGGTTGACTCCTCACTCTTCTGTAAAAACATTAGAAATGATCTGATGATATGCTAGATATATATTGATGACATTATTTTTGGTTCAGCTAACCCCTATGTGTGTCAAGAATTCTCTAAGCTGATGCAGGAAGAATTTGAGACGAGCTTAGTGTAAGAACTAAAGTTCTTTCTGGGAATTCAAATCAATCAAGCTTCAGAAGCTACTTATGTATATCAAATTAAATACATAAAAGACATTCTGAAGAAATTCGAAATGGTAGAATGCAAACCTACCAAGACACCAATGCATCCAACCTGCATTCTGGAGAAAGAAGAAGTTAGCCAGAAGGTTTGTTAGAAGCTCTATTGTGGTATGATAGGCTCTCTTATCTATCTGACAGCTACACGTTCTGACATTCTTTTTAGTGTATGTCTTTGTGCCATATTCCAATCATATCATAGGGAATCTCACTTAACAGTTGTTAAAAGAATCCTAAAGTATCTGAAAGGAACCCCTAACCTTGGCTTGATGTATGAGAAAACATCAGAGTATAGGCTCTCTGGTTATTATGATGCAGATTATGCAGGGGACAAAATGAAATGTAAAAGTACATATGGGAACTGTCAGTTCTTGGGAAACAATCTCATATTGTGGGCCAGCAAAAGACATTCAACCATTTCCCTGTCTAGTGCAGAAGCAGAATATATATCAGCTTCACTTTGCACTACTCAGATGCTCTGGATGAAAAATAAACTAGAAGACCTTCATATCTTTGAGAGTAACGTTTCTATCTTCTGTGATAATACTGTTTCCATATGTTTAAGTAAGAACCCTATCTTACATTCCAGAGCTAAGCACATAGAAATAAAACATCATTTCATCAGAGACTATGTTCAGAAAGGGGTAGTATCCTTAAAACTTATTGATACAGACCATCAATGGGCTGATATTTTCACTAAACCCCTCGCTGAAGACATATTATATTTTATTCTGAAACATTTAAGAATTGAAATTTACCCAGAATAAACCAAATGTGCTTCTCTGAAATAGCAAAATAAGGCTCTGAAATAAACATCGGGTATCTGGATCTGACTCTGATACTTCTACCAGTTAGGAGTTATCTAAATAAAAAATCCTCAGGATTCAATCTTTTGGTATTCTTGAAGATCAGATAGATTAACACGTGGGGTATCATGCGTCTGACTTAGGATCTTCTAGACAGTTGTTTAGCAGAAATCAAGAGACAGACCCTTGAGATCTCCTCGAGCAGTGTGCTGATTTGGGGATTAGACCTCCATCATGGGCTGTAATCATTTCTCCCCTAAGCATGTAAACTTGGATAATGTGCATCATAAATTTCATAACTTCTCAACTGCCTCTAACGTTGTCATTTTGCATGCATTTCATTGGGTATTTCTACTTTTTACTCATCATAATCTCACATTTTTACACTCACGCCCTACACAAACCCTCTCTCTCTCAGTTCATCATCTTCATCAGTTCTTCATCATCTTCAAGCAAGTTCTTCATCCTTCAAACTAGTCCAACAAATTTCTTCATGTATGCCCAACAACAATCCGTCTACAACTATTCTCAGCAGATGGAATCAACCGATCAAACACCCATTTCTACTCAACAAACAACTGCAACTACTGGTGTCGTTTCTACCCCAATCTACAAAGAACCACAAATTCTAGACCGTGAACCTCACATTCATCTTGCCACGCCCTTTGACAAGCTTGAGGTACTGTACGAATCTCTGGTATACTTCGACAACATGAAGCGCAATGGCATAGACATCACTGAGGAACTTAGAATGCAATGGTGGGAAACCTACTTCTAGAGACTCTACGGTCATGTGTACACCTATCTGATAAAGGAGTTCTGGCGCTTCGCAGACTCAGATGATCACTATATCGTCTCTCACATTCTGGGAGTCAAAATTGTCATCACTGAGAAATCAATAGACTCCCTTCTGAACATGGAAAAGACGGGGGGAAGAAGAATCTACAACATCAATCCTAGGGCAAAGTACTTGTCCCAGGAAATAGCCCCTACCATCTTTCAACAGAACGTTGAAGGGAAACACTCCAAGAACAAAGAACTTCATCAGAATCTCCGTGTCTGGCTGAAGATCATCCTGGGCATCATCCACCACCGCCCTGCATCAAACTCTTCTGACTACATCAACATGGATCTGAAGTGCACCCTCTACTGCATTCACAAAGGGCTGAAATTGAACCTGCCAGCGCTGCTCTTCAAGTATCTCAGAGATTCTGTCAAGGATACCAGAAACAATATGAATCCCAAAACCTACATTCCTCTAGGAAGACTTATCTCAGATGTTATGATCGAGAGTGGGCTGGTGGATCACCTGATCCGTCACAACCTGATGGAAGATGTCACTGTTGGCATTGGAAGACCTCTAAATGCTCAGAATCTGAAGAGTATGGGGGTGATTGAGCAAGTCAGAACTAAACCAACTCTAGACACTTCCTCGGAAGCACTCAAGGATCAGAGGAAGATTCCCAACGGTCTCTACCTTTTCTCCAAGATTGACCCTCCAGAAGTGGTGGCTCACTATCTGAATAACCTTGCAAGCCAAGGGGTGGATATTTCTGAGTTCTCTGTTGCTTGGCTGCCTGAGCATCTACCAAACTTGATGAAGAGGATGGGAGAGACTTCTGAAAAGTCAAAGAGGGCCAGAAAGTCTAAATTGGGAGAAACTTTTGGGTCAAGACCTCCAGTCCCTCTAGATGATTCTCCAAGTAAGTCTCTGTCTCCCTCTCGCTCTGTTAAATTAAAGCCAATTTCTTCCTCTCTTCCCCAAACCACTCCCATCTACACCCAATCACAAACACCACCCTCCACCAGCAGATCCTCTAACCCGCCATCTCTGAAATTTAATCTCGCAACCACTACCCTACCCGTTTCTGAAGCTGAAATGCTGAACGAAACCACCTCACCATCATCTTCCACACCTTCATCCCTACCATACTACATTCTCTCATTAGACAACGAACCATTTGACCCCCAATCCCCCACACTAACTCAACTTCAGGCACGTGCTCTGGCCTCACAACAACCACCACAACCTGAACTGAAGTCACATCTTCACCCTCTGAACATCAACCTAATCCACCACCTAAACAAACAATACAACCTCCCTCTGATATTCCCCCGCTACCAACCTCTGAAGACATCATTATCCCTACTCAAAATCCCGCTGACACCAACCCAACACCTCCATCCTCCCCATCCTCTAATCCTAAACCAGAAACTACCTTCCACCCACTAGAAGAAGCAATAACTTTATTTGTAGAATCTTTAGTGGAGAAGATCAAGTCTCTGTCTATCAACTCTGGCATCAGTGATGATCCCTCTACAGTGAGGATCCACTAGAACAGAGTTATCAGATGGATGACCTCTGAAGCCTTCAAACTTAAAGGCCTCTCTGATCAAGTTCACAACGACTTTATCAGAGATGCTGAAGTAAGGCTACAGGCTCGCTTGGTCAGAGAGGCTGAGGAAAAGGCCAGGAAGAAGTAGAAGAGAAAGCTCGCTTGGAAGAAGAGAAATGAATCAGAGAAGCTAAAGAGAAGGCTGATGCTGAAGCTGCTGCTATTGTGGCTGCTGCTGAGGCTAAGGCAAAAGCAAAAGCCGAAGCTGAAGAGGCAACATGCATTGCTGCAGAGGAAGCTGCAAAGGCCAGTGCTGATGCTCTAACTCAGGGGGGGGGGGGGAAATCTAACTCTGGTTTTTCCCCTTTGGTATTGAAAACTCTAGAGGAACTACCAAAGGAACAACAAGTTGTAAGAGCAAGGTTGGATCACCAGGACTCCGTCAACAACAACATTTAGAACCTGTTGAATCAACTGCTCCAAGGGATGCCTCTGCCTCCAAACCCTTAGGCACTTAGGCTATATGTTTTGATGTTTTCTTCTGATGTTTTGCTTCTTATGCTTTCTGATATATTCTTTCATTGCTGCCTATCTGTACAAGTTTTTCTCTTATATATGAATATTTGTTTCTTGCCATACTTTCTATGTCTGTTTGAGTCTGACAAAAAGGGGGAGAACTAAAACAGCTCTGATGAAAATACATATCTAAACCTCTTAAATACACTATGAACATTAATGATTTATGAGAACTAAAGTTATGCAGGATAATAACTAAGGTACAAACCAACTACCATACAAGGAAGGTCTGGTAAGAACTTCTGAGAAATATGATGATTTAACTCAGGGGGAGTCCCCTGTTCTTATCTGATTCTGAGATACTATTCACTGTTCCCTCATCACTCTAACTTGTTTTGTCATCATCTAAAAGGGGGAGATTGTAAGAACAATTTTAGTTCTATAATGTATCTCTAAGATTTTGATTATAACAAAGGATGAAACAAAAATGGTACCCTAACGAAAATTTTCTAAGTATACATGACTCTAATCAAAACAGTCAGATAAACTCTCATCAGATACAGAATCAAGTTCTAAGATACCAATTAGAAGACACGCAAGCAGAGGCTCTGACCTTGATCAACGCAAGCGCAAGATAAACGAAAGACATCAGACACTCTGAAGTGGAAGAATGACTCTAGAATATGAAGACATACGCTCTGATGAAATCAAGTAAAGAGTAGCTCTGAAGAAAATCAGCAACGAGCATCTTCTGAAGTTGTAATCGCTTAATGAAGGCTCTGAAATTAGGATCCTCTGATTCAGAAATCTTATCCTTGAAGAAACTCACTTATGGAAAGAAGCTATTTTAGGAAGGATGTTATGGCGCTCCAAATATTGCTTTGGAAAGAACATAGAGATTAATGACATTAATCATCCATCATTGCCCAAGATTCTGACTTTAACAATATTCAACAGTCCTCTTATCCTCCTATATAAAGGATGGAATGCCACCAAAGAATACACCTGAAACACTCGAGATTACAATACTTACACCATTCATTCTCTCACGAGTTGCTGCTCTAACGTGTGAATATTCCTTGCTCTACCTTATGTAATTTCTACTTATTTTAGAAGTACAATTTATTACTGTAATCATGCTATATTGCTAAGAAATTTCCTCAAGTGACTTGTGAAGTCTGTAAACATGAGAGGGCTAAGGGATCTCTATTCTCTTAGATGATTGGTTGTGAAATCTTTCATGATTATTGGATTAAGTCCTTTTTGAAGGCGAAATCACCTTGGCCGGGTGGACTGGAGTAGCTTTGAATTTCAAACAAACCAGTATAAAATTCTGTGTTGAATTCTTTTGTTTCTGCGTGTGTCTGATTTCCAAAAAGTGTTTATTCTCTTAAACTAATTCAAACCCCCCTTTCTTGTTTTTCTCTATCTTCACAGTCTTGAAGTCTTTGTAAAGAGCTTCCACCATATTATTGTTCTAGGTAGATCCATTATCAGTAATGATCTTACTTGGCACACCATACCGGCATATAATCTGAAATCTTGATAAACCTTACAAGAACTTGCTTTGTTACATTTGCATACGATGCCATTTCAACCCACTTTATGAAGTAATCAATAGCCACCAGAATGAAACGATGTTCGTTCGAAGCTTTAGGATCAATCACTCTAATCGTATCAATTCCCCACATTGAGAAGGGCCACGGAGAGGAAATGACATTTAACAGTGTCGGAGGAACATGAATCTTATCTGCATAAATTTGGCATTTGTGGCATTTCTTCACAAACTTGCAACAGTCAGAATCCATTGTCAGCCAACAGTAACCTGCTCTCAACATCTTCTTATCCGTAGCATGTCCATTGGAATGGGTACCAAAGAAGCCTTCATGGACTTCAGTCATTAATAAGTCTGTTTCGTGTCTATCCATGCATCTGATCAGAACCATATTGAAGTTTATCTTGTAAAGCATATCACCATTCAGGTAGAAGTTGCCAGCTAATCTCTTCAAAGTTTTCTTATCTTTCAAAGATTCCCCATGTGGGTAAATCTGACTTTGGAGGAAACACTTGATATCAAAATACCATGACTTCTCATCTTTGACTTCTTCAACAGCAAACACATGAGTTGGCCTATCAAGACGCATCACAGTAAAATTAGGAACTTCATTCTAAAACTTCACTACAATCATTGAAGTCAACGTTGCAAGAGCATCTGCCATCCGGTTTTCATCTCGAGGGATATGATGAAATTCAACCTTTGTAAAGAAAGTTGAAATTCTCCTCGCATAATCTCTATATGGTATCAAACCGGGTTGATTTATCTCCCATTCACCTTTGATCTGATTCACAACCAAAGTTTAATCTCCATAGACGTCCAAATACTTGATTCTGAGATCAATGGCCTTTTCAAGCCCCATAATGCAAGCTTCATACTCAACCATATTATATGTACACTTGAAAGTCAATCTAGCTGTAAGCGGAAAATGAGTGCCTTGAGGAGTAATAATCACTGGACCAATGTCATTACCATACTGATTAACATCTCCATCAACTACCATGCCCCAACAGGGACCAGGTTCTGGTCCTTCTTCAAGCAATGGTTCGTCACAATCTTTCATTTTCAAGTACAAGATCTCTTCATCAGGAAAATCATACTGCACTGACTGGTAATCTTCAATCGGTTGGTAAGCCAAATGGTCAGCCAAGACACTACCTTTAATTACTTTTTGAGATCGGTATTCGATATCATACTCAGATAACAACATTTGCCAAAGGGCAATCCTCCCAGTTAAAGCAGACTTTTCAAAAATATACTTGACTGGATCCATTTTGGATATCAACCAAGTAGTATGATTCAACATATACTGGCGTAGACGCTTAGCAGCCCAAGCCAATATGCAACAAGTATTTTCAAGCATAGAATACTGAGTCTCACAGTCGGTGAATTTCTTACTGAAGTAGTAAATCGCGTACTCTTTCTTTCCAGTTTCATCTTACTGACCTAGAACACAACCCATACTTTCTTCAAGCACAGTCAAATACATTATCAACGGTCTTCCTTCAACAGGCAGAGACAGAATCGGACGCTCAAGCAGATACTCTTTGATACTGTCAAACGCTTTTTGGCAATCTTCGGTCCAATCACAAGACTGATCTTTCTGAAGAAGCTTGAATATAGGTGCACACATGGCAATCATGTGCGATATGAATCTTGAGATATAATTCAAGCGACCGAGAAAACCTCTGACTTGCTTCTCAATTTTGGGCGTGGTCATTTCTTGTTTTGCTTTGACCTTGGCAGGATCAACCTCAATACCTTTCTTGCTGACAATAAAGCCCAACAACTTACCAGAACGAACACCAAATGTACACTTATTGGGATTCAAGCGGAGTTTGTATTTCCTCAAACGCTGGAATAGCTTCAACAAATGCTCAACATGTTCTTCTTCATCACTCAATTTAGCAATCATATCATCGACATATACTTCAATCTCTTTATGCATCATATCATGGAAAAGGGTGGTAATTGCTCTCTGGTATGTTGCACCAGCATTATTTAAACCGAAAGGCATCACTCTATAACAGAATGTTCCCCATGTCTTCGGGTGCCATCTTGATCTGATTATAACCGAAAAATTTGTCCATAAATGAAAAGACTTTGAATTTAGCTGCATTATCAACCAACATATCAATGGTGGTAGAGGGAAATCATATTTCGGACTAGCTTTATTCAAATCTCTATAATCGACACGCATGTGGACTTTTCCATCCTTCTTCGGAACATGCACAATATTGGCCACCCATTACGGATATTCAGCGGTAACAAGAAAACCGACATCAATCTGCTTCTGCGCTTCCTCTTTGATCTTAACTGCAATATCAGGATGAGTGCTCCTCAACTTCTGCTTGACTGGCGGGCACTCTGGCTTCAACGGAAATCTATGCTCCACAATATCAGAATCCAAACCAGGCATGTTGATCGCTCGACTGTGTGAGTCGAGAATGGGGTACAAACTGCAAGTGCACAGTTCTATCGCGTAGTTTTAAAAGATATCGATCCCACAGGGACTTATGAATCGATATACCGTTATCTAAGGTTACTTCGTAAAGCTAAGGTGAATAATAGTTGATTGTTTGGGGAAGGAAGCTAAAAACTAAACTAATATCTAGATTAAATATTAATAAAACGGATATCGGTATGTAGTTCGTCAAAACTAGGGAATCAATTCCTTGTCGGTCTCTCGGTCTTAAAATAAATCGTTTCGATTAACTTTATTGGTTAAAGGTTTTATCTCAAACTCTCGCTCTGTTGAAGAAACCATGATCTTATATTAATGTAGCTGTCACTTATAATTAAGTCAAAAATCATATTTTGAAAACAATAAAATTGCAGAAACTCTTTTTAAGAAAATACTGACCGTTTTAAACACCCTTATCTCAAACTCTCGCTCTGTTGACTTAGGTCATACAATTAAATCTAAATGCTTAACTCTCGTCCTCACATTCAATCTTTAAAAATACTTTTTGGAAAAAAGTCAGAATTTAATTAATTCTAAAACTTGCTCTCGCCCTGAGATAGACTTAATGACTAACTTACACTGTCCAGTTAAAACCTCAAACTCTCGCTCTGTTGGTTTCAACTTCTTTATGTCCTTTACTTTTGTAAAAAATCTTGTGATTAAACCTGTAAGTTAAGACCATAAAAAGATTGATTCTAATTTTAAGTTTGAATAGACCGACTCAGTCTCGACCCCTTTTTCTGCTTACTTTACATACCGATACCTAGGCGAATTAGCCAGACATGCTAACTAAATAATAACTATTATCATGCATACACAGACTCATTTCAGGCAGGCAATGTAAATAAACAATAGAATAAAACATTAAATATTAAATAACAATTAGAGAACCTGAATGCGTAATACAATGGTCTTGAACACTCCTCCACAAGCCGGTAGGATTTGTTCTTCGATTCTTCAATTAAACAGTAAATTAAATCAAGGAAATAAAAAAAACTCGAATATAACGTAAGGTTAAATCCGGTATAAAGTTGCACAATAATTTCCGGTGTAGAAACTATTATGCGAAAAATATCTAAAAGCTAAAAACGGGAAAGGTAGATTTGCAAGGGAAAAAGAAAATAAAACTTGCAAAAGAAATAAATAAAATAAACAATATTAATTCTGCTGGAAAAAGAAAAATAAGCAAAAGCTTGAACAGAAAATCGGCAGAGCTTCGGTGTGTGTAAACGGCAAAGAGAGGAGAGCAAACGAGAGGGATTAGGGTAGCTATTTATAGTAGTGCTACTAACTGCCTTTTTCTTCTTTTCCACGAGTCTTCAGCATGCTAAATTCATGGCTTGGGAATAGGACACGAAGTCCTCAACGTTACTTCCATTCTTCTGAGAGCGTAACTTGCGCCAAAAAGCTAGTGGACTGGTGTGACGCTCGTCACACCATGTGTGACGTCCGTCACAAGGCTACTTCGCGTGACGCTCGTCACGCGTCCTGTGACGTCCGTCACAGGCACAGCATTGGTGACTTGTGCGCTTTGGGCTGGGCTTTGGCCTTTGGTTCCTTTTCTCTCCTTTTTGTTCCTTTTTACACCTCCTTTTCTTCCCTTTTTCACTTTTGCTTCAAAATGGGTACCTGATATAAATAGAAGAGGAATACTGCATAATATCTGATAAAATGAGATAAACTAGCGTAAATGATAATATAATTTAATTGAATTAAGTCTTAAAAAGCGATATAATTTCGTGTTATCAAACTCCCCCATACTTAATTCTTTGCTTGTCCTCAAGCAAAATTCAGTATAGAACTTGTTAAAAGTTTTAGCCAGATGAAATTTTAAAGCACACATCAATTCGTACTAGGTTGCCAATGGATTTTTGTTTAGGAGGACTTGAGTTTAATCTTGACATCAACAACTACCGTTACAACTTAGATAACCCTACCTTATGCCAATCAGTTCAAGTACCCTATGATAGCTATCCTGGTTCTTTTAGTCTTATTTTACCCGTTTTCATTCTAGCGAAATCACATTAAGCCCTTTATCTTTTCGCGCACATAGTGGAGTAACCGGTTAGTGATTATGATCCGCTTTTAGCTAGAAGTTCTGGTACATAAGTCGGATAACTTCATTATTCAGTCCATTGCAAATTGCGGGGGATCGAACCGTAGTCCGCCCTACCAAGTTCAGTACCAGATTCCTACTGAACCAACTCGTAATGGATCTTTCGTATTGTGCTTTTGCATGATCTGCAACCTTTAGATTAAATGATCTGGTAAGGATCACCTAATTTAATTAGTGCATTTCTTGATATATTCGTATATTTCATGTTACTTTGGGGATCATTCACTTATATTCATCGGCTCTCCACGTAGTTTGCTATTAAGATGGTGCTGACTTCTGTATAAACTACTTGGGGTTACCATAGAACTAAAAGTTCAAGGAGTTCGGTATAATAGGTACTTATCCTGATCTAACATATTGCGGTTCTCAGAGCGTTGTTATGGTAATGATTTTGTTTTGATTTCACTCAAATTTTATAAAGTAAGCAACCTTTATACTTATTGGGTGTGTTAAAATTTTTGTTATGGCTCAAGAAAGTTGAGGGAAATAGATAATAGAAAATTTTTCACATTCAGGACTTAACTTAAAAAAATATTTTGTTTTTTTTTTATAGGGAAATAACAATGAAAAGGGAGAGTACATACTTGAAACAAAGATGAGAATGGAAAGAATAATGTTTCCCCCCCATACTTGAACTAAACATTGTCCTCGATGTTTTAAGGGAAAGAAATACAAAATGGAGATGAAAAGAAAAATACAACTAAGGCTGCCTTCCACCTCTGGTTCTTGGTCCTGGTGATCTTTGACGTATGTCTAAGCTGTCGAATCTGCTAAACAACTCAGTAAACCGCTGGTCGGTTATGGCATTCCGAGCATCCTGTTGCTGTTGCATTTGACGCATCATCTGCATCATGTCTGCATTCTGTGCCTGCATACCATCGATAGCATCCATAATGTCGTCGTTGGTCGCAGGTCGTCTTCGTCGACGACGTTGGGAGGATCGGCCGGCTGCATTACTGGAAGGGTTTAGCGGGACTGATTGTTGTGTTGGCGGATGATCACCTTGTTCCATTTCTTCAAACTCATCTGTTTGCTGGTTTGTTTGTGAAGGCTCGGTGGTTTCAGGAGCGCTGAGATCATAAAGGTGGCGGTCCGGGTTTGTGACATCCGTTAGGGTGGTATTGGGTAGCACAACACTTGGGACAGCTTGGTTGTTCACCATAAGATAGTATCCTCCGCCTACTCTGTTTTTAATCAGGCGGCTGGAGCGACAATAGCTGATATCCATAGACAGGGGTGGTAGGGATTCTAAAGTTTGGAGTTTATCCCCTAGGTTCAGGCCAAGTGCTATGGAGGTTATTAATCCACCAATTATGAATGGTTGCCGGCCTCTAGCACATAAGGTGCGGATATGATGAAAGAGAAAAGAGGCGGCGTTTACCTTAGTATCCGGTTCGAAAACGCACTGGAGGAAAAATAACTCCTTCGAGTTAACCTTACTGTTGTTTGGTCTTCCAAAAAGTGTGTTTTGCAGGATACGGAGAAAATAACGGATGGTGGGGTTATGGATGTGGGAGAGAAGGAGTTCTTCCCAGTTGTAGGTATTTATACCGGAAATTTTCTTAAAAAGGTCGAAAACTAGCACTGTGTTCCAGTTTGAGGTTGGAGGGATTCTGGCATGCAGCAGGCCTTCTGTGGGAAATTGTAGCATGGCACTCAATTCGCGTTGGGTTAGAGAGTACTCGGTGTTAAACATACGGAAGGTTGCCGTACCGGTTAGAAATTCACCTTCACCGGCGGGAGTGGTGTAGTCGTAAGAACTTAGGAATTCTAAGGTTAGGGAAGGGTAGGCGGGTTGGTTATGAGTGCAAAGGAAGGTTAAATCGGCTTTACGGAGCATCCACTCGATACCTTGGAGTAAGCCTAATTGTTGCAAGCAAGTTAAATCGGGGTACCTGGTGGGAGCGACACCTCGCTGCTGGAAGCGCTCGAATTGCTCTTGCTGATAGTTGTCATCTCCGGATCGGAAGATGATATTTCCGAAATTTTGATTTCCCGCCATTGTAATGAATTTTTGAAGGGATGATTTGGAAAGAAAAAGAAATGTATTTGATATGAGAGAATTGTTTTGTGGTGAATGAAGGAAGTTTTGGTAGGTATTTATAGGAGAAAAATGTGGGAGGTGAAAAGAAAGAGTGGTTGAAAAGTAATTAAATGTGGTAAATGAAAAATGAATGGGGAATGTAAAAAGGTAGGGGTGTAACGTTCGTCTCCAACGGCTCCCTAACGTTCACATGTCTGAGAGGCGTTACGCTCGTCACAAGGGTGTGACGCTCGTAACAAGAGTGTTGCGTGCCGTTCGTCATGGATTGTGTGACGCTCGTCACACAGTTCTTTTGGCAAGGCTTCTTCAGTAGCGCTACACAGACTTAATTAGGAGATGAATATATTTTGATTATTTTGTTTTATTTGGTTTTTAGATTGTTCTAATTAATTTAGCTAGTTAATTTGTATTGCATGCTATTCTACTTCACATAATAATAATTCATTCTAAGTAACAGTAGAGAACATAGCCATTGCATAAAATAAAAGCTTTAATAAAATTGACATAATGTAATACACGAAGGGAAAACAATGAAATGAAAAGGGAAAAAAAATAAATGCGAACATGAATTCAAATAACATTAATGAAAAATCTAGCCTAAAACTAAATAACTAAGAAAGAAATAACTAAATTCCATCTATCTTCGGATCTCTGGCCGGAGGAGCAAAAGAGTTAACATGATGCCGTAACATACGTAACTGACTTGCCGTGCTGCTCATGTGTTCTAGGACTGCAAGTCTCAAGCTGTGGAAATCTTCCCTGAGGGTGTTTTGTTCTGACATCAAAGCTTCAATGACGGTTTTAATATCTGTTCCTGGCATATGATGTCGGAGATCAGGCATAGCTGATTCTTCGGTCAGGACAGGCTGAGGGGGAGGATCAATATCATAGTAGCCGGATGGAGTCTGAGGGTCAGATTCAGCAAGAGAGATATGGTCAACATAGTGCTCATAGTCATCACAAATCTCATAATCCTGGATGGATTCAGTGGATCCAGCAGGAGTTGGGGTTTCATTCAGGTTATAGAGCCAGTTCCTTTGGTTATGAACACTAGTTCTAGGATCGGGCATGGTGAATAGGCAGAGAACCTGGTTATCAATAATAAGCTCGAACTCATCAGACCCTATGTTTGCTATAAACATAGTGTTGAAGAGGTAAGGTATACTCAGAGTAGTAATGCCACAAAAAGGGTTCAGGTCAAGCATAGGCTGACGTAATCCAATAGCATTACCTATCATAGTTATCAGGCCACCTATTCTAATGGGTGCTCGCTCATCCTGGATAAGGTGGTCTAAATTAGCTAACATAAAAGTAGCACCGTTTACTGGACGGTTCTGGGAAGCACAAAATATGATGAAGAGTTCATCACGTGAAACTGAAGTACTATTTGGCTTCTTCCCAAATAAAGTGTGGGTCAGGATCTTATGGAAATAGCGAAAAGCCGGGTTATGTATGTTTCCAGAGAGAAACTCATGTTCTTCGGGCTCATCATTTCCAGTCAGCTTACCCCAAAAGTGTTCAAGCTCTCTATATTCAAAAAGTTCTTCCTGGCTTATAGTGAATGTATCAAAGGAGGTAGGAAAACCCAAAAGGTTGGTGAAGTCTCTAATATTAAATTGGTACTCCATATTGAACATTCTGAACTGGATAAAACCTCTGGTAATTCCTTTTCCATGGCTAGGTAGATAGATTAATGAACTAAGGAATTCTAGTGTGAGTCTCCGGTAGGTGGTGAAATGTCTCAGGATAGGGGAGGTCTCCCATCCTATCTGATTCAGCAAAAACAGGACACTCTGTCTCAGTCCAAGGGCAGTCATAGCCCAATCATCAGCATATAAACTAGGTAGCATCTCTCTAGCGGCTAGTTCTTCAAACCTTCGTTTCTGAGCCATTCCTCTGAACTTGATACCCATACGGTCAAAATGTCCCATCTGGTTAGTGTTAACTAGAGAAAAGAAAACATGAGTTTAAGTCAGGATTTGGCCAAATGCCGAAAGAAGAAAAGAATTATTATTATTATATGGATATATTTTTTTTCTTTTTTGAATAAATCAATAATGAATACTAAATAGAAATTAAAAGAATAATTAAGAGAAAAATAGAGAAATGATAATAATAATAGAATAATAAAATAACAGAGTAATTTGTGGGTTGTCTCCCACTAAGCGCTTTGTTTAAATGTCGCAAGCTCGACAAAGAAACTGTTAAATATAGTCTATGAGTCCTGGGGGCGTTTCGTCTAATAGTAGAATTTGCGAATCTTCGTTGGTTTCCGCATAGTGATAATGTTTCAGACGTTGCCCGTTTACGGTGAACGGTTCTGTAGATTGTCCTTTTATTTCTACCGCTCCACTGGGGAAGATTTTAGTGATATGGAAAGGTCCTGACCATCTGGATCGTAGTTTTCCTGGGAATAATTTTAGTCTGGAGTTAAATAAAAGTACTGCGTCGCCTTGCTTGAAGATTTTCCTTGATATACGCTTGTCATGCCATTGTTTTGTTCTTTCTTTATAGATTTTGGCATTTTCATAGGCGTCTCTTCTGAGTTCCTCTAATTCGTTTATGTCAAGGATTCTCTTTTCACCGGCGGCTTTGTAATTCAGATTTAAATTTCTAATAGCCCAATAGGCTTTATGTTCTAATTCTACCGGGAGGTGACAGGATTTTCCATATATGAGCTTAAATGGGGTCGTCCCTATGGGAGTTTTATAAGCAGTTCGGTATGCCCATAAAGCTTCTGGTAGTTTCAATGACCAATCTTTCCTTGAAGTGGCGACCGTTTTCTCTAGTATTTGCTTGATTTCTCTGTTAGATACTTCCACTTGTCCACTGGTTTGAGGGTGGTAAGGTGTTGCTATCCTATGTCTCACTCCATATTTAAGTAGTAGTTTTTCGAGTACCTTGGATATAAAGTGCGATCCACCATCACTGACTACTATCCTTGGGATGCCAAATCTCGGAAATATTATATTTTTAAAGAGTCTAGTTACTACTCGGGTGTCATTAGTTGGAGAAGCTATAGCTTCGATCCACTTTGATACGTAGTCAACCGCCACGAGTATGTATTTGTTACCGAAGGAGGATGGAAATGGTCCCATGAAGTCTATCCCCCACACGTCAAAAATCTCTACTTCCAAAATACCTTTTTGTGGCATCTCGTCACGTCTAGATATGTTTCCCGTGCGTTGACATCTGTCACACTCCTTAATAGCCGCATGTACGTCCTTCCATATAGTTTGCCAATAAAAGCCAGCTTGTAGGATTTTAGAGCAGGTCTTGGATGTACTTGTGTGTCCACCATAAGGCGCAGAGTGACAGTGTTGGATTATGTTTTCTACCTCTTCTTCGGGTATACATCGACGGAAAATACCATCGGGGCCTCTTTTGAAAAGTAAGGGATCATCCCAGTAATAGTGTTTTATGTCGTGGAAGAATCTTTTCTTCTGCTGGTAAGATAAAGTAGGTGGAACTATTCCGGCAGCTAAATAATTGACTAGATCAGCGTACCATGGTATGACAGATATAGCTAAGGTGGTTTCTACTTGCATGTCGGAGTTGTTCTCTTCCAAAGTAGCTATGAGTTTGTCATACGAGAAATCATCATTAATGGATGTTCTTTCTGGTTCAAGGTTCTCAAGTCTAGAGAGGTGGTCTGCTACTACGTTTTCAGTTCCTTTCTTGTCCTTGATTTCTAAGTCGAATTCTTGTAGTAACAAGATCCATCTTAGGAGTCTAGGTTTAGCATCCTTTTTTGTTAGAAGGTACCTGATAGCAGCGTGATCGGTGTAAACTATTATTTTGGCTCCTACCAAGTAAGAACGAAATTTATCTAGCGCAAATACCACTGCTAGGAGTTCTTTCTCGGTTGTGGCATAATTCATTTGTGCTTCATTCAGGGTTCTGCTAGCGTAATATATAACATGAAGCTTTTTATCCTTTCTTTGTCCTAAAACAGCACCTACAGCATAATCGCTGGCATCGCACATTATTTCGAAAGGTTCATTCCAGTCTGGTGTCTGCATAATGGGTGCGGAGATCAATGCTTGTTTGAGAGTTTGAAATGCTTTTAAACAGTTATCGTCGAATATGAATTCAGCATCTTTCATTAATAGTCCGGTTAAGGGTTTAGTTATCTTAGAGAAGTCTTTGATGAATCGTCGGTAAAAACCGGCGTGTCCTAAAAAGCTTCGTACTTCTCTCACGGTTCTTGGGGGTTGAAGATTTTCGATTACCTCTATTTTGGCTTTGTCTACTTCAATTCCTCTGTTCGAGATGATGTGTCCTAAAACAATTCCTTCTTGTACCATAAAGTGGCACTTTTCCCAATTAAGTACTAAGTTTACTTTTACACATCGCTCAAGAACTCTTTCCAGGTTTTCAAGGCATTCTTCGAAACTTTGTCCGTATACAGAAAAATCATCCATACATACTTCCATGATGTTTTCGAGAAAGTCGGCGAAAATTGCCATCATGCATCTTTGAAAAGTTGCAGGGGCATTACACAGACCAAACGGCATTCGTCTATAAGCGAAGGTACCAAAAGGGCATGTGAATGTTGTCTTTTCTTGGTCATCAGGGTGAATTGGTATTTGAAAGAAGCCTGAATAACCGTCTAAATAACAGAAATGTGAATGTTTAGCCAATCGTTCTAACATTTGGTCAATGAATGGTAAAGGGAAATGATCTTTTCGGGTTGCTTTGTTTAGTTTCCTATAATCAATGCACATTCTCCATCCCGATTCGATTCGTTTAGTTATAGTTTCTCCTTTTTCGTTTTCAATAACGGTTATGCCTCCTTTCTTTGGTACAACGTGTACAGGACTGACCCATTTGCTATCAGATATAGGATATATAATACCTGCTTCCAATAACTTGGTTATTTCTTTCTTTACTACCTCACTTAGGATCGGATTTAGTCTTCTCTGGTGTTCCCTAGAGGTTTTACCGTCTTCTTCTAACATGATGCGGTGCATACAAATAGAAGGGCTTATTCCTTTAAGATCGGTTATGTGGTATCCTAGTGCGGTTGGATATTTTCTTAAGATATGTAGGAGTTTTTCTGTTTCGAGTCTTCCTAGATCTGCATTGACTATCACAGGTCGTTCAAGTTCTAAGTCTAGGAATTCATATCTCAGATTTTTGGGAAGTGTTTTCAAATCAGGGGTTGGTTTGTTAAGACACTGCGTAGGGTCCGGTGTTATTGCTAAGCATTGTTTAGATTTGTCTTCTAAAAGATAGTCTGATGATTTGTCTTCTCCTGACTCTGCTTCTTTTATGCATTCATCGATGATATCCATGAAGTAACATGTATCTTCTATTGCAGGTGCTTTCAAGAATTGGGAAAGAATGAACTCAATTTTCTCTTCACCTACTTCGAAGGTGAGTCTTCCTCGTTTTACGTCTATGATTGCACCGGCAGTTGCTAAGAATGGTCTTCCTAGTATAATAGGTGTAGTATCATCTTCTCTAATGTCCATAATTGTGAAGTCAGTGGGAATGTAAAACTGACCTATGCGTACGGGAACGTTTTCAAGGATTCCTACAGGATATTTGATGGAACGATCTGCTAATTGCACAAACATTTTGGTCGGTCTTAATTCTCCCATTTCCAGTCTCTTACATATGGATAAAGGCATAACGCTAATTCCGGCTCCTAAATCGCATAAGGCTTTGTCGATGACAAATTTTCCTATGTGACAGGGTATAGAGAAGCTACCCGGATCCTTGAGTTTAGGGGGCATGTTTTGGATTATAGCGCTACATTCGGCAGGGAGTGTAACGGTTTCGCTATCCTCAAGTTTCCTTTTATTAGAAAGAATTTCTTTTAAGAATTTAGCATATGAGGGCATCTGCGTAATAGCTTCGGTAAACGGAATTGTAACGTTTAATTGTTTAAGGAGATCGACAAATTTTCTAAATTGGCCTACATCTTTGGTTTTAACAAGCCTTTGAGGGTAAGGTATAGGTGGTTTGTAAGGTGGTGGAGGTACATAAGGTTCCTTCTTTTCTAGGGTATCCTTATTACTCTCTTCCTTTTCCTTAGGTTCACTTTCCTCAGTAGATTTCTTAGGGTTTTGGTTTTCTATCCTTGGATCAGACGGTCCTTCCACTTCCGTTCCACTTCTTAATATAATTGCATGAGCTTGGCTTCTCGGATTAGGTTGGGGCTGTCCAGGGAATGTACCAGTTGGTGCAGCAGTAGGTGCTTGTTGTTGAGCTACTTGAGATATTTGTGTTTCTAACATTTTGTTATGGGTAGCCAAGGCATCTACTTTGCTTGCTAGTTGTTTAAGTTGTTCGCCAGTGTGTATGTTCTGGTTTAAGAAATCTTTATTGGTTTGTTGTTGGGAAGCTATAAAGTTTTCCATCATGATTTCCAAGTTGGATTTTCTAGGGGTATTATTGTTAGGATTCGGTTTCTGATATCCCGGAGGTACAGATGGGGTTTGATTCGGAGACTGTCCAGGTGCGTATAAAGCATTATTACTCTTATATGAAAAGTTTGGATGGTTCTTCCAATTTGGGTTATAGGTATTCGAATAGGGGCTTCCTTGAGCATAGTTTACTTGCTCTGTTTGGATTCCAGTCAAGAGTTGACATTCCGCAGGAGTGTGGCCTTGGATTCCACAGACCTCGCAATTCTGAGTTATAGCAACCACGGCGGTTGGAGGTGATACGTTTAAACTTTCAATCTTCTGGACCAAAGCATCCACTTTTGCATTAACGTGATCAAGGTTACTTATCTCGTACATGCCAGTTTTCGGTTGAGGTTTTTCCACTGTTGTTCGTTCGGTTCCCCACTGATAGTGGTTTTGGGCCATGCTCTCGATAAGCTGGTAAGCATCAGCATAAGGTTTGTTCATTAGTGCACCACCTGCAGCGGCGTCTATTGTTAACCTTGTATTGTATAAGAGACCATTATAAAATGTGTGAATTACTAACCAGTCTTCCAAACCATGGTGTGGGCAAAGTCTCATCATGTCTTTGTATCTTTCCCATGCTTCGAAAAGAGACTCGTTGTCTTTCTGTTTAAATCCGTTTATCTGGGCTCTTAACATAGCTGTTTTGCTTGGCGGAAAATATCGGGCAAGAAAAACTTTCTTCAACTCGTTCCAGGTGGTGACTGAGTTGGAAGGGAGAGATTGAAGCCATCTTCTAGCGCTATCTCTTAATGAGAAAGGAAAAAGACGAAGTCGAATTGCCTCTGAAGTGACACCATTAGCTTTAACAGTATCAGCGTATTGGACAAATACGGATAAATGAAGGTTTGGATCTTCGGTAAGATTTCCAGAGAATTGGTTCTGTTGCACAGCCTGCAACAACGAAGGTTTAAGTTCAAAGTTGTTTGCTTCGATTGCGGGCGGAGCAATACTTGAATGCGGTTCATCTTGCGATGGAGCGGCGTAATCTCTAAGAGCACGAGCTGGTTCTGCCATCTCGGTTAAAGAAGGAAAAATGTTTTTGATATCAGGAAGGTTTATAGGAGGGAGATTGTTTTCAGCACGATATTCCCGAATTCGTCGTAAGACTCGGAGATATAGTTCGATATCGTTGATTCGTAAATAGAGCGGTTCGCCTTGAGAGCGAGTGCGCGGCATACAAATCAACGAAAGAAAGAATAGAAGGAAAAAGAAACCTAGTCTCTACAGCGTAACGGAAGAGTTACGATATCGATTGAATAAAAGTCCCCGGCAACGGCGCCAAAAACTTGATCGCTCGACTGTGTGAGTCGAGAATGGGGTACAAACTGCAAGTGCACAGTTCTATCGCGTAGTTTTAAAAGATATCGATCCCACAGGGACTTATGAATCGATATACCGTTATCTAAGGTTACTTCGTAAAGCTAAGGTGAATAATAGTTGATTGTTTGGGGGAAGGAAGCTAAAAACTAAACTAATATCTAGATTAAATATTAATAAAACGGATATCGGTATGTAGTTCGTCAAAACTAGGGAATCAATTCCTTGTCGGTCTCTCGGTCTTAAAATAAATCGTTTCGATTAACTTTATTGGTTAAAGGTTTTATCTCAAACTCTCGCTCTGTTGAAGAAACCATGATCTTATATTAATGTAGCTGTCACTTATAATTAAGTCAAAAATCATATTTTGAAAACAATAAAATTGCAGAAACTCTTTTTAAGAAAATACTGACCGTTTTAAACACCCTTATCTCAAACTCTCGCTCTGCTGACTTAGGTCATACAATTAAATCTAAATGCTTAACTCTCGTCCTCACATTCAATCTTTAAAAATACTTTTTGGAAAAAAGTCAGAATTTAATTAATTCTAAAACTTGCTCTCGCCCTGAGATAGACTTAATGACTAACTTACACTGTCCAGTTAAAACCTCAAACTCTCGCTCTGTTGGTTTCAACTTCTTTATGTCCTTTACTTTTGTAAAAAATCTTGTGATTAAACCTGTAAGTTAAGACCATAAAAAGATTGATTCTAATTTTAAGTTTGAATAGACCGACTCAGTCTCGACCCCTTTTTCTGCTTACTTTACATACCGATACCTAGGCGAATTAGCCAGACATGCTAACTAAATAATAACTATTATCATGCATACACAGACTCATTTCAGGCAGGCAATGTAAATAAACAATAGAATAAAACATTAAATATTAAATAACAATTAGAGAACCTGAATGCGTAATACAATGGTCTTGAACACTCCTCCACAAGCCGGTAGGATTTGTTCTTCGATTCTTCAATTAAACAGTAAATTAAATCAAGGAAATAAAAAAAACTCGAATATAACGTAAGCTTAAATCCGGTATAAAGTTGCACAATAATTTCCGGTGTAGAAACTATTATGCGAAAAATATCTAAAAGCTAAAAACGGGAAAGGTAGATTTGCAAGGGAAAAAGAAAATAAAACTTGCAAAAGAAATAAATAAAATAAACAATATTAATTCTGCTGGAAAAAGAAAAATAAGCAAAAGCTTGAACAGAAAATCGGCAGAGCTTCGGTGTGTGTAAACGGCAAAGAGAGGAGAGCAAACGAGAGGGATTAGGGTAGCTATTTATAGTAGTGCTACTAACTGCCTTTTTCTTCTTTTCCACGAGTCTTCAGCATGCTAAATTCATGGCTTGGGAATAGGACACGAAGTCCTCAACGTTACTTCCATTCTTCTGAGAGCGTAACTTGCGCCAAAAAGCTAGTGGACTGGTGTGACGCTCGTCACACCATGTGTGACGTCCGTCACAAGGCTACTTCGCGTGACGCTCGTCACGCGTCCTGTGACGTCCGTCACAGGCACAACATTGGTGACTTGTGCGCTTTGGGCTGGGCTTTGGCCTTTGGTTCCTTTTCTCTCCTTTTTGTTCCTTTTTACACCTCCTTTTCTTCCCTTTTTCACTTTTGCTTCAAAATGGGTACCTGATATAAATAGAAGAGGAATACTGCATAATATCTGATAAAATGAGATAAACTAGCGTAAATGATAATATAATTTAATTGAATTAAGTCTTAAAAAGCGATATAATTTCGTGTTATCACATGTGTTGATAAGACCAAGCAAACACGTCTGAATACTCCCGGAGAAGATCAAGCAACCCCTTCTTAACCTCTGGATACAATTGAGACCCAATCTTGACTTTTTTCACATCATCTTCGGAATCCCAAGTTGACTAGCTCAATCTGCTCTTCGAACGGCTGAATGGTTTTTTCCTCATGCTCAAGTAGACGAGATAGTTCATCAGACACTTCTTCATCAATCTCTTCCTCAGCCTTAAACACAGGGAAATCAAAGTTCAAAGAGGGGGTAGGATCATTGTATTCAATGGGTTTAGGAACCAACCTGCAGAATGATTTGATATTTTGATTTTAGAGAAGTGAATTGTGGCCAAATATTATGCAGATGGAAAGTTATTATTTATTTATGTTTTTTGTGATTACCATTTGCATGTCCCTAAAGCTTCAGGGCATCGAAACACTATCTTGGGGACATCATCTTCAGCTATAAGAATTTGATTGTAGCCATAATAACCGTCAAGCATGCTTAGATATTCAAAACTTGCGGTCGAATCGACCAGCATTTCTACCATGGGCATCGAGTATTCATCCTTTGGCGGGGCATTATTTCTCTAAAATCTATACAGATTCTAAGAGTTCCATTTTTCTTAATGACATGCATTATATTAACTAACCATTCGACGTACCTCGTAGTTCTAATAAAATGATTTTTGAGGAGTCTTTCGATCTCCTGCTAAACTTTCAAGGTGATTTTCGGAGCAAAGCATCGAGGGTGTTGCTTCACTAGCCTTTTCCCAGGTTGGATAGGCAGTCGATGCTCCACCATGCCTCGATTTAAACCGGGCATTCCGTTATAATCCCAAGTAAAACAGTCTCTGTATTCGGTCAACACTTCAATCAACTTTGCCTTCATTTCTGTCCCTACCTTAGTACTTATGTAGGTTGGTCTTTTTATGCCCTGTCCACTAGATCGATCTCTTCGAGGGGATCTTGTGCTTGCATCTTCTAGGATTCATTTGATGGTTCTTTTTGAACCCCAACGGCTCATTGTCATAAATGCAATCAAGCCTCCGGCTTTCCGAAGTTTATACTTGGTCTTGTCAACCATTTTCTAATCCTTCGGCCTCACAGGCCAAATTTTGAAGCCTCTCCTTTTCCAGAATCAACTTTCTCTTGTTTTCAGCCAAATAGGCCAAAATTTGAGCCAAACTTTCTGACTCAGCAGTCATCTTCATTTACTGCAGCCCACCCTGTAGGTGGAATTCTCATATCTGATCCTATGTCTTGCTCAGCATCCCATATGAAACCATGATCAGGGTCTAAGTTCAAAATGCAACCAGTTTTGACGGAAGTATAGGAACCTGATTCGTCATCACATGGTGCTATATTTTCCAAGTGTTGGTCGAAAGATCTCTTTGAACCCCTAACGTCGACCCGATAATAACTTTGGTCGGCCTCAATGTTCTTTAGATGTCGTCTTCGCACCAGATTATAAGTCTCTGATGAACCGTCGAAGGTATTGCTCCTATCCCATAAATCTATTCTCGGCCCAGGAGTAAATTAAAACTAGCTTTTGAATCTATCACCATGAACATCATTGAGCGTGTTGTTGTGCCCACAACAAGATTGAACTGGACAACCCCCATTATATTGCTGGTTTTCCCTTCATAGTTTGATAGAAGCATGTTGTGTTGTCAAAGATCTTCGTCACCCTTCCCTATTTTTTTAAATATGGGGCATTAGATTGACCGCAGCGCCTCCGTCAACAAATACCTTGTTTACCGCTATTCCATCAACCATTTCCATAATGAACAAAGACTTTAGATGATACATCATCCCTAGGCTGGGTCTTTCAAACGTGTCTTTCTGTTCCTCCACTATGCCGCTATTCATGACGTAGTAGCATAGTGGTTTCCCTCCAACTGTTTCATCTGGTACAAAGTCTTCTTATGTTTCAGAGACTTGGGATACCGTGTCGTATTCATCCGACAATACTGATACAATGTCGCAATTTATAACGAAGTCATCACCATAGATGTCATCATTGGCAGACTAGGGGGAGTATTCAAGCTCTCCTTCCTCTGGTTGAGGGGAGTACTCAGGTGCTTCTTCCTTTGATTCACCCCCGTCTCTTTGCTTCTTTTCACCCTCGGACGAACATTTCACACTTTGGAAGGCTACCACTTCTTTGTTCCCCGTTGAGTCGACAGTCATGGCCATTGTCTAGTTGGCCACCATTTTTACTTATCCTAGCCCTAATACCTTTGGCATATATTTCTTTTGTCTAGAGGTTTCCACAGGTTTCAAATGTGGAGTGGTGACATCCCTCTCAGCCTTTTTGTTCCGCTGGTAACGCCTCCATTGTGTCCTGGTCATTGGATTCTTTCCTTTGTAGTTAGGAGATACCACGTAGCCCCTTTTCTTCTCTGGAGATGTTGTTTCTTTCTCCAACACTCCCCACTTTGGTTTCTTGCCCCCTTTTTGGCTGACGGACTCTGTAGCGGTAAATTAATGACCATCAAGCTATGGATAAGCTAGACGTCAATAAAACCAGAGTCGCCACCGTGCTTTTATTGTTTCCAAGGGAAAAGGGAAAAGTACGAACAAAACCCAAAAATAAGAAGTTTTCAAATCAAAACTAATAAAATTCCAGAGATTACAGGTAAGGGGGTTGGTTACACAGAGGGAAGGTGTTAACACCCAATGTGTCCTAGGTACTCCTAAGGAGCCCTTTTTGTGTGCATATGTTTTTTTGTACAAATGATGTTTGCAATAAATAGAATGGGGGATGAGAAAAGAATTCATTAATTATATTTTTTATGTTTGACAAGACCTTCGGACTTGTGCCTACGTACCAACCTAAATATGAGGGATCAAAACCTTGTAGTTCGTGATATCAATTTCAATGTGAGTGCATTGCTTTTAACAAAATTTTAAGTTTAACAAAGGCACAAAAGACCTAAAATGGTTTGAATGAATGTTAGTTCTTTTTGGATTTTGAAAATTTTAAGTCAAGTATAGTTAGGTTTATTTACAAGTTTATTTAAGAAAAGAAGTTTGAAAATCCAATGGCATATGGCCAAAGTTTCTAATTTGTAATATGGTCAAAGTTTAGAAAACAAACAGAAGCAAAGAAGATTTTTAAAAAGGGGGAGAGATTTTGAAATCAAAGAAATGGGGAGGAGATGAATAGACTAATCCTAAGCAAAAATTTAAAAGTTGAGAGTTGAAAAGATATGACCAATGGGCTGCAATCCAATAGACAAGAATGTCATATAAAAACCCAAAATTCCCTTGGACTTTAGAATCAAGCAATATCAAAACACAAGTAGCAAGATGAAGAGTAAGGCATCAAATAAAGATAGCCACATCCAAGCTTAGCAACTCCATGATCTTCTTCAATATTTCCCATGTATCAGATGATTTCAAGGATGGCATAAGACACAGGTTCATAATAACAGCCTCACAATGATCATGTTGCAGATGAACTCAAATGGATCTTCAATTTTGTATCAGATGAATGTTCACTTCACAAGCACTTGGTTTCATGAAAGTTGGTATTGGCCAAGTCCTTTGCATTAAGAGTGTTGCCTAAATTCTAAGTCCAATAGTCTCAGATCAAACCAACAGTCCACACAAGATGTTTTTTAGGGTTTTTGTTTTTATTATGTACATTAAGGTCAAAATACCACACAAAAACTCAAGTATATACAAACATAATATATCACAAAATATGACCCAAGTGGGCAAAGTGAAAATGACTTTAAAGTAAACAACTTGAATGGTATGAATAAATGGAAAATGAATAAAGCTTAAAAATTAAAGTGCATTAAAAGTAAATGACTTGAAATTAAATGTTAGTTGTTAGTTGATTAGAAGTTAGTATTGCTTTTGATTTTGTTTTGTTTAAGTCATTCTTTGGAGAACACTTAACCCACTTATCACAAGCATGGATCCTTGAACAAAGACATCTTCCAAAGGAAGGAAAAAAGGCCAAGTTTCCACACAATACCATGAAAGAAGGAAAAAAGGCCAAGTTCCCACACAATACCATGAAAGAGGGGAGACTTACAATCTCACTAACTAGAGTGTTATTCCTTTTTGTGTCACAAATTTAGCGCTATGTTAAGCAATCGTAATTGGACTTATGTAGAAGTCACAACTATTTAAGGTCGGGCAATAGAATTTTGGTGTTAATGCATGTTAGAGACATAGTATAATGGACTATGCTCATGAAACATACCACACACAAAAAGAATATGCAAAGAGGTTGACCTAATCTCATCCATGCTCATGTTGATTCTGCAATCAACTAGCCTTAGGATATAGAGATGTCATAGGTCCATGACATGAATGAATGAAGAAGGGGAATGAGATGAAGAGGGAGGGGGAATGGATTCAACACAAATTGGTCAAAGGAGGACCTTTACCAAATTAAGATCATTCATTTATTTTGGGAGATGGAATGTACATTCCATCAATCCCCTAAATCCAATGATCTTAACCTAACAAATTCAAATCAACCTTGCCCAAGGCCCAACAACACAAGTCAAACTCACAAAGTCAAATAAAATGGCTCTACACAATTAATTTGGAATTTAAACAATTAAAAATAAAAAAAATAGGCATTAAATTAAATAATGGTTGGTCAATTTCCTAAAACCTCATCAAAACACCAAAGAAATGGCCATGAGATTTATCATGGGTCAAACAAGGTCAAAGGACCTTGGAGAAAAAAATTCATAATTTTTGTAAACTTAAAAGTATTTTTAAACAAATAAAAATATTCACAAAATCAATTAAATCATGAAAAATATTAATAATGATCCCAAAAATAATTTTAATTCAAAAAATGAAAGAGGAATTTATTTAAATTTTTTGGTGAAACTCTCATATTTTTTGGATCAATATTACATTTAATATGAATTAATGAAAATAAAGCAAATAAAATGAAATTCAAATATTCAGAAAAAACGTGGACCACTTGATCTCCCTCACTAATTGAGGTGGCAGATCAAGTGGATTAAAATGCGCGTTCCACCATGTATACGAGTTAGCACGCCACACAAATGGTATTTGAAACTAATGCTCGTGATTAAAACAAAATGGAATGATCATATGGCTCTGGACAGTCCAGCTCATCACTGGTGCAAAACACCGGTCATCTTCTCAGGCGACCTTGGCCGGACTGGTCCACTCATCACCATCACAAAAATTAAAAAGGACATGATTTTAAAGTAAAAATGGCATTGATCACGAATCTGACCTTAATTCATCCTAACTCCAAGTATATTGAGAGATACATGGAGTTGAAATTTGAGGTACATGAACTGAGTTGCTTCGATTTGACCTCAAAGCAACTCAATCTTTTTCCCTACATTGGTAGGACTTCAAACAACCAAGGATCTAGGAGAATTGATGAGAATTGAGAGAGAATCGAAGAGAAGAAATTCTTTGGAAAATACCTTCAATGTTGTGCAGAACTTGATTGCTCTTGCTTTGATTCTTGCTTGATCTTACTCAGGCAGCTTGCAGAAGTGGTTTAGAATTGAACAAAAGCTTTGGATCCCTGGAGTTTTGAATCTCAAAACAGTGAGATTCAAACTCAATTTTCAAATAAAATTGTCAGGTTTCTCCTTTCAAATGTGAGGGTTTGAGATATTGGAGCAAAGCTGGCGCGCAAAGGTCCTCAATTCTGATGCTAGAGGCTTCTATTTATAGCTGCAGCTCATGATATTTGCACCTTGAATTTGAAATTCCAAATTTAGCAATGGATGATGCATGCTTGCATGGGCGTGTACAGGCCCATGATGCCACTCACTTAGGTCTATAATCAAGTATAATTGAGTCTGAAAGTGAATTGGAATGCAAGGCAAAAGTGTGCAGCTGTTTGAAGTTTGATCTTTGCCAAATGATGAAGCCATGTTCAAGCCATACGCAGACCACTCAAACCTTGTCCCAAATGGATGAAATTGGACTCTTTGGAAAGGTTAGATCAAGAGAAATAACTCTTATATTGAACACTTTTCCATTTGAAGCTTGTATCATAATGAATTTTGAGGTGGAAGTTTGGAAATTTTAACATGTCAAATATTTTTCTAAGTGTCAAGCCATATGTTCACTTATTCCACCTTGGCTAACTTCTTATGTGAGCTTCAAATGAGAAACATGTCTTCATAAAAGTTACAGCTCTTTCAAAATCCTTCAAAATGGTCACAAATTTGACCTAATTTGGATTTGAGATGAATGCGTTATGCATTTTTGAAGTTGGGGAAAATCACTTGTTCAATGGCCTTGGTCCAAAATGACCTATAATGTATCCTCATATCATATGGTCATAAAAGTTGAATTAGCTCTTACTCCAAACATAAACGTTGAAGTAGACACATTGAATTTGATTGTGAAACTTGGAAATCTTTCATCTCATAAAACTTGAGAAATTTATGGCCTTGGGATGCTGACCTCCAAATTAGGGTTTAGACAAAATGACCTATAATCTTTCAACATAAAAAATGACTTTCCAAGCAAAAATAGCTTTATATTTCAACATGAAATTCGTTTAGAATTTTATTTAGAGTAACGTTTCTCTTGGAATCATTTTCATATGATGGAAATTGTAGGACATAGGGTCTAGGGGACCCCAGTTTTGATTAGATGAATTCCTCTGGTCAACCACCATGAACCAACTTGCTAGCTTGCAATTATCTTGACTTTTGGGACTCATAGGAGATCATATATGCATAAGATGATGAAATTTGAAGTGTTCCTTCAAATATTTGATCAATTGGTGAAGAAGCTTATTGAAGAAGTTACTTAAGATACCCAGATGAACTAGGGTTTCCAAGGCAAACCAATTCCAAACTCTTGAAGAATTCTTGATCAAAATAACATGTAAAGATCATGGGGACTCATACATGATTCCATGAACCATTATGGATAATTTCTTGGTTGAGCTATTGGCAATGAGGGTCTTAAACCCTAGATGTGAGCTTGATAGATCAAAGGTGATCAAGTGCCCTACCTACAAAAGAGTTAGACAAATGAAAAGACATATTTTTTGTATTTTTATTAGTAAATGATAAAATACAAAGTATGATACAATCACATAGTGCTTGGTGATCTCTCCCACTATAAACCATAATGGATGAGGGGTAACGAGGATGCCAAGGTATGATCCCAATGTTGATGCATATGATGAGATTGCATGAGGGATCTTAGGGTCAAAATTGGGGTCTTACAGCTGCCCCTATTTAAGGACATTCTAATTGAAGAGGTGAAGGTTAAAATCTTCGTATCGACTCAGTAGAATGGGCTTAAATAACAACATATAGAAACAAATTTTGGTCCCTAAGAGACCTCATGATGCATATGATATGAATGTAAAATAAACTCTCTGTGGGGAAATGTTGCCACAAAGGAAAAGAAATCAGAGAGACCTAAAGCCCGTAGGAGCGTAATGGATTCCGTAAGGAAAAACTCACTAGGAGACAGAGACTCTGGGGGGGATAAAGGGTTATGCGTAGGCCAGGCTACGACTTTAAAAGTTGTTGGGGGACACGAGGGATTCCATGAAAATGGAAAGACTCAGTCGGGGGGGAAAGAATACCTGAAAGGGAAACAAGTAGGTCAAAACAAAAATGAAATACTCGAACCATGCAGGAACAACGATTTCACTAAGGAAATGCACACTCAACTCAACTGGGGAAGAAACAATCTTCAACATAGGAGGAGCAGAAATGTATTATCCACTACCTGTTACTGGGTAAGAAGATAATAAAAATATGACAGGGAGGACATTTTTTATCGGTTAGGGTAAACATATCACGGATGACTCACTGAGGGCCGCCAGGAGGTGTATTCATTACCGGTTACTAGGTAAGAATAGACTTGCTGGGGAAAAGCTGAAAAATAGGATTTACAACTACCGGTTATTGGGCAGAAGACCAAAAGGGAGAGAATATATGTCACTGGTTAAAGTGAACATATCAAGGATAAACTCAAAGGAAAGAAAATATGTCATCGGTGAAGATGAACATATCAAGGATAGACTTTCCTAGGGATGTTAAGGAGGATACCCGACATCGGTTAGCATGAACATATCAAGGATAAACCGCCTGAACAAAAAGTAGGAATTACATCTATCGAATATTGGATAGAATACCATCAGAGAGAATATTTATCACCGGTTGTGATGAACATATCAACGATAGACCCGAGGGGAAGAATAGGGATTATATCTATCAATTACTGGATAGAAGACCATAAAGAGGATATTCGAGTTAAAGTGAACATATCAAGGATAAACTCTGCAAGGGGAGAAAAAGCAGGATTTACAACTACCGGTTACTGGGCAGAAGACCACAAAGAGAAGGAAACCCGTCATCGATTAGGATGAACATATCAAGGATTAATTCTCTAGGAAACAAATAGGGATCACAACTACCTTTTTACTGGGTAGAATACCATCAAAGAGATAATATTCCTCACCGGTTAGGATGAACATATCAAGGATAAACTCAAAGCAGGGGAAGAAAATATCTGCCACCAGTTAGGATGAACATATCAAGGATATAGTTCCTGGGGAAACGTGAAAATGAATCCGCTGAGGAGAAGAAAAGGGGTTACTTTTTCCGTGTATTGGGCGAGAAGTAACAAACTGCAAACTAAGAAGAATACTGCCATTTACTGGGTAATAGACTCTTAGAGGACCAAAAACATTTATCTAGGTAAGGTCTAGAAAGAAACGGTCAATCAAGACTCAACCCAATGAGGATATAACTCAAAGGGAGTGGTTCCATCTAAATAATCAACTAGGGAGGAAGATGAAATAATAGTCATGCACGAGAAAATAACCTAGTGGGGAAAGGAGAAAGGTTAAAGTCTTTCTGCTTAAGGGGATGACACTTCTACAATTGAAGGAGGACAGACACGCTGACCCTGTGTGGGGATAAAGTACCACCATAACAGGGAATAAGAATCACAAGAATGAATCTTAAAGTGTAATAATGCAATAATGAAGTTATATGAGTGTATATGTATATGTATATGTATATGTATATGTATATGTATATGTATATGTATACGTATATATGATGATTATGCTGACAAAACAATCAAAAAGGATACAAAAAATGTCATAAATTTGAATCATCGATCCAATTCTCGGCCAATCCACAAAAGAAGGAAACAACTGCTGGAGAAAAGAGAGATCATCATTCTACTAATCTTGCGGGGAATTTTAGGTCAACACCATATCAAATGGGAGACAACCCTACAGGGAAACAAACACAAATAGCTTCTCAGAAACCAGGAGGAAACTCTGACAGGGAGCGAATTTGATGGCGACTTATGAAGAAACCAAAGTCCTGTCGGAACTGATGCAAACTGCTACAACGAAATGCCCGCACTCAACTGGGGAACCACCATAATTTAGCAGGGGACAACGACGAATTAACAACTGGGGAAATCAACAAACACCGGGTGTTAATCGTGCTGTCGGGGATGAAAGAGGAATCACACTTACTGCTTGCGGAGAACCAATAATGCTCCAGACTTAGAGCTTATTACTTTCGAACTAATGTTGATATTCCATTTAATGAAATCGATTGCTTAACATTAATGCTTTTATATGCTTTAAGAAAATATTCGTTTAATTAAAGTTTTTATTTCAAAAATGATCATAATAAAATTTAAAACTATTTGGATGAATTAAATAAGAGTAGAAACAATTGGATAAAAACTCAACTTTATTTAATAGAATGGTAGTCTGTAAATGAAAGGACTCCATAGATTTTTTACAAAAGTTTGAGAATGGTAATTTATATTGAAAAGGGCTACATTGAATACAATGATCGCTAATCCTTCTACCAACTCTTAATATCCGCTGTGCTCTTGGTTGCCACTGGGGATCAGTCTCTGACGTCGTGCTCAAGAAAGTCTTCAACACAGAATATCAACAGGATGCAGTTACTTGCCATAATCCCTAATTTTTGCATAAATTACCCTAAGTTGGGGTACTTAATTTATCGGGATAATTCTTTCTGTTTTATGTCTTTAACTTTTGCCTGGAATCCCGTCCTTTTCTTATAGCAGACTTGCTGCAGATTCAATCCAAATATACATACTAGCACAATGTCACACATAATATAAGGATGTTACTGTAATTTCCGCAGACTTACCAAGAAGATCCCAATGCACAAACCCTTTTAAACCAAATACGGAGCAACAATCAGGACACAAGCTAAACTTCACTTAAAGCCTTGGTAAAAAATACTCAATGATCCATACCTCCTGAAACATAAACCAGAAAATTCAATTTACTTATCACCCAAGCCATAAGCTAAAATTAGTACAACAAGCTTCATAATCAAACATTAAAACAATATGATTTGGATATGCATATATTGGGATCCAACCAACCATTGCACTATAAGTAACGTAAACCAATAACATGTTTATATAAATACATAAACCATAAGCTGCAAAATGGAAGTCCAAGTACAAAGCTGCTACAGCAACACAAAAAGCGGAGTTAAAGCAAATGAAGTGTAAGCTGCATAAGCAGGACGCACCAGCCAACTTCATCCAAACGCAATCCGGGACTTCACCAAAGCTACCATAAGCTGCAAAACATTGAAAACACAGCAGAAGTGCATGACATTAGCTGCAAAACATTACAAGACTAAGAACCTAGCCAAACCACAAGCCATGACAGGTCAAGGAAATTTAAGAAAAAAACAATTTGAAGTAGAAAACAAATTCCACCAACCTAGTCGTATACATGAAAAGTTTAAAGCAAACGATGATGTCAGGATAAACGGGAAGGACCACCCGAGTTCCAAATAGATCAAGATATGTCACTGTAGACAAAATGCAAAAGGAATTTGCTTCAACAAATTAAAGATCCACAATCAGTCCCCACGAAATCTGAGGAAAATCTAACAGAATGACTATGAGGATCCTCTACTAGCTCATAATCCACACATAATTGGAGACCTCATACTTCGTCTATAAAAGGGATCCTAACCACTGAAAACAAGGAGGAGAAAAAAGATACTGTTACCCTGTTGAAATCAATACCCTCACTCTCACCAAAAGCTTTGATTCAAGTTCTTCTAGAGTTTCATATTGAAACTCTAAAGAAAACAAGCTTAAACCCCATCAGTATGAGTAATAGAAACAAACGCATGGTCAAGTAGAGCATCCAAGAAAAGAAAGGAAGCCATACCTCTTCTGGACGTTCATTTGCGGCCGGAATCCTCGCCAAAAAAGCTCAAGTAACATTGTTGGATCCTGGCCATTCTGACTCTCCGATTCAGTAAACTTATACCACTTATCCATTTTTTTTTCTATTTTTGTTCTTCGAAGAATGTGGTGAACCATAATCCTTTGATTTATTGCATTAATTCACCTTGATTCGGCCGAAGGAAATAAATCTCATGACTAGGATTTCAATCCATTTTTGTTATTTGGATTTGACTTACTACAATGACGTTTGATCTGAAATAGGATGATGTAAGATGGATAGTTTATTTTCTTTGTTCGTCGTGGTGTGAGGGTTTATGTTTGAGTCGCTCCTTTGAAAAATCATAGTTTTGAACGAGAGAGAAGAAAGTGAAGATTTGTTATTCACTTTTGTTTGTGCTGGGTTTTATGGTTAATGACTGTTAAATGCAAGTTTCATTTTATTAATGGCAGAACATTATATAATTGGAAGAGTCACTAATTTTTGTATTAGTAATAACATGTAATAAATATAACATGCAGCTTAACCTTCCCAAGGAAACCACATGTTTTCCACTGGTATCTAGCTGTCACGTGGAGGAGGCCGAAAGTCATCGATTAACCATACACGCGTGGATAGCAGTACGGCCGTCCCTTCATATTCCACCCCAGTCCCCTACTTCTGGACGGACCTAGAAGGAGTTGGGCTTAAAGCCCACTCCAACTCCTTTGTTTTTTTAGCTAATCATCCTTGTTTTTTTAAAAGAAGGAATTTTAGGCCTTAAGGCCCATTACGAATGCTTGGCTGTTTTAGAGCCTCCTTTTTGTTTTTTTTATAGATATTTTAGGGATTCACCTCCTCCTTATTAATACCCTTTGATTTATTTCATTTTTTATGTTAATTCAAATACTTTAATTAAAACATCAAGATAATTATGACTAAATATCAAAAGTAGAAATATTTATTATCTTGATTTCGATTATTATTTTCAATCCATTTTTATAAAATTACAATTAATTAAATAGTGGGTTAATTATTAATGCCAGAGAATAATTTGATTTTTTAAAATAAATTTGATTTTGACCCAAAACCAAGTATTCCCACGTAAAGCCCAATTGATGCTAATGAATTCTAATCCAAATTCTTTCTTTATTAAGATGCTTGTTAACCCTTTTAATCCGAAATTATGGATGAAAAAGAGTATAGTAAGTGTTCGCCTCACTATCTCTCGCGTATTCGAATAATTGGCGTTCGCCATATTGCTCGAATTCTCGTCGTCCAGTTAAAACCCTAAAATCTTCCAAATTCAAATGACTTTTTCAAATTAAATAGAATTCCTAAAGAATTTTTTTTATAATCTAAATTTTGAATGAAAAAAATGAATGGGAGGCGTTCGCCTCACCATCTCTCGAATAATCGAATGATTGATGCTGGCCACATTGCTCAAATTTTTGACTTCCGATTGAAATATGCTAAATGAACTTGGATAAAGGAATGGGTGGCGCACTCCCCATTGTTCCTTGAATAAGCAAGTGGGAGGCGCACGGCTCATTACCGCGCATATTCGATTTCCGCAAACAACTTTCAATAATAATTTACACGAAAAAAGGAGTAGAAGGCGTTCGCCTTGTTATTCCCCGAAAGAATTCAATGATTGGTGCGCACCATATTGCTCAATCTTTTGTCGTTCTTATGCAAAATACCAAACATATTAAACCTAATTTCTCATCCCCGTCCGAGCAACCTTAAATCTATTCGAAAAGAACATCGTTTAATCCTTTCTAACACGCACAACAAACTACTGCTTAAGCCTCTGCCGAGAATAGACAAGCCCACATTTAGCCTTTAGAATGCGATCTAAACAGTTGTTCAACAAAGACACTAATAAACCGTAGTTCCCCGAACTACGAATGCTTTGATTTCCTTATTGCACCATAAGGATACGTAGGTACGAGATTGCGAGATCTTGGCGAGTACACTAATAAAAAAAACCTCCCTTTTCCCCCTTTCTGAGGTCTCCATCCATCTCTTTTCAATATTTTTATCACTCGAAGAAAAAAAACAACATAAGCTAACATTTAAATCGCAAATTAAGCTAAAAGGTTCCCGTTGAGTACAACGGACGTGAGGGGTGTTAATACCTTCCCCTTGCGTAATCGACTCCCAAACCCAGATATGGTTGCGACAACCATTATTTAAAAGGTTTTATCAATATTTTCTTATTCCTTCATTGGAGTAAATAAAGTTCGGTGGCGACTCTATTCGAATTATTTTTTTTCGCGACCATCGCAAGGAATCGTATTTTTCGAGATGCGATAGATGGCGACTTCACTAGGACCCTGCTCCTAGCAAGCGAGAGTCAAACCTAATTTAGTCCAATTTTCTATGAATGTTAAAATGATATTCCTTTCTTTCGTGTTGCTTTTCTATATCTAATTATGTTACTTGTATGTAATTTGTTTTGATACTATGATATAAGGCTTGATGTATGCTGCGAGATAAGCTTCGTACCCGAGCTTTGAGAAGAACTTAGAACCCGGAGTTGTGTAGTATTGAACCGAGGGGTATACACCTAGTAACAATACAAATACTTCACTTAGAGTAAATCTGTTTGGAATTTCCATCACAATATGGCTAGCCCATCATTGTGGAGAAATTTTAAATACGATTCGTGACTCTAGGAACCTCGCCTCAAACTCAAGGTCTGTTTTCATGATTGGCGATTGTTGAGTATTGAACCGAAGAGTCTACACCCTGTTCGAACAATATGAGAATCCCACTTAGATTAGATCAGTTTAAAACTCTCATCATGATGTGGCCAGCACATTATTCCGAGGATGTTTTGAACATGATCCGTGATTCTAAGTTCTTTCCTTGAAAACATAACTTTAGAACCTACCTTTGGGATTTTTAGTAATCAGAAAAACCTATGCTTCTTCCTATTATCCTAACATACACGACGTGTGAATAATCATGAGTATTTGTATTCCTTTGCGGAAAAAGCATGGCAAAGTTTCATGCATTTGCATATCATCAACATGAATTACATATCATTTTCATAAACCATAAGCGAAAACTTACACCATATTCTACCCTTTGTCCAATAACGCTGACTACTCGACACCGGTACGAGACACGCCACAACTACAAGATGACACTCGAACAACTTGAGGCAAACCAAGTTTCACTAAGAACAGACATTGACTCTGTAGCGGGAAATTCATGATCATCAAGCTATTGACAAGCTAGAGATCAAATAACAAGAGTCGCCACCACACTTTTATTGTTTCCAAGGGAAAATGAAAAAAGTACGAACAAAACCCAAATAGTAAGAAGTTTTCAAATAAAAACTAATAAAAGTCAGAGATCACAGGTAAGGGGGTTGGTTACACAGAGGGAAGGTGTTAGCTCCCAAAGTGTCCTAGGTACTCCTAGGGAGCCCTTTTTGTGTGCATATGTATTTTGTACAAAGTGATGTTTACAAACAAATAGAATGGGGGGATGAGAAAAAAATCCATTAATTATATTTTTGTCTTTGACAAGACCTTCAGACTTGTGCCTACGTACCAACATAAAAATGAGGTATCAAAACCTCGTAGTTCGTGCTATAAATTTCAAAATGAGTGTGTTAGTTTTTTACAAAATTTAAGTTTGAAAGGCACAAAGGCCCAAAAATGGTTTGAATGAGTTAGTTCTTTTTGGCTTTTTGAAAGTTTAAGTCAAGTATAGTTAAGTTCATTTACAAGTTTGATTTAAGAAAATAAGTTTGAAAAAATGCAATGGCATAAGGCCAAAGTTTCTACCTTTTTTTTTGCAAAAGTGGTCAAAGTTTAGAACAAAAATAGTTCACACAAAGAAGATTTTGAAAATGGAGGGGGAGATTTTGAAATTAAAGAATTGGGGAGAAGATGAAGAGACTACCCTATGCACAAAAATTTAAAAGTTTAAAATTGAAAAGATCTGACCAAATGGGAGCAATCCAATAGACAAGTATGTCAATAGAAACCCAAAATTCCCTTGGACTTTTAGATTCAAGCAACACACAAATGCACAATTATATCAATCTTGAAGAGCAATGGAATCAAATAAAGATAGCCTCATCCAAGCTTATCTACTTCATGATCTTCTTCAAAATAGCCTATGTAGTAGATGAATTCCACAAGTGACAGGTTCAACATAACAGCTTAACAATGATCAATGTTGCAGATGAATCTTAGAGAGATCTTCAAAGATATAGCAGATGAATTTTAAATTTTGCAAGCACTTGGTTCTTCAACAAATTGGCATTGGCCAAGTCCATTAGCAAAGGAATGTTGCCTAAATTCTAAGTCCAATTGGGCAAGATCAAACCAACATTCCACTCAAAAGTCTTTTAGGTTTTTTTTTGTTATTATCATGTACATTAATGGTCAAAGACGACACAAACAAGCAAACAAAATAATATCACACAATATGGTCCAAATGGACAAAGTGAAAATTACATTAACTTAAACAATTAGAATGATATGTATAATGGCAAATGATATAAAATGCTAAAATCAAATTGCATTAAAGTAAAGACTTGAAGTTAAAAGTTAATAATTAGTAAGTTAGTAGTTAGTTTTGTTTTTCTTTTTGATTTCAAGATATTTCTTTGGAGAACACTCAACCCACTTACCACAAGCATGGATCCTTGAACCAAAACATATTCCAAAGGAAGGAAAGAAGGCCAAGTTTCCATACAATACCATGGAAGAGGGGAGACTTACAATCTCACTAACTAGAATGCTTATGCCTTTAATGTCACAAATTTAACGCTATGTTAAGCAATCATAATTGGACTTATGTAGAAGTCACAACTATTTGAGGCCGGGCAATAGACTTTTGGTGTTAATGCATATTGGAGACATAGTATTATGAACTATGCTCATTAAACATACCACACACAAAAATATGCAAACGGTGTGGCCTAATCTCATCCATACTCATGTTAATCTTTCAATCGACTAGCATTAGGACTTTGAGATGTCATTGGCCAATTGGAAATGAATGGATGAAGAGGGAAGAGGATGAATGAAATCACAAATTGGTCAAAGGAGGACTTTTACCAAATTAATATCATTCATTCATTTTGGGAGATGGAATGTACATTCCATCAATCCCTTAAATCCAATGATATTAACTTAACAAAGTCAAATCAACCTTGACCCAGACCACACAAAAAATAAGAAACTCAATTAAGTCAATACAAATGGTCAACACAATTAAAATGGCATTTATTTAATTAAAAATAATAAAATAATGCATTAAATTCAAATATGATTTGTCCAAATCCTAAAATCTGATCAAAACACCAAATAAATAGCCATGAGATTTATCATAGGTCAAATAAGGTCAAAGGACCTTGGAGAAAAAATTTCATAATTTTTGGACACTTAAAAATATTTTTAACCAATTAAAAACAAATGCAAAATCAATTAATTCATGAAAAATATTAATAATGATCCTGTAGCACCTCAAATTTTCACCCACCTTTTTGTACATTCATTTTCATTTTAGGTCATTAGCATTGCATTGTCCACTGCATAGCATTGCATTGTCCCCTGCCCAAGTGCAAGTCATCAGTCAAGACTAGTCAGGAGATCCAGTTAAGCAAGCAAGCAAGTGCATTTCCTATTGAAGCAAAGCCCTAAGGTTGGTTCATTGAGTTCACATGACCTAGGGATCATTTTGAAGTGGTTTGGCCAAAGGTTGGGTGCTCAAAGTTCATCAGTCATTGCACAATTCATCTGAAACCCTAGAAGGTCAACCAAAGTCAAATGTGCATGAAATCATGGATTTGAAGGTGGGAGATGGTTAGAGAGGCCTCATTCATGTCCATACAAGTCCCATTTGACATTTCAAACATCAACATTGAAGAATTTGAGGTCAGATAGAAAGTTTCCAAAAATAGTAAGTGACGTGTAATCGGAAATTGCCAAAAATGGAAAGGTTTTCTCCTCAGGTTTACATCATCAAGCAAGCTTCAAATGAAATTTTGTCCAACATGAACGTTGGAGATCTTGCTCTCACCTTTCCAAAAAGTCCAAGAACATGAATTTCTCATGTATGGTTGAAAAGTTATGGATTAATCTTTGCCAAGAAAATTTGAAGTTCAAAAGGGGATAACTTTTACACCACAAGGCCAAATGGAGTGGGATTTTTTGTAACATTCTTGTTTTGATATGCTCTATCCAAATCATGCATTACATTTCATCAATCCTCATCACAAAAATATTGGCATTTTCACTTGAATTTCATTTGAATTTGGAGGGAAAAATCTCATTTGAAAATTAAGCATTTTCCACACATGGTATCATTAGCATTTGGCTCCAAATGGATTTTTGAGGTGAATTGAGCACAAATTCGTGCACTGTAGCAACATTTTTCATGCATAAGGTGAATTGACCAAATTTGCACTTACACTTGCATTTCCACTAATCTTTGGCATTTTGGCTAAGTGAGATTAAGAGCATCATTAGTCTATCATATAAAAGCATAAGCCTAACAGAAAATGGATTAACTTGGCATAATTTCCAGATTTGAACTTTTTCTTCATTGTGCTCTCAAACTCTTTCTTGAAGATTCATCAAAATTCTTCACAAACCTTGCTATTTCCACGATTGAATCATCATCTACAACCATAACTGAGTTGGATTGAAGCAAGATTGCAAGGATTTTGAGCTGATTCTTGAAATGTTGAAGCTAGCATCATCAATGGAAACTGTAGATTTGAGCAAGATCAAGCAAGACTGAGCATCCAACATTTATCCAAATCATCATACTAGCATTGAAGATCATTTGTTTTTGCTTCTGAAGGCTTGAAAGACACGAATTCAGTTCTGCAATCTCTTGAAGGTAAGATTTCAAATCTCACAATTCATGCAATTAGGATATGCATGTTGTAGATCTTGAATCCATGAGTATTCTGAGCTTTGTGGCATCAATTTTCATCAAGATTTGAGTGAGATATGTTGAATATAAGATTGATGTGTGAATTTTCTTTTACTCGATCCAGACATGATAGTGAGAATTAGGATAAATCGAGTTTAGATTAGTGATGTGCGTGCTAAGACGAGTGTGATGATATGTCCATTGTTGATTTCTGGAACAAATGTTCATGATCTGGAAAATCTGTGAAGAACACGATGAACTTCTTAGGGTTTCAATCCCAGAAACGCGTTTGATCCATGTCCAGCGTACTCTGCATGTGATTTTCTGTTTACCGCCATGTATTGGTCCACTTGGCTCCTGCGTGGCTGATTCATTGGCCACAAGCGTTTCCCAGTGCCATGTCACCTTTAATGAAACGCGGCGTTTCATTGAAACGCGCCACAATTCAAATGTTCCCTCGGTTCGAGTCCAGGCGCATGCACCTTCAAATAAGACTTTAGCACTTTTGGTCATTATCTCATCCATGTTTATGCTATGTGCTTCATTGTTTTTTTATTTTTTCTCCATTTCAAAAATTCATAACTCCTTGATTATTAATCCAATTGAGCTGGGATTTTTTGCATGATGATCCTCATGATGTCTAGTTTTTTTTGATGATTTTTACAGAAATTATGCACGCATGGATTTTTATTTTGCCTAGAGAATGTTTGCATGTGTATTTTCTTGATATGCCTTGCCATTTTGATTGTGAAATGATGAGATTTGTTCCAACACTCTTGAAATTTTGCATGCTTAAAATAGACATCCTAATGGTCATTTTGGTATAGAGTTTGCATTTTTCCTATTCCTGGTTGATGAGATATGATCTGTTGAATGTAGGTGTGACAATGTGTGTCACACCATTGCTTGCTTGACTTGAGGAATTTATTTGCCATGGCAATTCAATGGCAATTAATCTGATTTTTTGCATAATGATACTTCTGGATGTTAGGATTGCTTGTGAATATTTGTGGAATTTTTGAATGCATTTCTGATATTTTTGGGATTTTCCTTGCTGGCTTGTCATTTGTGGACTTTTTGAGAGTCATGAACTTAGATGATTTGTGAAATGCTTGATGTTGATCATATGAACTTGAAATTTTGCACATTGATTCTAGACACTTTGAAGTTTATCTTGGCTTTGATTGGATGCATTTATCATGCATGGATTCTGTTTTATGCTGGTGTGAAGTTGATGCATCTATTTGTGCCCTAATTGAGCTTATTTGTGCATACCTTGCCTTATGGAATTTATTTGCCATGCTTCCACTAGTCCAAATGCCTTGAATTTTGATGTGATGATCATTTGATGTGTGCTGTTTAGCCATGATGTTTCTTGAGATTTAGTGAATCATTTTTGAGTTGATGTGAATTGGTTCATTCTGTTTGCTTTTATGAGCTTTGAACTTGCATGCCTTGCCATGATTGCTTTGTGAAATGATTTTGGTGAATGTTATGGATATGAGACCACTTGGATTTTGTTCTTAATTGGTTTAATTTGATTCATACCAATTTTCATGTTCTGTTTTCAATTATTTCTCCCTCTTTGACCCTAGGCCATGTCCTAGTGGTTAGTGCTTATGTTTGAGTTGTGTTTTCAGGACAAGAAGCAACAAGCATATGGCCTTGAGGAGTGTGATTCATTTTCTCATTTGGATTGATATTTGATTGATGTTGATTAACATTAAGTCGTTTTGTCGGTGGATTAGCTCCTTTGAGTTGAGCTTGTGCTTTGCTTGATGCATTGCTTGTGTATAGTTGACTGTCTGTTGTCTGTTGACTTTCTTTTTTGAGTTGTATACTGATTGTGTTGGATTGTTTTCAGGTACCTTAGTTGCTATAGTTCATTGTGAACTTGCTTTTGCTTTGCTTGATAGCTTGAGCATTGAGGTATAATGTCTCTAACTCCATGTAGTCTGGAAGACCTGGCCTGTTATTTGGTCAGGCACCTGTCTGAAGTCCTCCTTAAGAGGCAATGCTTGTGATTGTTTATCTTTTGTGCCAAGCAGGAAACGACCTCTATGAGGCAATTGGCAGATAAAAGAGATGTGCAATCCATCTCCTGCTATTCAGTTGAGTCATCCCTTTGCTCACACAACTGGTGTTGATGCATTGTGGATATTAACCCAAGATCTATGTTGAGTCAGTCATAAGTGTAAAAGGGTTCCAACTTTCTGAACCCACACTTTCATCTGTCTAAAAGCTCTCCCAGGCCAGGGATAAGAGCTGTGAGGCACACCCCTCACGTCCCATTTAAATCTGCTTCACCCTAACTCTCAATGTTAGGGTTAAGAGCTAACATCACCCGATTCCAGATGGCTTGTGTTTCACAGCCAAACCCTTGTGTGAGCCCACTTTGTTTGTATATAGTGTGTGCTATTTGTGTGATTGTTTGCTTTTCCTGTGCTGTATAGGATAGCTTGCTCCCTGTGCAAGTTAGATAGCAACCTTAACTTAGGGATGATTTGCATGATAACATCTAGGCTCGAGTCGTAGTCTCCCTAGTTGTGTCTCCCTTTGTATCTGGTTAGGCTAGTCCTTTTTCCCTGCGTAGGGGAACTACGTCGCCCTGATCCTCATACCAGATGAGGTACGTAGGCAGGAGATGAGCAGATCTCTTCGGGCGCCCTTTTGTTTTGTTTGTGTGAGTGGTTTCTCCTTTTCTGGTTGGAGTCCGATGTAAGTCCAGCGATTGGCATTCAGTTTCCAGTTTCTTTGTTGGAGTCTGACGTAAGTCCAGCGATTGGCAGTTGGTTTCCTGTGTGTGTGTTTGTTGGTTCGGAGTCTGATGTAAGTCCAGTGATTGGCATTCGGTTTCCATGTTTGCCTGTTTGTGTGGAGTTTGACGTAAGTCCAACGATTGGCAGTCGATTTCCTGTGTGGTTTTGTTTGGCGTGCGTTAGCCGAGCTACGAGTGCTCTGATTCTTCTCTAGTCCGAGAAGATACGTATGCATAGGATGCGACATCCTAGCGAGCACGTTTTCCCCTAGTCCGAACTACGTCGACTCTGATGTCTATGCCTGATAGACTACGTAGGCCCAGGATGCGATATCCTGCCGAGTCAGTTTCTTTTGTTTTCTTCTGTCTCTTTCAGCCAGTGTGTTTATTTGTGAGCAGTGTTTTAGCAACCATATTCCTTCCTTTTGTGCATGGATCTCGTCGAGTACGACGGATGCGTAGGGGTGCTAATACCTTCCCTTCGCATAACCGACTCCCGATCCCATTCTCTTTGGTCGCGAGACCATGTTTTTCCAGGTTTACTTCGAGCGTTTCCTTTCCCTCTTTTGGGATAAATAACACACGGTGGCGGCTCTGTTGTTTTCGTTTTCCCGCCGGTTTTTCGCATAATGCGACAGCTGGCGACTCTGCTGGGGAGATAGAGAAGTTGACCTCTTGCTGGTCCATCTTCCCTAAGCGAGTCTCTCCTAGCGCTCTCTAGGATAGGGTTTTGGTTGCTGTTTGCTGTTATTTATTGCATTCATTTATTTATTGTTTGCATTTATGTGCGCATTAATGTTTGCATTCATTCATATTCATCTGTGCTGGCTGTGCTGTGTTTCTCTGTTTGGGGGTGGGAGTTACTTGAGGTAAAAGGCCCAATACCCAGGCTATGAGTGAAATATAGGAAACCTAGGAATAGAGTGATTCATGGGAAGCGGGTGGTATGCGCCACTTAGCGGAACATTGATATCACGAGCAGTTCAGACTCTGATGGGGTATTATCGGTGCATACATCGGGTGTGCACATGATGATATTCTTGAAAGGGTTGTTTATCCTGCATTTCTTTCGACTTTACCCTGGCCTAGATGACACCCGTGAGTGGGGAGGGAATGATCATTACAGGTACTGTTGGTGACTTGTTGGTGACTCTGAGTATTGATGGTGACTTTGGTTCAGATGAACTTGTGAGTACTTACTTCTGTCACGCCGGAATTCTGTCTGTGATATCTATCAGCGGGTTCCGTTTATTTCGGATCCCCGGGTTGAATTTGAGAGTACTTGTTCAGAGGATCTGGTTGTCATCCGTTCAGTGGATGATCCTGTGGTGATAATGATGTAACCTCCGGTTCCGTTTATTTTGGAACTTCCCAAGTCGGATTTATGGTGACTTAGTCCCTCAAATGACTGTGACTGGTCCAGAGACTTGATGGGTCTTCAGATGACTTGGTGGCACAGTGACCTGCCTGCATGCATTTGCATCATTCCCATTTCGCATTCATATGCATTTAACCCATGTCTATCCGTACTCGGGGTCCATTGTTGGATTGAGATTCCGGTCGAGAGACATCCAGATGTCGGAATGTTGTGAAAAAAAAATCATATGTCTCAATGAAGCCAGAATCAAAGGACATTCCTCATACGGATAGACATTGCATGTGTGAGTCATACTAACCCATTTGCTGTTTTGTAGGTGTCAACCGGTGCGCATAGCTCGTCTGTTCATACATCCTGCTAGGATCAACAAATCCAAACTGATGGATCCCCTCAGCGCCGACATTCTTGAGATGAAAGAGATGATGAGGGAGTTGTTCAGTATTGTGCAAGGGCTTGCCTTGGGACAGAAAGCAATGGCCGAGAGATTGGAAAGGATTGAAGGCTGGATGATCAAGGAGAAAGCTCAGGGAAAGGCTCCGCCATCCGAAGTAAGCAATCCCTCTGGCACTGTAGCAAAGAAACCATCTGGCAGTGGTCCACTCAAAAAGGAGGTTGAATCAGAAGGTGTGGAGGCAAAGAAAGAACGCGGTAAAGATCGTTATCACCCTTATGCTGCTGCTGTAACCACTCCTGTTGGTAATCCACCTGTACCACAGCAACAACCACCACCTCAACAGAAAGCACTGAAAGCTAAGACCCAAGTAAAGAAGGGGAAGCCAGATCGTCACTTTGATGAGCCACCTGTGACTTATACTCTTATGTTCAAAAGGTTGAGGGATCTTGGGTTAGTCCGGCCAAGGATATGGATTCCCGTGGAACGGCAGCGGAGGCCTCCAAACTACGACGAAAATGCTAAATGCGATTTCCATTCTGGGGCACCCGGACACAACATTGAGGGTTGTAGGGCTTTCAAACATGTCGTCCAGGACATGGTGGACTCTAAGGTTATCAGCTTGGCACAGATAATGAATGGGGATGTCAACCTCGTACCCAGGCAGGGTCCTATAAAAGTGAAGATGGTGAGAAAGGACAAGAGAGGAATGGAGGTGACTGAGGAGGATCAGTTAAAAGTTCCAATGTCTGCGGTCCTAAAACCTCTGATGAAGGATGGAGCCTTCCCTAGTATTGATAATTGTTGTGAGGCCGCTGCCACAAATGGGTGTGTAGTGATGAGAGACACGATCCAGAGAATGGTGGAAGTAGAAATGGACGGTGGAAAATTTGAAACACCAAGTCAGGCAGTGGAAACAGTCCAGGTGGAAAACGCCTTTGTTGCTGATAAAGAGAAGAAGCTGTCCATTTCTTCTTATAAACAAGCCCTAGAAGTGGTGAACAACGGAGAAGCCCTAGGCTAGGGGAAGATCATATATATTATGGTAAAAGCAAACATGTTTGGGGTCGGCTATCAGCCAGACCAAGACTCGTCTAGACAGAACAGAGGACGTCGTCCACCGTACACCTTCGTCAGTGCAGGAATGCTGGATCCTAGCCACGCCTATTCAGTGGGTGAAGAGATCGACACTGACCGCGAGCTTGAGTTGTGGATAAAATCGTGCGTGCCATGGAATTGGAAGGCCTCAAAGATCGCCACTGTCACTCATCCGGAAGTGTAGTATTTCTGTGTTTCAATTTTGTTTGCATGAAAGCCATACGTTTTGCCCGAAACGTAATGGTCCATTGTAAGGGCCACCTCATGTGTTTCATTTTGCAACATTTTGCATCAGTAATAAATTGATGTTTTTGTGATTAAAAGCGGTGTTCCCTGTTTTTCATTTATTTTTGCAGTTTTAAAAAATAAAAAATGGCAATGTTTTTCATTCTCTTTCCTTTTGATTCATTTGGTTCTGACCTCGAAAGTGATTATCTTCCTGATCTCATTGATAACAATTCGGTTACACCTCTGTATGGCTTCGACAATCCGATCTATCATGCCGAAGAATAAGGCGAAGAAGATTGTGATCTGCTAGAATTAACCAGGTTGTTAAGACCAGAGGAGAAGGTGATTCAACCGCACGAGGAGCGATTCAAGATTGTTACTCCAAGCACCACAGAGGTAAGAAAGGGAGTGAAAGTTGGGGCTGTTTCAGAGGCTAGTGGAAAGCAGAATGGTAGCCCTGTGGGAAGGGCATGTTGATACCTTCGCCTGGTCGTGTCAGGATATGCCAGGGTCAGATACCGATGGCGTTATACGCAGGCTACCATGGAGAGAAGACTGTCCTCTAGAGAAGCAGAACGTCGGTGCCACATATCAGAGTGACTTTGTTTCATGATATGACTCATCGTGGAATCAAATGATATGTTGACGACATGATAGCAAAGTCCCAAACAGAAGAAGGGCATCTGGTGGATCCGGGGCAAGTTGTTTGACCAGTTGAGACAACTCAGACTGAGGTTGAGTCCGAACCAGTGCACTTGTGGAGTGTTGTCCGGTAAACTACTGAGGTTTATTGTGAACAAAAGAGGAATCGAGGTCGATCCTGCTAAAAAAAAAAAAAGAAAGACAAAGAAAAAAGAAAGACAGAGAAAAAAAGAAAGAAAAGAAAAAAGGAAAAAACAATACCAGAAATGCCTGAACCGAAAAAGAGATCAAACGGTCAGGTGGATAATAATTGCCAAGGGGCATTGAAAGATAAAAGAATAAGTTGCAGGAACCTCTGATTCTGATGCCTCCCGTGGAAGGAACAATTGTTAATCTGGTACTTGACATCCCTCGAGGGGTCTATGAGGTGCGTATTGTGTCAGCATGACGAGTCTTGTCGAAAAGAGCATGCAATTTACCTTAGCAAAAAGTTTATCGACCGTGAAACAATACATTCATTGCTCGAGAAAATTTGTTGTACTTTGGCATAGGCTGCTCGCCGACTGAGACAGTATATGCTGGTTCATGCCACTTTGTGGATTTCCAAGATGGATTTGATCAAGTATATGCTTGAGAAGCTAGCATCGACCGGACGGGTTGCGAGATGGAAAATAATTCTGACTGATTCATAATATACAGTAACCCATTGAGGATTATCAACCAAGGAAGTTTGAATTCCCTGATGAGGACATCTCGAGGTGCTCAAATCGAAAGATTGTGAGGAACCGATCCCGGAGGAGGGGCCTGACCCTGAATCCGAACGGATTCTGATGTCTGATGGGGAGAGGTTAATGTGGATGAGTTAGTGCTGCTTTGGTTACGCCAAAAAGATCCCACATACCTTTCGTTGCCCGGATAACATTTGAATGCACCAACAATGGTGGTTGAGTACGAAGCTTGTATCCTGGGTACCAATCTTCGGTGCGTACGTCTACTGGGGCAACGTCGCGCTCACTCGTGTGTGGGATAGAAGTGGTCTTACCTACTGAAGTCTAGATCCCATTGTGGGGAGTCCTAGTGGACGTAAAATTGGAAAAGGCTGAGCGGATAAGGACTCGGTATGACGCGTTGAGCCTGACTAAGGGAAAGAGGCTGGCAGTTACTTGTCATGGGGCAGTTGTACCCAGTAAATGAAGCAAGTGGTTAACCGAAAAGTGCGACCTCGTGCGTATCATGTGAGAAACGTGTTGTTGAAAAGGATCCTTCCTCCTCAACGATCGTAGGGGCAAGTGGATATACAGTTATGGATCTCATTTGTGGTCAAAAAGGTTTCTCTGACATGGCCTTGTTGTCGACGACCACGGGTGACGAAGATTTTCCATCCCTTATGAATGCAGACGCAATTAGAATATACTTCGTAAAAGAGACCCGCTGGACGAAAAGAACAAAATAGTCCAGGCAAAAATGGGCATCCCGGCGAACCAAAAGAAAAAGAGAAAAGGTTCGGGCAAAAGTTAGGGATAAGAAAAGAAAAGAACTGTACACCCGGCAAGTCGAAAACCCCACGAGGGCGACTTGGGCAAAAAAGGGTATCCCGGTGGACTGAAAACCCGAAAGGGCGGTCCAGGCAAAAGAGGGATTGAAACGAACAACTGCGTCTAGCATGATCGTTTGTGCTTTGAATATGACTCGGATGATCCCAGACAGAGATCGATCGAAAGCGTCTTGTTCAGAAGACAGAAGGTGCGGAAAGTCTTGAGGACATATGGGGTGTAACCGAGTTGGAACTCGATGAGATCACGGTTTCACATTGCCATTAGGATAGATTTTTCCTTTTTGTGCGCAATCACCTCTTTTCAGGGTTTGCTTCCTGTGTGTTGCTCGGTTCTGAGCTACCTTTTTGTTTCAGTCAATAGAATGCGTGTTTAGTCAAATGATTTTGTTTTTGTCTTCATTACCGCTTTGATTGCAAAAACATCCGTTTATTTTGATAAAGAATATTTGCATTTTTGAAACATGGAGGTCCCTTCCGATGCATGCTTATAAGATTGAAATCTGGAAATCTTATTCGGAAGTTTGAGTGACCTAGGTGTTGAAATATTGGCACGCCTGGGGCACGCTTTTATCTAACGATCTCTTTCGCAGGTGCGGTTAGCTATGTTCACTCACTTGCAGGATGTGATGTGAAATACTTTGACAAGAGATCCCCGCAGAGTCCAACCAGGGGCAAGGGATAGAAGAACTGTGGAAAAATGACGAAAGAAGGACGACGATCCTGGAGGATTAATCAAGAAGACTCTTCAAAGTCTGAGGACTGGAAAGTTTGTATGAATCCCAGGAGTTCGATCTCCGTGGAATACGAAGAAGTCGTGAAGACAAAGTGATGAATCAGAAAGTCCAGACGAGTCTGGGAGTTCTCAGAAGTGGAAAGTCGACACTGTGGTTGGATGATGAATGCCAATGTTCGACGAGTCGACGGGCGGTCCGTGTCGAATAAGCCGTATCTCCCCAGTGGAAGCGTCGATGGGAAGATTGTTCCTAAGGGTTGAGGATGTATCTCCAGCGTGGTTGTGAACGCTTACTCCCGGCGAGGTTGTGGATGTCTATCCCCAGTAAGGCCTAGTGTATTATTTCCTCAGCAGAGTGGTGTAGGCCTTTCCCAACAAGAGTTATGCATTTCCCCATCAGGGTGTGGAGTGTTTTCCCCTAGTGGATCTCCATAGCAGAGGGTTTGTGTTGATGGTTTTCCCCTAGCAAGGTCCCCGAGCGGATCGAGTCCGGTGAAATCATCCCTAGTAGAGATAAGCATTGGTTGCCTCCCCTAGCAGGGTAATCCCCAAGCAGTTCGGGTTCGATGGAGTTCATCCCCAGCAAGGTTTGTCTTTCCCCATCAGGGTGGAAATTGACGTGGTATTGGAATCTTCAGCATAGTTCCTGGAGCTCCCCGGTGTTGTCTCTGAAGGAGACGTGTTTTTATGCATCCATCATTTAGATAAGCATAGCATATTGCATCATTAGTGCGTAGCATTTCCATGATCATGGGGCATTGAGCTAAAAAAAACACTCATGCATCGGCATTGCAAACATATCCATTAGCCCTAGGCCGTGGTGACCATCCGAAATTGGGTTGTTGGAAAGAGTTTAGCATCACGCCATTGGATCGATTTCAGAATTGGGTTCCCCAGCATGGTTGAGAGGTTGGTGTTTTCCCAACAAGTGACTCCTTAGTTGAGCGGGTATCCCCCAGCAGTGTTACTCCCCAGAATTGGTAGCATCTTGCAAGCTTGGATCTATTCCCCTAGCAGATGTGGGTGTGTCTGATCTCTCCATACAGAGTCGACCCCTTAAGCAGAAAGTGTCTGTCATTTCCTTCTGCGCTCCCCACTGAGGTATATCCTCATGGATGACGGTTGTTTCCGTTCCCTCCCTACATACCTAATGGGATGGGTTTTTCCTATTGAGTTCTTTCCTCATTAGGATGGGTCTTGATTCAGTCTGCCTGTTTGGATCGATCCTAAATTGGCTTCCTATTGGCTGTCTCTTGTGCTTCCCTGTGGTATAGATGAATAGTTGCTCACCAACCGGCACTCATTCATCTTATCCTTAGAAGAATTTGTGTCTTCTACCTACTAACCGGTAGTTGTAAGTCCTATCTTTATGGTCTTCTACCTACTAACCGGTAGATGTGAATCCTCGGTTCTCCCCTTTGTGGAGTTAACCCTTCCTGTCTGCTCCCTGTCGTGACCCTGATCCCCAGTGAGCTACCTCTCTGTTGGTTTCGATAAACGTCGAGTTTTTCCTAGCTATCCGTTGATATCTAGTTGTATCACCTTTCCAGGTCATCCGTTGATGTCCGTTCACCTCTCTGTTGGTTTCGATAAACGTCGAGTTTTTCCTATTCGTCTGTTGACGTATAGTGGCATATTCCCCACAGATCATTTGATAATGTCTGTTGATTCCCCGCAGGGATACCTCTCCGTTGGTTTTGATAAACGATGAGTTTTTCCCAATCGTTCGTTGATGATTGGTTGTGTTCACTTTTCCCCAAAGAATCACCTCTCCGTTGGTTTCGATAAACGTCGAGTTTTTCCCAGTCGTCCGTTGACGTTTGGTTGAGTTATATTTCCTCCCCCCAGAAGAGTTACCTCTCCGTTGGTTTCGATAAACGTTGAGTTTTTCCTATGCGTCTGTCGACGTATAGTTGTACCCGTCCCCTCAGAGTTACCTCTCTGTTGGTTTCGATAAACGTTGAGTTTTTCTCCTTCGTCCGTTGACGTCTGATTGTATATCTATTCCCCAGTCATTCATTAATGTCTGGTTGATCCCCTGTCAGAGTTCCCCAGTAGAGTCGTCGGTAAACGCCGTGTCTGGTCTCCTTTCTCCGTTGGTGTCGATAAACTTCGAGCTTCTCCTTCTCCGTTGGTGTCGATAAACGTCGAGCTTCTCCCGTTCGTCCGTTGACGTCTGGTCGAGTCTTCCCATTCATCCGTTGATGTCTGGTCACCTCTCCGTTGGGTTTGGTAAACGTCGAGTTTTTCCTGGTCGTCCCCAGTAGAGTTACCTCTCCGTTGGTTTTGATAAACGTCGAGTTTTTCCTAGTTGTCTGTTGACATCTAGATGTATTTCTCTCTTCCCCAGTAGGGTCTCCTTCTCCGTTGGTGTCGATAAACATCGAGCTTCTCCCTTTCGTCCGTTGACGTCTGGTCGAGTCTTCCCATTCATCCGTTGATGTCTGGTCACCTTTCTACGTTGGTGTCGATAAACGTCGAGCTTCTCCCGTTCGTCCGTTGACGTCTGGTCGAGTCTTCCCATTCATCCGTTGATGTCTGGTCACCTCTCCGTTGGTTTCGATAAACGTCGAGTTTTTCCTAGTTGTCCGTTGACATCTAGATGTATTTTCCCCGCAGTCATCCGTTGATGTCTGTTACCTCTCCGTTGGTTTCGATAAACGTCGAGTTTTTCCTGGTCGTCCGTTGACGTCTAGTTGTGATTTTTGTTCCCATTCATCGTCCTTCGATGTCTGGATGTGGCTGTACCTTTTGAGAAAAGAATCAAAATCCCAGTAATAAACATCAGATCCCAGTTGAGGTTGGATCCCCGCATTGTGCAAATTTCTACGGTTCTTCGGTATTCAATCCCTGTTTACCCTGAAGTCTGACAGCCGTTGCTCTCATCCATTTGGGTTCCCAGTTGATTGAATAGGGGCAACTGTAGCACCTAAAATTTGCACCCACCTTTTTGTACATTCATTTTCATTTTAGGTCATTAGCATTGCATTGTCCACTGCAAAGCATTGCATTGTCCCCTGCCCAAGTGCAAGTCATCAATCAAGACTAGTCAGGAGATCCAATTAAGCAAGCAAGCAAGTGCATTTCCTATTGAAGCAAAGCCCTAAGGTTGGTTCATTGAGTTCACATGACCTAGGGATCATTTTGAAGTGGTTTGGCCAAAGGTTGGGTGCTCAAAGTTCATCAGTCATTGCACAATTCATCTGAAACCCTAGAAGGTCAACCAAAGTCAACTGTGCATGAAATCATGGATTTGAAGGTGGGAGATGGTTAGAGAGGCCTCATTCATGTCCATACAAGTCCCATTTGACATTTCAAACATCAACATTGAAGAATTTGAGGTCAGATAGAAAGTTTCCAAAAATAGTAAGTGACCTGTAATTGGAAATTGCCAAAAATGGAAAGGTTTTCTCCTCAAGTTTACATCATCAAGCAAGCTTCAAATGAAATTTTGTCCAACATGAAAGTTGAATATCTTGCTCTCATGAATTTCTCATGTATGGTTGAAAAGTTATGGATCAATCTTTGCCAAGAAAATTTGAAGTTCAAAAGGGGATAACTTTCACACCACAAGGCCAAATGGAGTGGGATTTTTTGTAACATTCTTGTTTTGATATGCTCTATCCAAATCATGCATTACATTTCATCAATCCTCATCACAAAAATATTGGCATTTTCACTTGAATTTCATTTGAATTTGGAGGGAAAAATCTCATTTGAAAATTAAGCATTTTCCACACATGGTATCATTGGCATTTGGCTCCAAATGGATTTTTGAGGTGAATTGAGCATAAATTCGTGCACTGTAGCAACATTTTTCATGCATAAGGTGAATTGACCAAATTTGCACTTACACTTGCATTTCCACTAATCTTTGGCATTTTGGCTAAGTGAGATTAAGAGCATCATTAGTCTATCATATAAAAGCATAAGCCTAACAGAAAATGGATTAACTTGGCATAATTTCCAGATCTGAACTTTTTCTTCATTGTGCTCTCAAACTCTTTCTTGATGATTCATCAAAATTCTTCACAAACCTTGCTATTTCCACGATTGAATCATCATCTACAACCATAACTGAGTTGGATTGAAGCAAGATTGCAAGGATTTTGAGCTGATTCTTGAACTGTTGAAGCTAGCATCATCAATGGCAACTGTAGATTTGAGCAAGATCAAGCAAGACTGAGCATCCAACATTCATCCAAATCATCATACTAGCATTGAAGATCATCTGTTTTTGCTTCTCAAGGCTTGAAAGTCACGAATTCAGTTCTGCAATCTCTTGAAGGTAAGATTTCGAATCTCACAATTCATGCAATTAGGATATGCATGTTGTAGATCTTGAATCCATGAGTATTCTGAGCTTTGTGGCATTAATTTTCATCAAGATTTGAGTGAGATATGTTGAATATAAGATTGATGTGTGAATTTTCTTTTACTCGATCTAGACATGATAGTGAGAATTAGGATAAATCGAGTTTAGATTAGTGATGTGCGTGCTAAGACGAGTGTGATGATATGTCCATTGTTGATTTCTGGAACAAATGTTCATGATCTGGAAAATCTATGAAGAACAAGATGAACTTCTTAGGGTTTCAATCCCAGAAACGCGTTTGATCCATGTCCAGCGTACTCTGCATGTGATTTTCTGTTTACCGCCATGTATTGGTCCACTTGGCTCCTGCGTGGCTGATTCATTGGCCACAAGCGTTTCCTAGTGCCATGTCACCTTTAATGAAACGCGGCGTTTCATTGAAACGCGCCACAATTCAAATGTTCCCTCGGTTCGAGTCCAGGCGCATGCACCTTCAAATAAGACTTTAGCACTTTTGGTCATTATCTCATCCATGTTTATGCTATGTGCTTCATTGTTTTTTTATTTTTTCTCCATTTCAAAAATTCATAACTCCCTTATTATTAATCCAATTGAGCTGGGATTTTTTGCATGATGATCCCCATGATGTCTAGTTTTTTTGATGATTTTTACAGAAATTGTGCGCGCCTGGATGTTTATTTTGCCTAGAGAATGTTTGCATGTGTATTTTCTTGATATGCCTTGCCATTTTGATTGTGAAATGATGAGATCTGTTCCAACACTCTTGAAATTTTGCATGCTTAAAATAGACATCCTAATGGTCATTTTGGTATAGAGTTTGCATTTTTCCTATTCCTGGTTGATGAGATATGATCTGTTGAATGTAGGTGGGACAATGTGTGTCACACCATTACTTGCTTGACTTGAGGAATTTATTTTCCATGCCAATTCAATGCCAATTAATCTGATTTTTTTCATGATGATACTTCTGGATGTTAGGATTGCTTGTGAAGTTTTATGGAATTTTTGGATGCATTTCTGATTTGTTTGGGAGTTTCCTTGTTGGCTTGTCATTTGTGGACTTTTTGAGAGTCATGAACTTAGATGATTTGTGAAATGCTTGATGTTGATCATATGAACTTGAAATTTTGCACATTGATTCTAGACACTTTGAAGTTTATCTTGGCTTTGATTGGATGCATTTATCATGCATGGATTCTGTTTTATGTTGGTGTGAAGTTGATGCATCTATTTGTGCCCTAATTGAGCTTGTTTGTGCATACCTTGCCTTATGGAATTTATTTTCCATGCTTACACTTGTCCAAATGCCTTGAATTTTGATGTGATGATCACTTGATGTGTGCTGTTTAACCATGATTTTTCTTGAGATTTAGTGAATCTTTTTTGAGTTGATGTGAATTGGTTCATTCTGTTTGCTTCTATGAGCTTTGAACTTGCATGCCTTGCCATGTACAGTTGAGCTTGTGCTTTGCTTGATGCATTGCTTGTGTACAGATGACTGTCTGTTATCTGTTGACTTTCTTTTTTGAGTTGTATACTGATTGTGTTGGATTGTTTTCAGGTACCTTAGTTGCTATAGTTCATTGTGAACTTGCTTTTGCTTTGCTTGATAGCTTGAGCATTGAGGTATAATGTCTCTAACTCCATGTAGTCTGGAAGACCTGGCCTGTTATTTGGTCATGCACCTGTCTGAAGTCCTCCTTAAGAGGCAATGCTTGTGATTGTTTATCTTTTGTGCCAAGCAGGAAAAGACCTCTATGAGGCAATTGGCAGATAAAAGAGATGTGCAATCCATCTCCTGCTATTCAGTTGTGTCATCCCTTTGCTCACACAACTGGTGTTGATGCATTGTGGATATTAACCCAAGATCTATGTTGAGTCAGTCATAAGTGTAGAAGGGTTCCAACTTTCTGAACCCACACTTTCATCTGTCTAAAAGCTCTCCTAGGCCAGGGATAAGAGCTGTGAGGCACACCCCTCACGTCCCATTTCATCTGCTTCACCCTAACTCTCAATGTTAGGGTTAAGAGCTAACATCACCCGATTCCAGATGGCTTGTGTTTCACAGCCTAACCCTTGTGTGAGCCAACTTTGTTTGTATATAGTGTGTGCTATTTGTGTGATTGTTTGCTTTGCATGTGTTGTATAGGATAGCTTGCTCCCTGTGCAAGTTAGATAGCAACCTTAACTTAGGGATGATTTGCATGATAACATCTAGGCTCGAGTCGTAGTCTCCCTAGTTGTGTCTCCCTTTGTATCTGGTTAGGCTAGTCCTTTATCCCTGCGTAGGGGAACTACGTCGCCCTGATCCTCATACCAGATGAGGTACGTAGGTAGGAGATGAGCAGATCTCTTCGGGCGCACTTTTGTTTTGGTTGTGTGAGTTGTTTCTCCTTTTCTGGTTGGAGTCCGATGTAAGTCCAACGATTGGCATTCGGTTTCCAGTTTATTTGTTGGAGTCTGACGTAAGTCCAGCGATTGGCAGTTGGTTTCCTGTGTGTGTGTTTGTTGGTTCGGAGTCTGATGTAAGTCCAGCGATTGGCATTCGGTTTCCATGTTTGCCTGTTTGTGTGGAGTTTGACGTAAGTCCAGCGATTGGCAGTCGATTTCCTATGTGGTTTTGTTTGCCGTGCGTTAGCCGAGTTACGAGTGCTCTGATTCTTGTCTAGTCCGAGAAGATACGTATGCATAGGATGCGACATCCTAGCGAGCACGTTTTCCCCTAGTCCGAACTACGTCGACTCTGATATCTATGCCTGATAGACTACGTAGGCCCAGGATGCGATATCCTGCCGAGTCAGTTTCTTTTGTTTTCTTGTGTCTCTTTCAGCCAGTGTGTTTGTTTGTGAGCAGTGTTTTAGCAACCATATTCCTTCCTTTTGTGCGTGGATCCCGTCGAGTACGACGGATGCGTAAGGGTGCTAATACCTTCCCTTCGCATAACCGACTCCCGATCCCATTCTCTTTGGTCGCGAGACCATGTCTTTTCCAGGTTTACTTCGAGCGTTTCCTTTCCCTCTTTTGGGATAAATAACGCACGGTGGCGACTCTGTTGTTTTCGTTTTCCGTCGATTTTTCGCGTAATGCGACAGATCCAAAAAATAATTTTAATTCAGAATATGAAAGATAAAAATATTTGAAATTTTTTGGTGAAAGTCCCATATTTTTTTGGATCAATATTAAATTTAATATGAATTATTGAAGAAAATGGAATTAAAATGAAATTCAGAATATCCAAAAATACGTGGACCATCAGATCTCCCTCATTAATTGAGGTGGCAGATCTGATGATCCAAAACACGCGTTCCATGTGTTCCTTAGTCAACTGTGTGGCGTAGATGGTAATCAGAACAAATGCTCCAGATTAGAACGTGGCTTGAGGATCCTATGGTCCAGATGCATGACACATCATCGCCGGAGCCAGAGCTCCGGTCATCTTCCCCGGTGAGCTCCACCGGACTGGTTGAGATGAACCATCACCAAAGTTCAAAACAGGGACATGATCTTAAAGAAGAAACATCACTGAGTATGAATATGACCTCCAATTCCTCCAATTCCAAATATATTAAGAGATATGTGGAATTGAAAAATGAGGTTCATGATCTGAGTTGCTTCGATTTGGCCTCAAAGCAACTCAATCTTCTTGCCTACATTAGTAGGACTTCAGACAACTCAAGAATCAATGGAATTGAGCAATAAATTGAGAGAATCGAAGAGTTTAATTACGAACAAATTTTACGGATTATCGGTTCAATTACGATCCTTACATTATAACCTTTATAGGTTTAGTTAGACATGGTAAAGTAAAAGCGCATTTTAATTTAAATAAAAGTAGTGCGAGTGCGGAAAGTAAATAAAAGTAGTGGGAGTGCGGAAAGTAGATAAAAGTAGTGCGAGTGCGAGAAATAAATAAAAGTAGTGCGAGTGCGGAAAGTAAATAAAAGTTGTGCGAGTGCGAGAAATAAATTAAAGTAGTGCGAGTGCGAGAAATAAATAAAAGTAGTGCGAGTGCGAGAAATAAATAAAAGTAAAGATAGTGCAGGAAATAAAGTAGATAAAGGTAAAGCAATAAAAACCTGCTCCAATCGGAGGGTTGAATAAATTGCGAGACGGAAATGAAAATGGCGGCAGGATTAACTTCCTTCCAAAATGTTCCAAACTCGATTACAGACTCGATCACAGACCTGATTACGCAATTGTGGCAACACCTTAATGCGAAGCGATTACCACTTTTAAAATACTGAATATATGCCTAAGTGAAACTAAGTTTGCTCTAAGTTTGGATGATTAAACAAATCAAAATGAGTCTGTATTTTTAGGCAAGGAAAATAATGGAAATGACAAGGATGCCCTTCAGTTTGAAATTGGGAGGGAAAAACTTTCTTCTTGTGGCGCCCGCCACAAGGGTAAATTGTGGCACCCAAGTGGAGATAGTGGGAGACATGGCAGTTGAGGGAAGTTGAGTTTTGACACATCATGGCTGGACCTATGGCGCCAGCCACAGTGGGAGCCACAAGTGCAAAATGCTGAGTTTTAGTCTTTTTAGCTCATTTTCACTCATTTTCTCGATCGGGGCTCTGATTAGACTGAAAACCTGAAAACAAAGAGAAACATAGTAACAAAATAACAAAATAACAAAATGCGAAATCGGAGTCGAAAATACGTTGAAATTCAGTGTCATCAAATTCTCCCACACTTAAACCTTTGCTTGTCCTTAAGCAAAACACTAAAAAGCTCATAGAAGAAAAACTGGTGTCAACGAGTGATTCGGGCTAAAAAGGTTTCTAAGTTCAAGTCGGGATGCAGTGATAGGTACTAATTGAGTGAACTAAGGGTATCATGATGACACTTATCCGCAAACATGAACATAAACTTCCTTTCCTATATTAACCAACCCATATTATACCACAATACATAGGCCTGCATCTTCATCTCTTTTTGTGTCATTTTCATTCAGGCGCAATCACATTAAGCCCGTTATCCGTACATGCTTCATAGCAGAGTGACCTGTTAGTGATTATGATCCAAACATGGGGTTCCTAGCACATAAATTTGTGTAAACCCTTTTATTTGACCCAACTGCAGTTGTGGGGGATTTGATCATAATCCACCCTACCGAGTTCAGCGCCAGATACCTCTGAACCAACTAACAACGGGTGAGTTTTTCTTTTTTCTTTTTCTTTTGTAGCATATTTTTACAACCTTTTTGGTTTAAATGACTTTGTGAGGGTCACCTATACCTGAGTTGCCTTTTTTCTTTCTTTTATTTATTTCACTGGATCATTCACTTATCTTCATCGGTCCCCTACGTAGAGGATGCGTAGGCCGGAGCTGACTGCTGGAATAAACTATTGAGGACTTATACTGAAATGATGATTAAGGCCACGATATATAGGGTTTCGGGAATGATTCCTATATTCATGAAGTCTATGGTGCTAAAACAATACTGATGTTTCAAAAAGTTCTCCCAAGTCACCGCATCCTTACTCAAAACTCGTCTTTTAAAACCCAAAAACTTTCAGAATAACACCGTTTTCTTTTGCAAAATTTTTTTTGGTAGGGCTAAAGGAATGGGGAGATTAAACTGTACTAAAGATACACTACACTTGTGACTCGTTAGACTCATGCATTATCTAAAACACTTACACTAAAAGAAAAATGAAACGAAGTAAACAACTAAAAAGCAATAAAAATAAACAAACTAACTAAAAACAACAAAGAAAAATAGAAAGCGATAAAGTCTCCTCCCACACTTAAATCGAACATTGTCCCCAATGTTTCGAAATAAGATAAAGGGAGAGTCAACTGACATCCTACTGTTGACCACTAGTGCCTTCGCCATTCTGAGGTGGACGAAGGGATCGACTTCGACGACGATCTCTCTGATCCATCCTGGCCTGTAAGGCATCCTAAGCAGTCCTCACCTCTCGAAGGTTACCCAAAATGGAACCCTGAGTGGCTTCTATAAGCATAGAATGTTGACGGTGGTAGTTCCGCTGACGGCCTTGCTCGTTTGTGATCGTAAGCAGGGACTGTACAACAGTCTCATAGGATCTATTTGTCCTCCGCTGCGATTCTTGCATGAAGCTCATGTTGTCCTCCAGTTGTTGCTGAATGGTAGAGAGTAGGTCATCCCACCTTTACTCTATAGCCATGTGGTCACGCCACATCTCCTCTGTAATATAGAAGCCAGGGGCAGAACCTGCAAAAGAAGAAGATGCTGCGGTGTGTGGTGGTGAAGGGTGATGGGGGGACAAATGAGGTACGGGAGATCGCTCTCTTCGATCATATTCTTCATCATTGTCGTGTCCCTCCTCATCAGGAACATTAGGAGGAAGTGGACCCAAAATAGGTGGAGCATCTAAAACATAGGTCCAATTCCATTCATTACGTACATCAGTATGTCTAGTGCATGGTAAGACAACAGATGGGATAGCTATACCATGAACCATAACTACATAACCTCCTTCTCTCATCAATCGGCACAATTTCATATCTCTCATAAATTTTAGGTTGATTATGCGAGGAGCTAAGGGATCTAGTGCAGAAAGTAAATATCTCCTCAAGCCTAAATTATCTAATAAATAAAAAATGCTATGGTAGATACCCAAAGTGTAAAGACAATTATCATCCACATACCTTGTCGGGAGAATTTCCCTATTTTGCAACCTTTCGATAATCTTCCTCTGTCTATCTCTCGGTTTCCCTTCTCGAAGAATAAATCCATTGAACTCCATTATTTAGCTCTTGCAATGCGATGAAGAAGATGAAGATGGCTTTGTATAAAGGTGGGATTTTTATGAAATTCGACGAATGAAAATGAAAATGGAAGTTGGGAAAATGACTTGTATGGTGTGAAGATGAGAAATGTGGGAGCTTTTGTGGGGTTCAAGGGCGTTTTTGTAAGGTGGAAAAATGGGTTTTGAAGGTTTGAAGGTATGAAAATGGTGAAAAATGTGAGTTTGCCCCGAGCTTATACAGACGCTGTGGCGGGCGCCACAATATCTATGGCGGGCGCCACAAGGCTAAATTCGGTTGGGCCGGATTTTGGTCATTTGGCATGGGCTTCTCGTTCTCTTTTCGGTTTGGGGGTCCGGATAGCGTTTGCGTTGTATTTTCCTAGTGACATAAGGCTTGCATAATTTTATAAAAATGACTTTTAAACATTAGACTAATAAATAATAAATAATTAATACAATTAGACTATAATAAAAATATAAATATAATAAACACACATAAAATATAGATATATAGATGTGGAAGTATTAATGTGATGTCATAGTTAAGAAAATATCCCAAATGCAATGATATAAAATAAGTTAGGTAAATGCGAAAAATATAAGCATAAATGAGACAAAATAAAATGAGATGGTAAAATCAAATAGTAGGGGGTTCGTCTGCCTGACTAGATCCACGAAGCATGGCTATCTCCTGGCGAAGCTCGGCGATCTCTTGGTATAAACAGTCAGCCTCGGTAGCATGTGTGAGATCGGATACTCCCATCTGTAAGGTAAGGTCAACCACCTCCTCCCGAAGCCCGACAAACTCTCTACGACACTCTGCAATCTGGGTGCGGATGTCTGGGGTCTACAATGATAAATTGTTAGAGAATACAGTGATCCTGGGTGAAGGCGGTGTAGGGGTATACTCAGCAACAGGTGGGGATCTAGGCTCCTCGATAGTCTCTCCCTGGCCCTCCAAAGCATAACTCCAGTTAGCTAGGTCATGAACGCTGGTCATCATAGGATCAAGCAGTGTAAAATAATGTATCGCCTCGCTATCGACCAGCAATCTGAACTGTCTTGGGTTGAAGGAGGATCTCCTCATCAACCCTCTAGTTAAGCAAAAGTCGATATCCATAGTAGTGTACCCATAGTAGGTCCTCAGATGTAGCAGCTTGCGGGATAGACCTAAGGCGATGGCAATTTGTGTGATGATCCCTCCTACATGAATGACTCCTTCGGACGATATGGAAACACCGTTGAGGCCACACAACAGAAAGTTCCCACATGCCACTGGGCGAGACTGGGATGCACAGAACAATAAGAATATCTCATCCTCACTCAGCAACGTCTCAGCATCTGGTCTTCCAAGGAAGGAGTGTGCTAGTATCATCTGGAAGTACCTAAAAGCAGGGTTGTGTATAGCCTGGGATAACTGAGTAGAAGGATCCTGACTCCCTCCATCGGAGATATCGCTATAGAACTTTTCCACTTCCTTAACCAAAAAGTATCCTATCGACGTCTCAGAGATAGCATCGGGGGTGGTCTGGAAGCCTAATAGGTCACCGAACTCCTTCTGGCTGAAAGAGTACTCGATCCCAAAAAGCCTGAAAGCAACATACCCATCCGGTCCAGAGTAAGGGTCATAATTGAATGAACTGAGGAACTCCAATGTCAAGTTCTTGTAGGTGTTTCTCAGGTCGTCAGCGAACTCGTCCCAATGGAGTTGGTGGCTCAGAAATCAGATGCTCGGCTCAATGCCTAGAGCTTCCATGCAGTGCTGATCTGGATAGTGCGTGGGGGCCATGGGGCACTGGTAAAGAGCTATGTAACGCTCTATTTGGGCATCATCTCTATAGCCTACGTGCATATCGTCGAAGTCCTGCATCCTGTAAAAGTTAGGAAAAGGGATCCTGAAAGCACAAACATTGCAAATATTTAGTCTAGGTGAAAATATGATAAAAAATAAAAAATAAAAAATTAAATAAAGTAAATAAATGCAAAAAAGTAAAACAAGATAAGAAAACCATGGGTTGCCTCCCAAGCATATTGTTTAACGTCATTAGCTTGACGATCGGAATTTATACACCTGTAGTAGTAGGAATCGGTGGATCTATCAGAGTGTGGCTTGAGTAGTCTGTTGGGATGTCTCCTCCTTCGTAGAGCTTCAGTCTTTGTCCATTTACAATGAATGGACTACAGGTTTCGTTCTTGATTTCTACAGCTCCGGATCTCAGAATCTTGGATACTTTGAAAGGGCCAGTCCATCTTGAGTGCAGCTTCCCAGGGAAAAGTCATAACCTAGAGTTAAACAGGAGAACAGGGTCTCCTATATTGAAATCTTTCTTAACTATTCTTTTGTCGTGCCAGGATTTTGTTCTCTCTTTGTATATCTTGGCATTCTCGTAGGCAGATTGCCTGAGTTCTTCTAGTTTGTGAATGTCAAGGATACGCTTTTCACCAGCGGTCATGTAATCTAAATTCAAAGTTTTAATGGCCCAATAGGCCTGATGCTCTAATTCGAAAGGTAAGTGACAGGATATTCCATAGACTAGTTGGTAGGGAGTTGTTCCTATAGGGGTTTTGAAAGCGGTTCGGTAGGCCCATAATGCTTCTTGGAGCTTCTGAGACCAGTCTCTTCTAGATATTGAAACAGTTTTTTCTAGGATTTGTTTTATCTCCCTATTGGATACTTCTACTAGGCCACTAGTCTGTGGGTGGTATGGTATTGCTACTCTATGCCTAACTCCATATTTTCTTAAAAGTTTATCAAATATTCTCGATATGAAGTGTGATCCTCCATCGCTTATGACTAAACGGGGTGTTCCAAATCTAGGGAAAATATAGTTTTTGAATAACTTGATCACCACCCTAGTGTCGTTTGTGGGTGCAGCCATAGCTTCAATCCACTTAGACACGTAGTTCACAACTACTAAGATATACTTGTTTCCTAAGGATGGTGGGAAAGGTCCCATGAAATCTATACCCCATACATCGAAGAGTTCTACTTCCTGAATGTTTCTTAGAGGCATTTCGTCACGCCTTGAAATGTTTCCAGTACGTTGGCATCTATCACATTTGACAATGCAAGCATGGACATCGCGCCACATGGTAGGCCAAAATAGGCCAGCTTGAAGAATCTTGGCGTATGTCTTAGAGGTGCTCGCATGTCCACCATAAGGTGCAGAGTGGCAATGCTCAATTATACTTTTTACCTCCTCTTCTGGAACGCAACGACGAAAAATGCCATCTTTACCCCTTTTGAAAAGGAGTGGTTCGTCCCAATAAAAGTTTCTCACATCGTTGAAGAACTTCTTCTTGCGGTGGTAGTCAAGATCAGAGGGTATGATATCAGCAGCTAGGTAATTAACAAAGTCTGCATACCATGGTACGTTACTTACTGCTAAGGAATTTTGGAAGTGCTCATGAGGGCATAGGCTATCGTCTTCAATGGTTTCTAGTCTAGCTATCAGTCTATCATAGGTAAAATCATCATTTATGGGTACTAAGTCTGGTTTTAGGTGTTCTAGCCTAGAAAGGTGATCAGCTACTACATTTTCAGTGCCTTTTTTATCTCTTATATCTAAATCAAACTCTTGTAGTAACAGAATCCATCGGAGTAACCTGGGCTTGGCATCTTTTTTACTTAATAGGTAACGAATGACAGCATGATCAGTGTAAACTATAGTTTTTGCTCCTACTAGATAAGATCTAAATTTGTCTATAGCGAAAACTACAACGAGTAATTCCTTTTCAGTTGTTACGTAGTTATGTTGGGCAGCGTCTAGGGTTCTACTAGCATAATAAATTGCATGTAATTTTTTATCTTTCCTTTGTCCTAGAACTGCTCCAACAACATAATCACTAGCGTCGCACATTATCTCAAAAGGTTATGACCAATCAGGGGGTTTCATAATGGGTGCTGATATCAATGCTTCCTTTAAAAGATTAAATGCTTCATTACATTTTCCATCGAAAATGAATTCAGCATCTTTCATTAAAACACCAGTTAAAGGTTTAGTTATTTTGGAGAAGTCCTTGATAAAACGTCGGTAGAATCCAGCGTGTCCAAGAAAACTTCAGACTTCTCTGATAGTTTTGGGTGGTTTTAGGTTCTCTATAACTTCTATCTTAGCTCTATCTACCTCTACACCTTTTTCGGAAACTATATGTCCTAAAACAATTCCTTCGGTCACCATGAAATGACACTTTTCCCAATTTAGTACAAGGTTTACCTCCACGCATCTCTCCAGGATTTTCTCAAGGTTAGCAAGACAATTGTGGAAATCAAATCCGCAAACCGAGAAATCATCCATAAACACTTCCATGATACCATCTAGGTAATCTGCAAAGATTGACATCATGCAGCGTTGGAAAGTGGCTGGGGCGTTACAGAGGCCGAATGGCATTCGTCTGTAGGCAAAAGTTCCATAAGGGCATGTAAAGGTAGTTTTTTCTTGATCTTCGGGGCAGATAGGTATTTGGAAGAATCCAGAGTATCCATCTAGATAGCAGAAGTAAGAGTGTCTGGCTAGACGCTCCAACATCTGGTCTATAAATGGTAAAGGGAAATGATCCTTCCTGGTTGCTTTATTTAACTTTCTATAGTCTATGCACATCCGCCATCCTCCTTCCATCCGTTTTGCTACATGTTCGCCTTTATCATTTTGCACGACTGTGATGCCTCCCTTTTTAGGTACTACATGCACAGGGCTCACCCAGTTACTATCCGAGATCTTATAGATTATACCTGCCTCAAGTAACTTAAGAACTTCTTTTTTAACAACATCACTCATTAATGGGTTTATTCTTCTCTGATGTTCTCTGGAGGGTTTTGAATCTTCTTCGAGCGAAATCCGATGCATGCATACGGATGGGCTTATACCTTTCAGGTCAGAGATATTTTATCCTAAGGCTGAGGGATATCTTCGTAAAACATCTAAAAGTTGGTCTGTTTCTTCTTGGCTCAAGGTAGCACTGACTATAACTGGACGGTTCATCTCTTCATCGAGAAACTCATATCTCTTGTTCTTAGGCAGTTCCTTAAGTTCTAAGGTTGGTTTCTTAGGGCGTGGAATAGGATCTGGGGTAAGGGATAAACATTCGTAAGGGTTATCATCGATGTAGGGTTTCCTAAAGTCATCATCCTCCAGTATGGGGGTTGATGGTAACTTAATTGTTTTTATGATTTCTTCTTGTTCTAATTCCCTAACACATTCATCAATGATATCTATGGCATAACATGTGTCTCCGATCACAGGTGCCATAAGAAATTTCGAAAGTATAAATTCTATTTTCTCGTCACCTACCTTAAAGGTCAACTTTCCTCTCTTGACATCCATTATGGCTCCTGCAGTTGATAAGAATGGTCTACCTAGAAGGATTGGTATATCATTGTCCTCTTTGATGTCCATGACAACAAAATCAGTAGGGATAAATAACTGACCTATCCTAATAGGGACATCTTCTAAAATGCCTATCGGATACTTAACAGATCTATCGGCTAACTGAAGTGACATCTTAGTAGGCTGTAATTCTCCTAAGTTTAACCTCTCACAAACTGCTAAAGGCATTAAGCTCACACTAGCTCCTAAGTCTAGAAAAGCTTTTTCGATGACATGACTACCCAAAAGACAAGGAATGGAGAAATTTCTAGGATCTTTATCCTTTTTGGCTAACTTATTCTCGGAAATAGAATTGCATTCCAAGGGTTTTTGATCGTCGAGTCTACGTTTGTTGGTAAGGATGTCTTTGAGAAACTTTTCATAAGAAGGTATTTGGGTGATGGCTTCTGCGAAAGGGATTTCTACGTGAAGTTTTTCTATAACCTTAATAAATTTCTGATACTGGTTATTCATCTGGGTTTGTTTGAGTCTTTGCGGATATGGTATAGGTGGTTTATATGGCGGGGGTGGTACGTATGTTTTATCTTTAGGTTCTTCTCCTTTTTCTTGACTTTCCTGTTTTTCAGTTTCCTCTGGTTCCTTTACTTTGTCTGTGGGTTCGGTATATTCCTTAGAAGTTTTTGGTTCACTCAATCTTGGGTTTGGTGGCTCATCACAAGCATTCCCACTTCGTAGGGTAATGGCATTGGCTTGTCCTCTCGGATTCTGTTGAGGTTGTCCAGGGAACTGTCCTCCAGGTGTGGTCTGGGGGGCTTGGTTTAAAGCTACCTGAGAGATCTGGGTTTCAAGCATCTTGGTGTGAGTAACTATTTGGTCAACCTTGGTTCCTAACTGGGTAATCAGTTCGTTAACGTGAATGTTTTGGTTTATGAACTCTTTGTTTTTTTTGGGTTTGAGCAGTGATAAAATTTTCCATAATTTTCTCAAGGCTCGACTTTGGTGGCACAAGTTGCACAGATTGATTTGATCTTGGGGCTTGGTAACCTGGTTGTCTCGGAGGTGCATTATTCTGGATTGGGTTATTGTTCTTATAGGAGAAGTTCGGGTGATTCCTCCATCCAGGGTTATAGGTATTTGAATATGGGTTCCCTTGGGTGTAGTTCACTCGCTCATAGTGGGTTTCGTTTAATAGAATGCATTCTGCAGATTGGTGTCTTTTGGTTCCACATATCTCACAATCCGACGAAACCGCGACTGCAGTATTCGGGTTTATGCACATCTGATCGACCTTGAGGGCTAATGCGTCCATTTTAGCTTGCATCATGTCTATAGAGCTTAGTTCATGTACTCCTCCTTGGACTTCCTTCTTCTCAACTGTCGCTCGTTCGACTCCCCATGATTGATGGTTTTGAGCCATATCTTCGATGAGGGCACTAGCTTCAGGATAAGGTTTGTTCATCAGTGCACCGCCTGCGGCAGTGTCGATGGTCATCTTAGTGTTATAGTGAAGTCCATTATAGAAGGTCTGAATGATTAACCAATTTTATAAACCATGATGTGGGCATGCTCTTAACAGCTCTTTATATCTCTCCCAAGCTTCGAACAGTGATTCTCCTTGGTTCTGGGTAAATCTAGTTATATGGTTTCGAAAAACGACATTCTTACTTGGGGAAAGTATCTATCAAGGAATACTTTTCTAGGGTTATCCCAAGTCGTAATGGACTTGGGTGGAAGGGAATCTAACCATGATAGGGCTTTATCTCTGAGGGAAAAAGGAAATAATCTTAAACGGATTGCCTCAGGAGAAGCTCCATTGGTTTTAAAAGTGTCTGCTAATTGGAGAAAGATTTTTAAATGTTGGTTTGGGTTCTCAGTAGCGAGACCTGCGAATTGTCTCTGTTGCACTAGTTGCAACAGGGAGAGTTTAAGTTCGAAATTATTAGTTGGGATGGTTGGGTTTACTATACTAGAACGAATATTACCAGTTACTGGGTAATAGACTCTTAGGGGACCAAGATATCTATCTAGGTAAGAGCTAGGAAGAAAACGGTCAATCAAGACTCAACCCAATGAGGACATAACTCAAGGGGAGTAATTCCATCCAGAAAATTTGCTGGAGAGGGAACTGAAATAACAATCATCCACGAGGAAACAAACTCATTGGGGAAACAGAGAAAGGTTAAAGTCTTTTCTGCCTAGGGGCTGACACTCTATAATTGAAAGAGGACAGACACCAAATTTGGAATGGGGATAAAGTACCACCATAACAGAGAATAAAAGTCTCAAACAAATCGAATATGAAGATGCAGGATATGCAAATCATGAATTTATATGAATGTATATGCGTATGTATATATGGAGATTATTCTGATAAAACGATCACGAAGGATATAGAGGTGTTGCAAAGAAGTTGAACCACCAGTACAATCCTCGGTCAATCCACAAATCATGGAGATAAACTGCTGGAGAACAAAGAGATCAACATCTCAAAGGCTCAACTCTGGTTGGGGAAGGAGATCTACTGAGGATAAAACATCCAATCTATAGGGAATTTTTAGGTCAACACCATAAAAATGGGAGACAACCCTACTGGGGAAGAATAAAAATGATGCTTAAGAACCAGGAGGAAACTCTGACTGGGAGCAAAGATACAACGATTGGTGGGGATACCAAAGCGATCTAATGTGGAAGGATCAAACGTCTCTGAAGACGATTCACCTGCTGAGGAAATACGAACTCCACTGGGAAGGCCGAAATTCTGTTGAGAACAAGTACATGCCGCTCGGGATCTAAATCAATCAACTCAGCTGGGAAAAAGAAATAAGCTCCACTGGGGATCAAACATTCTGTCGCGGAACTGAATCAACACAGAAGCGTCTAGGGATACCCGAAGAGTTAACTGCTTAGGGAATCTCATATGCTTCGCACTTAAGAACTTGCTTCTTACTGAAATGTTGTTGATATTCTTTTTACTTGCTTTGGAAAAGTTTTTGCTTATATATCTTAAACTTGATTTTTGATTTAAAATTTAATTTCAAAATTATCATAATAAAATTTAAAACTATTAGCTGAAGTAAATAAGAGTATAAACAATTGGATAAAAGCTCAACTTTATTTATTGGAATGGTAGCCTGTAAATGACAAGACTCCATAGATTTTACAAAGTTGAAAATGGTAATTTACATGGAAAAGGGGTACATTTAATACAAATGATCCTTAATCCTTCTACAAACTCTTGACATCCACTGTGCTTTTGGTCGCTGTTGGAGATGAACTAATGTCAACCCTTGTGCTCAAACAAGTCTTCAAAATCACTGAAGATCAGCAGAATGCAGTTACTTGCCATAATTCCTAATTTTTGCATAAGTTGCCCCAAAGTGGGGTACTCAACTTATCGGGAAATTCTTTTTTGTTTTTATGTCTGTAATTTTTGCCTGGATCGCCCTTTCGGGTTTTCAACCCACCGAGATGCTCATTTTTGCCTAAGCCGCCCTTTCGGGTTTTCAACTTAGCGAGTTGTTCTTTTATTTTTAGGCGAAGTATTTCTTGACTGCATTTGCATTCACAGGACGAGTGAACTCTTCACCATCCATAGCTGTAAGAATCAATGCACCGCTTGAAAAGGATCTCTTAACAACATATGGGCCTTCATAATTAGGAGTCCATTTTCCTCTGGAATCTGGCTTGAACGATAAAATCTTCTTAAGCACAAGCTCACCTTCTCTAAATACGCGAGGTTTGACCTTCTTATCAAAATCTTTCTTCATTCTCTGCTGATATAACTGACCATGACACATGGTAGTCAATCTCTTCTCTTCAATTAAATTCAACTAGTCAAACCTAGTCTGACACCATTCTGCTTCAATCAACTTGGCTTCCATGAGCACATGCAATGAAGGAATCTCTACTTCTACGGGGAGCACTACTTCCATACCATAAACAAGAGAAAAAGGGGTTTCCCCTGTTGAAGTGTGGACGGATGTACGATACCCATGCAAAGCAAACGGGAGCATCTCATGCCAATCCTTATATGTGACAACCATCTTCTGAATAATCTTCTTGATGTTCTTGTTCGCAGCTTCAACAACCCCATTCATCTTAGGTCTGTAGGGAGAAGAATTATGATGTGCAATCTTGAAGTCTTTGCAAAGAGCTTCCACCATATTATTATTCAAGTTCGATCCATTATCAGTAATGATCTTACTTGGAACACCATAATGGCATATAATTTGATTCTTGATAAACCTTACAACAACTTGTTTGGTTACATTTGCATACGATGTTGCTTCAACCCATTTTGTGAAGTACTCAATTGCCACAAAAATGAGACGATGTCCATTCAAACCTTTGGGCTCAATCATCCCAATCATATCAATTCCCCACATGGAGAAGGGCCATGGGGAAGAGATAACAGTCAATAGTGTCGGAGGAACATGAATCTTATCAGCATAAATTTGACACTTGTGACACTTCTTCACAAACTTGCAACAGTAAGATTCCATTGTCAGCCAATAGTAACCTGCTCGTAACATCTTCTTTGCCATTGCATGTCCATTGGAATGAGTACCAAAGGAACCTTCATGCACTTCAGTCATCAACATGTCTGCTTCGTGTCCATCCACGCATCTGAGCAAAACTATGTCAAAGTCTCTCTTGTATAGTATATCACCATTCAAGTAGAAATTGTCGGTTAATCTTCTCAAAGTCTTCTTATCTTTCAAAGATGCCCCAGAAGGGTAAATCTGACTTTGGAGGAAACATTTGATGTCGTAATACCACGACTTCTATTCTTTGATCTCTTCAACAGCGAACACATGAGTTGGCCTATCAAGACGCATTACAGATAAATTGGGGACTTCATTCCAATACTTCACTATAATCATTGACACCAACGTTGCAAGAGCATCTGCAATCCGGTTCTCATCTTGAGGGATATGATGAAATTCAACCTTTGTAAAGAAAGTTGAAATCCTCCTCGCATAAAATCTATATCGTATTAAACCGGGTTGAGTCGTCTCCCATTCTCCTTTGATATGATTCATAACCAAAGCTGAATCACCGAAGACATCCAAATACTTGATTATGAGATTCATGGCCTCCTCAAGCCCCATAATGCAAGCTTCATATTCTGCCATGTTGTTTGTACACTTGAAAGTCAATCTAGCTGTAAACGGTAAATGCGTGCCTTGAGGAGTAATAATCACTTCCCCAATGCCATTTCCATATTGATTAACAGCTCCATCAAATACCATGCCCCAACGGGAACCAGGTTCTGGCCCTTCTTCTAGCAATGGTTCATCACAATCTTTCATTTTCAAGTACAAAATCTCTTCATCTAGAAAGTCAAACTGTACTGACTGATAATCTTCAATTGGTTGGTCAGCCAAATGATCAGCCAAGATACTACCTTTGATCGCTTCCTGAGATCAGTATTTGATATCATACTCTGATAACAAAATCTGCCAACGGGAAATCCTCCTAGTTAAAGCAGGCGTCTCAAATATGTACTTGATTGGATCCATTTTGGATATCAACCAAGTGGTATGATTTAACATATACTGACGCAGATGCTTAGCAGCCCAAGCCAATGCACAACAAGTCTTACCAAGCATAGAATACCGAGTCTCACAGTCGGTGAACTTCTTACTGAGGTAGTAAACTGCAAACTCTTTCTTCCCAGTCTCGTCTTGCTGACCAAGAACACAACCCATACTATCTTCTAGCACAATCAAATACATGATCAACGGTCTTCCTTCAACAGGTGGAGACAAAATCGGAGGCCCAAGCAAATATTCTTTGATACTATCAAATGCTTTCTGGAAATCTTCGGTCCAATCACAAGACTGATATTTCTGAAGAAGCTTGAATATAGGCACACATGTGGCAGTCATGTGGGAAATGAATCTGGAAATATAATTCAAGCGGCCGAGAAAACCTCTGACTTGCTTTTCAGTTTTGGGCGCATGCATCTCTTGTATTGCTTTGACCTTGGCATTATCAATTTCAATACCCTTCTCGCTGACAATAAAACCCAACAACTTACCAGAACGAACACCAAAAGTACACTTATTGGGATTCAAGCGGAGTTTATACTTCCTCAAATGCTGGAATAACTTCAACAAATGCTCAACATATTCCTCTTCATCAATTGATTTAGCAATCATGCCATCGACATAAACTTCAATCTCTTTATGCATCATATCATGAAAAAGAGTAGTCATTTCTCTCTGGTAAGTTGCACCAGCATTCTTTAGACCGAAAGGCATCACTCTAAAGCAGAATGTTCCCCAGGGTGTAATGAATGTGGTCTTCTCCATATCCTCAGGTGCCATCTTGATTTGATTATATCCGAAAAATCCATCCATAAATGAAAAGACTTTGAATTTTTAGCAATATTGTCTACCAACATGTCAATGTGTAGAAGAGGAAAAGCATCTTTCGGACTGGCTTTGTTCAAATCTCTATAGTCAACACACATGCAGACATTTCCATCTTTCTTCGGCACATGCACAATATTCGCCACCCACTACGGATACTCAGCAGTCACAAGGAAACTGGCATCAATCTGCTTCTGAACTTCCTCTTTGATCTTCACATCCATATCAGGATGCGTTCTTCTCAACTTCTGCTTGACTGGCGGGCATTTTGGCTTCAACGGCAATATATGCTCCACAATATCAGAATCCAACCCAGGCATGTCTTGATAGGACCAAGCAAACACATCTGAATACTCTCGAAGAAGATCAATCAACCCCTTCTTAGCATCTGGACACAGTCGAGACCCAATCTTGAATTCCTTCACATCATCTTCGGAACCCAAGTTGACTAGCTCAATCTACTCTTCAAACGGCTGAAAAATCTTCTCATCTTGCTCAAGAAGACGAGACAATCCATCACTCACTTCTACATCACTTTCCTCCTCGGCCTCAAACACAGGGAATTCAAAATTTGGAGAAGGAGAAGGATCATTGTATTCAATGGGGTTAGGAACCAACCTGCATAATGATTTGATATTTTGATTTTAGAGAAGTGAATTCGTGACCAAATATTATGCAAATGGACAAGTATATTGTTTATTTATGTTTCTTTTGTGATTACCATTTTCAGAAATAAAGCAAAAAGTAAAAATAAACATCAAAGATGTGGATGAATAAAATTAATTTTATTAATGATCAATTTCAAAATTCCCAACAATGTTCACTTCTCCCTTAGGCGTAGGAGAAGGATTTTAAAATATAAAAGCAATTACTTAGATCGATGCAAAATAACAAGAATATCAACAACAGTCCAATTGTTGCATGTTTGTCCATGCGTCACAAAGTTGGTGCAGTCTTCCTCTTCACTATCCTCTAGCACAGCATCTAAGTGTTGTTCATTCCCATGAATGAACCCTCCGCTACGGAAGTTGAGTTGCATCTCTTCAGATCTAACGGTTGACGAGCCCTTCTGGAACCCCATACCAGTTCTTCCCTTGTTGTCGACGACCTCTACCACGCGCCCCCACTGATCAACAAGACCTTCTTCAACAATTTTCTGTACATCTTTCAGAGAGGACATAGGTGCCCCAACTCTCTTCTCAGCAGCAATAGATAAGGCTTGGAATGGAGTTCCAACCTCATCCTCAGCTTCCACATAGGAGAAAGATGACAGATGGCTAACCAACAACGCTTTCTCTCCTGCAACAATCACCAGCTTGTCATTCTTGACAAATTTGAGCTTATGATGCAGAGTGGAAGTAACATCCCCTACCTCATGAATCCATGGGCTTCCTAATAAACAGTTGTAGGCCGAGTGAATATCCATTACCTGGAAAGTAATCTAAAAATCACTCGGACCTATCTTGACTGGAAGATCCACTTCTCCAATAACCGTCTTGCGCGAGCCATCGAAGGCTTTGACAATCACCCCATTGTACTTGATGGGAGCTCCTTGGTAAGATAACTTTTACAATGTTGACTTCGGAAGCACATTGAGTGACGACCCAGTGTCAACTAGCAAATTTGACAAAGCATCTTCTTTACAATTCATAGAAATATGCAAAGCCAGATTGTGATATCTTCCCTCCTCAGGAAGTTCTTCGTCGCAGAAGCTCAAATTATTGCATGAAGTGATGTTAGCCACAATGTGATCAAATTGATCCACAGTAACATCCTGCTCCACGTATGCCTGTTTAAGAACTCTCTGGAGTGCTTCTATGTGCGCTTCAGAATTCAAAAGCAGAGACAACACGGAAATCTTTGAGGGAGTCTATAGTAGCTGCTCAACCACGTTAAATTCACTCCTTTTGATCAGTCGGAGTACCTCATCATCATCACCATTGGCTTTCAAATGGATGGATTCACCAGACTTATCTTTTGAACAACCCACTAGATCTACATTAGGCACATCCGCCTTCTTACCAACAACTGTTTCTTCTCGGTTTTCCGTGAATACCGGTCCAAAAACTCGACCACTGCGGGTCACCTTCGTAACATCTGCAATGCTCACTACTGAACTGGTCGTAGATAACAGGACCTCTTGACCATTCTCTATCATCGTAGCATTGTATTGATACGGTACAACCTTATCACATGCATACGAGACTGGGCCCGCTAACCGTATTACCAACGGTGAAACTGATATATTGCTGACGTTCTGGTTACTACTGTTATCGTACTGAATCACCAACCACTCTGGTTGTTTGAAAATGGGAACTATGACATTGACATCGTCATCTATATGACGAGATTGAATAATCTGAATCATGCCTTCATCCATCAGACACTGGATGTCCCTTTTCACTACAACACACCCCCTTGGGTTCACACTACAAATATCACCACCATCGTGATAATGTTCACAATCACTCACCAAACAGATATCTTTATGCATTTGCACCAAAGATCTTCGGATAAACCGGACATCAAATACTTTGAATTCACCGGGACAGTCGTCCACCATGTTCACTAAAGAATTCCCATGAGCGGGAAAAGGATTAGCTTTCACATTTGGTGCACGCTCTTCAAAAGACACCATGCCACTCTTCATAAGCTTTTGCACCTCATACTTCAGTGGATAACAGTTCTCGGTATCGTGCCCAGGTGCACCCTAGTGAAAAGCACAGCGAAGTTCGAGTTTATACCACCAAGGAAGTAGTTCTAGGATCTGCGGTAGATTCCTCAGTTGAATCAAACTTTTGAGGACTAATGATGGGTACAGTTCTGCATACGACATAGGAATCGGGTCAAAAGAGACCTTCTTCCTCTCAAAGTTCTGTTGCTGGTGATGATTATTGTTGGAATTATTGTTGTTGTATGTGTTTGTTATTTGTTACGGTTGTTGTTGTTGACGTTGATTTTGATACTAATGTTGTTGTTGTTGAATTGGTGTTGTTTGCTGATTGGAAAATACTGGAATGACGAAAGATACTTGATGATGATGATGTTGACAGGGTGGTGGATTTCTTCTGACTTGAGGCCTCTTCTGCCTCCCACTGGTTATTGTGTTAGTCTCATTATCCTTCCTCTTGCTGAAACTACTCCTATACTTCTTGCTTGTCGACGCCTCATCTTTTGACAATCGTCCTTCACGGACCCCTTCTTCAAGTCTCATCCCCATATTTACCATTTCGGTAAAATCACTAGGGGCATTGGCGATCATACGTTCATAATAAAATGAACTCAGGGTTTTCAGAAAGATTTTTGTCATCTCTTTCTCCTCCAAAGGAGGAGTGATCTGGGCAGCCAACTCCCTCTAACGCTGGGCGTACTCCTTGAATGTCTCCTTATCTTTCTGAGACATGGACCTCAGTTGGTCCCTCTCCAGCGCCATATCCATGTTGTACTTGTAATATTTCACAAAAGCCTCTCCTAGGTCATTGAAAGTGCGGATGCTTACACTATCTAACCCCATATACCAACGGAGTGCAGCACCTGTCAGGCTATCCTGGAAGTAGTGAATTAGCAATTGGTCATTATCTGTCTGGGTTGACATCTTGTGGGCATACATCACAAGACGACTGAGTGGACAAGAATTTCCCCTATACTTCTCAAAGTAAGGCACTTTGAATTTCACTCGGATTTTCACATTGGGCACTAAGCACAGTTCAACGGCACTCTTTCCAAACAGATCTTTGCCTCTCAGCGTTTTCAATTCCTTGTGCAACTCAAGAAATTGGTCCTTCATATCATCCATCTTCTCATAAACGTCTGGGCCATCAAATGGCTCGGAATGATAGATGGTGTCCTTTACACGAGGCAAAGTGTACACAATTGGAGGTGGCACAGACATGACCGGGCTAGATGCTGGCATGGAAGCAAATGTGGGAGCAAAACCTTCTGGGACAAAATTGGGTGGCATTCCCCACGGGAATCCAGCAGGAAGATCGGGAGCGAAGTGGGCGGTGGCAGCAGGCACAGTAGATGTAACCACTTCAGAAATGACAGTCCACGCGGGAGGAGTTGCATGTGTTAGAGAAGCTTGACTTTGAGCAACAAGAACTGACTCCATCATGGAAGTCAGCCAGGAAATCTCCTCTTTCAAATATCGGTTCTCTTGCTCAAGGTGTTCCATGATTCTTGAATGATTAGCTCTGGTGTTGTACCGATGAGTCAGCTTGGCTAAAGCACAGAAGAACACCAATCAGACACTTGGCAAAAACCTGCTTATGCAAATGATGCATGAAATGCAATGCTTGATTTTTTTTCAAGGAACTTACTATATCATTTACAAATATATAGAATTGAAATGACAATTGCAATAATTTGATATGACCAAAAATCTCTTTTTATTTATATAAATTGGAAGGATTACACTGAGTACAATTTCAGACACCAAAATAAAAGATACAAGAGTAAAGGAGATTAGTCATCCTAAAGATCCCTAACAATAGTGTCAGAAGACCTTGCTGAAGGCACGTACTTCCTTCGAATGCGACGAATCTCGGTCTCAAAAGAAGCCTTCATCTGAGTTTTATCGAGGACAAGTTAGTCAACAATCTTCTTCCAAGCAACGGAAGGCTGAGGCATGCTAGAAGATGAAACCTCTGGCTCTCTTTGTCTCTTCGTCACTCGGTCTTCAAGTAGCTTAATCAGCGCATCTTTGTCCTTAGACTCCAACTGTAACTCTTCATGCTTCTTGCTCAAAGCATGGAAACGCTCTTCCCACATATCTTTCTCTTGCTTCATCTTGATGAGTGCGTCTTCCAACTCCTCTACATCTTGGTTAGGGGGAGTTAATGGCTCATTCATAACCATAGACATAGGTATTTCACAAGGATAAGGCATCTTCAACTCCATAGCCCTCTTCTTCACCCAAAGAGTGTAAGCTTCCAAAGCTACACAATTGCACGGACCAAGCTCTGATCTTCCTTTCCTATGCACATTATGCCAGGTGTGCACAATCTTCTGCTTCAAATGTTGGGTATCTTTACCCTCTTGATAGAAAAGACCTTCTAACAACATGTTATTAGGTTTGTCTCTCAAGGGAACCCAAGTTGACGACGAGCCAAAGAAGGGTTGTAGTTAATTCCTCCTTGTGTACCAATGAGAGGCACATTAGAGAATTCACCACAACTATCATTAATCTCCAAACTTCTTAACGACGGATCATACCAAACTATATCATTATTAGTGAGAGACATAAGTCTCTGAGACCACCTTAGACATTGTTTGTTCTCCATAAAAGCAGGCGTCTGAGGCAAGTGCGAAATAAACCACTTGTACAGAAGAGGAATGAAACAGACAATAGTTCCACCACCTTTAGAATTTCTTAGATGCCAAGAGAAATACATATCACCCAACAAAGTAGGCACGGGATTCCCAATAAAGAAAAGTCTAATGGTGTTAACATCAACAAAACCACCAATCTTAGGGAACAATGCTAACCCATAGATGAGCAACATAAAGATAGCTTCAAAAGCATCCACACTACCAGCTTGAGCAAAAGTGGTAGCTTCCTTGATGAGGAACACAAATGGAAACCCAAATAACCCTCCTTTCTTCACCCAATGAGCCTCTATCTTAGACTTCTTCAAGTGAAGAGCTTCAGCAATAATACTAGACCGGGGAATCTCCTCCAATCCACTAAAAGGCACTCTACTAGAAACAGGTATCCCCAAAAGATGAGAATACTCCTCCAAGGTAGGCACAAGCTGAAAATCTGGGAAAGTGAAACAATGGTAGAGAGGATCATAGAACTGCGCCAATACACTCAAAAGTCCTTCAACCACATCAGCAGACAAGATGGATAGAAGCTTCCCATGACGTTGTTTGAAGTCCAAGGGATCTAATACAAAAGATGCTAGCTTCCTTAACTCTTTCAAGTCGGGACATTTAAAACTGTACTTCTTAGTGTTCCTTCGTCCATAATCCATGGTCTGAAAATATTTGCAAATGACACCTTAGTTCTTTGAAATTTTGTGTGATGAATGTTATGATGTGCATGAAATGCATGAATGCAACAATCACAAATAAGGGATCACACACAAGGAAAACAAAGGTCAAGGGATGAATCGAGTCATTGTCAAGATCAATCATCCATTTTGGTGGATTATGGTTTACACCTTATCAACACCCAAGTTCCATTGATATTGACAAGACTTGATTGGATCAACTAAGAATCAAGTGTTTGTTGCAAGTCACGAGCATGGAGTCTGGGTAAGAACCACCCCAAAGGAGTGAACTAAGGATAAAAACCTATAGATCATGTTCTAAAGAGTTCCCAGAGTCTTAATTCCATCTATCGAATATTACAGGTTAAGATGACTGACTCATCAAACCATAATATTCTCAAGAGAAACTCGTCTGAGTGTAGTATCGCGTAACAACTGTTATCAAGTCTACACCTGAACAGTTTCTGCACTATGTCCTAAATAGGCCAAGATGGGTTAGGTGTTCTAAGGTCCTCAGCTTCTCAGACCCAATTAGAAATAGTAATGCCTAACCACAAATACTTGTGTGATATTTCCAAATCCAAAGGAGTCTCCACTGAGCAGATGGATCTCAAGCCAACTTGTTAAGGACTACTCCACACAAGTCGAACATGACTATACCATCTTCCTATCTTAATTGCACTCAAGTTCAGGTTAGAACTTATCTCACCACTCAAAGATCACCAAGCACAACAAGCAGATCATATCACACATACATATATACAAATATCACATATATACAAATGTATTCACATAAAAAGTAGGCTAAACCCACTGGAGACTACTCCCCATCAGAGTCGCCACTTAATTTTTGTAGCGGGAAATTCATGATCATCAAGCTATTGACAAGCTAGAGATCAAATAACAAGAGTTGCCACTGCGCTTTTATTGTTTCTAAGGGAAAAGGGAAAAAGTACGAACAAAACCCAAATAGTAATATGTTTTCAAATAAAAAATAAGAAAAGTCAGAGATCACAGGTAAGGGGGTTGGTTACACAGAGGAAAGATGTTAGCACCCAAAGTGTCCTATGTACTCCTAGGGAGCCCTTTTTGTGTGCATATGTATTTTGTACAAAGTGATGTTTACAAACAAATAGAATGGGGGGATGAGAAAAGAATTCATTAATTATATTTTTGTGTTTGACAAGACCTTCGGACTTGTGCCTACGTACCAACATAAAAATGAGGGATTAAAACCTCGTAGTTAATGCTATAAATCTCAAAATGAGTGTGTTGGTTTTAACAAAATTTAAGTTTGAAAGGAACAAAGGCCTAAAAATGGTTTGAATGAGTTAGTTATTTTTGGCTTTTTGAAAGTTTAAGTCAAGTATCGTTAAGTTCATTTACAAGTTTGATTTAAGAAAATAAGTTTGAAAAAATGCAATGGCATAAGGCCAAAGTTTCTACCTTTTTTTTTGCAAAAGTGGTGAAAGTTTAGAACAAAAATAGTTCACACAAAGAAGATTTTGAAAATGGAGGGGGAGATTTTGAAATTAAAGAAGTGGGGAGAAGATGAAGAGACTACGCTATGCACAAAAATTTAAAAGTTTAAAGTTGAAAAGATCTAACCAAATGGGAGCAATCCAATAGGCAAGTATGTCAATAGAAACCCGGAATTCCCTTGGACTTTTAGATTCAAGCAACACACAAATGCACAATTATATCAATCTTGTAGAGCAATGGCATCAAATAAAGATGGCCTCATCCAAGCTTATCCACTTCATGATCTTCTTCAAAATAGCCTATGTAGCAAATGAATTCCACAAGTCACAGGTTCAACATAACAACTTAACAATGATCAATGTTATAGATGAATCTTAGAGAGATCTTCAAAGATATAGCATATGAATTTCAAATTTTGCAAGCACTTGGTTCTTCAACAAATTGGCATTGGCCAAGTCCATTAGCAAAGGAATATTGCCTAAATTCAAAGCCCAATTGGGCAAGATCAAACAAACAGTCCACTCAAAAGTCTTTTAGGGTTTTTTGGTTATTATTATGTACATTAATGGTCAAAGACCACACAAACAAGCAAACAAAATAATATCACACAATATGGTCCAAATGGACAAAGTGAAAATTACATTAACATAAACAATTAGAATGATATGTATAATGGAAAATGATATAAAATGCTAAAAGTAAATTGCAATAAAGTAAAGACTTGAGGTTAAAAGTTAATAGTTAGTAAGTTAGTAGTTAGTAGTTAGTTTTGTTTTGCTTTTTGATTTCAAGACATTCTTTGGAGAACACTCAACCCACTTTCCACAAGCATGGATCCTTGAACCAAAACATCTTCCAAAGTAAGGAAAGAAGGCCAAGTTTCACACAATACCATGGAAGAGGGGAGACTTACAATCTCACTAACTAGAATGCTTATGCCTTTTATGTCACAAATTTAGCTCTATGTTAAGCAATCGTAATTGGACTTATGTAGAAGTCATAACTATTTGAGGACGGGCGATAAAATTTTGGTGTTAATGCATATTGGAGACACAGTATTATGAACTATGCTCATTAAACATACCACACACATAAATATGCTAAAGGTGTGGCCTAATCTCATCCATATTCATGGTAATCTTTCAATCAACTAGCATTAGGACTTTGAGATGTCATTGGCCAATTGGAAATGAATGGCTGAAGAAGGGGAATTAGATGAAGAGGGAATGGGATGAATGAAATCACAAATTGGTCAAAGGAGGACTTTTACCAAATTAATATCATTCATTCATTTTGGGAGATGGAATGTACATTCCATCAATCCCCTAAATCCAATGATATTAACTTAACAAAGTCAAATCAATCTTGACCAAGGCCCAACAACAAATAAGAAACTCAATTAAGTCAATACAAATTGTCAACACAATTAAAATGGCATTTATTCAATTAAAAATAATAAAATAATGCATTAAATTCAAATATGTTTTGTCCAAATCCTAAAATCTCATCAAAACACCAAATAAATGGCCATGAGATTTATCATAGGTCAAACAAGCTCAAAGGACCTTGGAGAAAAAATTTCATAATTTTTGGACACTTAAAAATATTTTTAACCAATTAAAAACAAATGCAAAATCAATTAATTCATAAAAAATATTAATAATGATCCAAAAAATAATATTAATTCAGAATATGAAAGAGAAAAATATTTGAAATTTTTTAGTGAAAGTCCCATATTTTTTGGATCAATATTAAATTTAATATGAATTATTGAAAAAAATGGAATTGAAATGAAATTCAGAATATCCAAAAATACGTGGACCATCAGATCTCCCTCATTAATTGAGGTAGCAGATCTGATGATCCAAAACACGCGTTCCTTGTGTTCCTTAGTCAACTGCATGGCATAGATGGTAATCAGAACAAACGCTCCAGATTAGAACGTGGCTTGATGATCCTATGGTCCAGATGCATGACACATCATCGCCAGAGCCAGAGTTCCGATCATCTTCCCCGGTAAGCTCCACCGGACTGGTTGAGATGAACCATCACCAAAATTCAAAACAGGGACATGATCTTAAAGAAAAAACATCATTGAGCGCGAATATGACCTCCAATTCCTCCAATTCCTCCAATTCCAAATATATTAAGAGATATGTGGAATTGAAAAATGAGGTTCATGATCTGAGTTGCTTCGATTTGGCCTCAAAGCAACTCAATCTTCTTGCATACATTGGTAGGACTTCAGACAACTCAAGAATCAATGGAATTGAGCATTAAATTGAGAGAATCGAAGAGTTTAAAATTTCTGCAAATTACCTTTAATGGAGGTCTGAGCTTGCTAGATCTTGATCTGAATTGTGCTTGACTTCACTTCACTTGCTTGCAGGAGACGAATGGAAAGGTTTATAGCAACGGACTCTTGGAGAATTGAATTCCAAAACAATGGAGATTTAGGCTCAAGTTCAAATGAATTTATCAGGGTTATCCTCTTAGAGTGAAGGGGTTTCCATGGGGATTCAAAGCTGGCGCAATGTGTGTGTGATTTTTGAGAAACTGCAGTTGTATATATAGCTAAATCCATGTGATATTTGCACACTCTTTTCAACCTTCCAAATTTGGAAAATGATGATAGCATGGTGCATGGGCGCGCATAGGCCCATGAAATGATGGTTTGAAGTCCAAAATGAATGATCAGATATGTTGAAGCAAGCTTGGAATACAAGGCAATTGAACATTGATGCTTGAAGTTGGATCCATCCCAAATGATATCAGCCTGTTTAAGCCATGTGCAACCTATGCATTTCACTTCCAAAATGAATGAATTTAATCTCTTTGGAAAGGTGAGATCAAGAGGAACAAGTTTGATGTTGAACACTTTTTAATTTGAAGCTTGGAACTTGGAGAAATTTGAGGTGGAAGTTTGGGAAAATTTGATATATCAAAAAATTTCTAAGTGTCAAGCCATATGTCTGAATATTCCACCTTGCTTAACTTTTTATGTGAGCTTCAAATGAGAAAAGTGTCTTCATCAAAGTTGTAGCTCTCTCAAAGACCTTCAAAATGGTTAACAATTTCCTGTAATTTGGATTTGAAATGATAGAGTTATGCATTTTTGCAGTTTGGAAAAATCACTTGATCAATGGTATAGGTTAAAAGTGACCTATAATATAGCCTCATATCACATGTTCAAAGAAGTTGAATTAGCTCCTACTCCAAGCATAAACGTTGAAGCAGACACATTGAATTTGATTGTGCAACTTGGAAATATTTCATCTCATAAAAATTGAGCAAGTTATGGCCTTGGGAAATTGACTTTCAAATTAGGGTTTAGACAAAATGACCTATAAGATTTAAACATAGAAAATGATTTTCCAAGCAAAACTAGCTCTAGGTGTCAACATGAAAGTTGTTTATAATGTCATTTAGAGTAAGTTTTATCTTTTAATAATTTTCATATGATGAAAATTGTAGGGGATAGGGTCTAGGGAGACCCAGTTTTGATCAGATGAATTCATTTGGCCAACCACCATCAACCAACTTGCTAACTTCCAATTCTCTTGACTTTATTGGCTCATGGTAGATCGTATATGCATAATATGATGAATTTTGAAGTTACTTAAGATACCCAGTCAAACTAGGGTTTCCAAGGCAAATCACCCTCAAACTCTTGAAGCAAACTTGACCAATATAACATGTAGAGAACATTGGGACTCATATATGATGTTCATAACCACTATTGAATCAATTCTTGGTTGTGCTCTTTGTTCATGAGGGTCTCAAACCCTAGATGTGATCTTGATGAATCAATGAGATCATGCCCTACCTACAAAAGAGTTAGGCAAATACAAAGACATATTTTTTCTAATTTGGTTAGTGAAATGATAAAATACAAGTATGATATAATCACAAAGTGCTTGGTGATCTCTCCCAAAACAAACCCAATGAAGGAGGGGTAAGAAGGATGCCAAGGCATGATCCCAATGCTTATGCTTATGATGGAATTACATGAGGGATCTTAGGGTCAAAATTGGGGTCTTAAAAACTCTATGCAGGCAAAGATGGATCATTTGCTTGAGACTATGTTGCTCTTAGCTCAAAAGGAAAAAGACGCTGAAACTAATGTCGAAGCCCGAAGTGTTGCTGCTCAGTTTGGATTACCATCGCTTAGCATCCCTGGAGTAACTAACCTCAATGGTAATCTTGCTCATCTTAAGGGAGGCCTTATCCCTATTCCTATCCCAATGGTTATTGCGGACCCTCATGAACATTCTTCTCCCTCTGCTCGACATGGATCTGTGATAGGTGATGAAGATCTGTATGATGCTTTCTTCATGCCACAACCCACCAAACCCGTTGTTGGAGGCCTCCTGGACCCAGCTATTGAAAGACTCCATGCTTTAGAAGAGAAACTCAAGTCCTTGGAGGTTCACACTACTCCCAGTTTGGATGTTGTTGATATGTGCCTGGTGCTAGGCCTGGTGATTCCACAAAAGTTCAAAGTTCTGGATTTTGACAAATACAAAGGGATTAGCTGCCCTAGAACTCACCTTAGAGCGTACTGTCGCAAGATGGCCGCCCACATCAGCAATGATCAACTCTTGATTCATTACTTTCAAGATAGCCTCAGTGGGGCATCCTTGGAGTGGTACATGTAGCTAGAGAGAGGACAGGTTCAGTCATGGAGAGATCTCGCAGAAGCCTTTATTAGGCATTATCAGTACAATTCTGACCTGGCGCCCAATCGCACCCAGCTGCAAGATATGACTCAACGTAACAATGAGTATTTAAGGAATATGCCCAGCGGTGGAGAGAGCTTGTAGCTCGTGTCCAACCTCCTCTCCTTGATAAAGAACTAATTGATATGTTTATGAGGACTCTTCATGCTCAATACATGGAGAAAATGGTAGGATCCAGCTTCCCAACTTTCGCTGAGGTTGTTTCTGTGGGGGAACGAATTGAGAGCCAGATCAGGAAAGGAAAGTTGCCATGCGCCGCCAACGCCTCAAGTGGAGTGAAGAAATCATATCCTAACCTCCCAAAGAAGCCAGAAGGTCATGCCAATTCCATAATGGGAGGAGGGGGACATATGGCACATCCATATGTTCCCATACCCTACCATCAGATTGTCTCTGTCATGCCAACGCCATATCAGCAGCCATATCAAGAGCCAACTTACTAGCAACAATACCAAAATCAACAGCAACGTGTTCCACAACAACGTCAACATAACCAACAAAGGGTAAGGAGGTCAGAAAGATATTTTGATCCTTTGCCAATACCATACAGCAAGATCCTTCTGTACCGCTAAAAGGTGGATCAATCACTTTGAAAGAGCTAACACCTGCAATTCCACCCGATCCACCAGGCTATGACGCCAATGCTCATTGTAAGTATCATATGGGTTCCCAAGGGCACACAATGGAGAATTGTAAGGATTTGAAACACAACTTTCAAGACCTGATTGATAGTAAGGCAATTTCTTTCACGCTAGTTAGGCCAAATGTTGCGACAAATCCCATGTCGACGCATGTAGAGTCATAAGTGAATTTCGTCAAATGGATTTCCGAAGATAAGCTCCATACCAGCCTGAACAAGTAGAACAATTCCTAACGAAGCTAGTTTGACAACAAATCAAGAAAGGAAAGCTCAATTCCTCAATGAAGGCAATCATTATGCCATTTTGCATTCTTGTAATTTGTTCTCGTTTGTCTAAGTATTGTCTGCATTAAGCATTGTTATTTGTATTTGGTCTTATTAATGGAATGATTATGCATATTTTGAATCAATCTTTTCATATTCGCTCATTTATTGCAAAGCACAAACACATACTTTTCCACTTCACTTTCTTTACCATACTATTGTTAGTAAATATTGGAAGGAGGATGACGAAAACAAAATACTCATAATTGCTGATTGTATACTTTTGGATAAAATCTTGCTGATGATGTACATCCATTATTTCAAATCCCCAAACACTGGAGAGATAAGGAGTTAATCCCTAGTCAACCACTTCAAGCCTAGAAGTAGGAGTTTCTTTTAGATCTACAAACCTTTACATTTAACCCGGGGCAGGGTAGTGTTCAGTTGATTTGACTTCACATCTGAATTGCAAGAAGAAGCATCCCGTCTAAGGATCAACCACATGATATTCTTCGCAGACATTCTAAACTGTCAAAGGAACCATACAAGAATCCCAAAGTTATGTCGATTATTCTTCAACAACCAATGAGTCGGTAGTCACATCCTCTAAAAAAATCATCAAAGGAACAACCCACTAAGTCGAACACCCAAATAGGAGACTTAGGAAAAAAATTGGGGCAATCCCGATGGATTAAAGGTTCAAAAGGCGGTCCATGCAAAAGTTAGGGATCAAAACAAAAAATAAAAGAGACAATGAAAGTCCTCAACAAAACAAAACAAGATTCGGTGACCACCATACCAAAATCAAAAGGGTCACCAGCATCAATGAAGAGCAAAATAAGATGACTACCATTTCAAAAGATCTCACACTCTCGAACTCCCTTAAAAGTTGAATGGGTGTGTTGAATTAACTGAGCGTAGGATTGGATATCATCATGAAGAAGGGGTGGGTTAAAATAAACTTTGAGCCTTATATCCTTTTGTTTCAATAACCATGAACCAAGCCACGTTACAATCCTTAAAAGACCTAATTGAAGCATGATATATTTCAAAGGCATACTACCGCGAGGTTCGTAAACTGACTCCTAGAGATTTGCTAATCTTCTATTCTCGTTGTATCATTCACATGCTAGCTAAATCAACACCGCCTATGGACTCATGGTCCACTCGTCACACACTACCACGTCACTCTAAAAATGATTTTTCAAAACGTGCATAAACATCACATTAAAATTACCATTATGAACAGTTTTAATTGTAAGTCAGTACTTGACATCAGGGAAATTCTAATGAGGGGCAATCCGAGAGGTACTTGATCGTTGGTGCTGACACGAATCAAAACCACCTCAAAATCCTATGGATCAGGGGAAGGGCATCTTTTGATTGTGTTGACCTAAGAAGTAGTCAGTATAAGACAAATCTCCAAGCATCGGTTGATCAGGGAGCAAAGCCCAAGGAAAATCCCGCAAAAGCTCAATCAGGGGAAAAATACCCCAAGAGTACAGTGAAAACCAACCCTTAAAGATCAGTCGATTAAAGAGAATGGTTTCGAGAACCGACTAATAAGAGGCAGACCATTGCAAGATTTAGACTTTGGAGGAAACAAACTCGGACCATGTTATGGGATAATCACTCCTAAAGGTGTCCTTTTAAGGATAATTCCTTTAAATACCCTACAGGCTGAGGCAAGACAAGTAACAAAGGGCAAATTCCCTCCATATTTTCAAGTCGGTCAGGCAGACTGTGTCAGACACTAGTAACTGCTTGAATTCACAACAAAAATGTCAAAAGTTCATACTAGTGCAACATCATATATTGAGAAGAATCCTTAGGGCATATCAAAGGCATAATCACCATGCATTGATCATGTCATTATGCTCAATTACAGGCCGTCTGGACCCCTCAGGAGAAGAAGTCGAGATCGTCTCAGGGGCAAAGACACAATGTATCAGCAAGAAATCAAACTTGGGGCACCGAGAGTATCCACATTCGTTGTTCGATCATTATGTCATTAACTACCGAGTGTCGGGAAGTCAGATCCTTCCACCAACCAATAGTCCAACCCATATTGGCAGTTACCAGGAAAAAAACAAAGTCCACCTTGCTGGAATCCTCATAAAACCAAATCCAACCAACATTGGTATCCAGAAAAGACATCGCCTTTGAAAAAAGGAGACCAATCTCAAATAAACCAATCATTTTTTGCATTCAAACATGCATCACATGCATCACCTCCTACATAACGTTTCAAAAAATAAAAGTGGGTCATACATCATTGCATACATATCATTTATGCACATAACATGAATCAGGATCCAAGGTTAATCATAAGTATCCAGGTCAATCTCAGTTAAATCAATGGCATTCTCTCTGAGTAAGTTCCTACCCTGTGTTATTTTCTCATTGGGTGTCCCCCATTGAGTTACATCCTTTAACCTTTTGTTGTTGAGATGTTATTCTCAGTTAAGTCAACGACATTTCTTTGAATAAATTCCTACATTGATTGTTCCTCGTTGAGCGTTCCTTAGTGAGTTTTTTCCTTTAACCTTTTGCTGATAGAAATTACATCTTTCAGAGAATATTTTTCTGCAACCTTTTATTGTTGACGTACCCAAGCGAGTTTTACTCATTGATGTTCCAAAACTACCCAATAAGTCTATTCTATTGACCTTTTGTTGATAGTCTTATTCCCTAGAAAGTTTTTTCTATTGACCTTTTGTTAATAGCTTTATTACCAAACAAGTGTGTTCTATTGAACTTTTGTCGGTAGTCTTATTTTTCGACGGGTTTTTCTTACTATCATCCTTTTGATGGAAGTTACCTAATCAACAATGTTAATCATCTCCCTTTTGGTGATGGTCGTCATCCTTTTGGTGATGTTAATCTCCGAAATTATTGTGTCTTATTGTCATCCTTTTGGTGGTAACAAGTTCTGAAGTTATGATCTTACCTTCATCCTTTTGGTGATGGTGATCATCGAAGTGGTTGTGACTTATTAGCATCCTTTTGGTGATAACAATCTTTGCTTATGATATTACCTTCATCCTTTTGGTGATGGTGATCATTGAAGTGGTTGTGACTTATTATCATCCTTTTGGTGATGACAAGTTTTGTTATTGATCTTACCTTCATCCTTTTGGTGATGGTGATCATTGAGGTTGTGACTTGTTATCATCTTTTTGGTGATAACAAGTTTTGTTTTTGATCTTACCTTCATTCTTTTGGTGATGGTGATCATTGAGGTTGTTATGACTTATTATCATCCATTTTGTGATAACAAGTTTTGTTTTTTATCTTACCTTCATCCTTTTGGTAATAGTGATTGTCATACCCCAAAATTCACTCTACCCCGATACAATTTTCATCTGATCCATGACCCTAATGCACATGCATACATTCATTATTTCAAAAAAATAAAATAAATTGGGTAATCGGTTACCCTAATTAGGGTAACCGATTACCCAGGCCAAAAACTGATTTTTTGGCCATTTTGGGACTGTGTAACCGGTTACCCTAATCAGGGTAACCGATTACACCTGCGCAGGCAGCAAAAATGGCTCTGTTTTTTACACAAAGGGCCCTTTGGTTCACCCCCTTCAACCCCTTTGCTTCCCCTATAAATAGAGCACTATCCCCACTTATTTTTCAAGCTTGAAAGCCACAAAACCTCTGTCCAAATCAAATTCAAGCTCCCTCTTTTCAACCTAAACCCTAACTCACCCAAACCCTCTTTTCTCCTTTGAACCACCCACCACCCTGTAAAAAATCCACCATCTCCACACAACAAAAAACAGTAGCAAACTTGTAACCTTCACTTACATAATCATTTACCACCACCACATAAACATACAACTTTCTTCCCTTCCATTTTTCTACCACAACAACCATAACCACCGTCTTCCAAGCTTTTTGCTTCATTCTCAAACCCAAACACAACACACAACCTAGTTTTGACACCACAATCTTGGTAATATTTTGGACTCAAACTCCTTGATATTTTTGGTTTTGTTTTGTGTTTGAAAATGGATTTTTACTCTTGGGTTGTATTTTGAGAGATGTTTGAGTCAACTTTGAGACAAGTGATTTTTGTTGGGTTTATACCCTTTTGGGGATTTTTTGCACTTACTACTTTTTATCCACCACTTTCAATCAAACTTTGTTTCTTGTTATCATTTATATTTATTGGTTGATGAGATCTATTAAATCATGGCTAAGGTTGTTTAGAGTTGATAAAACCTTCAATGTTTCAAACCTATTAATGATTGATCAATAGATCCTTCATGATACTTTGAGGCATTGATAGGTTGCCTCTATTTCAACCATGTTTACGTCATCTGATACATAGATGAAACCATTCTCTTTACATTAACTTGTTATTCTATTTGCTTATTGTTATTCTACTAACCACTAACCATTAACTACTAACTTCTAACATTTATATTATTGCACTTTACTTCCTTGCAATTTATTTTATTGTTCACTAACCACACACTTAGGGTTGCATAACTTTCTTTGTTACAAATCTATTGTTAGTTGATTTTTCAATCATCTTCAATACTTTGCATCAATGATAAGCTATCCCTTAATGTGTCATTTACATTCACTAACCATTATTATTGTGATATTGTCACTCTTTATCTTGTGATTTACTTTTATGTCATTACCTTGTAATTTACATTCAAGTACTCATTATCATCATCATTGTACAAACTCATCATGCATGTTTATTTACTTGTTATTTATTTTATTGTCATCATACATTAAAAATAAGAAAAACATGATAAAATGATAAAGACCAAAAATATTCACTCCACTCTTAATCAACTTGGACTTAGAGGATTTCATCTTAGGACCTTTGCTTGGAGGTCTTTTCATTACTCTTTGTGATACTTTGTAAGCACTTGGATTTTCATCCGTAACTTACATACATGTTGTAAGAATGGCATCATGGCACCACCTTAGGGGGACATGTTTGTAAGACCATTATCCTTTGTTTAGCTTAGGTCACTTTTGCACACAAAAGGCTTTATCTTGGGCTACCTTACAATGATACTCTTTAATTTCTTCTTGGTTACTTTGCATTCATGTTGCATAAGCCAAATTTCATAATCAAAATAAAACAAACCCTTGATTCAACGTCAAGTGGCACTTTTATAATTAAATTCAAAACACTTAATAATTACGATTATTATTGTGCGCCACGAGCCTTAAGTGGTGGAGAATGAGTGAGAATGGAGCATTCCTACCCTTACTCTGATTATTTTGTACATAAGACGCTTGGCTTGTTGTCTAGAATAATCACCTCCGCCCATAGACTTTAGTACAATATAACCACTAACATTATTTCATAAAACCCTTATTCAAGGTAAAAACAATACAACTCATCAAACTCTTTTTTGTGCCTTAGGGCATCTTCCCAAAAACCCTTTTTTCAAAGGCTAAATCAACCAACACACAAACATTTTCTACTCCGAACTACGGAGCTCTGATTCCTCATCCCCGAATAAGTGATACGTAGACACAAGGGCCACAATCCTTGGCGAGCACTATAATAAACAAAAACACCCCCTTCTTTTCACACAATCCTTCCCCTTACGTAACCGACTTCCGAACCCAAATCTCGGTTGCGAGACCGATTCCTTATTCTCTTTTAGCGCTTCCCGTGTGCGTCTCTCTTCCAAGGGTTTTATCGACCATTTCCCCTCTCCTCTCTGATAGAGGTAAACTAAATAAAATTCGGTGGCGACTCTTCTGACTTTGCCTCTCTTTAGCATTCTCTTTAGTCCCGGTTTCGTTATCGTGAAATCCCGGTAGCAACTGCTGGCGACTCTGCTGGGGACTCGAATTCCCTAAGCAAGTCTACCCTAGTTTGGGTTGTTTCTCTTTTACGTACGTGGAGATTTTATCTATTATCTTTTTTTGTATATATTGCTTTTGTTGCTAACCTATACATATTTTCCTTGTTTTCCTGTTGGTCTGAAACTTTGGTTCTGTGACGAAGAATTTTTGGAAGCAATAATGATTGCAAAGGAAAAAACTTGTGTGAAAGACTCTCCACCCGAGTCTGAGAGTTTGCTTGAGATAGGAGAGGTTGACTAGTATTGATCCGCGAGGTTCCTTCCTCGTTAGGGTCCTACAAGAACCTCACTTAGTGGTAGATTCTCTTAAGGGGATTGATGACCGTCTTGCTTTTGGCATAAGCATCTTTGCTTTTACTAGAATCAATGACCCTAAGACCCCTTTTAGAACCTTTAAAACTATGGCTAGTCTAGACCGATGATCGCATAGTATAGGCCACCGAGGTGCATTCCTCGTAAGGGTCGATACGAAGATCTCGCTTAGAGTAGATGACTTTGATGGAGCAGTCGCCTCGCAAGTAAATTGACATAAGCGACTAACAGTCAAGGAAGTCCATGACTCTAGGGGCAGTGTCTTACACCCAATTTTCCAAAAGCCTTAGATCACACAAAGCGAGAACCTTGGTTTACTAATCAGTCATTATTAACTCCATGCTTCGTCATGATGGTCCAAAACCATGAACCCATGCCTAAAATCCCGTGGAAATAATAAATCAATCATTCATTCATAAACAAACATCACATTCATGCATCATTTGCATCTCATAAGCAAAACCTTATACCACCTTCTGTTTCTACCCCACTAGCTGATTTCTCGATGTATGCTCAGAACTAGAAGCATGTCTCAAGCCACTGTGGAAGAACTCCAACAAGGCCAAGCTACATTGAAGGAAGAGATCAGCCAACTAAAGACTCAGATGAGCTTGGTTATGGAAATCTTGCAAACACTATTGAAAAAGGAAGGCAATCCTACACCAACCTCTAGGATGGAAATGGTCTCCCCTATGCCTCTGTCCGGCTCCACCATACATCATGAGTTGCCTCAGGGATACTGTCCCCAACCCGAACTGCTGAGGTTTCTTAATCAACAGCCGTTGTTCACTCCCCAGCTAGCTCCGAGGAACCAAATGCAGAATCAGAATTGGTACTCAAGTGGAAGAAAAAACTCTGATGTTCAACGAGGCCAGAAAAAATCAAAGAGGCCAGAGAAACAGTTTGACCTAATTCCCATGTCGTATGGTCGAATTCTCCCTCTTCTGCTCAACAGATCATTACTGAAGTTAAGGGTACTAGGACCTCCTCTAACACACCTTCCTTTGAACTACGACATGAATGCTAGGTGTGAGTTCCACTCGAGAGCACCCGAACACTCGATCGAGAGCTGTAAGGCCTTCAAATACAAGGTTCAGGAACTGATTGATTCAAAGGCTACCGCGTTCACACCAAACAGACTGGATATACTAAGTGTAAGACCCCAATTTTGTCCCTAAGATCCCTCATGGCATCATATCACATCATTTCATTGCCTCAAGGATCATTGTGCACCTTGCCTGCTTTCCTGTGGGTGGGTCAGCTTTTGAGTGTTGATTTCTTGATCACCAAGCATGTTTTGCATTTTTATATCATTTCTTTTCTTTTTATCACTAACCAAAAGTACAAAAATATGTCATCTAACCTTTGCCTTGCAGATGAAGCAATCAACAGTCAAAGCAGTCAAAGGCAGCCATTGAGCAGTAGACGGTGGCCATTCTTGAGAATTTGGGCACCATAATCATTCATAAGAGCTTATATGAGCTATGATATCATTTTGAATCAGAACCTCAAGTGGTAGAAGCTTGAATCTCATCAAGGCATTCTTCAATCAACTGAAACCCTAGCCAGTCAACTGTGGATTTTGGAGGTGGGAAGTGATGGGAAATACTTCATTCATGTTCAAACAAGTCTCATTTGACATTTCAAACATCAACATTGAAGGATTTGAGGTCCAGTCAAAATTTGCCAAAAATAGAAAGTGACCTATAATTTGAACTTTCCAAAAATGGAAAGGTTTTCATCCAACTTCAACTTCAAATTACATGATCAAAAATGCTTCAAATGAAATTTTGCTGAACATGAAAGTTGTAGATCTTCCTCTCCCATTTCCAAAATGTCCAAGAACATGAATTTCTAAGGTGTGGTTGAAGAGATATGATCGAAACATGGCCAAGTGTGGATTGAACTTCAAAAGTGCATAACTTTCAAACCAAAGCTCCAAATTGCATGGCTCTTTTTGCTAAATTCTTGTCATGGCCTATAATTTCCAAATCTTGCATAGCATTGCATAATTTGTCATTTCATAATCATTTGCAAAATCTTGATTTTTTGGAGGGAAATTTCACAATTTGAAATTGGTGAATAATTTGGATATTTTGCAATTGCCAATGTTTTTAAAATGTGTTTTTAAGTGAAAATACAAAACAATTCGTGTACTGTTCATGCCATGCTCATGCATAAGGTGCAAAATGCAATTTGTCCAAACACCTCCATTTTCCCTAATTTCCATTAGCATTTGATTAGAGTTTAATTAAGCATGTTTAGTAGGGAGTATATAAGCTAAAACCTAACAGAATTGGTTAACCACACTTCACTTTTTCAAGATCTAGATCTAGAATACAAAATTTCTCTCTCAATTTTTTTTCCATTTTCTTCATTTCCATTCCAATTTCTTGCTTAATTCTGGTTATTGAGTTAATATTGAGCAGGATCCTCCATAGAATCAGTAGAAATCGTGCAAGGTGGAAGCATTTGAAAAGCTTGAAGTAATCATGGCAGATCCACATTCATGCAAGTTCGTGTGCAATTGAGCTGAACTTTTACCTCCAAGCATTCATACAAGCTGTGTGGAAGAACATTGAAGCATCACAAGACTCGAATTCATCAAAAATCCAGCTCTGTTCATCAAAGAGGTTCCAATTCGACCTCTTATTTTCTTAAAATCTTTATGCTATTATGATAGATCTTTGAATGCTGAGTGTTATGAGCTTTGAATCGATGATTTTCGTGCAAAATTGATGGAGATATGGTTGTTTAAAGTTTTTGATGTTGAATCTTCTTTCACTCGATCCATGCGTGTTGTTATGTTTCTTGTTGATTTGATCATGTATTCATGTTGTATGTTAGAAGATCTTTACAATGATATACGCCTTGTTGATTTCTGGAACCTTTGAAAATTTCTGGAAATTCGAAGATGAAGATCTTGAAGATCTTCATCGTGTTCATAGTTCCTGCGCTTTTCCTACGGATTTTGTTGCAGCCTTCATACCATTACCTGCGAATTTACTTGCATGTTCTTCATGATTTCCTGCGGATTATGCATGCACATGTTTAGGGTTTATGCCAAACGCGGTCGTTTAAGCTAGCGCGCCACTTTTCAAATTGAGCCTCCATTCGATTCCTGGCTCCAGCAAAATTCAAATTGCCTTGCATTATTTTCCATGTTCACTCCATCATTTCATGTACATGCTTCATCATTTTTTTAATTCTTCTTCATCTTTCAAAAATCAAAACAAATCCAAAAATGATCCAAAAAATATGTGGTTTTTTGCATGATGTCACATTTTCAGTCTACTATTTTTTGGTTATTTTTTCATGAGATGTGCCTGGCCAGGATTTATTTTGCCTAGGGTTTTTGTATGTGTATGCATTTTGACATTACCTTGCCTTTTCCTTTGTGAAATAATGGTTGTTGATCCTATGAATCTGAAAATTTACATGCTTAAACTAGATACTTTGTTGGATATTTTGGTGTTGGGTTTACATTTTTATCATTTGTGGTTTCTGGTTTGTGATTTTTCTAAGTAGGTGTGACAATTTGTGTCACACCTTGCGATGTTCATCTTATGCTATATGTTTACCCTATCAAATGATGCTCAATTGTTCTGATTTTTTGCATGCTGATCATATGAGATGCCTTGAATATGCATGAATTTTTCCAGATTTTTGTGAATCATTTCTGATTTAATTGAGATTTTTCATTCTGTTTGGTCACATTTGGATTTTAAAATTGCCTTGAAATTCAATTGATCATAAAATGCATTTGGTAAATGATATTGATGTGAGACTTTTTGCTATGTGTCAATAACTGTCTGAAGTTTAATCATGTCAAATTTGAGCTTTTGTTTTGAATTTTTTCTCCATCTTTGACCCTAGGATTTGACCTAGTGGTTTGCCTCTCATGTTTGAAGTTTTGTTTCAGGTTACACATTCAAGTTACACAATTGATGATGCCTCATCTTGAGATCATTTGATATTTGCTTTTGATTACTAATGTGTGTTTTGTAGGTTGATGTTGACTCTCTTGAGCTTGACTTTTGGCTTACACATTGTGTATATTGATCATCTGTTGATATTAACTGTTGGTTGTTTGTCTGTATAGTTGTACTGATTTGTTTGATGTTTTCACAGGTACATTAGTTTCTTAAGTTCATTTTGAACTTGCTTTTGCTTGGTTGCCTAACCACTTAGGTATAACCTCTCTTCTTCATGTAGTCTGGAAGACCTGGCCTGTTATGTGGTCAGGCACCTGTCTGAAGTCCTCCTTAAGAGGCAATGCTTGCGATTGTTTACTCTTTGTGCCAAGCAGGAAAAGTCCTCATATGAGACAATTGGTAGATAAAAGAGATGTGTAGTCCATCTCCTACTATTCAAGTGTGTCATCCCTTTGCTTACATTACATGTTGATGCATTGTGGATATTAACCCAAGATCCTATAGAGTCAAATAACTTGTGGAGAAGAGTTCCAACTTTCTGAACTCCCACACATTCTATTATTCAAAGCTCTCCCTGGCCAGGGATAAGAGCTATGAGGCACACCCCTCATATCCATTTCATCTGCTTCACCTTAACTCTCAATGTTAAGGTTAAGAGCACAACTTACCCCATTCCAGTTGACTGTAAAGTCTAACCTTGCTTGAGCCTAATTGCTTGTATATAGTGTGTGCTAACTGAATTGTTTGTCTGATTACTTGATTCATCTTTGCATATCTGCTTGAGTGTGCCTTAGTGCATTTATCATCATCATTTGTATATCATTTCATAAGCATTACTTTATAGCATTTTTGCTTTGTCCATGGAGGAGACAAGCATAAGTCCATTACTTGGCAGTTGTTCCTATGATATGGTGTGAGACTAGTATAAGTCCATTGATTGGCATCTGGTGTCATTTGTTTGTTTTAGGAGATTGGTGTAAATCCATTGATTGGTATCCGGTATTCATGTTTGTTTGTGAGACTAGTATAAGTCCATTGATTGGCATCTGGTATCATTTGTTTGTTTTAGGAGATTGGTGTAAATCCATTGATTGGTATCCGGTATCCATGTTTGTTTGTGAGACTAGTATAAGTCCATTGATTGGCATTTGGTATCATTTGTTTGTTTTAGGAGATTGGTGTAAATCCATTGATTGGTATCCGGTATCCATGTCTGTTTGTGAGATTGGTATAAGTCAATTGATTGGCATCCGGTATCATTGTTTTGTTTTAGGAGATTGGTGTAAATCCATTGATTGGTATCCGGTATCCATGTTTGTTTGTGAGATTGGTATAAGTCCAATGATTGGCATCCGGTATCACCTCGCTTTGTTCATTTGTTACTTGCATTGTTGCCTCATTCCAAAGGACACACTTGAATCATCTACATATGATTTCAAGAGGTGAACATCTAAGAAGTTTTACTTCCTCACCCTTCCATTTTGTGTGTGTTTTCAAAACTACCTTTTCACATGTTAATTCAAAAACTTTGACAAATATTGTGCAAACATTGTCATTTCTTTTCAAATTAGAAACCTAGGCTTTAGGCCTTTGATTTTTCAAACTCCATTTCATAATACTTCTTTGAATTGAATTCTAATCATACTTTGACCCTCTTTTGTGAATAAATCCTAATTGGTTAATCCAACTCATTCAATTGTTTTGTGGCTTTGTCCATTCTTGATAAGTTTTCATACATTAGCCATAGGTTCGATTTATCCTAGTTGGTTGATATTAATCTCACCTTCTTGTCCTTAGTGATTGAATTGTAAGACTTCCTTGCTTATTATAGGGTTAACCCCTCACTAGCAAGTTGAAGTTGTTCTCACATGGTGGACTCGTTGTTTGTATAAGGTTGAGTTTTCTCCCGTGGATAACGAAAGACCTTAGGGCTTTTGTTTTAAAATGAACCCACTCATATTTTGGAAATCTTTTAGCCGAACTACGGCGTTTTGATCCTTGCCTTCCATGGAATAATACGTAGGCAACGGGTTCATCCGTTCAAACACAAAAACAATAAAAATTGTATATTCTTTTCTCATCCCTTCCGTCATTGTTTGCACAATATGTCATAAACAAATAAACTTTTTTATACAACAAGTGTGAAAAGGGCTCCCTAGGAGTACCTAGGACGTTTTGGGTGCCTAACACCTTCCCATTGCGTAATTAACCCCTTACCCAGACTCTCTGATCTTTTCATTAGTTTTCTATGTGTAAAAATTCTTAGGCTTTTGTTCGCTTTTTAGCCAATCCTTTGGATAAATAAAAGTGCGGTGGCGACTCGATTCTTTGTATGCTTTGCTTTTGATTTAGTCAATAAATCATAAAGTGACAAATACACCGCTACAGAAAAGTGGCGACTCTGCTGGGGAGATCTATTAGACCTTCCTTGGTGGTTTTTCCTACTTTTCACCCTTGTTGTATGATATTTGTTTATTTGTTATTTGGCATATTTTTGTATAATTTGGGATAACTGTATTGATTGTAATGTTTGAATTGCTTGATATACAATTGTTGTTTGCTTTGGTGATCTCTGTGAGATGAGTTCTATACCCGAACTCGAGTGTACCTTAGGATAGGAGAATGGCATAGTCTCGTTGATTGGTGTGGAGTATTCCTTAGCCAGTTGACTAGCGAGTCCATTCACTTGGTGGAGGTCATGTTGGATTAATAATGTCACACAAGTTCTTTGTGGTTAGGCATTATTCTTTCAATCATGTGCCTTAGAAGCCAAGGACCTTAGCTTACCAAGCCCATCTTGGCCTATTTTTAGGACGTAGTGCGGAGGTCGTTCAGATGTAAGATCTGATGTGATTGTTACGCGATACTACACTCATAAGAGTCTCTCTTGAGAATATTTTTGGAATACGAGTATTCGTTCCTCCGATAATATTCGAAAGATGGGATGATGACTATGGGAACCTCTGGTGGAACATGTTCGGCAGGTTTAAACCCTAGTACACTCCCTTTGGGTGGCTCTTAACCGAGACTCCATGCTCGTGATTATCAACAAACCCGTGATTCATGGTTGAGTCGTTCAAACATCCTTAATATCAATGGAACTTGGGTGTCGATAAGGTGTAAACCATAATCCACCAAAATGGATGATTGATATTAAGGATGATTGAGTCGGTTCAGGTATTGTTAATATCAATGGAACTTGGGTGTTGATAGGGTGAAAACCATAATCCACTGTAAGACCCCAATTTTGTCCCTAAGATCCCTCATGGCATCATATCATACCATATCATTGCCTCAAGGATCTTTGTGCACCTTTGCTTCCATCCTAGTGGGTGGGTTATCTTGTGAGTGTGGTTCTTGATCACCAAGCATGTATTGCCTTTGTATATCATTGCTTTTCATCTGTCTATTAACCAAAAGTACAAAAATATTGTCATCTAATCATCTTACTTGCAGATGAAGCCAATTAGGTCAAATCAGTCAAAGTCAGTCATTGAGATAGATGGTGGCCATTCTTGCAGAATTTGGGCACCATGATCATTCATCAAGAATTCATATGAGTTGTGACATCATTTTGGATCAAGATATCAAGTGGTAGGGGCTTGGAATTCATCAGAACATGGTTCAGTCAACCAAAACCCTAGCAAAGTCAACTGAAGTTAACTGTGGTCAACTGTGCATTTAATCAGTGATTTGATGGTGGGAATTGGTTTGAGAGGTCTCATTCATGTCCATATAAGCCTCATATAACATGTCAAACATCCATAGTGAAGAATTTGAAGTCAGACAAGAAATTTCCAAAAATAGAAAGTTGACCTGTAATTGGAATTTGCCAAAAATGGAAAGTTCTTCTCCTCAAATTTACATCATCATACAAGCTTCAAATTAATTTTTGTCCAACATGAAAGTTTAAGATCTTGTTCTCCCATTTCCAAAAAGTCCAAGAACACTCATTTCTCATGTGTGGTTGGCAAGTTATGATCAAATCATTCTCAAACATTTTTGAACTTCAAAGTGGCATATCTTCCAAACCATTTGGCCAAATTGAGTGAGGTTTTTTGCTACAAGTCATATTTGATGTGCTCTATCCAAATCCTTCATCACAATTCACCAAAAATCAACCATTCAAAATGGTCTTTTTTCAAGTACATGAATTAAAAAAGAGAGGAGGTGAAAAAGTGACTTTGCAAATTAACCATTTCCAACATATTTTACCAATTGAAAATGTTCAGAAATTACATTTTTGATGTGCTGAAAGCCCATTTTCGTGCATTTACATGCACCCCATGCAACTTGAGTTGATTTTTAGCAAATTGGTAAAACACTTCATTTTAAGCTAATTCCATTATCATTTGCACTAACCAAGATTAAGCAACATTAAAACAGAGTATATATTTCACTTTTCTGAGGGAAACCCTAGCCACACTTTGCCCAAGCAGACCAAAAATTCATTTGCTCTCAAAACACTCATTTCTATTTTTGAACTTTTTGCTGAAAATCTTCAAAGAGCTCGAGCTTGGGTTGATTGTTTCATCACATGCCATCCTTTTGGAAGCTGTAGCAAACACCATTTCATCACTGTAAGCAAGGAATCCGCTACTGTTCCATTGAAGCATTTCCATGGCAGCTCGAATTTGGAGCTAGAATCAAGACAACTGAACTTTCAAAACTCATTCAATCATCATCTGGAGCATTATTGAACATTTGTTTCTACTTTGCACGGCCAAACAACCACCAAATCATCACTGTTCTTCAAGCTAGGTAAAAATTCGAATCACACTATTCTTAAAATCATGCTATGCTTTAGAAAGGTCTTTCCATACTGATTACATTGAGCTTTAAATCGTGGCAAATGGTTGAGTATTAAGAGAGTTGTATTGAAATGAAATTTGATGTTTAAACTTTACTTTGCTCGATTCTTTTATTTCAGCATGATTTAATGAAAATGATTGTTAGATTATTGATGTACATGTTTAGATGGTTTGAATGATGTATTTGTTTCAAAATTCTGGGAAGTTTGTTCTTCGTGTTCATGAATGTGCACTGTTCCATTGAAACCCTAAAAAAGCCAAACCCAGAATGTATTTTAATCTTCAAACCCGTGTTTCTGCATGATTTTCCCGTTTGTGGGCCATGAAGCCAATGGGCGCGTGACACCTCCTTAAGTGAAACGCGTCGTTTCACTTAAGGGACCGGGATATTACAAGTTTGCCATTCCCGGTTTTTATTATTTTATTAAATCATTTCTTTCTTCTTAATTATTTCATTTTGGCATGGCAACTTAGAAAATTCATAAGTCCTTCATTTTTAATCCAAATTTGATGGGATTTTTTGTGAAATGCTCCTCATGATCTCTAGTTTTTTATGATGATTTTTCCAGATTTTTTGCATGTGTGGATTTTAAAATGTGCTAGGGTTTGTTCATGTTGTACATTTTATGTATGCCTTGCCAAATTGTTTGTGAAATGATGATACTTAATCCAATGCTTCTCAAATTTTTTGTGCTTAAACTAGACATGTTCATGGTGATTTTGGTGTAGAGTTTGTGAATTTATCATTGCTTGTTAATGAGATATTAATTTTTGAATAGGGGTGTGACAATTTGTGTCACACCATTCATGTCCAACTTCTTGATTTTTATTACCATGCTTATTGAACTCAAATTGGTCTGGATTTTTGCACGAACATGCTTGTGGATGTTGAGAATACATGTGAATTTTTCTGGAATTATTGATGGCATCTCCTATTTGATTGGAATTTTCTCCCCTGTATGGTCATTTGTTGACTTTTTGGTGATACATGATTTCTTATGATTTGTGAAATTCTAATGCATTATTGGATGGACTTGAAATTTGACATGTGAATTGTAGACATCTTAAAGTTTGTCATGGTTTTAGTCCCATTCATTTATCATGTGTTGTCACTATTTTATGATTTATTGAAGTTGGTCCATGTTTTGATGCTTTGTATGAGTTGGTTTGAACTTGCTTTGACTTTCTGATTTTCATTGACCTACTTCCCTTGACCCAAATGAGCTGAAATTTGGTATGCTTAACATGTTATGGATGATGTTTGGTCATGAATTATTTGAGGATTTATTGAAATGTTTGTGATTGGATTTGAATTGAATCATTCTGTTGACTTCTATGAGCTTCTATATGACATGCCTTGACCTAATTTGTTTGTGAAATGATAATGATGAATGATATGAATGTGAAACCACTTGGGTTTGTTTCTTAATTGTTTTAACTTGATTTTGGATAGCTTTCACTTGCTGTTTTGGATTTTTTATCCCCTTTTGACCCTAGGCTTGTCCTAGTGGTCTTGTTGCTCATGTTTAAGCTTGGTTTTTCAGGTTAAGAAGCAAATGCTTCAAGGAGCTTTATGCAAGTTGCTTGAGTTTGATTGATTATCATGAACTAACTTGTTTTGTTTTGTAGGATGTCTAGCTCATATGCTTTGAGCTTTGTGCATTGCACATTTGACTGACTGTTGATCCTTATCTTATACTGGTTTTGAATTTGAGTTGTATACTGATTTTATTTGATTGATTTCAGGTACCATTAGTTGCTCAGTTCTTTTAAGAACTTGCTTTGCTTTGCTTGATAGCATTTGCATTGAGGTAGAATCTCTTTTCTTCATGTAGTCTGGAAGACCTGGCCTGTTACTTGGTCAGGCAACTGTCTGAAGTCCTCCTTAAGAGGCAATGTCTGTGCTTGTTTACTTTTGTCCCAAGCAGGAAAAGTCCTTTGAATAAGGCAATTGGTAGAATCCAAGAGATATGTAACCTATCTCCTACTATTCTGTGAGTCACACACCTTGCTCACACTACTTGTGTTGATGCATAGTGAGTAAAAACCCAAGATCTATAGAGTCTAACTTGTGGAGAGAGTTCCATCTTTCTGAACTCCCACACCTTCTGATATTTGAAGCTCTCCCTGACCAGGGATAAGAGCATGAGGCACACCCCTCATATCCTTTCATCTGCTTCACCTTGGCTCTCAATGTCAAGGTTAAGAGCACCTGTAACCCTATTCCAGTTGGCTTCAATGCCTAACCCTTTTTGTATGAGCCTTATTGCTTGGTCATAGTGTGTGCTGAATGACTTCATTTGATTGATTGCTTATTTCATATGCACATGTTTGCTTGTATGATTTGTGCATTTATCATCATTAATTGCTCATTAGTGCATGATCATTTCATCTGTCTTTATGACATATCTTTGTTGTTTACCCATTGAGGACAATTGTAAGACCATTCATTGGCCATTGTTCCTATGATATGGAAGTGAGTATAAGACCATCTCATTGGCCACTCAGCTTCTCTTTGCTTGATGCATTTGTTTGATTTATGTGAGGGTGCAATTGTAAGTCCGTGTAATTTGGCATTTGTTTTCCCATGATCATATGTTGGAGGTTAGAGTAAGCCCAGATAGATTGGCATCTGACATCCAAGTGTTTGCTTTGTTGTTGGAGATTGGTATAAGTCCAGATAGATTGGCATCCGGTATCCACTTTTTATTTCTTTGTTGAGGAGATTGGTATAAGTCCATAGAGTGGCCTCTGATATCCAGTTTTGTTTTAGGAGATTGGTATAAGTCCAGTGATTGGCATCCGGTATCCGCTTTTGTTGACTTTCCTCTTTTGATTTGCTTGTTTGTTATTGCTCATTGTCTATTCCAAAGGACACACTTGAGTCATCTTCTATATGATTTCAAGAGGTGAACCTTCTAAGAAGTTTTACATTCCATCTTCATCCATTCATCCACTTTGTCCTAAACCTTTTCACACATTACTTTTAAAACTTGAGATAAATATTGTGCAAACATCTTCATGCTTTCAAATTAAAAACCTGGACCCCAAGTCCTTGGCTTTTTTCAAACTCTATTTTCATAATACTTCTTTTGAATCAATCTTAATCATACTTTGACCCTCCTTTTGTGAATAATCATAATCAATTAACTTCACCCATTCAATGATTTTGTGGCTTTGTCCATTCTTGTTAAGTTTTCATACATTAGCCATAGGTTTGATTTATCCTAGTTGATTGATGTTAATCTCACCTATTTGTCCTTAGTTGATTGAATTGTAAGTCTTCCTTGCTTATTATAGGGTTAACCCCTCACTAGCAAGTTGAAGCTTTTCTCACATGGTGGACTCGTTGTTTGTATAAGGTTGAGTTTTCTCCCGTGGATAACGTAAGACCTTAGGGCTTGTGTTTAAAATTGAATCCACTAACTTTTGGAAATCTTTTAGCCGAACTACGGCGTTTTGATCCTTACCTTTGATGGAAGGTACGTAGGCAAGGGGTCATCCGTTCGAACACAAAAATAGATAAAATCGTATATTCTTTTCTCATCATCCCAATCATGTTTGCACAATAAATATTTCATAACAAATAACAATTTTATACAACAAGTGTGAAAAGGGCTCCCTAGGAGTACCTAGGACGTTTTGGGTGCCTAACACCTTCCCATTGCGTAATTTACCCCTTACCCAGACTCTCTGATCTTTTAATTAGTATTCTACGCGTAAAACTTCTTAGGCTTTTGTTCGCTTTTTAGCCAGTCCTTTGGATAAATAAAAGTGTGGTGGCGACTCGAATTCATTGTATGCTTTGCTTATGGTTTAATCAATAAATCATATAGCGACGAATACACCGCTACATCCACCAAAATGGATGATTGATATTAGGGATACTATGAGCTTTCCCATGACCTTTGTCTGGTGTGATTTGCTTGATCCTTGAGTGTGATTGTTGCATTCATGCATTCATACATTCATCTGCATTCATGCCATCTAAAAAATCAGAAAAAATTTCAAGGAACTTAAAGGGTTATTTGCAAAATTTTCAGACATGGAAAGACCAAAAAGGCATACAAAGAAGTACAGCTTTAGACAACCCGATGTGAAAGAGTTAAGGAATCTAACATCTTATATATTAGATCCCTTGGGTTTCAAAGCTCGCTATGGGAAACTTCTGCCTCTGTTGACTACTCAGGTTGATGAGGGTTTGATGAGTACTTTGGCTCAGTTCTATGATCCTCTGTATCACTGCTTCTCATTTCCGGATTTCCAGCTGTTGCCTACGCTTGAGGAGTATGCTCATCTTATTGGGATCCCGATTCTGGATCAGGTGTCGTTCAGTGGCTTGGAGAGTATTCCGACTTCTCGAGAGATTGCAGACTTGTTGCACATAGATGAATCCCTGATTGAAGCGCATATGACCACCAAAGGTGGAATTCAGGGTCTTCCTTCTGATTTCCTCATTGTTCAAGCTACCGTTTATGGGAAGGCCATGAGTGAGGATGCCTTTGAGGCTTTATTTGTGCTGCTCATCTATGGTTTGGTATTGTTCCCCAACATTGACAAATTTGTGGATGTGAACGCCATTAGCATCTTCTCAGTTCTTAATCCCGTCCCGACTCTGTTGGGTGATGCCTATTTCTCTTTGCATCTGAGGAATGCAAAGGGTGGAGGAGTTATTATGTGTTGTTTTCCTCTGTTGTATAAGTGGTTTATTTCTCACTTACCGCAGACGGTTGCTTTCAAGGAGAACAAGGGATGTCTACGGTGGTCTCAGAGACTTATGTCTCTCACTAATGATGATATCTCTTGGTATGATCGCGTGTATGATACAGTTCAGATCATTGATTATTGTGGTGAATTCCCTAATGTGCCTCTTCTTGGTACATGTGGTGGGATCAGCTACAATCCTATTTTAGCACGTCGTCAGCTTGGGTTCCCCCTAAAGGATAAACCTCACAACATTCTGTTAGAAGGTGTATTCTTTCAGGAGGGTAAAGATCCCCAAGGCCTGAAAGCCAGATTTGTCCGCGCTTGGCGCAATATTCATAAGAAGGGTAGGAATGAATTGGGTCCAAAGAACTGCATTGCTTTGGAGCCATATACTTCTTGGGTCAGACAGAGAGCTGCTGTATACCTCATGCCGTATGATCATCCGAGACCTACACCATTGGTTGTGGATGGGCCTTCAATCCTCCCTAACCAAGATGTAGAGGAGTTGAGAGAAGAAGACCTTTCACGTGCTTGGATCCGTGAAAGAGAAGAGTTGCTTCAGCAAATCAAGAAGAAGGACGCTCTGATCGAGTTTCTCGAGCATCAGGTGATCGATGATCCGAATGATACTTGGACCTCTCTGCTTCCTCAGTCTTCCAAGTTCTGGAAGAGGAAGTATGATCGACTTGCAAAGGAGAAAGCGGATATGGAAGCGGCCTATGAGAGAGAGATCAAGAAACTTTGTGCATCTCGTCTTCCAGCATCCCGAGCTTCTAGGGATCCATAGAATGTTTAGTTTCCTTTTCCCTTGTAATAATAAAAAATGTTGTACTTCTTTGTTCCATATATATTCGATGAGATATTTTCCATATGCTATTAAATGCTTAAAAAATTAAAAATTGCAAATAAATACCCTAAAAGGTTCCTTGAAAATAAAATAAAGCATATGCACAAGCATCGCATGCATCATCTTGCATAAGCAGGTGTTGTTTCGGTCTTCTTGTCTGTGGCCTAACTCTGTGCTCTTCATTTATTTTGAAGACAAGCTGACTCACCGGTACTATACCAGAGCCAATTCTGCTAGAGTGATGGATCAATTGGAACAAGAGAACAGAGAATTGAAGGAAGAGGTCGCTCGTCTGAGTGCTCTGATGGAGCAGTTCCTGTCTGCTCAAAACCAACCTTCTCCACCTCCTGCAACTCCTCCCCAGAGGACTGTTATATCAGAGGTTGCTTCTTCGACTGTGCCAGCCGCTAGTGCTCATTTCATGCCTAATGCCATGCCAGCCGGGTTTCCGTGGGGTATGCCTCCGGGTTTCATGCAAGATATTCCACCTCCAACTTTTGCTTCCATGCCGGCATCTAGCCCGGTCCTTGCTGCTGCTCCTCCTGTCGTGCATACCATTCCCAGGGTAGACGACACCATCTATCATTCTGAGCCGTCTGAGGGCCCAGATGTCAATGAGAAGATGGAAGAAATGAATGACCAATTCCTTGAGCTGCGTAAGGAATTGAAGACCCTCCGAGGGAAAGATCTGTTTGGCAAGTCTACTGCTGAACTTTGCCTTGTTCCCGGTGTGAAGATTCCGGTCAAATTCAAAGTTCCTGACTTTGAAAAATATAAGGGGAACACCTGCCCCCTCACTCACCTGGTCATGTACGCCAGGAAAATGTCTACGCAAACAGATAATGATCAGCTTCTGATCCATTATTTCCAGGATAGTTTGTCCGGTGCGGCTCTTCGCTGGTATATGAGCCTTGATAGTGCAAACATCTGATCCTTCAACGATCTTGGCGAAGCCTTCGTCAAGCAGTACAAGTATAATGTTGATATGGCGCCTGACCGTGATCAACTCAGGGCCATGTCTCAGAAGGATAAGGAGACATTTAAGGAGTACGCCCAGAGGTGGCGAGAGCTGGCAGCTCAGATTACTCCTCCGCTGGAAGAGAAAGAAATGACTAAGATCTTTTTGAAGACTCTTAGCTCATTCTATTATGAGCGGATGGTTGCGAGTGCTCCCTCTGATTTCACCGAGATGGTGAACATGGGGATGCGTCTGGAGGAAGGAGTCCGTGAAGGACGTCTGTCAAAAGATGAGAGCTCTTCTAAACGGTATGGGGCGTTTAAGAAGAAAGAGGGGGAGGCACATGCTGTGCAATCCCATGCTAAACCAAGAAGACCCTCTGTTAAGAGGAAGCCCGTGCGTCATCAGCACCAGGTGGCTCATATAGCACCTGTCTTCCGAGATAATGCTTAGTATCAGCAGCCTAATCAGCATCAGCAACAACCTCAGTATCAGCAGCAACATCGTCCACAGCAACAGGCTTACCAGCCTCGTGGCAGTACTAGTAACCAAGCTAATCTGAATTATGATAGGAAGAAGATCAGTTTCGATCCCATTCCTATGTCATATGCTGAATTATATCCTTCCTTGTTGGAGAGGAAACTGGTTACTCCCAGGGAGCCTCCAACTGTGCCTGCTAACCCGCAGTGGTGGTACAAGCCAGATCAACACTGTGTTTATCATTCCGGTGCTCCGGGACATAATATTGAGAACTGCTATCCATTGAAGACTAAGGTTCAAGACCTTATGCGGTGCGGTATTCTGAGCTTTGAGGACTCAGGCCCCAATGTTACAAAGAACCCATTGCCCGAGCATGGGAAATCAGTGAACATGGTCCAGGGGTGCCCTGGGAAGTATAAAGTCAAGTATGTGAGTCATATTCGACAGTCATTGGTCGAGTTGCATCGTTTGCTGTGTCAATACAGTCATATGGAGCATGACCATGACAGATGCTGCATTTGCTCCGTCAATAGACTGGATTGTCGCCAAGTGCGAAGAGAGCTTCAAGAGCTGTTGGATGAAGGTACTATAGAGATTCTTCAGAACCGTAATGTTGATGATGATGAACCAGAAGTGAATGTTATTTCTCCTGTGTTCAAGTTGCCTGAGCCTGTTGTCATCCGTTACGATGGTAGCAAGCCGAAGGTCTCTCCTTCTCTAATAATCAAGCCTGCAGGCCATGTGCCTTATTCTTCGGATAAAGCGATTCCTTTCCGGTATAATCCCGTTGTTGTGGAACATGGGAGAGAAGTGCCGTTGCCTTCAACCTCCGTGGTTAATATTGCTGACGTGAGCGGGTTGACCCGTAGTGGTCGTGTGTTTTCTGCGCCTAAGCCTCAGGCTAGGGCTGTTGTTTCTGATTCTACTGAGTGTCCAGTTGGGACTGCTGTGAATGTTCAGAATCCGGCACTTGCTGTTGCCAAACCCTCCTCTGTACAAAAGACTCCTGCTTCTTCTGTTGGCCCGAGTGGCACTGTGAATGAAGAAAGTGATGAGATGCTGAGGCTCATCAAGAAGAGTGAGTACAATGTTGTAGACCAGCTTCTACAAACGCCTTCCAAAATCTCCGTTTTATCTTTGCAGCTGAATTCAGAACCCCATAGGGAGGCTCTGCAGAAAGTTTTGGACTTGGCATATGTTGATCATGATGTCACGATTGAACAGTTTGATAGTATAGTTGCAAACATCACTGCTTGCAACACTTTGAGTTTCTGTGACGCTGATCTCCCTGAGGAGGGAAGAGACCACAACATGGCTCTACATCTTTCCATGAACTGCAAGACCAACGCCATGTCCAACGTACTGGTGGACACTGGGTCATCTTTGAATGTATTGCCAAAGACCACACTCTCTCGTTGTCGTATCAGGGGCCTCCCATGAGGCAGAGTGGTGTTGTTGTGAAGGCTTTTGATGGGTCGCGTAAGACTGTGATTGGGGAAGTTGATCTCCCAATCAAGATTGGACCTAGTGATTTCCAAGTTACCTTCCAGGTTATGGATATCCACCCATCATATAGCTGTCTCCTTGGTAGACCATGGATTCACGAGGCTGGCGCCGTGACATCCACCCTACACCAGAAGCTGAAATTCGTCAAGAATAAGAAACTAGTTGTGGTATGGGGAGAAAAGGCTCTCCTGGTTAGCCATTTGTCTTCTTTCTCATATATTGACGCTGAGGATGAAGTTGGAACGCATTTCCAAGCTTTATCTGTTGTTGAGCCAATTGAGAAGAAGTCTCCTTCATTTGCTTCCTATCGCGATGCGAAACTGGCCATTGAATGTGGTGCAGTTGCTGGTTTAGGGAAGATGATCGAGCTTGAAGACAACAGATCCCGGGCTGGCATTGGCTATTCTTCTCGGGCATTCAACGAGCATGGGCTGTTCAAGAGTGGAGGTTTCATCCATGCTGATAAAGCTGAGGAAGCTGCTGCTATCTTGGAAGAGGATGCAGAGGACCTGAGCAACTTTATCATACCTGGTGGTGTCTGCCACAATTGGGTCGCTGTAGATGTTCCTACAGTCATTCATAGATCAGAGTAATGGTTCACTTTGTTCAAAACCCTTCTCCCATGCCAAAAGGAGAAGTGATGACATTGTTGGCAGCATATATACAATGATGTTTTCATTTAATTAATGCATTGTCAAACATTTGTTTTTCCTTTTATTTTTCCTTTTGTTTTCACTTTTTTCTTTTGCATGAAATCAGTGATCACAAAAAACCTATAAAAACAAGAATAAAAGCAATCTTTTCATCTGCATAATGGTTTGCTTGTTTAAATTCTCAAGTTTTTAATTAACCAAAATCATTATGCAGGTTGATTCTAAAACCCATTGAACATAATGATCCAACGCCATCTCCCAATTTTGAATTCCCTGTATTCGAGGCAGAGGAGGATGATGTTAAAGGGATTCCTGATGAGATTACCCGTCTCCTTGAGCACGAGAAGAAGATCATTCAGCCGCATCTTGAAGATTTGGAAACACTCAACTTGGGGTCTGAGGATTGTGTTCGTATGGTGAAGATTGGGGCACTTCTTGAAGAGTCTGTCAAGAAGAGGTTGATCAGTTTGCTACGAGAATATTCCGATATCTTTGCTTGGTCATATGAAGACATGCCGGGTCTAGATACAGATATTGTGCAACATTTCCTGCCTTTGAAACCTGACTGTGTGCCTGTGAAGCAAAAGCTCAGAAGAACTCATCTAGATATGGCAGTGAAGATCAAAGAGGAAGTTCAGAAGCAAATTGATGCGGGGTTTCTGGTGACTTCTACATATCCTCAATGGGTGGCCAATATTGTGCCTGTGCCTAAGAAGGACGAAAAAGTCCGTATGTGTGTTGATTACAGAGATTTGAATAAAGCTAGTCCAAAAGATGATTTCCCTCTACCACACATTGATATGTTGGTAGACAACACAGCTAAATTCAAAGTCTTTTCCTTTATGGACGGATTTTCTGGTTATAATCAAATCAAGATGGCACCCGAGGATATGGAGAAGACAACATTCATCACACCTTAGGGAACATTCTGTTATCGAGTGATGCCCTTCGGTTTGAAGAACGTCGGAGCCATGTATCAACGTGCTATGACTACCTTGTTTCATGATATGATGCACAAGGAGATAGAGGTCTATGTTGATGATATGATTGCTAAGTCCCGAACGGAAGTTGAACATGTTGAGCATTTGTTGAAGCTTTTTCGGCGTTTGAGGAAGTTTAGACTTCGTCTGAATCCGAACAAATGTACATTTGGAGTCTGTTCCGGCAAGTTGTTGGGTTTTGTTGTCAGCGAGAAAGGTATTGAAGTTGATCCTACCAAGGTCAAAGCAATACAAGAGATGCCTGCACCCAAAACTGAGAAGCAAGTCTGAGGTTTTCTTGGCCGCTTGAACTATATTTCCAGATTTATATCCCACATGACTGCCACATGTGCGCCGATATTTAAGCTACTCCGGAAAGATCAGTCTCATGATTGGACCGAGGATTTCCAGAAAGCTTTCGACAGTATCAAAGAATATCTGTCTGAACCTCTGATCTTGTCTCCGCCTATAGAAGGAAGACCTCTGATTATGTATTTGACCGTTCTTGAAGACTCGATGGGTTGTGTACTCGGTCAACAAGATGAGTCAGGGAAGAAAGAATCTGCTATATACTACCTCAGTAAGAAGTTTACTGATTGTGAGTCTCGATACTCTATGCTTGAGAAGACGTGCTGTGCTTTGGCTTGGGCTGCTAAGCGTTTGCGCCAGTACATGATAAATCATACTACTTGGTTGATATCCAGAATGGATCCAATTAAGTATATTTTCGAGAAGCCTGCTTTAACCGGGAGGATTGCCCGTTGGCAGATGTTGTTGTCTGAGTATGATATTGAGTATCGAGCTCAGAAAGCTATCAAAGGTAGTATCTTGGCTGACCATTAGCGCATCAGGCGATTGAAGATCATCAGTCTGTTCAGTACGACTTCCCAGATGAGGAGATTCTGTATTTGAAAATGAAAGATTGTGATGAGCCTACACTTGATGAAGGTCCAGAACCTGGTTCCAGGTGGACGATGGTGTTTGAAGGTTCAGGACGATGGTGGACGATGGTGTTTGAATCAGTACGAAAATGGAATTGGGGCAGTAATCATCACTCCTCATGGCACGCATATTCCGTTTACAGCAAGGCTAACTTTCAAATGCACGAATAATATGGCTGAGTATGAAGCCTGTATTATGGGACTGGAAGAATGTATTGATTTGAGAATCAAGCATCTTGATGTGTATGGTGATTCGGCCCTGGTTGTCAATCAGATCAAGGGTGAGTGGGAGACGAATCAGCCAGGTCTCATTCCGTATAGAGATTATGCGAGAAGGATTTCAACGTTCTTTACAGAAGTTGACTTTCATCATATTCCTCGAGAGGATAATCGGATGGCAGATGCGCTTGCTACGCTTGCTTCCATGATTGTGGTCAAGTATTGGAATGAAGTTCCCAACATTGCCGTGATGCGCTTGGATAGACCAGCTCACGTGTTTGCAGTTGAAGAAGAGAATGATGACAAGCCTTGGTATTTTGATATCAAGAATTTCCTTCAGAACCAGGTATACCCGCCTGGGGCATCTGTGAAAGATAGGAAAACGTTGAGAAGGTTGTCAGGAAGTTTCTACCTCAGCGGTGATGTGCTGTATAAGAGAAATTTTGACATGGTTTTGGTCAGATGCGTGGATAGACACGAAGCAAACCTGTTGATGACTGAGGTCCATGAGGGTTCATTTGGTACTCATTCCAATGGACATGTCATGGCTAGAAAGATGCTGAGAGCAGGCTACTATTGGCCGACAATGGAGTCTGACTGCTGCAAATATGTGAAGAAATGCCACAAGTGTCAGATTTATGCGGATAAGATTCATATTCCTCCGACACTTCTGAATGTGATTTCATCACCATGGCCTTTCTCTATGTGGGGAATTGACATGATTGGCATGATTGAGCCGAAAGCGTCCAACGGGCACAGGTTTATTCTTGTAGCGATTGATTACTTCACCAAATGGGTTGAAGCCGCTTCGTATGAGAACGTGACCAGGCAGGTGGTCATGAAGTTTATCAAGAATCAGCTGATTTGCCGTTATGGTGTGCCAGATAAGATCATTACTGACAATGGATCTAATCTGAATAATAAGATGATGGATGAGTTGTGCGCTGAGTTCAAGATTGCACACCATAATTCCTCTCCCTACAGACCCAAGATGAATGGGGTTGTTGAAGCTGCTAATAAGAATATCAAGAAGATTATCCAGAAGATGATAGTTACGTACAAAGATTGGCATGAGATGCTGCCATTTGCTTTACAAGGTTATCGTACATCTGTCCGCACTTCAACAGGGGCAACCCCTTTCTCTCTTGTTTACGGCATGGAGGTTGTTCTCCTAGTAGAGGTGGAGATCCCATCAATGAGAGTCTTGATGGAAGCCAAGTTGACTGATCCTGAATGGATTCAGAGTCGTTATGACCAACTGAATTTGATTGAAGAGAAGCGATTGACTGCCATGTGCCATGGTCAGTTATATTAGCAGAGAATGAAGAAAGCATTCGATAAGAAGGTCAAGCCTCGCGTGTTCCGAGAAGGTGACCTCGTGCTCAAGAAAGTCTTGTCTTTCGCGCCCGATTCCAGGGGCAAGTGGACTCTAAACTATGAAGGTCCATATGTTGTTAAGAGAGCCTTTTCAGGCGGAGCTTTGATGCTTACAACAATGGATGGGGAAGATTTCACTCGTCCTGTGAATTCAGATGCAGTCAAGAAATACTTTGCCTAAAAAAAAAAGTATATGCAAATGAAAAACAGAATAGCTCGCTAAGTTGAAAACCCGAAAGGGCGGCTAAGGCAAAAATGAGCGTCTCGGTGGAGAACCCGAAAGGGTGATCCAGGCAAAAGTTAGAGACATTGAAAAAAGAGAATATTTGCATCCCGCTAGATTGAGTACCTCACCCTGGGGCAATCTAGGCTAAAATTAGGGATTTGGCAAGTAACTGCATCCGGACAAGACTTTCTGTTCTGCAGCTGTCTTTTCATCGGAAGTTCTCGATTCGTCGTCGACTGAAGCTTCGAATACATCGAGATTCAAATTGGTGGAGAAAGGATCACTATGTTCAATGTAGCCCTCTTCCAATATATATCACTGATTTCGAATTTGTACAGATCTATGGAGTCTTGCCATTTGCAGGCTACCATTCCATCAAATCAATTTGAGCTTTTTATCCAATTATTTGCACTCTTATTTGTTTCAATTCAACAAATGTTTTGCATGTTTTAATTGATAAAATGTCATTGTTTTCAACAAATAAATTTTTTCAAATTGTTGTTTTAAACAAAGTGAACATTCACAATGATGAAAGGATACTTAAGAATTTCTCAGTGCTCTCCCAAGGGTGGCATGATTTCCAACAGGTAAGACATTTGTTCATATTCCTGACATGGTTGTATCCTCTTTATCCTGCTTTGTTGTTGGGGTTGTTCCCCAAGCAGAGTTGTTGTTATGGGTTGTTCCCCGAGCAGAGTGCTTGTTGAAGATTTCGTTTTCTTCTCCAGCAGTATTCTCTCCCCGCATGGGTGTTTTCCTTTTGGAAGATTCGGTAGTTGGTGGTTTGAAGCCCCGGTACCCTGTCACTCTCTCCGGTGCAGTCGCTAGCGGAGTTGTTGTTTCTCTCCTCAACATGGGTGCTTTCTTTTTGAAGATTCAGTGGTTGGTGGATTGATATCCCGGTACTTTACCACTTTCCTCAGCATTGTCGCCAGTGGAGTTGTTGCTATCTCCCCATCGGAGCGTTTACCCTTCAGCAGAGTAGTGATTATTTTCCTCCTCAGCAGTTGTTGATTTGTTTTTGGAAGGTGTAGCATTCAGTGGTTGATCCCCCAACTCTCCTCCATATCCCCAGTGGGTCCCTCAGTGGATTCCCTAGCCGTCAGTAGATTTGTGGTTTGGTGGATTGTATTTATGCAAAATCCCCATGAGTTGGTATCCCCAACAGAGTCAGGATTGCATCTGTGATAATCCCCTCAGAGTCTTTGCCAGAGCTGGTATCCTCGACAGAGTTGCTTTTGTGGTAGTTTCTGCTTATTAAAATCTCTGTTTCCCCAGTATGGTCAGTTGGTGGTCTAGCATCCAGAGATTGGGTTGATTTCCTGATTGCTTTTGATCCTCAGTAGAGTGGCTTGTTGCAGAATCTATTTGTGTGATCTGTTTTTCTTTCAGTGGGTGTATTCCCGATGGAGTGGCTACTTGTGTTCTCCCCAGGTAGAGTTGCTTTTGCAGTAGATTCTACATGGATGATCTGTTCTCCCTCAGTGGGTTGTTCCCCAGCGGAGTTGTGTGGAGTTGCTTTCATAGCAGTTCTCGCTTGTGCAGTGAACTCTTGTTTCCCAGTCGATACTGAGGATACCCCTGCAGATATCTCGGGATTTCTCTTTTTCCCCAACAGATTTTTCGTTATGGCCGTTGTTGCCTGTTGTGACTTTCTGTACCCCAGTGGGGTTGATTGTCGATCCATCACTCAGAGATTTTGTGATCTTTTGCCTTCCCGCAGATCTTTGCTTTTCAGCATGTGGATCTCCAGCAGATTGGCTTTCCAGTTGGTTTTTCCCCTGGAAGTGTAGTACCGGGCGTTTGATTCCTGGGCCTGTTTGTGTTAGATATGTCTGTGTTGTCAACATTCATCAAACATAAATTACGCATATTCATGCATAATCATAAACATTCAGATATTCATGTTGCATTTTTTACCATGTATCTCTTGTTTGTTGTTTCCTACTATGGGTAATATATATCTCCAGTAGATCTTCCCAAGCAGACGTTGGGTGTCTAATCTCTCCATATAGAGTCAGCCCCATAAGCAGAAAGTATTTGTCTTTCCTTCTGCAGTTCCCCACTGAGATTATCCTCGTGGATGACGGTTTCTTCCGTTTCCTCCCAACACATATATTGGGATGGATCTTCCTACTGAGTTATATCCTCATAGGACGAGTCTTAATTCAGTCTGTCTTTTCGGTTTGGTCCCGAATTGGCTATTTGTCAACTGTTTCTCGTGCTTCCCTGTGGAAATAAATGAATGAATTGCCGAGTAACTGGCATTAATTCTTTTATCCCCAGCGGAATCTTTTTGGACCTCTACCCTCATACCGGTAGTTGTAAGTCCTATGTTCCCTCTTCTTGGTGGAATTTGTGGTATTATACCTTTTATTCCTCAGCATGAGTTGATTGGTTTTCTACCCAATATTCGGTAGTTGTAAATCCTGATTTTTCTGCTTTTCAGAAGTTGGTGGTTTGTTATAAACCCTATTTTGTTTCCCGTGCGGAATTGTGATTCTTTCATTCTCCACACGGAGTTGTGGTTTTCTGCCCCGTATTCGGTAGATGTAAACCCTATCCTTTTATCCTCATCGGAGTTGTTGGCTACTACCCAGTATTCGGTAGTTGTAAGTCCTATCTCTTTTCCCCTAGCAGAGGTAACCTTTGTGGTTTAGTCTGGTTGATGGTGGATTTTGTGGTCTTCTACTCAGTATTCGGTAGTTGTAAATCCTATGTTGTTGTGGTTTTATTCCCAACGGAGTCTGTGCTTTCTTGTGGATAGTTGCCGGATGCTAGCAACCCTATTCCCAGCCAGAGTTTTGGTATTCTACCCCGTATTCGGTAGATGTAAACCCTAATTTCTCCCCTTTGCAGAGTTAACCTTGTTGTTCATCCTAATCGATGATGGTTACTCTTTGTGGTTATCTTCATTCAAGATTCGATGTTGATATTCCTCCCTTGCTTCTGGATAAATGCCTTTTGCTAGCAATTGTATCCCCATCTTGTTCTGGATAATTGTCGTTTGCCTGCAATTTTATCCCCTTTGAAGTCGCCAGCAAGTCCTTGTGGATAATTGTTGTTTATGCAATTCATCCCCAGCGGGTCTTCTTTCATTTACCCGTTTGCTTGGTAATGTTTGTTGCTCCCTTTGATTGGTCATCTTTATATACCTAGTTTGGTATCCCGATGCCTTTTTTTTCGGTCGATTTATCCTTTATTAACCCAGTAATCGGCTGTGGATAATCTTCCATGCGAGTATGTTATCCACGTTCTGACGGTAATGGATAATATATCTCATGCACTCTTCAGTTGAAGCCTGTTGTGTTTCCCCAATCGAGTAAGATTCGTTATTCCTTTGTGGAATCGAATATTTGTTTCTTGGATAATTGCCGGATGCTTGCAATTTATCCTCTGTGAGTTATCTTTCGTTTACCCTGTTGTTGTGGTATCGATTGTCTCTCTTTTTGGTTGACCACCTATTATATGCCCTAACCGGTATCTCTGGTGTCTCTTCCTTTTCGAGTATATTATTCACGTTCTGATGGTAATGAATAATATATCTCTTTCACTCTTTGGTTGGAATCCTTTGTGGATCTTCCCCAGCGGAGTAAGATTCGTATTCTTTGTAGAATCGAATATCCATCCTTTAACAAGTTTGTGTTTTGGATGATGAGTGTTTTGGCATATATACCAATTCACGTTTTCGGTAGGTCACCTATTATATACCCAGTAACCGGTATCCCTGGTGTTTCCTTCCATGCGAGTATATTGTCTACGTTCTGACGGTAATAGATAATATATCTCATGCGAGTATTCTATCCACGTTCTGACGGTAATGGATATTGTATCTCATGCGCTCTTTGGGTTTGTTTTCCCAGTTGAGTAAGATTTGTTTTCCTGTTGTGGATTCGAATGTCCATCCTGTAAGTCGATTTGCTTTTTAAGCCCTCCTTTCGGATGATGAGTGTTTTGGCATATATACCAATCCACGCTTTGGTTGGTCACCTATTATATACCCAGTAGCCGGTATCCCTGGTGGTCCTTCCTTTCTGCTCCCTATTATGACCTTGGTCCCCTGTGGAGTCAGATTTTCCTGAGTTGATGTACCTTTTTCAGGTCTTTCTCAGATGTTTGGTTGATTGATATCTCTCACCCTTATACCGGTCTTAGATATTCATTCTTCCTGAGTTTGTTACCCTTATACCGGTAACATCTCATCCTTTGGCTTGCTCTGGATAATCTTCAACTAGATTTCCCTAGTGGAGTTGTGGTTTCTTGTGCTGCTGTATTGATGTTCTCCCCAATACACGCTTTTGAGTCAACTTGTGTCTTTCCAATGGATGTGTCTTCCTTTGGAATTCTTCTTTTCCCTGTTTGAGTCCTTCACTTCCCAGTGAGGTCTCTAGTCCAGTCGTGTCTTTGTTCACGCAGCGTTTAGTTCTTTTTCCCCTAATTCAGAGTCGTGACCTGCTCACGCATCCTTTTTCTTTATCCCCATGAGAGTCTTGTTAGAATCTCTGATCCTGGTGAGTGTATTACTCCGATGGATCGTCTTTTCTTTGTGGACCCATATTCCCCACAGAGTTTTGTTTGTCTTCGCATGCATACATCTGCATCATGAGGTCTCCTAGGGACCAAAATTTGTCTCATTACTGTTATTTAAGCCCATTCTACCGCGTCGAGATGAAGATTTCTAAACTTCACTTCTCCGGCTAGAATGACCTTAAATAGGGGCATCTGTAAGACCCCAATTTTGTCCCTAAGATCCCTCATGGCATCATATCACATCATTTCATTGCCTCAAGAATCATTGTGCACCTTGCCTGCTTTCCTGTGGGTGGGTCAGCTTTTGAGTGTTGATTTCTTGATCACCAAGCATGTTTTGCATTTGTATATCATTGCTTTTCTTTTTATCACTAACCAAAAGTACAAAAATATGTCATCTAACCTTTGCCTTGCAGATGAAGCAATCAACAATCAAAGCAGTCGAAGGCAGCCATTGAGCAGTAGACTGTGGCCATTCTTGAGAATTTGGGCACCATAATCATTCATAAGAGCTTATATGAGCTATGATATCATTTTGAATCAGAATCTCAAGTGGTAGAAGCTTGAATCTCATCAAGGCATTCTTCAGTCAACTGAAACCCTAGCCAGTCAACTGCCCAGTCAACTGTGGATTTTGGAGGTGGGAAGTGATGGGAAATACTTCATTCATGTTCAAACAAGTCTCATTTGAAATTTCAAACATCAACATTGAAGGATTTGAGGTCCAGTCAAAATTTGCCAAAAATAGAAAGTGACCTATAATTTGAACTTCCCAAAAATGGAAAGGTTTTCATCCAACTTCAACTTCAAATACATGATCAAAAATGCTTCAAATGAAATTTTGTTGAACATGAAAGTTGTAGATCTTCCTCTCCCATTTCCAAAATGTCCAAGAACATGAATTTCTAAGGTGTGGTTGAAGAGATATGATCGAAACATGGCCAAGTGTGGATTGAACTTCAAAAGTGCATAACTTTCAAACCAAAGCTCCAAATTGCATGGCTCTTTTTGCTAAATTCTTATCATGGCCTATAATTTCCAAATCTTGCATAGCATTGCATAATTTGTCATTTCATAATCATTTGCAAAATCTTGATTTTTTGGAGGGAAATTTCACAATTTGAAATTGGTGAATAATTTGGATATTTTGCAATTGCCAATGTTTTTAAAATGTGTTTTTAAGTGAAAATACAAAACAATTCGTGTACTGTTCATGCCATGCTCATGCATAAGGTGCAAAATGCAATTTGTCCAAACACCTCCATTTTCCCTAATTTCCATTAGCATTTGATTAGAGTTTAATTAAGCATGTTTAGTAGGGAGTATATAAGCTAAAACCTAACAGAATTGGTTAACCACACTTCACTTTTTCAAGATCTAGATCTAGAATACAAAATTTCTCTCTCAAATTTTCTTCCATTTTCTTCATTTCCATTCCAATTTCTTGTTTAATTCTAGTTATTGAGTTAATATTGAGCAGGATCCTCCATAGAATCAGTAGAAATCGTGCAAGGTGGAAGCATTTGAAAAGCTTGAAGTAATCATGGCAGATCCAAATTCATGCAAGTTCGTGTGCAATTGAGCTGAACTTTTACCTCCAAGCATTCATACAAGCTGTGTGGAAGAACATTGAAGCATCACAAGACTCGAATTCATCAAAAATCCAACTATGTTCATCAAAGAGGTTCCAATTCGACCTCTTATTTTCTTAAAATCTTTATGCTATTATGATAGATCTTTGAATGCTGAGTGTTATGAGCTTTGAATCGATGATTTTCGTGCAAAATTGATGGAGATATGGTTGTTTAAAGTTTTTGATGTTGAATCTTCTTTCACTCGATCCATGCGTGTTGTTATGTTTCTTGTTGATTTGATCATGTATTCTTGTTGATTACTTGCATGTTCTTCATGATTTCCTGCGGATTATGCATGCACATGTTTAGGGTTTATGCCAAACGCGGTCGTTTAAGCTAGCGCGCCACTTTTCAAATTGAGCCTCCATTCGATTCCTGGCTCCAGCAAAATTCAAATTGCCTTGCATTATTTTCCATGTTCACTCCATCATTTCATGTACATGCTTCATCATTTTTTTAATTCTTCTTCATCTTTCAAAAATCAAAACAAATCCAAAAATGATCCAAAAAATATGTGGTTTTTTGCATGATGTCACATTTTCTGTCTACTATTTTTTGGTTATTTTTTCATGAGTTGTGCCTGGCCTGGATTTATTTTGCCTAGGGTTTTTGTATGTGTATGCATTTTGACATTACCTTGCCTTTTTCCTTTGTGAAATAATGGTTGTTGATCCTATGAATCTGAAAATTTACATGCTTAAACTAGACACTTTGTTGGATATTTTGGTGTTGGGTTTGCATTTTTATCATTTGTGGTTTCTGGTTTGTGATTTTTCTAAGTAGGTGTGACAATTTGTGTCACACCTTGTGATGTTCATCTTGTGCTATGTGTTTACCCTATCAAATGATGCTCAATTGTTCTGATTTTTTGCATGCTGATCATATGAGATGCCTTGAATATGCATGAATATTTCCAGATTTTTGTGAATCATTTCTGATTTAATTGAGATTTTTCATTCTGTTTGGTCACATTTGGATTTTAAAATTGCCTTGAACTTCAATTGATCATAAAATGCATTTGGTAAATGATATTGATGTGAGACTTTTTGCTATGTGTCAATAACTGTCTGAAGTTTAATCATGTCAAATTTGAGCTTCTGTTTTGAATTTTTTCTCCATCTTTGACCCTAGGCTTTGACCTAGTGGTTTTCCTCTCAAGTTTGAAGTTTTGTTTCAGGTTACACATTCAAGTTACACAATTGATGATGCCTCATCTTGAGAGCATTTGATATTTGCTTTTGATTACTAATGTGTGTTTTGTAGGTTGATGTTGACTCTCTTGAGCTTGACTTTTGGCTTACACATTGTGTATATTGATCATTTGTTGATATTAACTGTTGGTTGTTTGTCTGTATAGTTGTACTGATTTGTTTGATGTTTCCACAGGTACATTAGTTTCTTAAGTTCATTTTGAACTTGCTTTTGCTTGGTTGCCTAACCACTTAGGTATAACCTCTCTTCTTCATGTAGTCTGGAAGACCTGGCCTGTTATGTGGTCAGGCACCTGTCTGAAGTCCTCCTTAAGAGGCAATGCTTGTGATTGCTTACTCTTTGTGCCAAGCAGGAAAAGTCCTCATATGAGGCAATTGGTAGATAAAAGAGATGTGTAGTCCATCTCCTACTATTCAAGTGTGTCATCCCTTTGCTTACATTACATGTTGATGCATTGTGGATATTAACCCAAGATCCTATAGTGTCAAATAACTTGTGGAGAAGAGTTCCAACTTTCTGAACTCCCACACATTCTATTATTCAAAGCTCTCCCTGGCCAGACATAAGAGCTATGAGGCACACCCCTCATCTCCATTTCATCTGCTTCACCTTAACTCTCAATGTTAAGGTTAAGAGCACAACTTACCCCATTCCAGTTGACTGTAAAGTCTAACCTTGCTTGAGCCTAATTGCTTGTATATAGTGTGTGCTAACTGAATTATTTGTCTGATTACTTGATTCATCTTTGCATATCTGCTTGAGTGTGCCTTAGTGCATTTATTATCATCATTTGTATATCATTTCATAAGCTTTGCTTTATAGCATTTTTGCTTTGTCCATGGAGGAGACAAGCATAAGTCCATTACTTGGCAGTTTTTCCTATGATATGGTGTGAGACTAGTATAAGTCCATTGATTGGCATCTGGTATCATTTGTTTGTTTTAGGAGATTGGTGTAAATCCATTGATTGGTATCCGGTATCCATGTTTGTTTGTGAGACTAGTATAAGTCCATTGATTGGCATCTGGTATCATTTGTTTGTTTTAGGAGATTGGTGTAAATCCATTGATTGGTATCTGGTATCCATGTTTGTTTGTGAGACTAGTATAAGTCCATTGATTGGCATCTGGTATCATTTGTTTGTTTTAGGAGATTGGTGTAAATCCATTGATTGGTATCCGGTATCCATGTCTGTTTGTGAGATTGGTATAAGTCCATTGATTGGCATCCAGTATCATTGTTTTGTTTTAGGAGATTGGTGTAAATCCATTGATTGGTATCCGGTATCCATGTTTGTTTGTGAGATTGGTATAAGTCCATTGATTGGCATCCGGTATCATTGTTTGGTTTTAGGAGATTGGTGTAAATCCATTGATTGGTATCCGGTATCCATGTTTGTTTGTGAGATTGGTATAAGTCCATTGATTGGCATCCGGTATCACCTCGCTTTGTTCATTTGTTACTTGCATTGTTGCCTCATTCCAAAGGACACACTTGAATCATCTACATATGATTTCAAGAGGTGAACATCTAAGAAGTTTTACTTCCTCACCCTTCCATTTTGTGTGTGTTTTCAAAACTCCCTTTTCACATGTTAATTCAAAAACTTTGACAAATATTGTGCAAACATTGTCATTTCTTTTCAAATTAGAAACCTAGGCTTTAGGCCTTTGATTTTTCAAACTCCATTTCATAATACTTCTTTAAATTGAATTCTAATCATACTTTGACCCTCTTTTGTGAATAAATCCTAATTGGTTAATCCAACTCATTCAATTGTTTTGTGGCTTTGTCCATTCTTGATAAGTTTTCATACATTAGCCATAGGTTCGATTTATCCTAGTTGGTTGATATTAATCTCACCTTCTTGTCCTTAGTGATTGAATTGTAAGACTTTCTTGCTTATTATAGGGTTAACCCCTCACTAGCAAGTTGAAGCTGTTCTCACATGGTGGACTCGTTGGTTGTATAAGGTTGAGTTTTCTCCTGTGGATAACGAAAGACCTTAGGGATTTTGTTTTAAAATGAACCCACTCATATTTTGGAAATCTTTTAGCCAAACTACGGCGTTTTGATCCTTGCCTTCCATGGAAAGGTACGTAGGCAACGGGTTCATCCGTTCAAACACAAAAACAATAAAAATTGTATATTCTTTTCTCATCCCTTCCGTCATTGTTTGCACAATATGTCATAAACAAATAAACTTTTTTATACAACAAGTGTGAAAAGGGCTCCCTAGGAGTTTCTAGGACGTTTTGGGTGCCTAACACCTTCCCATTGCGTAATTAACCCCTAACCCAGACTCTCTGATCTTTTCATTAGTTTTCTATGTGTAAAACTTCTTAGGCTTTTGTTCGCTTTTTAGCCAATCCTTTGGATAAATAAAAGTGCGGTGGCGACTCGATTCTTTGTATGCTTTGATTTTGATTTAGTCAATAAATCATAAAGTGACGAATACACCGCTACACTAAGCAACCTCATGCTGCCACATGAAGGCACTTCTACAATGCCACAACTAGTGCCAATGGATGAGGAACAAGAAGCTAAATAAGAGCCTCCTTGGGGACTATCATACATAAGTTCCTACAAGCATGATGACACCGGTGTACGGTTGAAACAAGGCTAATCACGCCAGCAATTATGTTACCATTCATTTGTTTTCATGTGTAACTTTCTTGCTTGTCATTGTAATATTCACTCTTAAAAACTTGTTTTTGCAATAATGAAATAAATATGCATGTTTTAAGTCAATCTAATCATGTTCACTCTTATCTTACTTTTATTTAAAAACCAAGATTAGAAGGAGAATGATGAATATAAGGTATAATACCTCATATCATGTATGCTTTCGAATAAACACCTAGCTGATGATGTAAGACATTCCTTCAAATCCCCAAACACTGGAGGTATAAGGATGATAATCCCTAGTTAACCCCTTTGAGCCTAGAAGTAGGAGTTTTCTTCCAAGCAGAGAAACCCTCACATCTTAAACCCGGGGCAGGGTAGTCTTCAGCTAATTTGACCACACGTTCAATTCTTAAAATAAAAAGTAGGGAGTGTCCTATTTGAGTATCAACCACATCCTAGGGAGTGTCTTTCCTAAAGGACAACCATATATTTTCCCTCACGAGAGGTTGAAATCACAAATCTAGTGGTTTTCCCTCGCCAACAAAAAAAGTGAGACATTCACAAATCCTTTCAAACCAAATAAACAAATGTCACACGATTTATTCCATAAAAAAACTATAAAAAAGGAGAGAGAAGAAGCCCGCTAAGTAGAATTGTGAAAGCAAGTGGCTTAGGAAAAAATTAGGGTATCCCGATGGACTGTAAGCAAAAAAAAAACAGTCCAGGCAAAATTAGGGAAGTCGAAAAACAAAAAAAGCAGAAGAGGAATCAAAAACAAAAACCCTCAGCAAGAACAAAGTCGTGTGACTGCAAACACAAAAATAGGAAGGCAAGTGATTGTCACTCCCAAAACCTTGTGGGTTCTCTTACTACCACTCCCATCATTCTAAGAGACGAACGTCTGTGTCAAACTAGTTGAACATAGGACTGAAGGGTATCAAGAAGAATGGGCTGGCTAAATAAATTTTGAGCCATAAAACCTTTGTTTCTTAAACCGTGAACCATCCCACATTACAACCCTCAAAAGACCTAATTGAAGCAAGGTCTATTTTGAAAGCATATTGCATTGAAGCTTGGGTCGAAACTAACTCCTATTTGTTTTGCTAAGTATCAGTATGACTTTTGTAACTAGTGATCCATTCACCATATGTCATCTTTTCAGTGGACATACTTGGATTTCTAAAACTACCATAAACATAAAGTTAGCATAAATAGTTTTACTTGTGAATGAGCATTGACATCAAGAGCGTTTTCACAATGAACATGACTCGAGAAGTTTTGGTCACCCAAAAGAGGCAAATTTCCTAAGGACTCCGATGAGCAAAGATCATCCCCTTAAATTGATTTCACCGAGAAGGGCAAGGTATCTGAGAACTCTGTTGAGCAAGCCATTTCAAGATTCAGTCAGTCTGGGACAACCACGTCGAGATTAGGCAAATCTCTCCAAAAGTAGTTGGCCAGGGGCATTCCCTCAAAGATCAATCAGTCAGGGGAAAAATCCATTCAAGGTTTCATACCAGGGAAGACCACCTCAAAAGCATGAGAAAGTCAAAACAACCAAGCTCAGATCAAGCATGGGGCATCAGAATATCCACACCAAGCTCACTACGTCAGCCAAGTTCAAAGAAAATGTCGGGAAGTCACGCTAAACACATCCTCCCATAATTTGTCAATAATGAGCCTTGAAGCCAAGCAAAAATATTTCCCAGTTCCAACCATTCTTGACCCACCTCAAGGACATTTGTTGAACTATCCAAAACAATTGCATCAATCACTATGCACCAACCTTGTCACTTCGCTCATACATATCATGCATCATGCATAACATGAAGCCATTCCCCAAAAATCTAATCATCATCAGATCCAACCTGATCCCGTCCAAACCAAAATCCAAAAGCCCAATCGTTATTGGCACCTCCCAAAACAAATCTTTATCATTAGCCATAAAGCCCAATCGTTATTGGCACCTCCCAAAAAAATGTCTATCATTAACCATAAAGCCCAATCGCTATTGGCATCTCCAAAATCGAAAGCCCACTCCATATTAGCCATCACTAGAAAAAAAATCCCACTTCGTTGGCATCTTCATAAACTCAAACCCAATCGACATTGGTACCCAGAAAGTCTCACCTCCCAAAAGGGAGATCAATCCAAAGACAATTAATATTCATCTTGCATTACCACATGCACTGCATACAATAAACACACATGACCTTCTTTCAAAATAAGGAAGTTGCATATCAAAAAGCTCTCTCACAAAAATGAGAAATTCTCATTTAACATGCATCATATGCATACATAACATAATTAGTCCTTTCCATCAACCCTTTGATGAGGACATAACCTGCCTTAGTTCTTTCCGTCAACCCTTTGACGATGACAAATTCTTTTCCGTCAACCCTTTGACGATGACAAATTCTTTTCCGTCAACCCTTTGACGATGACAAACTTTTTTCCATTAGCCCTCTGATGACGACATTTTACAACAACTTTTTTCCGTCAACCCTTTGACGAAGCCAAATTACCTTTCCGTCAACCCTTTGACGAAGACAAGATTACCTTTCCGTCAACCCTTTGACAAAGAGAAATTACCTTTTCCGTCAACCCTTTGACAAAGACAAATTACCTTTTTGTCAACCCTTTGACGAAGACAAATTACCTTTTCCGTCAACCCTTTGACGAAGACAAATTACCTTTTCCGTCAAACCTTTGACGATGACAAATTCTTTTCCGCAACCCTTTGACGTTGACAAATTCTTTTCCGTCAACCCTTTGACGAATACAAATTCTTTTCCGTCAACCCTTTGACGAAGACAAATTCTTTTCCGTCAACCCTTTGACGAAGACAATTACCTTTCCGTCAACCCTTTGGCGATGACAAATTACCTTATTGTCAACCCTATGACGAAGACAAATTACCTTTCCGTCAACGCTTTGACGAAGACAAATTCTTTTCCGTCAACCCTTTGACAAAGACAAATTCTTTCCCGTCAACCCTTTGACGAAGACAAATTCTTTCCCGTCAATCCTTTGAAGATGACAAATCACCTTTCCGTCAACCCTTTGACGAAGAAAAATTACCTTTCCGTCAACCCTTTGACGAAGACAAATTACCTTTCCATCAACCATTTGACGAAGACAAATTACCTTTCCGTCAACCCTTTGATGAAGACAAATTCTTTTCCGTCAACCCTTTTGACGAAGACAAATTATTTTTCGTCAACCCTTTACAAAGACAAATTCTTTTTTGTCAACCCTTTGACGAAGACAAATTACCTTTCTGTCAACCCTTTGACGATGAAAAACTTTTTTCCGTCAACCCTTTGACGAAGACAAATTACCCTTCCGTCAACCCTTTGACGATGCCAAACTTTTTTCCATTAGCCCTCTGATGACGACATTTTACAACAGTTTCTTTCCGTCAACCCTTTGACGAAGACAAACTACCTTTTTGTCAACCCTCTGACGAAGACAAATCACCTTTCCGTCAACTCTTTGAACGAAAACACCCTTTTCCATCAACCCTTTGATGACGACACCCTTTTCCATCAACCCTTTGATGATGATATTCACCAACAATCTCTCATTGAAAACAAAAATAGTCCCTACAAAAATCCAAATACCCAGTTGCAGTCCCACATGTATTGCATGCTTCACTTCATGCATAATTTTTCCCTCCGAAACAGAAAGTTCCACTAAAGCCCAACCATACTTGGCACAAACCATAGACCATGCATTTGCATACCCCAGCAGCCCGAGCATACATTGAATTTCTGCATACATCGACATTTTACATACATAACATTGCATCATAACATACTTTTCATATTGGGGCAGGTATGTTTAGTATAAGTTGGATTCAAGCCTTTCTCGAAAGTGCAAGGATCCCCGTGAACAACCCCAACAGGTTTCCCCAAAATATCTCTTTTTATTTGCCTTTTACAAATATTGTTGGCCCTTTTTCAGTACCTCGCCTTTTGCGAGACCCCTCTGCTTTTTGCAAGGGAAAACCCTGTTTTGCCTTTTTTGCAAGCCTCCTTGTTGCCTTTTGCACGAGAGAGTTTACCTTTATCAACTTTGCATGTTAAGCAAAAATGAGAGATTGGACGATTGACCTATTCTCTTATCGTTTGTCTTAAAACACCTAATGTAGGTTTGGCAAGTCCCAAGTGGTAGCCATATTTTGAAAATTTCATCCCCACCGTTGTGCCTGAGGGATAATAATGAGTTTTCCGTGCCTACCGTAAATTTTCCTCTACCTTGTGTATGATAACCACCATATCTATTCACCTACCTTTTGCAAGTACTCCTGTGCCTTTTGCATACTTTCAAAAATCAAACCTTCCCAACCGTTGCTAGGGATTGACACTTTTCAAACTCAAACCTTCCCAGCCGTTGCTAGGGATTGATACTTTTCAAATTCAAACCTTCCCAACCGTTGCTTGGGATTGACATTTTCAAATTCAAACCTTCCCAGTCATTGCTCGGGATTGACATTTTCAAAATCAAACCTTCCCAGTCATTGCTAGGGATTGACATTTTCAAATTCGAACCTTCCCAACCGTTGCTAGGGATTGACACTTTCAAAATTCAAATCTCCCCAACTGTTGTTAGGGATTTATATCTTTAGATTTCAGGTATTCCAGCCATTGCTAGGAAGCGTCACTGAACTAAAATTTCCCCAACCGTTGCTAGGGACTTACATCTTTAGATTTCAGGTATTCCAACAGTTGCTAGGAAGCGTCACTCAACTAAAACCTCCCTAGTCGTTGCTAGGGATCTACATCTTTAGATTTTAGGTATTCCAGCCATTGCTAGGAAGCGTCACTGAACTAAAATTTCCCCAACCGTTGTTACGGATCTACACCTTTAGATTTCAGGTATTCCAGCCATTGCTAGGAAGCGTCACTGGACTAAAATCTTCTAAGCCGTTGTTAGGGATTTTCACTATCTTTTACATAAGAAACTTATCCCGAACGAAGTCATATTCCCTCTCATCTTTCTTTTTAACCTTTTGTCATGAAGCTTTTCTCTTTGTTTTCCAGTTGAAGAGATACTTATGTTACACACCATAACATACATTGCATATCATACACATCATGACAAAACCATCATACAGCTGACCCATGTCCTCCCCACATAATACCATAAACTATCCTCAATAGATGATTTCATATCAAATTTATTTTCCATCCCAAGAACAACCTTCACAAATACCCATCACTATATATCACATTCATTTCATTCCCAGTAGAGTGAATTTTTGGATATTTTTATTTATTTAATCCTCTCTTACCTTAGATGTGTGGATGCCGTTGCTATCTAAACATTCAGGTTCGAGAAGATTAAATAGGGGCAGCTGTCATACCCCAAAATTCACAATACCCCGATACAATTTTCATCTGATCCATGACCCTACTGCACATGCATACAATCATTATTTTAAAAAAAAAATTAATTAATTTTTTTAAAAAAAATTAAAATAAAATTTAAAATAAAATTTTTTAAAAATTGGGTAACCGATTACCCAGGCCAAAAACTGATTTTTTTGCCATTTTGGGACTGTGTAACCGGTTACCCTAATAAGGGTAATCGATTACACCTGTGCAGGCAGCAAAAATGGCTCTGTTTTTTACACAAAGACCCTTTGGTTCACCCCCTTCAACCCCTTCGCTTCGCCTATAAATAGAGCACTATCCCCACTTATTTTTCAAGCTTGAAAGCCATAAAACCTCTGTCCAAATCACATTCAAGCTCCCTCTTTTCAACCTAAACCCTAACTCACCCAAACCCTCTTTTCTCCTTTGAACCACCCAACCACCATGCAAAAAATCCACCATCTCCACACAACAAAAAATAGTAGCAAACTTGTAACCTTCACTTACATAATCATTTACCCCCACCACATAAACATACAACTTTCTTCCCTTCCATTTTTCTACCATAACAACCTGTAGCGGAGTATTCGTTACCATTAGAGATACTGATTAAATCCAAGGTAAATCATACAAGTCGAGTCGCCACCGCACTTCTATTTATCCAAAGGAATGGTTAGAAAGCGAACAAAAACCTAAAAGTTTTATCAAATCAAAAACTAGTAAAAGAGTGTCAAAGATCTGGGTAAGGGGGTTGGTTGTGCAATGGGAAGGTGTTAGGCACCCAAAACTGTGAGTAAAGTCCTTACCTTGAATAAAGTTTTGAATGATAGCAAATTGTGTGATCATTGACCAATTGTTGGCATGTGCATCCGTTTGCATGATTCATTTGTGTTTTTATCTCATACTAGTGTCTCACATCTATACATAAAGATCCACAGTGATACACCTATTAAAAGAACTCATAAAAACTATTTTGTATCAGTATGGATCAATACATGATCTTATGCATCGATCCATGAAATATATTGTAAACCACAAAACACTTTTGCTTCAGCATGCATCGATCCATACGAGTCATGCATCGATACATGGAAAGGAAAATTGCTCTATGGATCGATCCACACGCATCTTGTATCGATACAAGCTTAGTTGAAATGCTTCATGTATCGATACATACGAGCCTTGCATCGATACATGCCTTCATTAATTCTCTAAAAATATTCAATTTTATAGTATGAATTGATACATAACATCATGCATCAATACATAAGTCTGTGTTACCAACTAACAACTTCTGTCCTTGTATATAAGAAATATTTTTTGACAGCAGTGAAAGGAACGAATTCACAAAAAGAAAAACAGTTGAACACAAGATTAAAGCAGTGTAAGAGCAATTATTTTGGAGCACATAGAAACCTGAAAGATACTTCATCTTCTTCATCTTCTCAATCACTTTTCTTCAAGAACATCAACACATAATCATTCTTGTTCTTCGGATTAAAGGATCAACGAGATAACGTTCAGTGGTACGATCAAGGATCTAGCTGAGGTGTTCAGTGGAACGATCGAGGATCTAGCTGAGTTGAAGATTGAAGGGGGTTTCGAGGAAAAACCAATTGGTTTGTCCTTCAAGAACTGGAGTGTTCTTGAGGGTTTGTCAGTCACGTTTGCAGAACAGATTCAGCCGCAGCGTTGCGTTTGGAGATCGGGGGATTTCGCAAACAGGTCGTGGAACCGGTGAATTGTTTGCAACTTCTTGCAGTAAATTCTTGATCGAGCTCAAATCAAGTGGAGGTTTCATACAAGAAGAAGTTCTTGGGATTTTAGAATTCTGTCTTTGTATTGTAACCTTGTATCAACGAATTCGGCATTAATTGATAATCACAGTTCTCAATTTCATTTGAAATTGATAGGGAGACGTACCCACACGCGAGGACGATGTGGGGAACTTCCTTACCAAATCTCTGCGTATCATATTCTCTCCTTATCTCTCTTTACGTTTTCAATAGTTTTGAAATTTCAGTTAGTGTGTTGTGGCTGTGTTCTTCGCGATAAAATAGTGGCAAGAAAACTTTGTTAAGTAAAGTCCACCATTGTTCATCACAAATCGCATACACACCAACTGTTTGACAAAACTATTTGCAGTGTTTCTTCCATTGGAAATAGGATCTAGCAATAAGTGCATTCAATTTAATTAGTTTCTGGTGTTGATTATCTTTGTCATTCTAATTCAAATCCAGCATTATATTCGCGTGTCCGGTTTTCCAGCAGCGGTTCAGAATAGACGGAAGTCGATGCAGGACCGAATTTTTCCGCTAAGTTTCAATAACTCTGTTAAAACTTTAAATCAGCTACTTTTAAAGAGGTGATCTATTCACCCCCCCTCTCGATCACTAGCCACACCGTCTAACAAGTGGTATCAGAGCGCCGGTTCGCTGGTGCTCTGTGGCTGCCTGTAACAGTATGGATTCTGAACCAAAGGGGGCATATAATAGAGCGCCTATTTTCAACGGTGAAAATTACGGCTACTGGAAAGACTGCATGCGAGTTCATATAAATTCTGTGGATAGGCTAGTATGGGCTGCCATTGAAAATGGTCCTTTTCAAATTACAATGACAAATGCGGCTGGCGCCATAGTTCCTAAACCAGAAGCTGATTGGAATGAGAAAGATGAGAAAAAGTGGTCGTGTGATTGGAAAGCTCGAAATATACTAATTTCAGCACTTGGTGTTGATGAGTATTATCGAGTATCCCATTGCACGACAGCTAAAGAAATGTGGGACGCTTTAGAAGTTGCCCATGAGGGTACTACTGAAGTAAAACAGTCCCGCATTAACACTCTAAATCAAGAGTTTGAGCTCTTTCGCATGAAACAAGGAGAAACTATCTCCGACATGCAAAAGAGATTCACTCATCTCACTAATAGGTTGAATGCACTTGGAAAACCTGTTTCCAATGAAATCGCTACTAATAAAATTCTCAGGTGTCTTAGCAGGGAGTGGCAACCTAAAGTAACAGCAATTAAGGAAGCCAACGATCTAACAAGACTTACGATTACAACTCTGTTTGGAAAGCTGGAAGAACATCAGCAAGCATTGGAAAGTCTTGAAAAATATGAGAACAAAAGTAAGAAGGAAAAGGAGAAGAAAAGAGACAAAGAGGGAGACAAGAAGCCAATAGCTCTTGTGGCCTCCAGCTCTAAGTCCACACGAAAAGAGCAAAGTGACAATGATTCTAATAGTGGCAAAGATTCGGATGATGAAGAAATGAGACTGTTTGTAAGGAGATATAACAGATTCATTCGAAAGAATGGAGTCAAGCATTCCGACAAAAACCTCATGAAGTTTCGAAGACAATCTACAGATGCGAAATAGGAAGAGAATAAGAAGAGTAGAGGAAGAGGATCCTGTTTTAATTATGGTAAGTCTGGACATTATAAAACAGACTGTCCTATGAAATATAAGGATCAAAGAAAAGTCTCTCCAAAAGGGTACAGCAAACAAAGAAGAGCTTACATTGCATGGGAAAGTGATAGTGACTCATCAAGCACACAAGGCTCAAGTGATAGTGATGAAACCGCAAATCTGTGCCTTATGGCTCACACCAAAAATCTGTCTTACCACAAGAAGAAAAGCAATGACAAAAAGGTAAAACAAGCCTATTACAATAGTTTCTCTTCTATGTCTTTTTCCGAACTGAAAATAGCTTTTGAAAAACTGCATAACGAAGCTGTAGATGCTTTTAAAAGACTATCTTCCGATAAACAAATTTTTTCATTTTTGGAAGGTAAAGTATACAAAGCTGAAAATGATTTAGAAGCGTTAAAAGCTAGTATTGCAGAAAATTCAAAAGATATTGACATTGATGGATATAGTAAAGTTAGGTACTGTGACGCTTGTCATATTTGGCAAAAAGAGTAAACACTCTCAAGGTCAAATTAGAAAAAGCGTTACAACCTAAGGTTACTTACGCCGTTGACTCTAGGTTGTTTAAGAAGTCGTTAAATCCACCATATGCAAAATACTCTTTCATTCCAAAGGATTTAATGAACAAGAATAAACAACCACATCATCATGGTTTATGTCATTACTGTTGTCGTGCTGGCCATACCATTGAGAAATGCAAGTTTAGGAGATTTCTTGTCCCTAAAGGTATTTATCAATGGAAGCCAAAAGGCAACCAGGTTAACACTTACCCACTTGGACCCAATGAAAATTGGGTACCAACTTCTCTCTTTTGATATTGTAGGATGAGTGCCTTGCTTCCGTAGATAGAAGATGGTTTCTTGACAGCGGCTGCTCAAGGCACATGACCGGTGACATATCGCTTTTCATAGACTTCAAAGCAAAGAAGAAGGGATATGTTACTTATGGAGACAATAACAAAGGAGCTATACTCGGCAAAGGTAGTGTAGGTAATCCCTTCACCACTACTATTTCTAATGTCCATCTAGTAGAGGGACTTAAACACAATTTGTTAAGCATAAGCCAATTATGTGACATGGGCTATAAAGTTTCCTTCACAAAAACTTGCTGCATAATTGAACATGCTGAACAGAACGTTGTGTTTAAGGGTGTAAGAGTAAACAACATCTATATGCTTGACCTTTTTGATGTATCTTTAACAAGTACTAAATGTCTAGTTACCTTGAATGATGATTCTTGGCTTTGGCATAGACGTTTAGCACATGTTAATTTCGATTTGCTTAATAAGGTTGCATCTAAGGATCTAGTAGTCGGTCTTCCAAAAATAAAATTCTCAAAAGACCACCTATGTGACGCGTGCCAAATGGGAAAACAAACAAGGGTCTCTTTCAAATCAAAAAATGTAATTTCAACTTCAAGACCCCTTGAGCTTCTCCATATGGATCTCTTTGGACCTTCTAGGACAAAGAGCTTAGGTGGAAATTATTATGGTTTTGTAATTGTTGACGACTACTCTAGATTTACTTGGACTATATTCCTTCATAGCAAAGATGAAACTTTTTCTGCTTTTAAGAATTTTGCAAATCTGTCCCAAAACAAAATGAATTCCAAAATAGTTACAATCCGTAGCGATCATGGTGGTGAATTTCAAAACTACCACTTTGATAAGTACTGTGACAAGTATGGTATTGAGCATAACTTTTCAGCTCCTCGAACTCCACAACAAAATGGCGTTGTGGAGCGTAAAAATCGTGTTTTAGAGGAGTTGGCAAGAACAATGCTAAATGAGGGTGGATTACCAAAATACTTTTGGGCTAATGCAGTTAGCACAGCCTGTTATGTTTTAAACAGGATCTTAATCCGTCCTATTTTAAATAAAACCCCTTATGAGCTTTTGAAAGGGAGAAAGCCAAACTTGTCACATCTTCACGTATTCGGTTGTAAGTGTTTTGTTTTGAATAATGGTAAAGAAAATATTGGGAAGTTTGATGCAAAAGCAGATGAACGTATCTTTCTTGGATACTCACAATCAAGTAAAGCATATAGAGTGTATAATAAGCGTTTACTTACTGTTGAAGAATCTGTCCATGTTTCTTTTGATGAGTCTTATCTGAAAAATGTAGGAAAAGGTATTTCTTTTGATGACGCAGGTGTATCTAAAGAAGACATACTCAAGGAAGCTGCTACGGAAATTGATCAGTCTAGAACAGCTGCCCATGAGAAGGATGAAGATACTAGTCATGAAGAAGATGAGGAAGAAAGGACAGCTGAAGTGAACGACCTTCCACCAGCTTGGAAATCCTCAAAAGACCATCCTATCGACAACATCTTGGGAGACATTTCAAAGGGAGTAATGACTCGTTCTAAGATAAGTAACTTTTGTTCTCACTTCGCTTTTGTATTCCAAGTAGAACCTAAAAATGCCAAAGAGGCCTTGATTGATGAATTTTGGCTAATGGCCATGCAAGAAGAGCTTAATCAATTTAAAAGAAATGACGTTTGGGAACTTGTCCCTCGTCCGCGAGATCATCATATCATAGGTAGTAAATGGGTTTTTAGAAATAAACTTGATGAAAGCGGAGTGATAACTAGGAACAAGGAACGTTTAGTAGCACAAGGGTATAACCAAGAGGAGGGCATAGATTATGAGGAAACTTATGCTCCAGTTGCTCGCCTTGAAGCTATACGGCTCTTGCTTGCCTATGTGTGTTCTAATGATTTTAAGCTTTACCAAATGGACGTAAAGAGTGTGTTTCTAAATGGTGTCATAAATGAAGAGGTATATGTTTCACAACCTCCTGGTTTTGAGAATGCTGAAAATCTAGATCATGTTTACAAATTAAAACGAGCTTTGTATGGTCTTAAACAAGCCCCTCGGGTTTGGTATGAAAGGCTTAGCAAATTTCTAATTGATCATGGATATTCAAGAGGTAAAGTGGATAATACACTCTTCATTAAACACAAAGGAAAGCACATTCTTTTAGTTCAGGTTTATGTAGACGATATAATTTTTGGTTCAACTAACATACACTTGGTCGAAAAATTTTCTAAGGTTATGCAGGGTGAATTTGAGATGAGTCTTATGGGGGAGCTGGCCTACTTCCTAGGACTTCAGATAAAGCAACTTGATGAAGGTACATCAGTATGTCAAACAAAATACTGCAGAGAACTACTCAAGCGCTTTGGAATGAATGACTCAAAATCAATTGACACCCCTATGCCTACCAACGGGAACTTAGATAAAGATGAGCATGGTAAGAGTGTAGATGTCAAAAAGTTCAGAGGTATGATTGGATCTCTTCTGTATCTTTCTGCTTCTAGACCTGACATCATGTTTAATGTTTGTATGTGTGCACGGTATCAATCAAATCCTAAGGAATCGCACCTAAAAGCGGTTAAGCCTATATTTAGATACCTTCATGGCACATCTAAATATGGGCTTTGGTACTCCAAAGGAAGTGATTGTAGTTTAGTAGGTTACTCCGATTCTGATTTTGCTGGCTGCAAATCAGATAGGAAAAGCACAAGTGGTACGTGTCACCTGTTTTTAAACCCCTTGGTAAGTTGGCATAGCAAAAAGTAGGTATCTGTGGCTTTGTCAACTGCAGAGGCTGAATACGTTGCAGCCGGTAGTTATTGCGCTCAGATTTTGTGGCTAAAACAACAACTACAAGACTTTAACATTCAACTCAAACGTATTCCAATAAAATGTGACAACACTAGTGCCATAAACCTTACTAAAAACCCTGTTTTACACTCTCGCACTAAACATATAGAGATTAGACATCACTTTCTTCGCGATCATGTTGAAAAAGAAGACGTTGTATTTGAGCATGTTGATTCTAAAAATCAGCTTGCTGATATTTTCACTAAACCCTTGGCAACGGAACCATTCTTCAACATTCGTCGCGAATTAGGGATATTAGATCTATCTCCACTGGTGTCTTAAGCTTGGTTGAATTTATTTATATTATGCTTCACTTTGGTTTATGAGACTTGCTTTAGATTCTACCTATTCCTCTCAAGGTTACACCAACAGAGGTAATATCACTCCTCTCTATATCTCATTTCGAACTATGTAATTATGTATGTTACAACAACTATCATTTATGTAAATATCTCTGCATATACTGTTTGAACATTCAAATCTGATTTGTGAATCATAATTGAGCATATTGCATAAAACTTAGTTAAAATGTGGTTTAACATCAATATGCATCGATCCAAAACATGTATGCATCGATTCATGTTCTCAGGATTACAAATATTTCAAAATGGGTTCAGTATGCATCGATCCAACCATCGTATGTATCGATACATAGATCCTATACAAACTAAAATTCGTGACATGGATCGATCCATGGAAATATGCATCGATACATACTGTCTGCTACTTGGATTAAATGCATTTTTCTCTCTCTCATGGATCGACACATCAACCACTTTATCACATCCTGTCACAAAACTTCATCTCAACCGTCACCACTCCTCCCAAAACCAGCGGCTAACCCTAATTTCCTTCCTCCTCACTATCTCCAAAACCCTAAATTCAGTCCACCTTCCTTCAAATCCTCATCACCATGCCTCCAAGAACAATCCCAGCTAGAGCAAAGGGAAAAGGAAAAGCAAAGGAACCGGTTGGTACTTCTCAGCAGCTACCCGACATTCCTCCTAACGCCCTAGACTTGCTTCATCCCGCCATTGCTACTGAGTTTGAAGATTCTTTCAAGACAAGGTTAGTTATGAAACCCCATGTCTTTGATAAGAGTGATGTTATTCATCTGCATCTCAGTGATGTGGTTGAACTCTTAAATGCACAAAGACTTGGGTCATTTATGTCTGCAAAGGACGACTATCATGAGGACTTCATCCGGGCATTTTATGCTGGTTTACACTCTGGTAGAGGATACATGTTTAAGTGCTCCATCGGGGTCAGAACGTATACATTTGAAGCTGTTGATTGGGAAACAGTGTTTCAAATTCCGCTGCCGTCACTTGACTTCAAGTCTTGGCATGATCTGCATTTTGACACTGATTTTGACCTGAGGGAGTTTGCTTCATCTATCTTGAAGCTGGACAGACCGCTGGGTGAGGATGAACATGTTACATCTGGCATGATAAAGAAAACTCCTCGCATACTCCATTGGATTATCTCGCACATTTTGCGTCCGACAACCAGCGGACACTCGAGGTTAGACAGGGCAAGTATTCATCTTCTACACATTCTTCAAAATAAGGTTCCGTTGAATTGGGCAAACTACTTTGTCAAGCGCCTCTTCTTGGTGCGTAACAATACCAAAAATGTCGCTCTTGGTTATGCATCTCAAATCATGAGAATTCTTAAGTTTTGGAAAGTTGCAATACCATCAGTTCCCCTCCTATCTCCATCTGCTGCTCAAGAGTTTGACTCTTCCACCTTAGCTCATATGGGATATCGATGGGACAAGGACCGACAATGCTTCTATCTCTTCGAAAGGAAATCCAAAACTAGAATCTACAATTTTGATGTGCCCTCTGAACGCATTCATATCGTGGAAGATCAACCTGATGAAGAAATGCCTGATGCACAAGAAGCAGATGCGCCGGCAGCTGGTGACAATGCTGGATGGGGCGATTGGGTGCCACATAGATGGTCTCCAACAAACTATGTACCTGAACCAACGGCTCCTCCGTTCTCCGGTGGTTCTTCATCCTCAACATCCACTGCACATCTCACTCAAATGCTTCAACAGATGGAGATTGCTAACAAAGAACGTCATGACGAGGCAAGATCCTGGCATGTACAACAAAGTGAGTGGCATAAGGAGCATCGTGAATGGCATGAAGATCACACACGGATGTATCATAACCAGCACTTCTGGCACACGGACTTGGTGAAATGGCACCAAGTCTTCTACAATGAAATGTCTGGTTTTATGGATGACTGCCGTGCAAATCCGGGTATTATGACAGATTCCGAAGTGTTGAAGTTCAGAACCGATTCCGACACTACACATTCATGGGCCATAATCCAGATGAAATGCCTCCTCCTCCTCCTCCGCCTAGCTTCAGAGATCCTGATAGAGATGACGAGGAGTCATGTGGTGGATATAATCCACATTGAACCATCCCCATTTCATCTCATTACATTTCATTGCATATTGCTCTAGTTTTGTTTCTCTATCGATTTGGTTGTACTTTATATGTTTTGGTTTCTGTGTATCTCAAAACATCTTCTCCTAGTAAAATGCCTATTACTTTCCGCCTTCGGTGTCTTTACCCCTATTTGTCATTCTTTGTGAGTGACTCGTTACTTTTAAGCTTCCTTCTCTGTGACTGTTAGCTTTATTATCAATTTTGTTGTGTCTTGCTACTTACATATTGCCTTGATGAAACTGGTTCTTCTTTTTGATGTTGACAAAGGGGGAGAAAGCAGATGTTGACACAGCTGACAAGAATGCACAAACTCAGGGGGAGTATCACACATCTTGCCAAAATTTGCCATCATCAAAAAGGGGGAGTTTGTGAGCAAAATCCTTACCTTGAATAAAGTTTTGAATGATAGCAAATTGTGTGATAATTGACCAATTGTTGGCATGTGCATCAGTTTGCATGATTCATTTGTGTTTTTATCTCATACTAGTGTCTCACATCTATACATAAAGATCCACAGTGATACACCTATTAAAAGAACTCATAAAAACTATTTTGTATCAGTATGGATCAATACATGATCTTATGCATCGATCCATGAAATATATTGTAAACCACAAAACACTTTTGCTTCAGCATGCATCGATCCATACGAGTCATGCATCGATACATGGACAGGAAAATTGCTCTATGGATCGATCCACACGCATCTTGTATCGATACAAGCTTAGTTGAAATGCTTCATGTATCGATACATACGAGCATTGCATCGATACATGCCTTCATTAATTCTCTAAAAATATTCAATGTTACAGTATGTATCGATACATAACATCATGCATCAATACATAAGTCTGTTTTAACCAACTAACAGCTTCTGTCCTTGGATATAAGAAATATTTTTTGACAGCAGTGAAAGGAACGAATTCACAAAAAGAAAAGCAGTTGAACACAAGATTAAAGCAGTGTAAGAGCAATTGTTTTGGAGCACATAGAAACCTGAAAGATACTTCATCTTCTTCATCTTCTCAATCACTTTTCTTCAAGAACATCAACATATAATCATTCTTGTTCTTCGGATTAAAGGATCAACGAGATAACGTTCAGTGGTACGATCAAGGATCTAGCTGAGGTGTTCAGTGGAACGATCGAGGATCTAGCTGAGTTGAAGATTGAAGGGGGTTTCGAGGAAAAACCAATTGGTTTGTCCTTCAAGAATTGGAGTGTTCTTGAGGGTTTGTCAGTCACGTTTGCAGAACAGATTCAGCCGCAGCGTTGCGTTTGGAGATCGGGGGATTTCGCAAACAGGTCGTGGAACCGGTGAATTGTTTGCAACTTCTTGCAGTAAATTCTTGATCGAGCTCAGATCAAGTGGGGGTTTCATACAAGAAGAAGCTCTTGGGATTTAGAATTCTGTCTTTGTATTGTAACCTTGTATCAACGAATTCGGCATTAATTGATAATCACAGTTCTCAATTTCATTTGAAATTGAGAGGGAGACGTACCCACACGCGAGGACGATGTGGGGAACTTCCTTACCAAATCTCTGCGTATCATATTCTCTCCTTATCTCTCTTTACGTTTTCAATAGTTTTGAAATTTTAGTTAGTGTGTTGTGGCTGTGTTCTTCGCGATACAATAGTGGCAAGAAAACTTTGTTAAATAAAGTCCACCATTGTTCATCACAAAGCGCATACACACCAACTGTTTGACAAAACTATTTGCAGTGTTTCTTCCATTGGAAATAGGATCTAGCAATAAGTGCATTCAATTTAATTAGTTTCTGGTGTTGATTATCTTTGTCATTCTAATTCAAATCCAGCATTATATTCGCGTGTCCGGTTTTCCAGCAGCGGTTCAGAATAGACGGAAGTCGATTCAGGACCGAATTTTTCCGCTAAGTTTCAATAACTCTGTTAAAACTTTAAATCCGTTACTTTTAAAGAGGTGATCTATTCACCCCCCCCCTCGATCACTAGCCACACCGTCTAACAAAAACATCCTAGGTACTCCTAGGGAGCCCTTTCCATACTTGTTGTAAGGTTGTTGTTTTTTTTATGAAAAAATTTGTTTGTGCAAACATGACTGAAGAGATGAGAAGAGAATATACAAGTTTATTTACATTTGTGTTTGGATGGATAAACCCATTGTCTACGTACCATCTTAAAAAAGATTAGGATCAAAACCTCGTAGTTCGGGGTAAAATCTCAAAATGAGTTGGTGAATTGATTGGTCCAAAAGCCTTAAGGTCTTTTGTTATCCAAGGGAGAAAACTCAACCTAAAACCACAAATCCACCATGCGAGGATAGCTTCGACATGCTAGTGAGGGGTTAACCCTATAATAAGCATGGAAGACTCATTGTCCATCACTAAGGATATAGGTGAGAATTACATCTACCACAAGGATAACTCAAACCTAATAGCTAAAGGTTATTAAAAAGTTTTGATTAAGAGAGTGGCCATTGAAACCACAAAAGACATTAGAATGGGTTATATTTACCAATGAAAAAGTATTTACAAAATTTGGTCAAAGTTGACTTAGAAGTTCAATTCAAGATAAGTGTTATGAAAAGAAAGTTTGAAAATCAAAAGCATAAGGCTTAGGTTTCTAATGTTGAAAACAAGTGTTAGATGTTTGCACAAAGGTTTTGGCTTGGGTTAGAGTGGAGAGAAGAAGAAGAAGGGCTAAGGTCCTAAACATACAAGAGGTGAGGGATAAGAAACAAAACCACAAAAATGAGTTCCTCTCTTAAGATCATATGGATGATCCAAGTAGCTCCCATCCTTTGGAATAAGCAATCACATAAGCATAAACTCAAGCAATCAACAATCAAATGAACTCTTGGAAGGTTCCTCAATATCTTGAATCTCTCTCTCTCTTAGGAGCTCATGGTAATGGTTCCTCAATTTGGCTCAAGTGGAAATCCCTAGCACAAAGAAACACACACATCAAAAGGTTCTATTTACAAATCAAAGAATGGACAAGAGGGAGTTTAGAATATGGTCCTTTCAATGTTCATCTTCAAGCTTTAAGCATTTTAAAGGCATGAGGCCTAGTTGCTATTTGACATTTATAGCATTCTAAAGGCATGAGGCCTAGTTGCTCTTCAAACTCCATTAGCTTGGGTAAATTCCTAAGATCTAAGTCCATTTTATCCAATTCTTTGCATTTGGTTCACAACAAACAGACAAACACAAGCACAAAAGATATATACACAATTATATGCTCAAGTTAGCAAAAGGAAAATTGCATTAACATAAACATGTGCTCAAGTGAGAAAAGGAAAAAACAAATGAATAATATGTGCAAGAATAGTAAATTGCATAAAAGTAAAGAGCAAAAGTAAATGTTAATGGTTAATAGGTAGTTTTAGTAGTTAGTGTGCCATAAGGAAAATTCAGCGCTATGTTAAGCAATCGTAATTGGACTTATGTAGAAGTCACAACTATCTGAGGCTGGTCAATAATAATGTAGGCAACAACACAAGTTAGAAGTCTTGATTAGTGAACCAAGTTCCAACAACTTGCCATACCAAAAAGAAGAAGATAATTGATCTTGTATTGGTTTAAGTCTTTTGCATGATTTAGGAAACAACATATCCTTAATGCAAAGCCATTCACTTGATCAATTGATCAAGATGAATTAGATTTGAATCAAGGAAGATTAAGTCTCCCTAATCAATGCTAACTTATCAACCTTCAACTCATTGATCAAAAAAGAAAAAGAAGAAGAAGAAGAAAGAGATGAATAATGGAAAAGCAAATGGAAAGAATAAAGTGCATAAGGTGAAATAAAATGTACCAATCCATGTGTGTTGACCAAATGACATTTGAAGTCAAAGTCAAACCATGAGAAACCAGAAATGGGATGAAGATTGGAGGTCAAATAATAAGCAAAATATTTTTGGCATTTTTAATATCAAAATAAACTTGAATTAAAAATAAAAGAAAGGTCAAACTTCAAAATCACTTCAAATCAAACTTGAAAGGTCCAAGTGATTTATCCCAAGTTCAACAAGGTAAAACAAAGTTTGACAAAAAATTTCAGCATTTTTAAATGTTAGAAACTATTTTTAATCAATTAAAAATGAATAAAAATAACCTAATTGAACTAAAATCTCAAATAAATCTCAAATCAATTAAAAAATTGATGAGAATATTTTTCATAGATCCATCATCATTCAAGTAGGTTAGGAAAATATTTTTGTATTTTTTGAATATCAAAAACTATTTAAAATGAATTAAAAATAACCAGAAAAGAGAAATTTCGCAAAAAATATCAAATGACAAAATAAAAAATATTAAAAATAAAAAGTTAGAAACTAGAAATTATTTGGATAAGAATGCAATTGGTCCCATATTTTTTGGATTAAAAATGAAGAAGATATGAATTTTTGAAAATAAAAGGAATAAGAGAAATTAAATCAGAAAATAGGAAAATCAAAAAAACCAGGAGCGTATGATCAAGCCTCATTAATTGACGTGGCTGATCAGACGCTCCACATGCGCGCTTCCATGGTAGTCTTTAGTCAATGTGAAACATGTGGCATTATTGAAAGTAAAAAAATGCATGGCTGACATTAAAACGTGGGAGATGCATCAAACGATCCAGATTGAATCTGGCATGGTGGACGGTGGCCAGCACCACCGTCTTCTCCGGCGAGCACTCAAGCTCCAGCCAAAGTTGCAGGTCCTCCAAACTCAACCAAAATCCACGATCTAGGTACCAAATTAAAGCTGGGGTGATGTACATCACCCCTGTACCATCCATTTCTACTCTAGATCTCCATAGTGAGAGAAATCAGAGGTTGAAACTTGATGGTGTTCATCATGAACTTGTTAGATTTTGAAAATTGAATTCACAACAATGATGCCTCTATGGAGAGGACTTCAGACAACACAATAGCCAAGAAAATAGGTCAAGAAATAGTGAGTTTCGAAGAAAAAACTAGTTGAAGAGAACCTTTGGATTGTGGTGATCTGAGCTTGCTTCCTTGCTTCCTTTGGCCAAACAGAACTTCAATGGATTATGAGAGAGAGGTCTAGGAACTTTAGATCTAAAAATTCAACCAGATTTAGTTGAATTTCAGATCTGAGAAATTTGAGTGAAAATGAAATAGTTCCTTTGGTGAGAGGTTTGGTTTCAGTTCAGCAGCATTTCAGGTTGATTCATGGATCATTTCAAGTGAAGCAAGCAAGTGTATTTATAGTGGAAGCTGATGCAAGGAGGTGGAAAATCCGTGTGCATGGCAAGAGGATATGCATTGCATGGGCTTGCATGATCATGTAGAAGGCCCAAATCCAATGCCAAATGCAATCTGAAGTATAATTGAGCTGAAATGGACGTGTAGTTGGCAATGCATAGGCTTGTGTAATGAGTATCAACATGTTATGCACAATTATGCCTAAAACTTCTCCTCTTCGAAAATGCCATTTGCCAAATCCAAACATGAGCATGTGAGTAATGGTTGGAATGGTCTTGGTGTAAGGAACAAATGTTATGTTGGGAAAAAATCCATTTGAAGTGTGGAAATTAGTGAATTTTGAGTTTAAAGTGTAAGGTGCAAAACATGCAAAGGTGAAGTTTCCAAATTTGGCCAATGTTCAAGTCCCTCTGTTTTGATGATGCAAACCTCAAATGAAAAGACCTTCAACATTAAAGTTATAGATATTTTAAAGACAATCAAAATGGACTTAAATTTTTTTGCATCATTTGGACTTTTGATGAAAGCGTTATGGGCACTTGAAGTTGGACTTTTTTGACTTTCAATGCATTTGGTCCAAAGTGACCTATAATGTTTTGCAATATCACTTGTATTTCCTTTGAGATTTTGAAATTTTTCTCAACATAACATTTTAAGTAGACACAATAATATTTACAATGCAATTGATCCCACCTCAAAATCATAAAAAATGAATGAGTTATGCTCTTGGGAAGTTGACCCAAAATTAGGGTTTCAGTCAAAATGACCTATAATGTATTGGAATGGGAGATGACCTTCCAAGATTCAAATAAATTTTTGATGAACATGAACGTTGTTCATATTGTCCTTAAGAACATTTTTGCTTTTGGGATCATCTCCATTTGACCAACACATAAAAAGTTAGGTCTCAGTGCATTTCAAAATAGTCAGATGAATTGACTAATCAACTTCTCAAGTCCAAGACTCATATATTTATAAATTGATGATTGAGGACACTCAAATAAGTTCAAATATGCAGGAAATGATGAATTAGAGAACTTCCCTTGATTGTATTTGATCATGGGCTGAGGTTGCTTCAAGAGCAAGGCATTGTGGTACACAGATGAATTAGGGTTTCCTTGGGGAACAAATCCGAAACGTTTTGACTTGATTTGATCAAAAATGATGAATTGAGATGCTAGGGAGGCATATTTGATGGATGAGAGCTTTGGGAACCATTACCATGCTTCTTTTCATCTTCTCTTGGCCATATCTTTGTACTTATGATCTCCTAGAGGCTTTTGACCTTGTGATTGCTCAAGCTACAAACAAAAGACGTTAGTGACATATTTTTGTGCTTTTGGTTAGTAAACAAAATAAGAAAAGCAATAATATACAATTCAAGCATGCTTGGTGATCTCAAACCACTCACAAGAGGTCCCACCCAAAGGTGAAGGGGAACCAAGATGCTTATGATCCTTGAGGCAATGCAAATGCAATGTTATGATGCCATGAGGGATCTTAGGGACAAAATTGGGGTCTTATAGATGCCCCTATTTAAGGTCATTCTAGCCGGAGAAGTGAAGGTTAAAATCTTCGTCTCGACGCGGTAGAATGGGTTTAAATAATAACAGAGAGACGAATTTTGGTCCCTAAGAGACCTCATGATGCGAATGTATGTATGCAAAAGGTAACACTCTATGGAGATATGCGTCCACAAAGAAGGAAAAGAAATCAGGAGAAACTGATAATCCATATGAGTAATTTACTCCATGAGACAGAGACTCTGGGACTCTCATGGGGATAAGAAAAGAATAAAATGCGTGAGCAGGTCACGACTTCAAAGCTTGTGGAGCAAAATTCCAAAAGGAGTAAATCCATGGAAAGACCCGAGCTGACTCAAAGGCGCATGTATTGGGGAGTAATGTCAATACAACAAAAATTATCCATAACGGATACTTCGGATAAAATCCGGACTCAGGTGGGGAAATAACAAATGAGGTATTACCGGTTACTGGGTAATAAGCTCAAGGAGACATGCGATCTGAACACCGGTATAAAGGTGAGAGAACATCAAGCTTGGAAAGAATGAATATCTAAGACCAGTACAAGGGTGAGAGATATCAAACGTCCGAAATCATCTGAGGTATACCTAAAAAGGTAAACTTTGGCTCAGGAAAGAACTGACTCCGCAGGGGGACACAAGGTCATAATAGGGAGCAGAAGGAAGGAACACCAAGGATACCGGTTACTGGGCATATAACAAGTGACCAACCAAAACGTGAGTTGGGGAATATTCCCAAGACACTCATCATCCGAAAGAGGGCTAAAAGCAAACTCGACTATAGGATGGACATTCGATTCCAAAAAGGGATACGAATCTTACTCAACTAGGGAAGAACAAAAGGCTTCGACCAAAGAGTGCATGAGATATATTATCTATTACCGTCAGAACGTAGATAATGTACTCGCAGGAAGATTATCCACAACCGGTTACTGGGTTAATAAAGGATAAATCGACCGACAAAGAAAGGCATCGGGATACCGATACTAGGTATATAATGATGACCATTCAAGGGGAGCAACAACCATTACCGGCAATCGGTAATTGAAAAGATGACTTGCTGGGGATAAACTGCTTGCTAAGAGCAATTATCCAAGAGATATATCATCGGGGGTGAAGGACTTATCAATACCGAATATTGGATAATGATAACCATTAAGGAGGGGATTATATCTACCGGATACTGGGTAGAAAACCACGGAAAAGTAACCGTCATCGATTAGGATGAACAAGAGGTTAACTCTGCAAGGGGATGAAATAGGGTTTACAACTACCGGTATAAGGGTAGAAAACCACAAACTCCGCCGGGGATAAGATGAATGATTACTGATTACTGAGCAATCATTCATTTATACCACAGGGAAACGCAGGAAACAGTAACAGTCACAATGAAGCCAATCTAGGATTAAACTAAAAAGGCAAGCTGAATCAATACTCGTCCCAGCGAGGATATAACTCAATGGGGACTCTCATCCCAATATATGTGTTGGGAGGAAACAAAAATAATCATCATCCACGAGGATATAACTCGGTGGGGAATATGGGAGGAAAGATAAACACTTTCTGCTTAAGGGGCTGACTCTATATGGGGAGTTCAGACACCGACATCTGCTTGGGGAAATGTATCACCAACTAGCAGGGGATCGCAAACAAAGATATATGGCAAAGAATGCGATATGAATATCCGAATGTTTGAAAACTATATGCACACATGCGTAGTTTTATATATGATGAATGCTGACAAACAGGTATGTCTAACACCAACAAGTCCACCGAACAAGTACAAACATCCGGTACTACATCTCAAAAGAGAAAGCCAGGATAACAAAGATCTCCGCAGGGGAATGAGCAAAACATTCCAGCTGGAGGCAAAGATCATCAAAAAAATATGCCATGGAAACACTCTACTGGGGAAATCATCAGGGGGGAACATGGAACTCTGTGGGGAACAACCACCAAATCAGAAATTTCCAAAGGTCATCAAACACTGCCCCAAATAATGAAATCACATCTTCCGAGGAGGAAGAATCACTATTCTTCTGAAAGAAGGAGGGAGGAATAAATCTTCCCAACACTGTGCTAGGGGGAGAAACCACAAAAGGCTCAGGAGGAAGAGGACACCAACATGCCAGGAATATGAACAACTGCCTTACCCTGTCAAGAATATTACCATCCTTGGGAGAGCACTGAAGGCATTCCCAGTATCCTTATGTCTTTGTGAATGTTCACTTTGTTTAAAAACGAATTATGAAAATTTTTATTATTTAAAACAATGACATTTTTTCAATTAAAACATGCAAAACATTTGTTGAATAGAAACAAATAAGAGTGCAAATAAATGGATAAAGGCTCAAATTTATTTGATGGAATGGTAGTCTGCAAATGGCAATACTCCATAGATCTTTACAAATTTGAGATTGGTGATGTATATTGGAAAAGGGCTACATTGAACATAATGACCATTTCTCCACCAATTCTGAATCCGATGTATTTGAAGCTTTGGTTGATGATGAATGAGCGAGAATCTCTGACGGATAACAGTTGTAGAACAAAGTCTTGTCAGGATGCAGTTACTTGCCAAATCCCTATTTTTTTGCCTAGATTGCCCCAGGGTGAGGTACTCAATCTAGCGGGATACATACATTTTTTTTTATGTCTCTAACTTTTGCCTGGATCGCCCTTTCAGGTTTTCAATCCACCGAGACGCTCATTTTTGCCTAAGCCGCCCTTTTGGGTTTTCAACTTAGCGACCTATTCTATTTTTATTTAGGCGAAGTATTTCTTGACTGCATCTGAATTCACAAGACGAGTGAAATCCTCTCCATCCATAGTTGTAAGCATCAAAGCACCGCTTGAAAAGGCTCTCTTAACAACATATGGACCTTCATAGTTTGGAGTCCACTTGCCCCTGGAATCGGGCGTGAAAGACAAGACTTTCTTGAGCACAAGGTCACCCTCTCGGAACACACGAGGCTTGACCTTCTTATCAAAGGCTTTCTTCATTCTTTGTTGATATAATTGACCATGGCACATGGCAGTCAATCTCTTTTCTTCTATCAAATTCAACTGGTCATAACGACTCTGAACCCATTCAGCATCAGTCAACTTGGCTTCCATCAAGACTCTCATTGATGGGATCTCCACCTCTACTGGGAGCACAACCTCCATGCCATAAACGAGAGAGAAAGGGGTTGCCCCTGTCGAAGTGCGAACAGAGGTACGATATCCATGTAAAGCAAATGACAGCATCTCATGCCAATCTTTATACGTGACAACCATCTTCTGGATAATCTTCTTGATATTCTTATTAGCAGCTTCAACAACCCCATTCATCTTGGGTCAGTAAGGGGAAGAATTATGATGCGCAATCTTGAACTCGCTACATAGCTCTTTCATCATCTTGTGGTTCAGGTTGGATCCATTATCAGTAATGGTCTTATCTGGCACACCATAACGGCATATGAGTTGATTCTTGATAAACTTCACAACCACCTGCCTGGTCACATTAGCATATGACGCTGCTTCAACCCACTTCGTGAAGTAATCAATTGCTACAAGAATAAATCTGTGTCCATTGGACGCTTTTGGTTCTATCATGCCAATCATGTCAATTCCCCACATGGAGAAAGGCCATGGTGATGAAATCACATTCAGAAGTGTCGGGGGAATATGAATCTTATCCACATAAGTCTGACACTTATGGCATTTCTTCACATATTTGCAGCAGTCAGACTCCATTGTCAGCCAATAGTAGCCTGCTCTTAACATCTTTCTGGCCATGGCGTGTCCATTGGAATGAGTACCAAATGAACCCTCATGGACCTCAGTCATCAACAGGTCTGCTTCGTGTCTATCCACCCATCTGAGCAGAACCATGTCAAAGTTTCTCTTGTAGAGTACATCACCATTGAGGTAAAAACTTCCTGATAATTTCCTTAGAGTCTTCCTATCTTTCACAGATGCCCCACGTGGGTAAATCTGGCTCTGAAGGAAACACTTGATGTCATAATACCATGGCTTATCATCTTTTACTTCTTCTACTGCAAATACATGAGCTGGTCTGCCAAGTGCATCAAAGTGATATTGGGAACTTCATTCCAGAGTCTAACCACAATCATCGAAGCAAGTGTAGCAAGAGCATCTGCCATCCGATTCTCATCCCGAGGAATATGATGGAAGTCAACCTCAGTAAAGAACGTTGAAATCCTCCTCGCATAATCCCTATATGGAATAAGGCCAAGCTGATTCGTTTCCCATTCACCCTTAATCTAATTAACAACGAGGGCCGAATCACCATAAACATCAAGATGCTTGATCCTTAGATCAATGCACTCCTCCAACCCCATAATACAGGCCTCATACTCAGCCATATTATTCGTGCATTTGAAAGTTAGCCTTGTTGTAAAAGGAAAATGTGTGCCCTGAGGAGTAATAATCATTGCCCTAATACCATTTCCATATTGATTTACAGCGCCATCAAATACTCTGCTCCAACGGGAACCAGGCTCTGGCCCTTCATCGAGCGTAGGCTTATCACAATCTTTCATTTTCAAATACAGAATCTCCTAATCTGGGAAGTCATACTGAACTGACTGATAATCCTCAATCGGCTGATGTGCCAAGTGATCAGCCAAGATACTACCTTTAATAGCCTTCTGAGCTCGATACTCAATATCATACTCAGATAACAACATCTGCCAACGGGCAATCCTCCCTGTTAAAGCAGGCTTCTCGAAGATATACTTGATTGGATCCATTCTGGATATCAACCAAGTCGTATGATTTAACACATACTGGCGTAAGCGCTTAGCAGCCCAAGCCAAAGCACAACATATCTTCTCGAGCATTGAGTATCGAGACTCACAATCAGTGAAATTCTTGCTCAAGTAGTAAATAACATACTCTTTCTTTCCTGATTCGTCTTGCTGACCAAGGACACAACCCATTGAGTCTTCAAGAACAGTCAGATACATAATCAATGGTCTTCCTTCCACGGGTGGAGACAAGATCGGAAGCTCAGACAGATACTCTTTAATACTATCAAATGCTTTTTGGCAATCCTCGGTCCAATCATGAGACTGATCTTTCCGGAGGAGCTTGAATATCGGTGCACATGTGGCAGTCATGTGGGATATGAATTTGGAAATGTAATTCAAGCGGCCAAGAAAACCTCGGACTTGCTTCTCAGTTCTGGGTGCAGGCATCTCTTGTATTGCTTTGACCTTTGCAGGATCAACTTCAATACCTCTTTCACTGACAATAAAGCCCAATAACTTACCGGAACGGACTCCAAATGTACACTTGTTGGGATTCAGGCGAAGCTGATACTTCCTCAAACGCTGAAAAAGCTTTAACAGGTGCCCTACATGTTCAACTTCCGTTCTTGATTTAGCAATCATATCATCGACATATACCTCGATTTCCTTGTGCATTATATCATGAAACAAAGTGGTCATAGCTCGTTGATACGTGGCTCCGACGTTCTTCAAACCGAAGGGCATCACTCGATAACAGAATGTTCCCCAAGGTGGGATGAATGTTGTCTTCTCCATATCCTCGGGTGCCATTTTGATCTGATTATATCCGGAAAATCCATCCATAAATGAGAAGACATTTAATTTAGCCGTATTATCTACCAACATATTAATATGTGGTAGAGGAAAATCGTCTTTCGGGCTAGCCTTATTCAAGTCTCTATAGTCCACACACATTCGGACTTTTCCATCTTTCTTAGGCATGGGCACAATATTGGCCACCCATTGAGGATACGTAGAAGTCACCAGAAACCCCGCATCAATTTGCTTATGAACTTCCTCTTTGATCTTTACTGCCATATCAGGATGAGTTCTTCTGAGCTTCTGCTTCACAGGCACGCACTCAGGCTTTAAAGGTAGGAAATGTTGCACAATATCAGTATCTAGACCAGGCATGTCTTCATACGACCAGGCAAAGATGTCAACATATTCTCGTAGCAACTCAATCAACCCCTTCTTAACAGACTCTTTCAGGAGTGCCCCAATCTTCACTTCTCGCACACAATCTTCAGACCCCAAGTTGACTGTTTCCAGATTCTCAAGATGCGGCTGAATGATTTTCTCTTCATGCTCAAGTAGACGGGTAATCTCCTCAGGAATCTCTTCAACATTATCTTCTTCCGCCTCAAATACAGGGAATTCAAAGTTGGGAGATGGTGTAGGATCATTATGTTCAATGGGTTTGATCAACCTGCATAATGTTTTTGGATATAAAGAGCTTTAGAATTCAAACAAGGCAAATCATTATGCAGATGAAAAGATTGATTTTATTCTATTTTTAGGGTTTTATGTGATCACCAATTTCATGCAAAAGCGAAAAGGGAAAACAATTGGAAAAACAAACATTTAACATGAATCTATTGAATGAAAATATCATTGTATTTATGCGCCAACAATGTCATCGCTTCTCCTTTTGGCATGGGAGAAGGGTTTTTAAACACAATGAACATTACTTTGACTTATGGATAACTGTTGGAATATCCACAGCGACCCAATTATTGCAGATCCCTCCAGGGATGACGAAGTTGCCAGAATCCTCTTCGTCCTCTTCCAAGATGGCAGCAGCCTCCTTGTCTTGATTGGTGTGGATGAAACCTCCACTCTTGAACAGCCCTTGCGTATTGGAAACCCCAAAATAAAAACCTATGCCAGCCCGGGACTTGTTGTCTTTTAACTCGATCATTTTTCCCAAACCAGCAGTTGCGCCATGCTCAATGGCCAACTTCGCATCTTTGTAGGAAGCAAATGAAGAAGTTCCCTTCTTAATAGGCTTAGCAATAGATAAAGCTTGGAATGGAGTTCCAACTTCATCCTCAGCATCTATATAAGAGAAGGAAGACAAATGGCTAACCAGGAGAGCCTTTTCTCCCCCTACCACTACCAGTTTCTTATTCTTCACAAACTTCAGTTTCTGGTGTATATGGATGTCACGGCGCCCACCTCGCGAATCCATGGTCTGCCTAAGAGACAACTATACGATGGGCGAATATCCATAACCTGGAAGGTAATCTGGAAATCACTTGGTCTGATTTTGACTGGGAGATCAACCTCGCCAATCACAGTTTTGCGAGACCCATCGAAAGCCTTCACAACTACTCCACTTTGCCTCATGGGAGGCCCTTGATATGACAGCTTCGCAAGAGTGGATTTCGGAAATATGTTTAATGATGACCCAGTGTCCACCAGAACATCGGACATGACGTCATCTTTGCAACCCATAGATATGTGTAAAGCCAAGTTGTGGTCTCTTCCCTCCTCGGGGAGATCAGAGTCACAAAAACTCAAGTTGTTACAAGCGGTAATGTTTGTAACAATGCTATCAAATTGTTCTATCGTGACATCGTGATCCACGTACCCCACATCCAAAACCTTCTGCAGAGCCTCTCGGTGTGGTTCTGAATTCAAAAGCAATGACAACACAGATATTTTGGATGGCGTTTGTAGAAGTTGGTGTACAACGTTGTACTCACTCCTTTTGATGAGCTTCAGCATCTCATCACAGTCTTCTTTCACATTGCCACTCGGGCCAGCAGAAGTAGGAGTTCTTAACGTAGAGGAGGGCTTAACAACAAGTGCCGGATTCAGAGTGCTCACAGCGTTTCCAATCGGGCGTTCAACAAAACTAGTATCAACACTTCCTCGAGTGTCAGATTGAGGCTTCAACGGTGCTGAAAATACACGACCGCTTCGGGTCAACCCACTGACATCAGCAATGTTAACAACAGATGAAGAGGGGAAGGACACCTCTTTCCCACTCTCTATTGCTACAGCATTGTAGCGATAGGGCACCGCTTTCTCAGAGGAGTACGGTACAGGTCCGGCAGGTTTGATGACGAGAGCAGGAGAAGCCTTCTGCTTGCTACCATCATACTTGATGATAACAGGCTCAGGTATCCGGAATATCGGGGAAATTACATTGACTTCGAGCTCATCTTCGTCAACATTTCTATTTGAAGGATCTCAATGACTCCTTCGTCCAACATCTCTTGCACATCTTTGCGCACCTGGCGACATCCTCTCTGATTGACAGAACAGACTCTGCATCTATCATGGTCATGCTCATAATTGCTATAGTCACACAGCAATCTATGCATCTCAACCAGCGATTGTCGGATATGACTGACATATTTCACCTTGTACTTGCCAGGGCAGCCTTGGACCATATTGACATACTTCCCATGCTCGGGCAATGGGTTCTTCTTTACGTTCGGACCTACGTCCTCGAAAAACAAAATCCCACTTCTCACAAGGTCTTGCACCTTGGTCTTCAAGGGATAACAGTTCTCTACGTCGTGTCCGGGAGCACCAGAATGATACACGCAATGAAGCTCAGGCTTGTACCACCACTGAGGGTTGGCAGGTACAGCGAAAGGGTCTCGCGGAGTGATTAACTTTCTATCGATCAGCCAAGGGTAGAGTTTAGCATATTTCATCGGAATTGGGTCAAAGGTGACCCTCTTCCTCTCGTAGCTAGTGCTGGAATTGTTTTTATTATTTCGAGGCTGATAGGCCTGCTGTTGTGGATGCTGTTGTTGTTGATATTGCTGAGTTTGCAGTTGCTGATAATGTTGAGCTTCCCTGAAAACGGGCGCTATATGAGCCACCTGATGCTGACTGTCGACTGGATGAGCAACCTTCCTCTTTACAGAGGGTCTTCTTTTGACATGGTAAGACACGGCATGTGCCTCTCCCTCCTTCTTCTTCTTCGTAAAGCTTCCATATCTCTTTGCTGAAGAGCCTTCGTCTCGAGTTAAGCGTCCTTCACAGACCCCTTCTTCCAATCTCATCCCCATATTTACCATCTCGGTGAAATCTGAGGGAGCACTGGCTATCATTCTCTCGTAATAAAATGAGCTCAAGGTCTTCAAGAAGATCTTGGTCATCTCTTTCTCCTCTAGGGGAGGCACTATCTGAGCTGCCAATTCGCACCATCTCTGGGCGTACTCTTTGAAGGTCTCTTTCTCTTTCTGGGACATCGCCCTCAACTGGTCCCTATCAGGAGCCATATCCAAATTATTTTTGTATTGCTTGACGAAGGCCTCGCCAAGATCGTTGAAAGATTGGATGTTCGAACTCTCCAAACCCATGTACCACCGGAGAGCGGCACCGGACAGACTGTCCTGGAAATAGTGGATGAGAAGTTGGTCGTTGTCAGTTTGCATTGACATCTTGCGAGCATACATCACAAGATGGCTGAGAGGGCATGTGTTTCTCTTATACTTCTCAATGTCGAGCACTTTGAATTTAATAGGGATCTTCACGTTGGGCACAAGGCACAACTCAGTGACACTTTTACCAAAGAGGTCTTTCCCCCTCAAAGTTTTCAGTTCCTTGCGAAGCTCAAGGAATTGGTCCTTCATATCATCCATCTTTTCATAAACATCTGGGCCCTCAGATGGCTCAGAGTGGTAGATGGTTTCTTCGACCCTTGGTAACATGTGCACAATGGGCGGTGGCACTGAAAGGACCGGGCTAGATGCCGGCAAAGAAGCAAGAGTAGGGGCGAAACCCTCTGGTACAAAGTTGGGGGGAATTCCCCAAGGGAACCCAGCTGGCATAGATGGCGCAAAATGAGCCGTTGCAGCAGGCACAGTAGAAGTCACGATCTCAGAAATGACCGTCCTCTGGGGAGGAGTTGATGGCGTTGGAGAAGATTGGCTCTGAGCGGCCAAGAATGACTCCATCAGGGCAGTCAACCTGGCTACTTCTTCCTTCAGCTCGCGGTTTTCTTGTTCTAGATGATCCATCAGTCTTGAAGAATTGGCTCTGGTGTAGTATCGGTGAGTCAGCTTGTCTTCAAAATAAATGAAGAACACTGAGTTAGACCAAAGGACAAGAAGCTGGGAACAAAACCTGCTTATGCACGTGATGCATGCAATGCTTGTGCATATGATTTGTTTTTTATATTTCAAAAGAACTTTAGAGTTCTATTTGCAAATTTCGGAAATATTAAACACTTATCATATATGAAAGTATCTTGTCACTAATGTTTGGAAAATAGTTTTACATCAAAGAAGTACAACATGGGTAGCTAGACAAAAAATACAAGAGAGAAGGAAAATGATCATCCCATGGATCCCTAGAAACAATCATCCAAAGCTCGGGATACAGGAAGATAGGATGCACGAAGCCTCTTCACCTCCTCTTCATAGGCTGCCTCCATATCCGCCTTCTCCTTGGCGAGCCGATCGTACTTCCTCTTCCAGAACATGGAAGACTGAGGAAGTAGAGAAGTCCATGCGTCATTAGGATAATCAATAACCTGATGCTCGAGGAACTCGATCAAAGCATCCTTTTCCTTAATCTGCTGAAGCAACTCTTCTCGTTCGCGGATCCAAGCATGTGAACGGTCTTCGTCTCTCAACTCCTCTACTCCTTGGTTAGGGAGGGTTGAAGGCCCAACCATAACCAAAGGTGTAGGTCTTGGATACTCGTACGACATGAGATACTCAGACGCTCTCTTCCTAACCCAAGAAGTGTAAGGCTCCAAAGCGACATAATTCTTAGGACCCAACTCATTCCTTCCTTTTCTATGAATCTTGCGCCAAGCGCGGACCATCCTGGCTTTCAAGCCTTGGGGATCTTTACCCTCCTGAAAGAATATACCCTCTAACAGAATGTTTTTGGGTTTATCCTTTAGGGGGAACCCAAGCTGACGACGTGCCAAAACAGGGTTGTAGTTAATCCCACCACGTGTACCAAGAAGAGGTACATTGGAGAATTCACCACAAGAGTCGATAATCTGCACACCATCATACACACGGTTGTACCAAGAAATATCATCATTAGTGAGAGACATAAGTCTCGTGGACCACCGTAGACATCCCTTGTTCTCTTTGAAGGCGATCGTCTGTGGTAAGTGAGAAATAAACCACTTATACAACAGAGGCAAACAACACACAATGGCGCCACCACCCTTTGCATTCCTCATATGCAAAGAAAAATAAGTGTCACCCAACAGAGTCAGAACGGGATTAAGAGTAGAGAAGATCCTAATAGCGTTCACATCCACAAACTTGTCGATGATGGGGAACAATACTAACTGATAAATAAGAAGTACAAATATGGCCTCAAAGGCGTCCTCACTCATGGCCTTTCCATACATAATAGCTTGAGCAATGAGGAACTCAGAAGGGAGACCTTGAATTCCACCTTTGGTAGTCATATGAGTACTGTAGCAACCTGAAAAATACAGTGCGCGAAAAAACAACCGGCGAAAGAAAATGACAGAAGAGTCTCCACCATGCGTTATTCATCCCAAAGGAGGGAAAGGAAACGCTCGAAGTAAACCTGAAAAAGGAAAGGACAAGACGGGGTCTCGCAACCAAATCTTGGGTTCGGGAGTCGGTTATGCGAAGGGAAGGTATTAGCACCCCTACGCATCCGTAGTACTCTACGGGATCCACTTTTGTAGTTCTTGTCTAAAGGGTGTGAGTTTATCTTGTGCTGTTTACCAAAAAAAAGGGTTAAATGAAAATGACTCGCGCGGATGTCGCATCCACTGCATACGTACCTCATCTGAATATGAGAATCAGAGTCTTCGTAGCTCGGCTGACCTATGGGTTGGGGGGATGTGTGCTCGCTAAGACATCGCGTCTTATGCCTACGTATCTCATCTGGAATGAGAATCAGAGCAAGCCGTAGTTCGGCTAACTACGGGGTTATGGAGTGGGTTTTGGACGAACGACGTCACTACGCAATCTACCGGATACTCGACCTTTGGAGACTTACTCACCTGTAGTAGAAGGAGTAAACATGTGTTTAGGAGAAGAAAAATCAATGAAGGGTTAGGGTTTGGGATGCTCATGCAAAAAGGCAGTCCTTGACGAAGGAACCGCGCTACCTGCAGGGATACGAACACATACAAAACAAACATGTATAAAGTAAATGTGCCAACAAGGGGCTCAGAAGTAAATAAACAAAAGAAAACAAATGCCTCATATCGAGGTCTTCCAGCTAAGAAAGCGATAAAATGCGGAAAAAAGGTAAAAGTACCACACGGATGAAGATCAGAAGTAACAACAATTAAAGGAGTAAGAAACCCAGGGATCTCCCAAGCTAATGCCATCAAAGAAAGGTGAGTCAGTACAGGTAATCGGAATGAACCTCCAGGGGGTACCCCACAAATAAAATGGGAAAACCACGCAAACCATCTCTGCAAGAGTCTGTGAGCCCTCACAAAAACTCAAAAAAGGGTTAGTGAAACACGATAAGCATTTTTTTCATGGATAACAGCATGGTTTCAGAAACCTCAAACCTTGTGGGATACATTTTAGAAGTCATGTGATTAAACATTCAAGGCATAGGTTTCACCCATTCATGCATAATTAAACCCGACGATATCCACACTTCCAAATTCAAACATAATACATCACACATTTAGAACATTCAAATTGAAGGCGTAAAATAATGGGAATAGGGCAAACCTGATTGAAGAGATCGGTTGAAATCAGATGGCACGGCTGGGTTTGCAAGGCAATGTTAGGGTTTGCGTGAGATGAAAGTGTGTGAGTCAGATTGAATTTTTCAGAGCTGCCTGGGGGTTGCTCTGAGTTCTCTGTCAGGTTTCTCTTCAGGTTTTGTCCAGGGTTTTGTTTCAAGGAAACCTCAGAGTATTTTGCTTCTCTTCCTTTTTCTGTCTGATCTCTCTCTTTTATAACCTGATTTTCATGACTTTGTGGGCTCAAATGAGAGAGGTCCAAGTCCAAGTTTTTTCTATTATATTTTTTTTATTATTATTAATTTTTTTTTTTGTATTTTTTTTTATTAATTTTTTTTTTCTGGATCTAATCCTGATTGACATGATGAAATGCGATATGAAATGCTAAATGAATGCATGAATGAGGAGGGCAAATTTTGGGGTGTTACAGCTGCCCCTATTCAATCATCAGCTAACCCGAGTAGGATGAAAGCGAACAGCTTATCAGACAAACGGGGTGAGCTGTGATTGAATACCAAAGACAGACCGAAAATTTGCGCTCCGAGAACACCACAAAAACGCGGAAATACACCGCGCTGTTTATTTTTCTTCCGATCCTCTGGCTGGATCTAAATCAGTCTTCTGGCTTAATCTGGAGTTTCGATCCTCTGGTTGAACCTATACTCAATTTAGTCCTCTGGTTGGATATTAATTTTGATCCTCGGGCTGGATACGATTTTGATCTTCTGGCTAGATCTTCTTCGATCTTCTGGCTAGATCTCCTTCGTTTCGATTCTCTGGCTGAATCTATTTCCTTTGATTCTCTGGCTGAATCTACTTCGATCTTCTGGCTAGATCTGAATTGTTGCGATTTTCGATCTTCTGCCTAGATCTTCTTTGTTTCGATTCTCTGGCTGAATCTACTTCGATCTTCTGGCTAGATCTGGATTATTTTGATGATAAATTCCCATCATTAGGATCCCGCATCTGAGGCATGCGCTGGTTGACCCTCTTTTGAAATCTACACCCAACCTTCATATTAGATATGCAGCTTCGAGAATATTCCACTTTTGGGCTTCGTACATATTCTTCGGGCTAGAACATGTTGTAACGACTCCTCAATTGGGCTTGCTGGGGAAATAAAGCTTGTAGGCGACTTCACTAGGGAATCTTCAGATTGAGCCTTAGGCTGGCTTACTGGAACACGATTCTCAGGCTGAATCTTCGAAATGACCCTCAGGCTGGAACACTGGAACACGATTCTCAGGCTGAATCTTCGAAATGCCCCACAGGCTGGATCACTGGAACACGATTCTCAGGCTGAATCTTCAAAATGAACCTCAGGCCGGATCACTGGAAAACGATTCTCAGGCTGAATCTTCGAAATGACCCTCAGGCTGGATCACTGGAAAACGATTCTCAGGCTGAATCTTCGAAATGAACCTCAGGCCGGATCACTGGAAAACGATTCTCAGGCTGAATCTTCGAAATGACCCTCAGGCTGGATCACTGGAAAACGATTCTCAGGCTGAATCTTCAAAATGACCCTCAGGCTGGATCACTGGAAAACATATCTCAGGCTAAATCTTCAAAATGACCCTCAGGCTGGATCACTCACGCTTGATCCTCTGGCTGGATCTCATGACCTTGGTTGTAAAGTAATTCTTCAGTCTGCTTGGAAGAACCTGTTTATCAGCTTATGTGTATGCTTGATATGACATGCATGCAAATGCAAATGTTATGCATGGTGTAAAAAGAAATCTGCTTGGGGAAGCAAACTCCGGTAGGGAACAGATCGCTGTATCAATCCTTGAATGCTCTGTGGGGAATGATCTGTCTGTCGGGACCAATGAGCCACCAAAAATAAATTGGCTGCTTGAAAAGTTGACCTTGTGGGGGGAGTATCAACTATGGAAACTTTGTTCGGCGAGGCTCTGTGAGGAGAGTCTGTGGGGAAAACACTTCCTGGGGAAATGTCGTAGGAAACGACCTTTGCTGGGGATATGAACTTGCTAATCGCCCTCAAGCCGGGGATTAACAAATCTGTTTAAAATAATCTGCTGGGGAATGAGATGAACACTGGGACCACCACCCTCTCATCTGTTGGTTATGCAACCACTCCGCTGTTGCTAGGAAGATACAGTCTGACACTGTCAACTCCGGTGGGGATATATAGTCTGGATACTGTCAACTCTACTGGGGAACATGCTCTGCTGAGGAGAGACTTTGTCAACCGCTTGGGGATGAGGATTCATGACTTGGCATCTGGTTCCTGTGACCTGCAACCAAAAATACACGTATGCCTCGGGGGAATTACTCGGTTTGAATTCACTGTCCGGGATTAAGCACATTCAAAGCAATTTTAAATGTTTTCCTGTGCAAATCATCTGCAAAAGCCACCATTATGTTCATATGCAATATGTTTTATCAAAAATTCGGACATTTTTGCAAACAAACTGATAAATGAAAAATAAATAGGCTCTTCAACTGAATTATTCGCCTCTTGCTGGGGAGAAAATTTGTGCCAGGAATAGGCGAGGGTATCAGGAAGCTGATCCCTGAAAAGAGGTGATCGCTATAAAAAGAGAACTATCCTAATGGCAATGGGGATACGGGGTCCCACCGAGTTTCGACTCTGCTATGGCTCGTATGTCCTCAAGACGCTCTGCTCATCTTGCTCTCTAAAGTGGATGATTAGTCGATCTTTAAACTTCGAAGATTGCCGGATTGAATGAAACGGTGATATAACACTGATGAACTCAGATCACAGTCATTCACTTATTCCCTAACTTTTTCCTAGATCGCCCCCTTTTCGGGTTTTCAATCCACCGGGATACCCTTTTTTGCCTGAGCCGCCCTTTCGGGTTTTCGACTCACTGGGTGTACATTTTTTATTTTTATATCCCTAATTTTTGCCCGAACCTCTTTATTCTTTTTTTTTTGGTTCGTCGGGATGCCCTTTTTTTGCCTGGACTATTCTTTTTACTGTCCAGCGGGTCTATTTTATGCGAAGTATTTTTTAACTGCGTCTGAGTTGATAGGGGACGGGAAGTCTTCGCCATCCATGGTTGTTATCATCAGAGCTCCGCCAGAGAAAACTCTTTTAACCACGTATGGACCCTCGTTGTTCGGTGTCCATTTGCCCTTGTGATCTGTGTTGGGAGGAAGAATTCTTTTGAGTACCAATTCACCGACTCGATACTCCCGAGGGCGCACTTTCTGATCAAACGCTCTCTTCGTCCGTCTCTGATATAGCTGGCCATGGCATATAGCTGCTAGTCTCTTTTCCTCAACTAGGCTTAGCTGATTGTATCGAGAATGGACCCATTCTGCTTTGTCCGACTTCATTGTTGGTGCAGGGAAAAGTTATTCTGGCACAAAATGGCATATGAACCCCCTCCGGTGTGATCAACACTGCACCAACTCCGCGACCATTGACGTTGACCTCCCCATCAAACATCATAATCCATTTGGATTCAGGGTCAGGCCCCTCCTCCGGGAGTGGTTCCTCTCAATCTTTCGATTTGAGAAACATGATGTCCTCATCAGGAAAGTCAAACCTCATAGGTTGGTAATCATCAATCGGTTGCTCTGCAAGATAGTCTGACAAGACACTTCCCTTGATGGCTTTTTGTGAAGTATATTGGATGTCATACTCTGTCAGTATCATTTGTCACCTAGTAACCTTCCGGTAAGTGCTGGCTTTTCAAAAATATACTTGACTGGATCCATTTTTGATATCAATAGAGTCGTGTGAGTCAACATATACTGTCTTAGTCGGCGAGCAGCCCATGCCAAAGCTCGGCAAGTTTTCTCGAGCAGTGAGTATCTTTGTTCGCAGTCGGTAAACTTTTGCTAAGGTAGTATATTGCATGCTCTTTTCGACCTGACTCGTCATGTTGACCGAGCACACAACCCATTGACCTTTCTAACACAGTCAAGTACACGATCAACGGTCTTTCCTCTCGGCCTGTAGACTTGCCCCGATCTTGATCTCTTTCTTGTCGTCTGCGGTACCGATGTTGACGGTCTCAATCACCTCCTGATAAGGTGTAATAGCTCGGTCCTCCTGTTTCAACAATCTGGCTAACCCTTCAGGCAATTCACAATCTTCCTTAACCCCTTCTTCGGCTTAATAGATAGGATTGTTGAAGTCATACTTGGCCATAGCAATGTCGTTAGCAGTGAGATCCAGGTGATCAGTTTTATGAGGTGTTTTTTGGAAAGAAAAACGAAAAAGAAACATGAAAAAGAAACATTGTCGTTTTTGTAAAAGTAAAAATAATTGAAAGAAAGAGAACACAAAATTGTTTGCAAAAGCCGTCCTTTATTGATGATAAAAATAATTGCGAAATGTAACTAAATGGATGGCCCTACAAATGAGCCGTTACACCTTGGGCAAAGTGTAAGACTTTATTATGCATGTAATAAAGGAAAACAATAAAAATCACTCTTTCAGTAGAGTAACCTGGACGGTTTTTTCAGACGACCAATTGTCGAGCTTTTCTCCCGGGACACACGGGCGAATCCAGCTATCTAAGTCACAGTCGCTGTCAGCCTTGTCTTCATCTGCAGCATTGACGATGTGGGGAGAAACCAAACCCCCGCTGGAGAGAGTACTGGTTTCATTCTTCTGAGATCCCGGAGCATACCCCAATCCAAACTTGTCTTCTTTGATGACTGGCTCCACAAATTTGCCCCAGCCTTGGACATTACCAGCTTTAACCACTTCGACAGCTTGCTTGTATGAAGAGATAGAAGTCCCGACCTTCTCAAACTCAGGTGAAAAGACAGCTTCGGGCGCGACCTCATTGATGTTTATGGCTTCGAAGCCCTGACACAACATCTCGTGCATCTCGCAGTCCATCTCTACATACTTAAATGTAGACAGGTGGCTAACAAAAATATCCTCTTCACCACAGACAGTGACGACCTGACCTTCTAGTTCATATTTGAGCTTCTGGTGGAGGGTAGAAGTAACAGCGCCGGCAACATGAATCCAAGGCCGACCTAGCAGACAGCTGTAGGCAGGCTGGATATCCATCACATAAAAGGTGCTCTTGAACACCTGCGGTCCAATCTTAACTGGCAACTCAACTTCGCCAAAGACAGCTCTCTTAGAGCCATCAAAAGCCCTTACAACTAAATTACTCGGCCTCAGGGTGGCGTCATCGCAATCCAACTTCGTTAAGGCTTTCTTTGGAAGAACATTCAGAGAAGAGCCTGTATCAACCAAAACATGGGAAAGCATCACCCCTTTGCACTCCATTGTGATATGCAAGGCTTTGTTGTGATTCCTGCCCTCAGATGTCAGGTCATTATCGGTGAAACCTAGCCCCCGGCTAGCGTTTACATTGGAAACTACTGACTCCAGCTGGTTAACAGTTATCTCCGGTGGAACATAGGCCATATTCAGTACTTTCAACAAGGCTGCTATGTGCGCCTCAGAGCACAACAATAGTGAGAGAATGGAGATCTTTGAGGGTGTCTGATTTAGCTGGTCGACTACCTTGTAGTCACTTTTCTTGATAATCCTCATAAACGCATCCACTTCCTTCTCGAATGCGGTCTTAGGAGGATCTTCCTCAGTAGTAACCTCTTCGGCGACCATCTGTTTCCCTTTAGCCTTGGCAGCTGCCTCGGCTTCAGTATTCGCGCGTAATGTTGATGGTGCAAATAGGCGTCCACTGCGAGTGAAGCCATCGACCCCTCCAACATTGTCTACAGCAGAGCTACCGATGTCAATGTCTTCTTCGTTAACTTTCTACCCCTGGCAGTAGATATCAGCCCCATAGTGCCACGGGATAGCACTATCTTTATCATACGGAACAGGTCCTGGTACCGTGATGGTGACCGGACCAACCAAAGTCGGTTGAGGGCTGTCAGAGTAAATTGCAACTGGTGCTGAACTTTCGATGTTCACCGCTGCTGGTTCTGTACTTTCTGGGAAATATATTGTTGTCGGAGCGAGTCTCTCGGGAACATATATTTCTTCAGGAGTGAAATAAAACGTCACCGTCGATACATCATTCTTCACTGGACGAGTCTGATCGAACTGAAGACAACCTTCATCTATCAGTTGCTGAATACCCCTTCTCAAACTGTCACATCCGTTCTCGGAAGCTTGACAATTTCTGCACTCTTCCCCACAGCCCGGGAAAATCTGTCCTTTCAGAAGTCGGTCTTTAACCACCGATAGCGAAGTCTTCACCTTAGTCACATCAGAAACCAAATTCAAAGTTTCCCCACTATCAACAGCATTTATCCTCTGCCCGCTGTGAGCCGGCATCGAGTTCTGGATACCATTAGGCACCGGAGCAAAATTGATAGCCTGGGCATCTCTCAAATCTTGTACCTTTAACTGGAGAGCCTTGCAATTATCTGTAGTATGGCCAGGTACGTTGGAGTGAAAAGCACATCTGGCGTTGACATCATAACCTCTAGGCAAATTATTGGGATCGACTGGTGGGGCCAGAGTTCTCAACGTAACCAGATTCATGTCAATCAGCTTGGGAAGTAATACAGAATAAGGCATTGGGATTGGCTCGATGACCCGGTCCGTCTGCCTTGGACGTTGTTGATAGTGTCTATGCTCACCCGGATTACCTCCTTGTTGTTGATTATTGTACCTGGGTTGTTGTTGCGGATGATATTGCGGTTGAGGAACAGGTGTTGGAATAGTGACTGCGGCCACTTGATCTTGATAATAATTAGGGCGTCCTCTACCCCTGCCTCTGCCGGCATACACAACGCTTGCCTCGCCTTCTTTTCTTCGCTGACCGTTACCAGCAAACGGTCTCTTGGAACCTGATGAGTTGGAAGCACTATTGTCTTAAATTCGGCCCATCTTCAACAGACTCTCGATTCTTTCTCCAGCAATTACTATCTCTGCAAAGCTGATTGACGGGCAAGCAGCCAATCTCTCAATATAATTGCCTTGAAGAGTGTTCATGAACATGTCCGCCATCTCCCTTTCAGACATAGGGGGTTGGACGGACGCAGCAATCTGTCTCCAACGCTGAGCATACTCTCTAAAGGTTTCCTTGGCAGTCTGAGACATACCTTGCAACAAGGTCCGATTTGGAGCCATGTCCAAGTTGTATTGATATTGCTTGACAAAAGCCTCTGCCAAGTCTTTTCAGCTCTTGATGGTAGTACGAGACAAATGAGAATACCATTCATGAGAAGCTCCAGTTAGACTGTCTTCAAAATAGTACATCCACGGCTTTTCATCTTCCGTATGAGCTCCCAACCTTCCCAGATAAGATTGGAGATGAGTGCGTGGGACAGAAGCCCCATTGTATTTCTCAAAAGTAGGGGGTTTGAACTTGTGAGGAATCCTTACTCCCTGAACCAGACCAAGATTTGTGACATCAAAGCCTAAGGAATTTTGAGACTCCAAAGATTTGAGCTTCTCAGCAAGCTCATCCATACGGTGAGTGGTCTCGATGGCCTCGTCGTGCAAAGAAAATTGATCATACTGATAATCTTCAGTAACGGGGCGCCCGTTAATCCGAAGTCCTTGATTCACATTGTACCTTCCGCCAATACCATTTCCAACATTCCCTGTGTTGCCAACATTACCCGGGTTTCCATCAGCATTTGCGTTACCCGCGTTACCAGTGTTCACAGGGTTATCAGCGTTCCCAGGGTTACCAGGGTTTCCCTCAGCATTTGGTATCTCCACCTCCGGATCGGGTCTCGGTTGCTCAACCAATTCCCTCAGCTTTTCCTGGCCTTCTGCCATACCAATCATCAATGTCATGAACTGATCCATCCTTTCACGCATATCAGCCAGCTCCTTCTGTACTTGGTCCATCGCTAGCTGTGGACGATTTTCCTTTGTCGGGTACCTGTGGACTCGCTTGGGACCAATAACTGCCTGATACAGGGAACAAACATTAGACACTGCGGTGACACCTGCAAAACAGACAAGGGTTAATATGCATGGTATGCGATGCACTGCTTGTTCAGTTTTAAGGCACCCCCGTTTTGAAAGGGAATACCTTGCAAATGAATAATTATGAGATGTTGGATGCAAATATGCAGATGATGTTATGCAATGCAAAGGCATGTCAATCAGAATTGATGGATCCGCTTGAACATCTGTCAGGTTGCACTGCCTGGAGAGAAATTCACTAAGGAATATAATACAAGACCAAAACTCTGCTCCAGAAAACCGGGTTGGTTGGAGGTTAAGGTTTCCTGAATTTAGCCCGCCCCTCACTTGTAGGTTCTAAGAACAGAAGTTCGTCAGCTTCAGCCCTTCAGTCGCGAATAATACGTTTACCACTGAAGGTTTGGTATTATTACGGGACAAAAGACCTCCATTGACTCCCCTCAACAGGACATCCTAATAGCAAGTTCCCAGTCTCGGGATCCTCGGATTGAGCAGCGAGAATGCGCCCACCAGAGCTAACATAATCACGTCTCGGAGGAGAGGCCTCGACTGAGTTCTCGGGAAATGGTCACCAGAGTCGACGATTTCTAGAGGAACATCCTGCCGTTACGGAACACCTGTAAGACATAATATATCCAAAAGAAACCTCGTCTGGGTGTGGTTCTTCACGGACGACTTAACGTAGCAACACGCCACGCAAGCCTCATGATTATCCACTCTAAAACCTGTGTGTACACTCAAGCCTGGGTAATGGGCTTATCTCTCATAGAACACCCCATCCCAACAAACAAACAAACAGATCCAACAGATACAACAGATGCATGCAAGCAGGTAAGCAAATAAATGTACAAAAGCATGAACACCCTGAAATTCTGGTGTAGTCAGATTTCAGATGTTCTACTCCAAGTAATGACATCTGATCTAACATTATTACTAATATAGCAAGACGGTTATACAAATTAAAATCTAGTACTGATACTCACACATTCACAGATGTCCCGACATCTGCTACTATATCACCATAGAATGGAAGAACACCCAGTTCTGTCCATCTGGTACAAAGGCACAACAGAGATCAAACATAGCACTTACTTCTGTTGAGCCTGCATAGTTATCAGCATGATGTCTCAACATTGATTTGAACATCAGCTGTTACAGCATTACAATTTGACCTTATTTTATAACCGACAGAGTTATAACGTGCAGAAGGTAAAAACACAAGTAATTGTTAACCCAGTTCGGTGCAACATCACCTACGTCTGGGGGCTACCAAGCCAGGAAGAAGATCCACTATCAGTAGTATTAATTCAAAGCTAAACTCACCCGTTTACAACTCTTCACTTAATCCCTACCCAATGCAATCTATACCTAGGAACTCCTAGATAGAAACCTCCAGTTTCCATTCCTATCCCTACAATCACAATGTAATGGTAAACGACTTGAATTGCTTCACAGCTTCATTCAAGACCATAATCACTCTTGCCTACAGGCTTGAGTTACAAATACTCTCAGCTTTGAACACTGAGAAACACATGGTAACCTTCCCACAGATTGGGAGGTTTACCTTACACACACCCCTAAAGATTCATTCTAAGAGGATTACAAATACTAGGTTACAAAGTGCTATTTATAACCTAATCACCCAACTGGATTTGGGCCTTCAGAAAATCGCAGCAACTTGTTCTTTGCTGTTACAAAGTCAGCAGAAACTTTCTGCTACAAACAAGGTCTTCAATCCTAATATCTCTCCATATATATCTCCTTATTTTGTGCCTATATATATTCCAAGACCTCCACAAATAATGCCACATAGGATTCTAACTAATTTCCAGATATTAGTGTGCTAACAAATAGGCTATTTGTTAGGTTCCTTAATTGTAGCTTGGTTGTTGGTTTCCTGGATTTTAGCCTGAGAAAAATGCTGAAACAGAAAAGCTAAACAACCTACAATATAGCATATGCTGTCAGGAATGAATGTCACAACATTCAGCTTGACATCAAGGACCATATGCTAAGTCTGTTTTTCCTGAAAATAGACTGTACATAATTTGCTGAACTGTACAGGACCAACCTGTCCATTCTACAGTAGCAGCTTACAATAATAAATGTCAAGGCATCCAATTTGACATTTACACATTTAGCCTTAAGTCAGTTATGTTTTCCTCTTGAAGAACAGACTCAGAAACATACTGAAGTGTAGCAGAACTCCACTCTGTTTATTGTTCAGTATATGCTGTCAATGATGAATGTCATAACATCCAGTTTGACATTCAGACAGTAGGCCTTATGCCAGGTCTGGTATTTCCTTGATAACCAGACTGGAAATAAACACTGAGTTCTAACTGAACACCAACTGTTCTATTCCTCAGTATTTGCTGACAGGGATGAATGTCACCACATCCAATTTGACATTCAACAAATCCTGTACTAGCTAATCCTGTAGTAAACTACTCAAGTGTGTCATGACATCAGTCAAGACATCAGAGTACAGTTAGATATTCTAACCTACAATGCAGTCACACCTTCACACCATGTCATGACATCAGTCAAGACATTAGAATCCAGCTAGTGTTTTACCATACAATGCAGCCAATTAAACACCTACAAACTCCCCCTTTGGCAAATTTTTGGCTAAAACACTTTGATCCCCAAAACAGAGTTCATAGCAGCGGAATCACACATCTAGCAGGAAATAAACCTAGCTAATACACTCAGAGTGGCAGCACACTCACATACATGGAAGTTAAATAAAAACTTCACAAAGCAGCACACATCAGCTGCTGCAGGGGGGAAATCTTCGAATCTGTCAAGAACGTCTGTTTTCACAGACCAATCTGTTGTCTGGGGTATCACCTGTTACTCCCCCTTTTTGTCAAAAATGTTGCCAAAGTCAACAACATAAACAACAAAAATGACAGACTTACAGACTTGGTTTTACTTCACAGTTTCAACCAAGTTAGTACCCACTTGATCTTGCTTCACAGCTTAGATCAGGTAATCACACACTTTTGCTTTACAGTAGGTACAGCCATATCAGATTCCAAGACTTTGAGTCTGACATCTTGATCCACTCCTGCATGAACACTTTCTTGAACTCCAGCAGGCACATAAGATTTCTTATGTTAAGACATCACATATGACATCTTGTGAATACTCTGTCCTTTTTGTTAACAAGGCAAACTATCAGCAGTAGGAGCAAAAACAATTACTAGTTATGGCTACTAGTAATACACACATGCACAAGGGTACTTCTCCTCCCCCTAAATCTTTGCAACAATCAGAATTACTAGTTATGGATGCAACTAGTAAGACACACAAATGTACAATGCACAAGGGTACTTCTTCTCCCCCTAAATCTGTGCATTCATCAAATAACAGCTGCTGTAACTCCAACACCTGTACTAGCCAAAATGTCCTACTGGCATCTGCTTCCATATTTCCTTATGACTGTAAGTTTCAGAAGGAAATAAAAATATTGTCCAAGGCAATGTCATGACATTCGGTCAGACATTCTTCTGCTCACTCAGCCTTGACACATACCACATCATCCCACTATCTAACAGGTTTCCAAACCTTGTTATCTGAGAACACATAGACCACAAGCTTGATGATTACTTGCAGTGCAAGGACAGAACTCCCCCTGTCATGAACAACCTACTCTCCTCTTGAAACTGGGAGATCACACATGATCATATCCAACATCCCAAGGTTGGACCTTCACATACTTCCTGATTCAAAGAGAACCCAGACCACTTGATGAATGGAAAACATAAGACGCATCTTTATGTCTTCAAGAGCACACCCTCTGTTCAACCCTTTTGGCTGAACACATCCACACTCTGTGTCAATCTCTCTTCTAACCAGAACAGAAAACCACTTCACAAAATGTTCTAACATTAGTTAGGACATCCTCACAACATAACAGGGAACACCATCTGAGAGTCTTCAGATATTGCTGAGTCACCAGCTTGATTGGGACATATACATTTTCATCCCATTACAAGTGATACTCTTCCATAGATAGCTCAGAACTCCTCCCACAAGCTCCAAGAGATGAATAGAAGACACCTCCTTTAGTCTTCAACTTACTACTTTTCTGCTCAAAAGTAATTTGTCTCAGACTTTCCTCAAGAATAATCAGCTGCCATATGTGGATTATCTTGATTCTTCGAACTCACTTCTGAGATAGACCAAATGCCACTGGTTGATTACCTCCTTTATGAATCCTCATATGAAAAGGTCAAATGCTGCTTTTTGACCTCCCCAAGTTTATCAGACTTCTCCTAAAGATATTCTGACCTTCCAAGTGAGATTTGAACTTCAAGTTACATGTTAAATAAAGCTTAGGGTCTCTAAGACATGAACATGTAATATCTTCTCCAACCAGCAACTCCTAAGAACTGCAATGAGAACGATCCTTTTGAAGTACCCAATCTACAACTCTGTAGACCCTTCTATCTTAAGTTGATGTGCCACTTCATCAACTAAGAATCTGATGTTAAACCAAATGTCACAACATTGTGTTTAGACATCTAGCTGTTGAATTCAGCTCCTTCTTCTGCCACTTGAAAGAACTTCCTCCCTTCACAGAACAAGAGTTCAATGTTCTCATAGACTTGATTGTGGAACCAAGTTTGAGTAAACAACCTCCATCCTGCAGGTTTGCAGTTAAGTCATCCAAGCTCACACCTTGATGAATTACTGCTTCTTCTCCAAAGACATCAGACACTCTGATGCATGAGTCTTCAGAAGGACCAGTTAGAAACTAACCCTTCAGCTATACCAAGGATTTTACTTCCTAAGGCAAGGCTGTTTCCATGATGTCAAAAATGCTGCCACTTGTTCTTGACTCGATAGTATGCATAAGCTAATGCACTTCCTTACCTAGATCAGAAATAAACTGATCCAAGTAACCACCATCAAGACTATGATGTCTTCTTCTTCTTGTACATACCAAGGCTGAACATGTTTCTTGCCAGGAAACCTTTTCAGAGATCATATGCTTTTGCTGCCACCAAAGAGATAGATCATAAGCCAATGTATTATCCTTCCTGTGATTCTGCACAGGGTCTTGAAGAAGTGATGTTCCAACATCTTTAAGAACATCAGTTATCTTGAGCTCCAAGGATAATCAATTAAACACTTGTACTTGGCACAAGTAGACATTGATCTTAAATCCTTTCCCAATTATCCTTTCAGATACTTCCACCATAAGACTACTTTGAAAGTACTCTTCTTGTGTCAACATCTTCTGCTTGCAAGCACCTCGACAATTTTTAAAGTCTTCCCAGATTAAATTCACCCTTAGGAATAAGAGAGATGAATTCTTCCTTGCAAATGTGTCACACAACCACCAGAACCCATGTGACACAGGTCAACAGCTAACCAGACCCTAGGCTGACCAGACTTGAGGAGGTTAACCAAAACTCCCCCTCAACTTAACAATCATGGAAACTCCACACCAATAACCATGCATTGTATATAAATGTCTCAACCTAACATACACCATCCCTACCAGTGGCAACTAACTCTATGAGTTATACCTATACATACTCCAATCACACCAATCAGACTCCAGCTGACCATAAGTACTAGTGATACAAAACAGCACCAGTCAATGGTAAATATGCATTGCTAGAGCATACTACCTCAACTAACCTCTGAATCTTCATATTCTCACTCCTCGAAAGAACTGCCACTTCTGAAACGTGGTGTTTGAATAACAAGATTCATGGTTCCAATCCTCTTAAATGGTATAGCAATCAGGTTATCCCATTATTGACTACTAACATCCAGGGGACTTGTCTTCCAACACAACATAGTACTTCAGGGAACAGCTATCCAACCCTGATCAATCAACAGGAATATGCCAAACAGCAGGAGATTGCACAATGTCACATCTCAACCAGCTCAACTTCTAGAGATCAGACTTCTAAAGGTGACCTTCTTGAGCATACACACAGTTGACCCTACCCTTGTCAACTTAGCACACACAGATGTCTCCTCTTCCAGGTCAGGAGTAGGTTCCAAACAGAAGTATCCCTTTGTTTGATACCTAAAAACATCTGCTCTTCAACCAGTAGCTGCATACTTGTTGAACAACATGTTCTAACATCGCATAGAACATTAGTTCCACCTCCTTGGAATAAACCTTCCTTGAAGGTCTTCAAGGTCTTCATACACCCTACTCAAGTGAGTAAAAGAATCAGTGATTAAGTGATTCTTACCCTCCTGAAGTGAGAACGTCATGATGAGTGGACTTGAGGAGACTCAAGTATCTTTGACATCTTCAGTAGATTATGATGAGATCTTGAATACAACAGCCTTTCATCCACATGAAGGGAAGCAACATCAGAGTTTGAGTTTTGCCAGGTATTATGCAGCGGAATTCATAATACAACTCAACCTATGAACACACACTTCACCAGATCAGCCTCCAAGACCATACCAAGTTTGAATGTGATTCAATACTGGCACAGCTGTCCCACACACAGGCCAATTGCCACCCTCCAGAGACAGGTACACACCATTCCTGTCATGAACAGTCCATCCACCTACTTCAAGGGACCATTCAGGGAAATTACAGAACCTTTCACAGGTTCCAGCATCAGTACTAACATAACTCCTTGCAAGATACCAGAAAGTATCACCCATGGATCTCATCCAGAAGCAGAACAGGATGCCTGCTCTGATACCAATTGAAATTCTGGTGTAGTCAGATTTTAGATGTTCTACTCCAAGTAATGACATCTGATCTAACATTGTTACTAATATAGCAAGACGGTTATACAAATTAAAATCTAGTACTGATACTCACACATTCACAGATGTCCCGACATCTGCTACTATATCACCATAGAATGGAAGAACACCCAGTTCTGTCCATCTGGTACAAAGGCACAACAGAGATCAAACATAGCACTTACTTCTGTTGAGCCTGCATAGTTATCAGCATGATGTCTCAACATTGATTTGAACATCAGCTGTTACAGCATTACAGTTTGACCTTATTTTATAACCGACAGAGTTATAACGTGCAGAAGGTAAAAACACAAGTAATTGTTAACCCAGTTCGGTGCAACATCACCTACGTCTGGGGGCTACCAAGCCAGGAAGAAGATCCACTATCAGTAGTATTAATTCAAAGCTAAACTCACCCGTTTACAACTCTTCACTTAATCCCTACCCAATGCAATCTATACCTAGGAACTCCTAGATAGAAACCTCCAGTTTCCATTCCTATCACTACAATCACAATGTAATGGTAAACGACTTGAATTGCTTCACAGCTTCATTCAAGACCATAATCACTCTTGCCTACAGGCTTTGAGTTACAAATACTCTCAGCTTTGAACACTGAGAAACACATGGTAACCTTCCCACAGATTGGGAGGTTTACCTTACACACACCCCTAAAGATTCATTCTAAGAGGCTTACAAATACTAGGTTACAAAGTGCTATTTATAACCTAATCACCCAACTGGATTTGGGCCTTCAGAAAATCGCAGCAACTTGTTCTTTGCTGTTACAAAGTCAGCAGAAACTTTCTGCTACAAACAAGGTCTTCAATCCTAAAATCTCTCCATATATATCTCCTTATTTTGAGCCTATATATATTCCAAGACCTCCACAAATAATGCCACATAGGATTCTAACTAATTTCCAGATATTAGTGTGCTAACAAATAGGCTATTTGTTAGGTTCCTTAATTGTAGCTTGGTTGTTGGTTTCCTGGATTTTAGCCTGAGAAAAATGTTGAAACAGAAAAGCTAAACAACCTACAATATAGCATATGCTGTCAGGAATGAATGTCACAACATTCAGCTTGACATCAAGGACCATATGCTAAGTCTGTTTTTCCTGAAAACAGACTGTACATAATTTGCTGAACTGTACAGGACCAACCTGTCCATTCTACAGTAGAAGCTTATAATAATAAATGCCAAGGCATCCAATTTGACATTTACACATTTAGCCTTAAGTCAGTTCTGTTTTCCTCTTGAAGAACAGACTCAGAAACATACTGAAGTGTAGCAGAACTCCACTCTGTTTATTGTTCAGTATATGCTGTCAATGATGAATGTCATAACATCCAGTTTGACATTCAGACAGTAGGCCTTATGCCAGGTCTGGTATTTCCTTGATAACCAGACTGGAAATAAACACTGAGTTCTAACTGAACACCAACTGTTCTATTCCTCAGTATTTGCTGACAGGGATGAATGTCACCACATCCAATTTGACATTCAACAAATCATGTATTAGCTAATCCTGCAGTAAACTACTCAAGTGTGTCATGACATCAGTCAAGACATCAGAGTACAGTTAGATATTCTAACCTACAATGCAGTCACACCTTCACACCATGTCATGACATCAGTCAAGACATTAGAATCCAACTAGTGTTTTACCATACAATGCAGCCAATTAAACACCTACACGCCCAATAAACAAGAAATTCACAAAAGCTAGGAGGGACTCGCTTAGGGAAGATGGACCAGCAAGAGGTCAACTTCTTTCAGTCCCCAGCAGAGTCGCCAGCTGTAGCAACCTGAAAAATACAGTGCGCGAAAAAACAACCGGCGAAAGAAAATGACAGAAGAGTCGCCACCATGCGTTATTCATCCCAAAGGAGGGAAAGGAAACGCTCGAAGTAAACCTGAAAAAGGAAAGGACAAGACGGGGTCTCGCAACCAAATCTTGGGTTCGGGAGTCGGTTATGCGAAGGGAAGGTATTAGCACCCCTACGCATCCGTAGTACTCTACGGGATCCACTTTTGTAGTTCTTGTCTAAAGGGTGTGAGTTTATCTTGTGTTGTTTACCAAAAAAAAAGGGTTAAATGAAAATGACTCGCGCGGATGTCGCATCCACTGCATACGTATCTCATCTGAATATGAGAATCAGAGTCTTCGTAGCTCGGCTGACCTATGGGTTGGGGGGATGTGTGCTCGCTAAGACATCGCGTCTTATGCCTACGTATCTCATCTGGAATGAGAATCAGAGCAAGTCGTAGTTCGGCTAACTACGGGGTTATGGAGTGGGTTTTGGACGAACGACGTCACTACACAATCTACCGGATGCTCGACCTTTGGAGACTTACTCACCTGTAGTAGAAGGAGTAAACGTGTGTTTAGGAGAAGAAAAATCAATGAAGGGTTAGGGTTTGGGATGCTCATGCAAAAAGGCAGTCCTTGACGAAGGAACCGCGCTACCTGCAGGGATACGAACACATACAAAACAAACATGTATAAAGTAAATGTGCCAACAAGGGGATCAGAAGTAAATAAACAAAGAAAACAAATGCCTCCTATCGAGGTCTTCCAGCTAAGAAAGCGATAAAATGCGGAAAAGAGGTAAAAGTACCACACGGATGAAGATCCGAAGTAACAACAATTAAAGGAGTAAGAAACCCAGGGATCTCCCAAGCTAATGCCATCAAAGAAAGGTGAGTCAGTACAGGTAATCGGAATGAACCTCCAGGGGGTACCCCATAAATAAAGTGGGAAAACCACGCAAACCATCTCTGCAAGAGTCTGTGAGCCCTCACAAAAACTCAACAAAAGGGTTAGTGAAACACGATAAGCATTTTTTTCATGGATAACAGCATGGTTTCAGAAACCTCAAACCTTGTGGCATACATTTTAGAAGTCATGTGATTAAACATTCAAGGCATAGGTTTCACCCATTCATGCATAATTAAACCCGACGATATCCACACTTCCAAATTCAAACATAATACATCACACATTTAGAACATTCAAATTGAAGGCGTAAAATAATGGGAATAGGGCAAACCTGATTGAAGAGATCGGTTGAAATCAGATGGCACGGCTGGGTTTGCAAGGCAATGTTAGGGTTTGCGTGAGATGAAAGTGTGTGAGTCAGATTGAATTTTTCATAGCTGCCTGGGGGTTGCTCTGAGTTCTCTGTCAGGTTTCTCTTCAGGTTTTGTCCAGGGTTTTGTTTCAAGGAAACCTCAGAGTATTTTACTTCTCTTCCTTTTTCTGTCTGATCTCCCTCTTTTATAACCTGATTTTCATGGCTTTGTGGGCTCAAATGAGAGAGGTCCAAGTCCAAGTTTTTTCTATTATATTTTATTTATTTTTTTATTATTATTTTTATTTTTATTTTTTTAATTTTCGTTTTTTTTATTATTATTTTTTTTAATTTTTTTTTTATTATTATTATTTTTTATTATTATTATTATTATTTGTTTTTTTCTTGGATCTAATTCTGATTGACATGATGAAATGCAATATGAAATGCTAAATGAATGCATGAATGAGGAGGGCAAATTTTGGGGTGTTACAAGCACCAACCAGAGATTCATCTATATGCAACATGTCTGCTATCTCTTGAGAAGTAGGAATACTCTCCAAGCCACTGAACGACAACTGGTCTAGAATAGGTATACCCACAAGATATGCATAATCCTCAAGCATGGGCAAAAGCTGAAAATCCGTAAATGTGAAGCAACGGTACAAAGGATCATAAAACTGCACCAATACACTCATCAATCCTTCATCCACCTGAGTAGTCAGAAGAGGAAGAAGCTTCCCAAAACGAGCCTTGAAACCCAAGGGATCTAGTACATAGTGTCGCATTACGCGAAAAAACCGGCGGGAAAACGAAACAACAGAGCCGCCACCGTGCGTTATTTATCCCAAAGGAGGGAAAGGAAACGATCGAAGTAAACCTGGAAAAGACATGGTCTCGCGACCAGAGAGAGATGGGATCGGGAGTCGGTTATGCGAAGGGAAGGTATTAGCACCCCTACGCATCCGTCGTACTCGACGGGATCCACGCACAAAAGAAAGGATAAGGTTGCTAGAAACTGCTCAAACATCATACAAGGCGGGACGGAACACAGAAAGACAACAGAAACTAACTCGGCAGGATATCGCATCCTGGGCCTACGTAGTCTGTCAGGCACAGACATCAGAGTCGACGTAGTTCGGGACAGGGGAAAACGTGCTCGCTAGGATATCGCATCCAATGCATATATATCTTCTCTGATCGGAGAAGAATCAGAGCACTCGTAGCTCGGCTAACGCACGCCAAACAAAACCACACGGGAAACCGACTGCCAATCGCTGGACTTACGTCAGACTCTACACAAACAAGCAAACATGGAAACCGAACGCCAATCATTGGACTTACATCAGACTCCAAACCAACAAACACACACAGGAAACCGATTGTCAATCGCTAGACTTACGTCAGACTCCAAACACACACAAAGGGTTGAAAAAGACAAAGGGCGCCCGGAGAGATCAGCTCATCTCCTACCTACGTACCTCATCTGGTATGAGGATCAGGGCGACGTAGTTCCCCTCCGCAGGGAAAGAACTTCTAACCTAACCAGAGACTGGGAAATGACAAACTAGAAGGGAGCCTGACTCGAGCTTAATAGTTATCATGCAATCCACAATGGTCCTAGGTTGAGGTTTCTATCTAACTTGCACAGGGAGCAAGCTATCCTAGATAGCACAGTCAAACAACACAAGCACAATAAACAATCACACACATTATATGCAATCAATTGGGCTCATACAAGGTTAGGCTGTGAAACACAAGCCAACTGGAATCGGGTGTAGTTAGCTCTTAACCCTAACATTGAGAGTTAGGATGAAGCAGATGAAATGGGAAGTGAGGGTAAGACCTCACAACTCTTATCCCTGGCCTGGGAGAGCTTCAGACAAATGAAAGTGTGGGAGTTCAGAAAGTAGGAACTCTTCTCCACATATGACTGACACAACAAAGATCTTGGGTTAATATCCACAATGCATCAACACATGGTGTGAGCAAAGTGGATGACACCCTGAATAGCAGGAGATGGATTGCACATCTCTTTTATCTGCCAATTGCCTCATAAGAGGACTTTTCCTGCCTGGCATAAAGATAAACAAACACAAGCATTGCCTCTTATGGAGGGCTTGAGACAGGTGCCTACCCACATAACAGAACAGGTCTTCCAGACTACATGAAGTCAGAGAGTTATACCTCAGTGGTTAAGCAACCAAGCAAAGCACAAGCAAGTTCAAAAGAACTCAAAGCAACTTAGGTACCTGAAAAAAATCTAACCCAATCAGTACACAAGTCAAACAATCAAACAGACAACAGTCAATCACATAATCAGACAGATAAGGCATTAGGCAACAATGTGCAAGGCACAAGCTCAATGGAACTTGTTCTCAAAACCTGCAAAACAACTCAATATTATCCAACATCAATCAACTAATCAACTCAAATGAGTGAGCAACTCCAATCATGGCAATGTGCTTCTTAACCTGAAATCCACAACCCAAACAGTGAGTCCAAACCACTAGGTCAAAGCCTAGGGTCAAAAGAGGGTCAAACATTCAAAACAGAACATGAAATTTAATATGAATCAAATTCACTCAATCAAGAACACATTCCAAAAGGTCCCATATCAATATCATTAACCAAAAGCATTTCATGAACCAAACATGGCAAGGTATGCAAATTGTGACCACATTGTGACATCAGAAGCAATGAATGCACATTAAATCAAAAATGATTCAAATAATCTTGGAAAAATTCATGAGTAAAGAGGACATACAACATGATCATCACACAAAAAATTAGAAACATTGGACATCATTAGGCATGGCAATCACATAGCATAAGTCAAGACAAGCACAAGACAAGCACATGTGTGACACCAATTATCACACCAAGTTAGCATAGGCATAAAACAGAGATGGATCATGGTAAAAACCTCAAACCAAAGCCAAAACAACACTAAGCATGTCTAGAAATAGTGTGCAAAAATTCAGAAGCATTGGTTAAGGAACCAGCATTTCACAATCAAATGAAGTTCAAGGCAATTTGGAAGCTCAAATGTGATCAACCAGAATGAAAAATCTCAATTAAATCAGAAATGATCCCAAAAATTCCAACAAAAATCATGCCCATTCACAACATCTATAACATGCATCATACAAAAAATCAAGGCAATTGGATATCATTTGGAATGGCAAACATATCAATCAAGTTGAACATCACAAGGTGTGACACCAATTGTCACACCTACGTAAGCATGATCATAGAACAGCAATGGTAAATGATAAAAATACCAAATCAACACCAAAATGTCAAGCAAGATGTCTAGTTATAGCATGCAAAATTTCATAAGCATTGGATCCAAAACCAGCATTTCACAAATGATATGGCAAAGCAAGGTCAAGAATGCATACATGTTCAAGTATCCTAGCACCAAAAATAATCCAGCCAAGCACAATTTTCATTTTAATGATCAAAATATAATAGACAGCATGAGGATCACAATGCAAAAAATCTCATAATTTTTGGATCAATTTTCAAATTACTATGAATTTTGGAAGTGGATGGAAAATTGAAAAATGATTTATGAAGCAAACATGAAAAAATATGAAGGAAATGGAGAAAAACACAAGGCAAATGGGAAAATGTCCTCAACCGGATTCGAGCCTTGGCCAGATTCAAACTACATGCGCGCGCTTTGCAAAACGACGTAGTTTTGCCTAAACCCTAACTTGGCGCGCTACAGGGATTCAAAAAATCCACAGGAAACACGTATGAACTCGTAACAAATTCCGTAGGTATCCTTATGCGTTCCGCAGGTAAAAACGCAGGAAATCTGGAAAATGCATGAACATGATGAAGATCATGAAGATCTTCATCCAAATTTCCAGAAAAAAGTCAAATCGGCCAGAAATGAAAAACAACCACATCATTCAACTTATCATTCATCATATAACAAGATTCCATGAATCATTCATCAAAAAACAACATCAAGCGCATGGATCGAAGGAAACAAAAATTATCATCCAAACTTTAAATGCACGGATCTTCATGGATATAGCATCATTTTTCTTGATTCAAAGTGCAGATTCATCGCCATTCTAAGATCTACAAGATAGACATAATGATTTGGAGAATTAAGGAGGTCAAAAAACCTACCTCTTGATGAGCAGATTTGAAATCCCTTGCTTCAAAGCTTTGCCACGCCTCAAATCTCTTCCAATAAGCTTCTTGAGATGAATGATGATGAATGCAAGGTTCAAGAATACACAAAACCAGCTCAAGCTTCAACTTCCATGTATGCTTCACCTCTTGAACATGAACTCGAATAATAGCTCAGGATCATAAATGAATCAAGGAAAAGTGCAAGTGTTTGAAGGATTTTGCAAAAAAAGTGAGAGAGAATTTTTGAGATTTTTGTGATTCTAGATCTAGAATTGGTAATTGTGATGAAAACAGTTAGGATTAAGGCTTTATAGTCCATGCTAATCATGTTTAGGAAGTGGTTTAAGCAAATGAAAATGTGATTAAGGACTTTGTGGTGTGAATGCAAAAAATCAATTTCATGCTCCATGCACCCTCATGCACGTGAACAGTGCATGTTCAAAGCCAAAATCCACTTAAAATGTGTTCATGCAAGCTTTGGAAATGATTTGGTATGCTCATGTTACACCAAAATGAGTTTATGCAATTTTTCACAAAAATCTTCATGATTGAACCAATGCCATGCAAATGAGATTTCATGCCAAATGATTTTATACTTGGAAAATACATGTTACAAGGATCAATATGCAAAAAGAGCCACTCAATTTGGAGTTTTGGTTTGAAAGTTATGCTCATTTGAAGTTTATACCACACTTTGCCATGTTTGAACCATATCTCCTCAACCACACATGAGAAATCCATGATCTTGGACTTTTTGGAAATTGGAGAGAAAGATATTCAACTTTCATGTTACACAATATTTCATTTGAAGCTTTCTTGATGATGTAATCTTGAGTTGAAGTTGGTCCAAAACCTTTCCATTTTTGGAAAGTTCAAATTACATGTCACCTGCTATTTTTAGAAAGTCTTGATCTGACTTCAAATCCTTCAATGTTGATGTTTGAAATGTCAAATGAGACTTTTTTCCACATGAATGAGGCATCGCTAACCATTTCCCACCTCCAAATCCACAGTTGAACTGACAGTTGACTTCTGTTGACTTTTTAGGGTTTCAGGTGATTTGCACATGGACTGATGAATTCTGAGCCTTCAATTCTTGGCCAAACCACTTCAAAATGATCCTTAGGTCACATGAACTCATTGTGCCAATCCTAGAGCTTTGATTCCATAGAAAATGCACTTGTTGCCTTGCACAGTTGAATCTCCTGACCAGTCTTGCCTGATGACATGATGGACTATGCAATGGTAATGCAATGTTAATGACCTAAAATGAAAATGTATATACAAATGGGAGGTGCAAATTTTAGGTGCTACACATAGGATGTCAAATTCCTTACTCTTTCAAATCTGGTTGTCTGAAGCTGTACTTCTTTGTATTCCTTCTTTGTCTTTCCATGTCTGAATATTTGCAAATAGACCTCTTAAATTCCTTGAACATTTTCTTCATTATTGATGATATGGATGCAAATGGGTGCATGAATGCATGAATGCAACAATCACACTCAAGGATCAAGCAAAGCACACCAAACAAAGGTCGTGGGGTGGATCATGTTATCCTTAATATCAATCATCCATTTTGGTGGATTATGGTTTACACCTTATCAACACCCAAGTTCCATTGATACTAAGGACACATGAAGGGATCAACCACGAATCAAGGGTTTGTTGCGAGTCACGAGCATGGAGTTTCGGTTAAGAACCACCTAAAGGGAGTGTACTAGGGTTTAAACCTGCCAAACATGTTCTACAAGAGGTTCCCATAGTCATCATCCCATCTTTAGGATATTGTCGGAGAAACGACTACTCGTATTCCAAAAATATTCTCAAGAGAGACTCTTATGAGTGTAGTATCGCGTAACAATCGTATCAAATCTTACACTTGAACGACTTTCGCACTATATCCTAAGAATAGGCCAAGATGCGCTTGGTAAACTAAGGTCATTGGCTTCTAAGGTTCATATTGGAAAGAGATATGTCTAACCACAACTACTTGTGTGACATTATTGATCCCAACATGACCTCCACCAAGTGAATAGACTTGCAAGTCAACTTGCTAAGGAATAACTCCACACAAGTCAACAAGACTATGCCATTCTCCTATCCTAAGTGCACTCGAGTCCGGGTATAGAACTCATCTCACAAAGATCACCAAGCATACAAGGAATTAATATTCAAGCAATTCAATCATTACATACAATACAGTAATCCCAAATTGCACAAAAATATATCATAAAGCAATATACACAACAATACAACAAAAATGAAAAGTAGGCAAAACCCACTAGGCAAATGCCTCCACAGCAGAGTCGCCATTTTTCTGTAGCGGGGTATTCGTTACCATTAGAGATATTGACTAAATCCAAGGTAAATCATACAAGTCGAGTCGCCACCGCACTTCTATTTATCAAAAGGAATGGTTAGAAAGCGAACAAAAGCCTAAAAGCTTTATCAAATCAAAAACTAGTAAAAGAGAGTCAGAGATCTGGGTAAGCGGGTTGGTTATGCAATGGGAAGGTGTTAGGCACCCAAAACATCCTAGGTACTCCTAGGGAGCCATTTCCATACTTGTTGTAAGGTTGTTGTATTTTTTGTGAAAAAATTTGTTTGTATAAACATGACTGAAGAGATGAGAAGAGAATATACAAGTTTATTTACATTTGTGTTTGGATGGATAAACCCATTGCCTACGTACCATCTTAAAAAAGATTAGGATCAAAACCTCGTAGTTCGGGGTAAAAATCTCAAAATGAGTTGGTGAATTGATTGGTCCAAAAGACTTAAGGTCTTTTGTTATCCAAGGGAGAAAACTCAACCTAAAACCACAAATCCACCATGTGAGGATAGCTTCAACATGCTAGTGAGGGGTTAACCCTATAATAAGCATGGAAGACTCATTGTCCATCACTAAGGATATAGGTGAGCATTACATCTACCACAAGGATAACTCAAACCTAATAGCTAAAGGTTATGAAAAAGTTTTGATTAAGAGAGTGGCCATTGAAACCACAAAAGACATTTGAATGGGTTATATTTACCAATGAAAAAGTATTTACAAAATTTGGTCAAAGTTGACTTAGAAGTTCAATTCAAGATAAGTGTTATGAAAAGAAAGTTTGAAAATCAAAAGCATAAGGCTTAGGTTTCTAATGTTGAAAACAAGTGTTAGATGTTTGCATAAAGGTTTTGGCTTGGGTTAGAGTGGAGAGAAGAAGAAGAAGGGCTAAGGTCCTAAACATACAAGAGGTGAGGGATAAGAAACAAAACCACAAAAAGGAGTTCCTCTCTTGAGATCATATGGATGATCCAAGTAGCTCCCATCCTTTGGAATAAACAATCACATAAGCATAAACTCAAGCAATCAACAATCAAATGAACTCTTGGAAGGTTCCTCAATGTCTTGAATCTCTCTCTCTTAGGAGCTCATGGTAATAGTTCCTCAATTTGGCTCAAGTGGAAATCCCTATCACAAAGAAACATACACATCAAAAGGTTCTAATTATAAATCAAAGAATGGACAAGAGGGAGTTTACAATAGGGTCCTTTCAATGTTCATCTTCAAGCTTTAAGCATTCTAAAGGCATGAGGCCTAGTTGCTCTTTGATATTTATAGCATTCTAAAGGTGTGAGGCCTAGTTGCTCTTCAAACTCCATTAGCATGGGTAAAGTCCTAAGATCTAAGTCCATTTTGTCCAATTCTTTGCATTTGGTTCACAACAAACAGACAAACACAAGCACAAAAGATATATACACAATTATATGCTCAAGTGAGCAAAAGGCAAATTGCATTAACATAAACATGTGCTCAAGTGAGCAAAGGAAAAAACAAATGGATAATATGTGCAAGAATAGTAAATTGCATAAAAGTAAAGAGCAAAAGTAAATGTTAATGGTTAATAGTTAGTGTTAGTAGTTAGTGTGCCATAAGACAAATTTAGTGCTATGTTAAGGAATCGTAATTGGACTTATGTAGAAGTCACAACTATCTGAGGCCGGTCAATAATAATGTAGGCAACAACACAAGTTAGAAGTCTTGATTAGTGAACCAAGTTCCAACAACTTGCCATGCCAAAAAGAAGAAGAGAATTGATCTTGTATTGGTTTAAGTCTTTTGCATGATTTAGGAAACAACCTATCCTTAATGCAAAGCCATTCACTTGATCAATTGATCAAGATGAATTAGATTTGAGTCAAGGAAGATTAAGTCTCCCTAATCAATGCTAACTTATCAACCTTCAACTCATTGATCAAAAAAGAAAACGAAGAAGAAGAAGAAAAAGATGAATAATGGAAAAGGAAATGGAAAGAATAAAGTGCATAAGGTGAAATAAAATGTACCAATCCATGTGTGTTGACGAAATGACATTTGAAGTCAAAGTCAAACCATGAGAAACCAGAAATGGGATGAAGATTGGAGGTCAAATAATAAGCAAAATATTTTTGGCATTTTTAATATCAAAATAAACTTGAATTAAAAATAAAAGAAAGGTCAAACTTCAAAATCACTTCAAATCAACCTTGAAAGGTCCAAGTGATTTATCCCAAGTTCAACAAGGTCAAACAAAGTTTGACAAAAAATTTCAGCATTTTTAAAAGTCAGAAACTATTTTTAATCAATTAAAAATGAATAAAAATAACCTAATTGAACTAAAATCTCAAATCAATTAAAAAATTTATGAGAATATTTTTCATAGATCCATCATCATTCAAATAGGTTAGGAAAATATTTTTGTATTTTTTAAATATCAAAAACTATTTAAAATGAATTAAAAATAACCAGAAAAGAGAAACTTCACAAAAAATATCAAATAACAAAATAAAAAATGAAATTCTAGTTATCAGACTTTAGATGTCACACGGGTTGTTATGACATCCAATTCTGCACAGACAAGATTTATGCAGAACTTAACAGTAAGTGCAGTAAATAACACAAGTAATTGTTTACCCAGTTCAGTCCAACATGACCTACATCTGGGGGCTACCAAGCCAGGGAAGAAATCCACTATCAGTAGTATTAATTCAAAGCTAAACTCACCCGTTTACAACTTATCACTTAATCCCTACCCAATGCAATTTCAATCTTATTCTAAGATCAGAGTTCCTACTCACTCCCCCTCAATCACCTCAGTGATTACTACCTTTAATCAATATTAAAGACAACTTTGAAGTCACACTTCAAACAACTATTGATTGTGCTTAACAGCTTTAATCAAGATACACAGCACTCACGCTTAAAAGCTTTGAGCGACACAACACTTACAACTCAATGAACACCCTATACCAAAGCAATCATCAACGTGATAATGGCTTGGCTTACAAGATATGTCTAACACAAGACTCACAAAAATACAGCAGTGAAGTATGATGGACACACTTAATCTTCACGCCTCAAAATCCCCAAAACTGAATGAAGGAACGACTTCCTTTTATATTGCAGTACCTGGGCTTTTGCACTTGTATTCTCCTGAATTTAAGGTCACGCGAGTTCCCATAAATTCAACATCTAGGTTACTAACAAATAGGCTATTTGTTAGGTTCATTAAATGTAGCATGGTTATTGATTTCCTGGATTTTCTTTAAGCTGTTGAATCCCTGAAGAATAGCCTGAGAAAAAGCTGAAACAGAAAACTGAACAACCTACAATATAGCATATGCTGTCAGGAATGAATGTCACGATATTGAGCTTGACATCAAGGATCATATGCTGAGTCTGTTTTTCCAGAAAACAGACTGTACAATTTTGCTGACCTATACATGACCAAAATGACCGTACTACAGTAACAGCTTACATTAATAAATGTCAAAGTATCCAATTTGACATTTACACATTTGGCCTTAAGTCAGTACTGTTATCCTCTTGAAGAACAGACTAAGAAACATACTGAAGTGTAACAGAACACCACTCTGTCTATTATTCAGTATATACTGTCCATGATGAATGTCATAACATCCAGTTTGACATTCATATAGTAGGCCTTATGCCAGGTCTGGTGCTTCCTTGATAACCAGACTGCAAATGAATACTGAGCTCTAACAGAACACCAATTGTTCTATTCCTCAGTATCTGAATGTCACAATATCCCGTTTGACATTCAATAACTCCTGTATTAGCTAATCCTGTAGTAACTACTCAAGTGTGTCATGACATCAGTCAAGACATCTGAGTACAGTTAGATATTCTAACCTACAATGCAGTCACACATACACACCATGTCATGACATCAGTCAAGACATTATAATCCAGCTAGTGTTTTACCATATAATGCAGCCAATTAAACACCTACAAACTCCCCCTTTGGCAAATTTTTGGCTAAAACACGTTGATCCCCATAACAGAGTTCATAGCAGCGGAATCACACATCTAGCAGGAAATAAACCTAGCTAATACACTCAGAGTGGCAGCACACTCACATATATGGAAGTTAAATAAAAACTTCACAAAGCAGCACACATACAGAGGAGCAGAAGTTAAATACAAGTCTTCAACACACATCAACTGCAGGGGAGGAAGTTAAATAAAAACTTCACACACACAACAGCATACAAATAGAAGTTAAATACAAACTTCATCTCACATCAGCTGTAGGAGAGGAAAACTTGAATCTGTCATGAACCTGTTTTAACAAAATAATAAAATTCTGTTGTCCTGGGGTATCACTTGTCACTCCCCCTTTTTGTCAAAAATGTTGCCAAAGCAACACTTTATGTTACAGATCCACAAATAGTAAGCAGAATTACACATAAACGACAGAAAACACAAAAAGACAAGTATTTACTCCTCAGCTTCATCATCAGCCTCCTCCTCAGAACTAGCCTCATCCTCACCCTCTGAGCTTTGCCTTGCAGCTCCATCTGTGTCCTCAGCAGCCATCTCCAATTGAAGGATCAACTTTTCCAAGGTGAGCTTCCTAACCTCCAGTTCTTTGCATGACTCTCTGAGCACCGCAATGACAGCAGCCTTGTCTGGATGGTTGCCATCATTGGATGTTTCTCCAGATGTCATGGCAATGTTAGGAACATGCTTACCCAGAAACAGTTTGTAGCTGAAGGCCAATGGACTCTCTCTTCTTTGCACAAAGTCATTGTCTGTCAAGATGTTTGGGAATTGGTTCAACACAATGCCACAAATGAGGGACGGGAAGGCTATAGGTCCCTTCACACTGAAACTTCTTGCATGTTTCATGGTCTGATCAAAGATGTAAGTACCATAGTCCACCTTTGCCTTGGTACCAACAGCATAGATGAACTTTCCTAACATCACAGACACAATTGACTTGTGATTAGTAGGGACCCAGTTTGCAGCTCCAACTTTGTGTAACATGGCATATTTCACACTGAGTTGACTAGCCACCAGCTTCCCTTTAAGAGGCCACTTCCTGACCTGATTTGCAGTGATGACTTGACAGATTCTATTGTCAGTCACTTCAAGCTCTGGGCGCACCTCATCTGCTCTTCCCAAATACAGATTGATTACTGAGGGGGAAAAGGTCACACACTTGCCACGCACATAGACCTTTCTAAATTCATGGGACTTTCCATCTGCACATTCCTCAGATAGATTGACAATGGACTCCTTCACCAAGGTCTCATAACACTTTGGGAGTTGAGTCACAATCCTCATTAGCCCTGCTTCTTTAATCAGCTCCACAATTTCCTTACATTCCAAGGCATTCTGAGCCAGTTCCCTCTCCAAGGCCAGTCTTTTGTGGTAGACATACTTCCACCTGTTCACACTCGAGGCAAAGTGGAAGGACACATTGTCAATGGGAACCACTGGAACACTAGCAGCCAACTTGCTAGAGGTTGGCTTCTTCTTGGACAGCGATGTTGTGGCATCACATGGAACATCCGAATCAGACTCCACCACAACTACCTTGGTCTTCATTTTCTTGGGCACCTCTTTGCTCCAAGATTTAGCAGGTCCATGTCCTTTTCTCTTGCGTGCACTTTCTGTCACTGTTTGCTTGGGAGAAGTTGTCTCATCAACTTCCTTGGATGGAGACCTTTGCATTACTGAATTTTTCCCTCTCCTAGTCCTGACCCTCTTGGCTATGCTAGGGATAACTGAGGCCAACAGTTCGTTATCAGAGAACTCTTCCAGGTTGGTTGTGTCAGCTCTAGGGTTGGCCTCAACATCTTGAGGGACACTTACCTTCTCACCTCTCACCTTGCTTACATGTTTGTCATTCTTAGGACCCTCTCCAGGTAATCCAGACACATTCTCCCTTAACACAACTGCGGTTTCACGACATGCAACATCATCGGGTACGATAGTGTTCAAGGGAACGGAAACCCCAGGAACATTCTGATCACCGGACAGAATCTTAGTGACCATAGAGGCAATGGCATTGTGCACATACCTCGATCCTTCCTTGGAAGGGTTGTCCAGAGCGATAGCTGAGGAGATTCTGGAGACCGTTTCTTTTGGTCTTCTTGCATGGGACGACGTTGCAGCGTTGACACTAACTTCCTCCCGGTTGGGGTTGCCAAACTCCGTGCTGTGAGAATCGGACACGGTAGTGTAAGAGGTGGTATCGGATTGGTGTGCCATGCTGAATATCTCAGAGGGAAGTTGAACCGTTTCTTTGGAAGAGGGTTTGCACGAATGGGGTTTGAAGCGACAGAATGTGAAACGCTTTATGCAAGAGTAAGGTCTATTAGATTTTGACCACTCAGAGCTCACTATTTGTTGTTTAATAGTTTGCCTTACTAAACAGTAGCTAACTAACTTCATTAGTTGCTATAAATTTTCAGACGTACGCATTCCCTCTTTGCCCTTACTATTGTCACACTTAGCAGCGTACAATGTCATGACATTCCGGGTGACATTGTACTCTGTCTGCATCAGGTTCCTCCATACTAGGGTTGACCACCTGCTACCACACGCTAGGTATTGAGTTTCTGCAGACGACAATAATACACACCTCTGTCTATCCCTTGCTGTCATATCATTTGTATGATGACCAATAGGTGCCAATGGCTCATTACTTTCAATCAGACATTTTCCACAGTCTGTCCTTTTATCTAAAGACAGATATGAGACTCTTCTCATAGTTCTCTTGGAACTGCTCTTATTCATTCCTTTTACCTGAAGGTGGTCAAGTCTACCATGTCCCAGCTTCCCTTCCTGATCTTCCTTGGCTAAAGGACACTTGGGAAAGTTGAGAGAGTCTTTAGATTTCCATAGATAGCAAGTATCTTTGGATCTGTCTACTCTCATCACTTCTTGATTGCACCCATTCAACACCACACATCCTCCCTTATTAAATTCCACCTTGCATCCTTGGTCACATAGCTGGCTTATGCTTATGAGGTTCACAGTTAGTCCTTTTACTAACAATACACCACTCAATTTTGGAGCTTCAGGACAGTCCAGCTTACCAACACCCTCGACTTCTCTTTTAGTTCCATCACCAAATGTCACAAACTTGGTGGTAGGAGGATGTAGATTCTCCACTAGGTTGCTCATCCCAGTCATATGCCTTGAGCAGCCACAATCAAGGTACCAGTCTTGTCTGATATGAGCCCTTGAAGATGTGTGAGCAAGGTTAGCAACACATTGTTGATTCTCAGGATAGGAGTGAAGCTTAGATGCCTGCTGCTTAGGATTGACCTGAGATGTCTGCTTAGCCGCCCATGTTTGTTTCTTAATGGGGACATTAAGCTTAGACACCTTCTTCTTAGGCCTACCTTGCGAGGTATGGCTTGGGTAACCATGCAGCCTATAGCAGAAGGGTTTTATGTGACCGAATCTACCACAGTAATGACATCTCCATCTCTTAAATTTCTTCTTCTGATGATTGCTCATTCTGGTTCTCCGATGTTGAGACATTGGATGTGACTTCTGCTTGAATTTCTGAAATACAGCCTTAGGCTTTTTGAGTTCAGATGAAGAGTGCTTAGTGCTTCCTAAGTCAGACATGATTCCTGACTTCTGTCCCACCTTTAGGATTTCTTCCAAGGTGTCAGATCCTTTATTCAACATTTTGATGGATTTGGTCATTTGGTCTAGCTTAGAGATCAGCAAGGAAATCTCCCCCTTCAGACCCTCTATGACTTTCAGCTGCTCCAGTTTCTCAGCTTCTAGCTCTTTGATGAGTTTCTTCTGCTTTTCTCCTTGGATACAAACTTCTGCACTTTTAACACATAGTTCTTTATATGAGGCAGCAAGTTCATCCAAGGTGAGCTCATCTCCACTTGAGTTATCCTCTAAGGCACATACACTGGTCATAGCAGTGACATGTTTGGCAGATTCTCCTTCAGATTCACTCTCAGTGTCTTCTTCTGACCAGGTGACAGATAGCCCTTTCCTTTGCATCATGAGAAAGGTAGGGCAGTCAGCCTTAATATGACCATATCCTTCACATCCATGGCACTGGATTCCCTTGCCTTGGTTGAACTTTTCTTCAGAAGTTGATCTTTTCCTTATGTCAGACGGGATGTTCTTGACATTAGGTCTACCCTGTTGATCAAATTTCTTTATGATCTTGTTGAACTGTCTCCCAAGCATGGCTAAGGCTTCTGATATACTTTCATCACCTTCAGTATATCCTACTTCTGACTCCTCTTCAGCATTAGATACAAAAGCTACGCTTTTGTTCTTCTTTTCAGCATTCTCACACAATCCCATTTCAAAGGTTTGTAGAGAACCAATGAGCTCATCCACCTTCATATTGCAGATGTCCTGCGCCTCCTCTATGGCTGTGACCTTCATAGCAAATCTCTTAGGCAAGGACCTGAGAATCTTTCTTACAAGTTTCTCTTCAGCCATTTTCTCACCTAGTCCACCAGAGGTGTTTGCAATTTCAAGAATATTCATGTGAAAGTCATGAATAGTCTCATCCTCTTTAATCCTCAGATTTTCAAACTTGGTGGTCAGCATCTAAAGCTTGGACATCTTCACCTTGGAAGTACCTTCATGAGTTACCTTGAGGGTATCCCAAACTTCCTTAGCTAGTTCGCAGTGGTGCACCGGCCTGAAGATGTTCATACTGATTCCATTGAACAATGCATTCAAGGCCTTGGAATTTCCAAGAGCTAATGCCTCTTGCTCCTTGTCCCACTCTTCTTCAGGAATCTGCACACTGATTCCATATTCACCTGTCTTCGTTGGATGCTCCCATCCTTTGTTGACAGCTCTCCAGACTTTGCTATCTAGAGACCTTAAGAAGGCTATCATACAAGGCTTCCAGTCATCATAATTAGAGCCATCCAACCTGGGTGGTCTATTTGAGTGTCCTATATCCTAGTCCATGGTACTAGAAAGTAACTTCCCTAGATCTCACCCAGAAATTCACAGGCAGGGTGCCTGCTCTGATGCCAATTGAAATTCTAGTTATCAGACTTTAGATGTCACACGGGTTGTTATGACATCCAATTCTGCACAGACAAGATTTATGCAGAACTTAACAGTAAGTGCAGTAAATAACACAAGTAATTGTTTACCCAGTTCAGTCCAACATGACCTACATCTGGGGGCTACCAAGCCAGGGAGGAAATCCACTATCAGTAGTATTAATTCAAAGCTAAACTCACCCGTTTACAACTTATCACTTAATCCCTACCCAATGCAATTTCAATCTTATTCTAAGATCAGAGTTCCTACTCACTCCCCCTCAATCACCTCAGTGATTACTACCTTTAATCAATATTAAAGACAACTTTGAAGTCACACTTCAAACAACTCTTGATTGTGCTTAACAGCTTTAATCAAGATACACAGCACTCACGCTTAAAAGCTTTGAGCGACACAACACTTACAACTCAATGAACACCCTATACCAAAGCAATCATCAACGTGATAATGGCTTGGCTTACAAGATATGTCAACGTGATAATGGCTTGGCTTACAAGATACAGCAGTGAAGTATGATGGACACACTTAATCTTCACGCCTCAAAATCCCCAAAACTGAATGAAGGAACGACTTCCTTTTATATTGCAGTACCTGGGCTTTTGCACTTGTATTCTCCTGAATTTAAGGTCACGCGAGTTCCAATAAATTCAACATCTAGGTTACTAACAAATAGGCTATTTGTTAGGTTCATTAAATGTAGCATGGTTGTTGATTTCCTGGATTTTCTCTAAGCTGTTGAATCCCTGAAGAATAGCCTGAGAAAAAGCTGAAACAGAAAACTAAACAACCTACAATATAGCATATGCTGTCAGGAATGAATGTCACGATATTGAGCTTGACATCAAGGATCATATGCTGAGTCTGTTTTTCCAGAAAACAGACTGTACAATTTTGCTGACCTGTACATGACCAAAATGACCATACTACAGTAACATCTTACATTAATAAATGTCAAAGTATCCAATTTGACATTTACACATTTGGCCTTAAGTCAGTTCTGTTATCCTCTTGAAGAACAAACTAAGAAACATACTGAAGTGTAACAGAACACCACTCTGTCTATTATTCAGTATATACTGTCCATGATGAATGTCATAACATCCAGTTTGACATTCATATAGTAGGCCTTATGCCAGGTCTGGTTCTTCCTTGATAACCAGACTGCAAATGAATACTGAGCTCTAACAGAACACCAACTGTTCTATTCCTCAGTATCTGAATGTCACAATATCCCGTTTGACATTCAATAACTCCTGTATTAGTTAATCCTGCAGTAACTACTCAAGTGTATCATGACATCAGTCAAGACATCTGAGTACAGTTAGATATTCTAACCTACAATGCAGTCACACATACACACCATGTCATGACATCAGTTAAGACATTAGAATCCAGCTAGTGTTTTACCATATAATGCAGCCAATTAAACACCTACAAAAAATATTAAAAATCAAAATTAGAAACTAGAAATTATTTGGAGAAGAATGCAATTGGTCCCATATTTTTTGGATTAAAAATAAAGAAGATATGAATTTTTGAAAATAAAAGGAATAAGAGAAATTAAATCAGAAAATAGGAAAATCAAAAAAATCAGGAGCGTCTGATCAAGCCTCATTAATTGACGTGGCTGATCAGACGCTCCACATGCGCGCTTCCGTGGTAGTCTTTAGTCAATGCGAAACATGTGGCATTATTGAAAGTAAACAAAATGCATGGCTGACATTAAAACATGGGAGATGCATCCAACGATCCAGATTGAATCTGGCATGGTGGACGGTGGCCAGCGCCACCGTCTTCTCCGGCGAGCACTCAAGCTCCGGCCAGAGTTGCAGGTCCTCCAAACTCAACCAAAATCCACGATCTAGGTACCAAATTAAAGCTGGGGTGATGTACATCACCCCTGTACCATCCATTTTTACTCTAGATCTCCATAGTGAGAGAAATCAGAGGTTGAAACTTGATGGTGTTCATCATGAACTTGTTAGATTTTGAAAATTGAATGCACAACAATGATGCCTCTATGGAGAGGACTTCAGACAACACAATAGCCAAACAAATAGGTCAAGAAATAGTGAGTTTTGAAGAAAAAACCAGTTGAAGAGAACCTTTGGATTGTGGTGATATGAGCTTGCTTCCTTGCTTCCTTTGGCCAAACAGAACTTCAATGGATTATGAGAGAGAGGTCTAGGAACTTTAGATCTAGAAATTCAACCAGATTTAGTTAAATTTCAGATCTGAGAAATTTGAGTGAAAATGAAATAGTTCCTTTGGTGAGAGGTTTGGTTTTCAGTTCAGCAGCATTTCAGGTTGATTCATGGATCATTTCAAGTGAAGCAAGCAAGTGTATTTATAGTGGAAGCTGATGCAAGGAGGTGGAAAATCCGTGTGCATGGAAAGAGGATATGCATTGCATGGGCTTGCATGATCATGTAGAAGGCCCAAATCCAATACCAAATGCAATCTGAAGTATAATTGAGCTGAAATGGACGTGTAGTTGGCAATGCATAGGCTTGTGTAATGAGTTTCAACATGTTATGCACAATTATGCCTAAAACGTCTCCTCTTCGAAAATGCCATTTGACAAATCCAAACATGAGCATGTGAGTAATGGTTGGAAAGGTATTGATGTAAGGAACAAATGTTATGTTGGGAAAAAATCCATTTGAAGTGTGGAAATTAGTGAATTTTGAGTTTAAAGTGTAAGGTGCAAAACATGCAAAGGTGAAGTTTCCAAATTTGGCCAATGTTCAAGCCCCTCTGTTTTGATGATGAAAACCTCAAATGAAAACACCTTCAACATCAAAGTTGTATATATTTTCAAGACAATCAAAATGGACTTAAATTTTGCATCATTTGGATTTTTGATGAAAGAGTTATGGGCACTTGAAGTTGGACTTTTTTGACTTTTAATGCATTTGGTCCAAAGTGACCTATAATGTTTTGCATTATCACATGTATTTCCTTTGGGATTTTGAAATTTTGTTCAACATAACATTTGAATTACATATCTTAAGATTTCCAATTCATTTTATCTCACCTCAAAATCATAAAAAATGAATGCGTTATGTTCTTGGGAAGTTGACCCAAAATTAGGGTTTCAGTCAAAATGACCTATAATGTATTGGAATGGGAGATGACCTTCCAAGCTTCACATCAATTTTAGATGAACATGAACATTGTTCATATTGTCCTTAAGAACATTTTTGCTTTTGGGATCATCAACATTTGACCAACATATAAAAAGTTAGGTCTCAGTGCATTTCAAAATAGTCAGATGAATTGACTGATCAACTTCTCAAGTCCAAGACTCATATCTTGATAAATTGATGATTGAGGACACTCAAATAAGTTAAAATATTCATGAAATGATGAATGAGAGAACTTCCCTTGATTGTATTTGATCATGGGCTGAGGTTGCTTCAAGAGCAAGGCATTGTGGTACACAGATGAATTAGGGTTTCCTTGGGGAACAAACCCCAAACCTTTTGACTTGCTTTGATAAAAAATGATGAATTGAGATGCTAGGGAGGCATATTTGATGGATGAGAGCTTTGGGAACCATTACCATGCTTGTTTTCATCTTCTTTTGGCCATATCTTTGTACTTATGATCTCCTAGAGGCTTTTGACCTTGTGATTGCTCAAGCTACAAACAAAAGATGTTAGTGACATATTTTTGTGCTTTTGGTTAGTAAACAAAATAAGAAAAGAAATAATATACAATTCAAGCATGATTGGTGATCTCAAACCACTCACAAGAGGTCCCACCCAAAGGTGAAGGGGAACCAAGATGCTTATGATCCTTGAGGCAATGCAAATGCAATGTTATGATGCCATGAGGGATCTTAGGGAAAAAATTGGGGTCTTACAAAACCATAACCACCTTATTCCAAGCTTTTTGCTTCATTCTCAAACCCAAACACAACGCACAACCTAGTTTTTACACCACAATCTTGGTAGTATTTTGGACTCAAACTCCTTGATATTTTTGGTTTTGTTTTGTGTTTGAAAATGGATTTTTACTCTTGGGTTGTATTTTGAGAGATGTTTGAGTCAACTTTGAGACAAGTGGTTTTTGTTGGGTTTACACCCTTTTGGGGATTTTTTGCTCTTACTACTTTTTATCCACCACTTTCAATCAAACTTTGTTTCTTGTTATCATTTATATTTATTGGTTGATGAGATCTATTAAATCATGGCTATGGTTGTTTAGAGTTGATAAAACCTTCAATGTTTAAATTCTATTAATGATTCATCAATAGATCCTTCATGATACTTTGAGGCATTGATAGGTTGCCTCTATTTCAACCATGTTTGGGTCATTTGATACATAGATGAAACCATTCTCTTTACATTAACTTGTTATTCTATTTGCTTATTGTTATTCTACTACCCACTAACCATTAACTACTAACTTCTAACATTTATATTATTGCTCTTTACTTCCTTGCAATTTATTTTATTGTTCACTAACCACACACTTAGGGTTGCATAACATTCTTTGTTACAAATCTATTGTTAGTTGATTTTTCAATCATCTTCAATACTTTGCATCAATGATAAGCTATCCCTTAATGTGTAATTTACATTCACTAACCATTATTATTGTGATATTGTCACTCTTTATCTTGTGATTTACTTTTATGTCATTACCTTGTAATTTACATTCAAGTACTCATTATCATCATCATTGTACAAACTCATCATGCATGTTTATTTACTTGTTATTTATTTTATTGTCATCATACATTAAAAATAACAAAAACATGATAAAATGATAAAGACCAAAAATATTCACTCCACTCTTAATCAACTTGGACTTAGAGGATTTCATCTTAGGACCTTTGCTTGGAAGTCTTTTCATTACTCTTTGTGATACTTTGTAAGCACTTGGATTTTCATCCGTAACTTACATACATGTTGTAAGAATGGCATCACGGCACCACCTTAGGGGACATGTTTGTAAGACCATTATCCTTTGTTTAGCTTAGGTCACTTTTGCACACAAAAGGCTTTATCTTGGGCTACCTTACAATGATACTCTTTAATTTCTTCTTGGTTACTTTGCATTCATGTTGCATAAGCCAAATTTCATAATCAAAATAAAACAAACCCTTGATTCAACATCAAGTGGAATTTTTATAATCAAATTCAAAACACTTAATAATTGCGATTATTATTGTGCGCCATGAGCCTTAAGTGGTGGAGAATGAGTGAGAATGGAGCATTCCTACCCTTAATCTGATTATTTTGAACGCAAGACGCTTGGCTTGTTGTCTAGATTAATCACCTCCGCCCATAGACTTTAGTACAATATAATCACTAACTTTATTTCATAAAACCCTTATTCAAGGTAAAAATAATACAACTCATCAAACTCTTTTTTGTGCCTTAGGGCATCTTCCCGAAAACCCTTTTTTCAAAGGTAAAATCAACCAACACACAAACATTTTCTACTCCGAACTACGGAGCTCTGATTCCTCATCCCCGAATAAGTGATACGTAGGCACAAGGGCCACAATCCTTGGCGAGCACTATAATAAACAAAAACACCCCCTTCTTTTCACACATTATTTTGAAATTAAAATAATAATAGATCAATCTCATGTATGTAAAACAACCCAAATGGTTCCCATGGAGTACCATGGACGTAAGGGGTGCTAATACCTTTCCCTTACGTAACCGACTTCCGAACCCAAATCTCGGTTGCGAGACCGATTCCTTATTCTCTTTTAGCGCTTCCCGTGCGCATCTCTCTTCCGAGGGTTTTATCGACTATTTCCCCTCTCCTCTCTGATAGAGGTAAACTAAATAAAATTCGGTGGCGACTCTTCTGACTTTGCCTCTCTTTGGCATTCTCTTTAGTCCCGGTTTCGTTATCGTGAAATCCCGGTAGCGACAGTGATCATTGAGGTTGTTGTGATTTATTATCATCCTTTTGGTGATAACAAGTTTTGTTTTTGATCTTACCTTCATCCTTTTGGTGATGGTAATCATTGAGGTTGTTGTGACTTATTATCATCCTTTGGGTGATAACAAGTTTTGTTTTTGATCTTACCTTCATCCTTTTGGTGATAGTGATCATTGAAGTTATTATGACTTATTATCATCCTTTCGGTGATAACGAGCTTTGTTTAATCTTACCTTCATCCTTTTGGTGATGGTGATCATTGAAGTTGTTATGACTTATTATCATCCTTTTGGTGATAACAAGCTTTGTTTAATCTCACCTTATTATCGTCCTTCTGGTGGTAATAAGTTTTTGGTGATAGACGTCATCCTTCTGGTAATGGAAATCATTGAATTTTGTTGATTTAACCATCATCCTTTGGTGATGGTCATTTTGGCTATCGTGTATAACTATCATCCTTTTGGTGATAGAGAGTTTTGTTGTGGGGCTTATCACCATCCTTTTGGTGATGGAGCTCCTTGTCGTTGTTTTGTAACCATTATCATTTCGGTGATGGCGATCGTCGAAATCTAGTTAAATTATCATCCTCTCGGTGATAACAATCTCGGAGGTCCTTGTGAATTACTATCATCCTTTTGGGGGTAGCGATTTGATTAATTCTATTGTCATTCTTTTTGATGCCATAAACCTTTGTAGTTCTGGCCTCACCATTGTCCTTATTTCAATAGCGACCTTTGCAAGATTTGAGTGTCCACTCGAGGGTTAACATTGATTTGACGTGTTCCCCTAATACCTTGGTGCTTTTAGAACTTGTTACATCTTCTTTCCGCATCTCTCCATTGCATTTCAAAGGACAAAATTCGGGTCTTTTCGTATTTAATTAGCTTCCACCATGAATGTATGAAGATTGTTGTCATTCTTACCTTCTAGTTCAAGTTAATTAAATAGGGGCAGCTGTCATACCCCAATTTTGTTCGGGCAGTTCAAAACCTTTGTCAAGCATTCATAACCATATGACATGGTACATAAACTCAAAACTTAGGGATCTTTACTTGATCCAAGCTTCACAAGCCCTAATCATGTCTAGCCTTCTTTGGGTGGCTTCCCAACCTTAAATTCTTCACCATTCATAGCTTTTCTCCTTAGCACGGGTTGATTGAGAATTCACTTATTCATGGCCATTGACCCTAGTCCAAAATATTGGTCCCATAAAATTTCATCTATGCTCAATTCATCTAATTACTCTAAGCACATTTCGTTCTTAGTTTGTTCATCTTGTGTCCTATGTCGGCTCGTTCCTAATTGGTTCTTGCTAATGAATAAGGTTTCATTTAGGTCTTGTACTATCCACACATGGCCAATGGTTTGATCGTGGTTCTTTCATATTTTATTCATGGATCTTTGGTTTAGGTTGTAGTCATGTTCACATGTCCATTTGCAATATATTTCATTTCAAAAGTTAATTCAAGTCATTCCCATACAATGTCATTCATTCATAAACAATCATCAAATGCCAAATTTCATTTATACATTGATTATCCAAAGCACATATATACAAAGAACTGCAAGTTTGACTAGTTTTACAAACAGTTGACGTCCAATCAACTCATCAACCCAACTCAACGATCCTATATTGGTCAGCATAAGACTTAATCTAATCCATCTTGTTCCATGTCTACTTGCTTTCACCGTGATTTCTTAAAAAAAACCAATTATACTTGTTCATACCATATCTACAAAGTCAGCCAAGGAATGTTTACCCACAATGACCATGTTCATGTTTACTCTAAATGTTTCAAACAGATTCAAGCATATAGAAATACAAATAATTAGAGAACTCATACATGCATATCCATATGTCACAATTCCATCTCATAATCATACTTATTACAAACATGAGTTACAACCATTTATAAAGATTCAAAAGGAAAATCCTAGCCTACGATCCAAGGACGTGAGTACATGTCAAGAGCAAATATTCAAGCTTGAAACAGTAGGTCATCTAACCATGACGACTCCTTGCACTCTTTTCTTCAAGTCACTCTAAGAAGTTACAAGCCATATCCTGATGAGCAAATTGAAGCATGCATAACCCAAAAGGCAATCACATATCATACCATTTATGGTGAGAAAAAGTTAGACAAAGCAAAAAATCAATATCGTCATGAGATCCAATGCCATTACAAAAAAGGAAGTAATCCTACGTAGTGTTTCAACATAAGACCATAACAGGGTTGCGCAAAACATAAACGTAACCTAGTATACCAACATTTCAAGTCATTCGTCATGAGCAAATTACATTAACCATATGGATAACATATTCGGCGAGTCAGTGGATTCTACATTATAGTCCAGAAATGCATAACATGAATTTAAAACATGAACATGCCATTTAAACCAGAGGCAAGATGAATGCGATTAAAGACTTGCTATGAACTAGCCACTTGAGGCCTGCAACACAAAAGACATTTCTTGGAATCTCGTCCTTTGCTTATAGCAGACTTGCTGCAGATTTAATCCAAATATACATACTAGCACAACGGCACACATAATATAAGCCTGTTACTATAGTTTTCGCAGACTTGCCAAGAAGATCCAAATGTGCAAACCCTTTTGAACCAAATTTGGAGACACAATCAGGATACGAGCTAAACTTAACTTAAATCCTTGGTCAAAAATACTCAATGTTCCATACCTCCTGAAACATAAACCAGAAAATTCGATTTACTTATCACCTAAGCCATAAGCTAAAATCAGTACAACAAGCTTCATAATCAAACATTAAAACAATATGATTTGGATATTGTAGCGGGGTATTCGTTACCTTATGATTTATTAACTAAATCAAAAGTAAGCATACAATTCGAGTCGCCACCACACTTCTATTTATCCAAAGGAAAGGTTAGAAAGCGAACAAAAACCGAGAAGTTTTATCAAATCAAAAACTAATAAAAATGTCAGAGATCTGGGTAAGGGGGTTGGTTATGAAATGGGAAGGTTTTAAGCACCCAAAACATCCTTAGTACTCTAAGGGAGCCCTTTTTGCAAGTGTGCATTGTAGGTTGGTATTTGTAAAAAGATATTTATGCAAACATGATTGGGGAGATGAGAAAAGAATATACATATTATTTACAATTTTGTTGTTTGAATGGATAAACCCATTGCCTACGTACCATCACAAAGGTAGGATCAAAACCTCGTAGTTCGGGGCAAAAATCTCAAAAGATTGGTGAATTGATTTGATCAAAAGCCTTAAAGTCTTTCGTTATCAAAGGGAGAAAACTCAATCTAAACCAACAATCCACCATGTGAGGAGAGCTTCAACATACTAGTGAGGGATCCATCCTATAATAAGTATGGAAAACTTATAGTCTAGTCACTAAGGATAAGGTGAGGTTTACATCAATCACTATGATAACTCAAACCTATGGCTAATGTTTTATGAAAAAGTTTTAACAAAGGTGGTCATTGGAACCACAAAAATCACTTGAAGTGAGTTGAATTTACAAATTAGAAGTATTCACAAAAGGAGGTCAAAGTATGAATTAGAGTTCATTTGCAATGAGTATTAGTGAAAAGAGTTTGAAAAATCAAAGGCATATGGCCTAGGTTTCTAGTTTGAAAAAAAATGTCAATGTTTGCACAAAATGAGTTTCGCTTGGGTTAGAGTGGAGAGAAGAAGAGAAGGGCTAGTCCTAAACATGCAAAGATGAGAGAAGAGATAAAACCCTTGGAGTTCCTTTCTTGAGATCATAAAGATGATTCAAGATCCTCTTTTCCTTTGGGCTTAGCAAATAACTCAAGTAATCAAACAAATATTCAATTAAGCTCCAGGGATCTCCACTTGGCTTGTCTTTCTTAACTTGGCTATTCATGACAATGGTCCTTCTTACTATCTCAAGTTTGGAATCCCTATCACACAAGAACAAACAATCAAAAAGTTCACAATGCAATAAGAGGAATGGACAAAGAGTGAGTTTAGGATTAGGGGTCCTTTCAAGTCAAATCAAGATTAAGCATTCTAAAGGCATGAGGCCTAGTTGCTCTTCAACCAATTTAGCATTCTAAAGGCACGAGGCCTAGTTTCTCTTGAACTCCATTAAGCATAGGTAAGGTCCTAATTCTAAGTCCTTTCTCCTTTTTGCATTGGGTTCACACAAACAATCATAAAACAAACACAAAGCCACAATATATTTATATACAATAATGAGCTCAAGTGAGCAAAAGGAAAATGGAATAAACATAAAATATGAGCTCAAGTGAGCAAAGGGAAAAGGCAATATGAATAAATGAGCAAGAAATTAAATTGCATTAAATTAAATTGCAAGAATTAAATGCTTGAATTAAAGTTAGTGTTAGTAGTTAATGTTAGTGTGTCATAAGACAATTTAGCGCTATGTTAAGCAATCGTAAGTGGACTAATGTAGTAGTCACACCTATCTGAGGCCGATCAATAAAACTATAGGCAAATAAACATAAGTTAGAGATCATGACTAGTAAGCCAAGCTCCTACAACTTGCCATGCCAAAAGAAAAGAAGGAAAGACCTTGTATGGATTTTAGGTTTTTTGCTTGACCAAGAAGCAACCTATCTTGGACACAAAGCAATTCACTTGATATTTGATCAAGTTGAATTTGATTTGGATCAAAGAAGGTTAAGCCTCTCATATGTCAAGGCTAACCACAAATCATTAACTCATTGGCCAAAAGAAAAAGAATAAGAAAAGAGATGAAGATGAAATGTACAAAATAAAAATTCAAATGACATAATCAAAACACAATGATCAAGTGTGAATGAAATCAACATCAATCAATGGTAAACAGAAGTGAAATGAAGATTAGAAGTCAAGAAAGGTCAAACATATTTTTGGTATTTTTTGGAATTAAAATAATACATAAAATAAAATGAACAAAGTATGGTCAAACTTCAAATTCAATTCAAATCAACTTGGATAAGTCCAATTGAATCATTATAAGTCTAACATGGTCAAACTAGGTTTGGCAAATTTTCTCAACATTTTTTGAAAACAGAAACTATTTTAAAACAATTAAAAATCAAGAAAATTAACACAAACGAACTAAAATCTCAAATAAATCTCAAATCAATTAATAAATTGATGAGAATATTTTTCATAGACTTATCATCATCCATATGTATTAAGAAAATATTTTTGGAATTTTTGAATATCAAAAAGTATTTAAAATGAATTAAAAACTATCAAAAATAAAATAATTCACAAAAAATTTTAAATGGAATCACAAAAATAATTAAAAATCAAATTATGAAACTAGATTTTAAAAGAAATTTTTTCCAATTGGTCTCGTATTTTTGTGATTCCAAATAAAAGAGTTATGAATTTTTGAAAATAAATGGAATAAAAGAAAAATGAAACAGAAATTAGAAAATAGAAAAATCAGGAAGCGTTGGATCCACTTCATTAATCGACGTGGACAATCCAAGGGTGCTGAGGCGCGCGCGTACCGTGTACATGAGTCAAGCGCGAAATAGAATGAATTAAAAAAAGTCAAATGAAGGCATGGCTCATATTAGATCGTGGGAGCCTCATCCAAGGGTTCAGGTTCAACCACGTGGGGACGGTGGTGGAAACCACCGTCTTCTCCAGCGAACTAACGGTTTCCGACCACCTGTTGTAGGTTTTCAAACCTCAACCAAATTGCATGATCCTTATACCAAATTAAAGTTGGGGTGATGTACATCACCCCTAAAACCTTGGATTTCTCTCGAGATCTCTATGGAATGAGAAATTTGAGATGGAAAATCCAGGTGTTCAATCTGAAAAGCATCAATTCACAAAATCAAAGCCATCATTGGCTTGCCTCTCACACGAGGACTTCAGAGAACCAAACAAACACAAGCAAATCACAATATATGATGAGATATGGATCAAAACAGTTGAGCAATGAGGTATGATGTGAATGCAAGGCTAAGGAATTAGTATTGAAGATCAACTGATTTTGTTGAAATTCAAACTTGAAATGAGAAATTAAAAATGAGAATTCCTTTGGTATGGTTGGGTTTCCAATTTTGTAGAGTTTCAGGTTGATTCAAGGGTGAAATTTGAATGAGGCAAGGTGCTTACTTATAGCTGAGATCCAAGCAATGAAGTGCCAAACTCGTGTGCATGATCATTGGGTCCTCCATGCATGGGCCTGTACAGGCGCATGTGAGGCCCAAAACCAATTGGAAATGAATGCTGAGCTCATTTGGAGAAGGTTTGGACGTGCAATTTGAATGGTATTTGCTTGTGCATGGAAATTCAATGTGAAATGCATAATTGGGCACAAATGTTCCCCTCTTCGAAAGTCACTCATGGAAAATCCAAACATAGGCATGTGAGTAATGGTTGGAAAGGTCTTGACATAAGGAACAAAAGTTATGTTGGACAAAAATCCATTTGGAGTTTGGAAAATTGTGAAAAACTAGCCATGAAGTTTGATGTACAAAACATGCCTTTGAAAAATTTGTCAAAAGTGACCAACTTCAAGCCCTTTTGTTTTAATAATTAAAGCCTAAAATGGAAAAACCTCTAACATCAAAGTTGTAGATCTTTTCTTGATGATCAATCGGGACTTAAATTTTGCATCATTTAGATTTTTGATGATTAAGTTATGGGCACTTGAAGTTGGACTTTTTCAAGATTCAATGGCTTTGGTCCAAAGTGACCTATAATGTTTTGTATTATCACATGTGTTTATTTTAGGATTATGAAATTTTGTCCAATATAACATTTGAAGTAGACATCTCAAAATTTCCAATGCAATTGGTATAACCTCAAAATCATTAAAAATAAAGAGGTTAGGTCCTTGGGAAGTTGACCCAAAATTAAGGTTTTAGTCAAAATGACCTATAATGTTTTGAAATGAATGATGACCTTTCGAGTTTCAAATGAATTTTTGATGAACATTAAAGTTGTTCATATGGTTCTTAAGAGAATTATTTCTCTTTGGGTCATCTTCATTTATCAAACACATCAAAAGTTAGGTCTCAGTGGATCTCAAAATAGTCAGATGACTTGACTGGTCAACTTCTCAAGTTCAAACTTCAAATCTTGATGAATGAATGATTGAGGATACTCGCATAAGCTCATATATGCATAAAATGATGAATTAAATAACTTCCCTTGATTGAATTTGATCATAGGTTGAGGTTGCTTCATGAGCAAGGCACAATCAACGCACAGTTGAATTATGGTTTCCTTGGGAAACAATCCTCAAGCCCTTTGGTTTATCTTGATCAAATTGGCAAATTGAGATACTTGGGAGAAATATATGATGATTGAGATCTTTGGGAACCATTGTCATGCTTGCTTTCATCTTCATTTAGCCACTTCGTTGAGCATAGGGGCCTCCTAGGAGCTTTGGATCACATGACTACTTAAGCTTCAAAATAAAAGAGGTTAGTGACATATTTCTGTGCTTTTGGTTAGCAAAAAAAATAAGAAAAGCAATAATACACAATTCAAGCATGCGTGGTGGTCTCAAACCACTCACACAAGTCCCAACCTAAGGGTTAAGGAGCCACACATGCTATGATCCTTGAGGCAATGCAATGAGAAATGATATGATGCCATGAGGGATCTTAGGGTCAAAATTAGGGTCTTACAGATATACATATACTAGGATCCAACCAACCATTTCACTATAAGTAACGTAAACCAATCACATGTTCATATAAATACATAAACCATAAGCTGCAAAATGGAAGTCCAAGTACAAAGCTACTACGACAACATAAAAAACGGAGTTAAAGCAAATGAAGTGTAAGTTGCATAAGCAGGACGCAGCAGCCAACTTCATCCAAATGCAATCTGTGACTTCACCAAAGCTACCATAAGTTGCAAAACATTGAAAACACAGCAGAAGTGCATGACATTAGCTGCAAAACATTACAAGACTGAGAACCTAGCCAAAGCACAAGCCATGGCCGGTCGAGGAAATTTAAGAAAAAAAAATTGAAATAGCAAACCAATTCCATCAGTGTAGTCGTATACATGAAAAGTTTAAAGCAAATGATGATGTCAGGCTAAATGGGTGGGACCACCCGAGTTCCAAATAGATTAAGATACCACACTGCAGATAAAACGCAAAAGAATTTGCTTCAATAAATTAAAGACCCACAATCGGTCCCCACGAAATCTGAGGAAAATCTAACAGAATGATTATGAGGATCCTATGCCAGCTCATAATCCACACATAATTGGAGACCTCATAATTCGTCTATAAAAGGGATCCTAACCACTGAACACGAGGAGGAGAAAAAAGATAGTGTTACCCTATTGAAATAAATACCCTCATTCTCACCAAAAGCTCTGATTCAAGTTCTTCTAGAGTTTCATATTGAAACTCTGAAGAAAACAAGCTTAAACCCCATCGGTATGAGTAATAGAAACAAACACATGGTCAAGTAGAGCATCCAAGAAACGAAAGGAAGCCATACCTCTTCTGGACGTTCATCTGCGGCCGAAATCCTCACCGGGAAAGCTCAAGTAACATTGTCGGATCTTGGGCATTCTGACTCTCCGATTTAGTAAACTCATACCACTTCTCTATTTTTTTTCTATTTTTGTTCTTCGAAGCATGTGGTGAACCATAATCCTTTGATTTATTGCACAAATTCACCTTGATTCGGCCGAAGGAAACAAATCTCATGACTAGGATTTCAATCCATTTTTGTTATTTTGATTTGAGTTACTACAATGATGTTTGATCTAAAATAGGGTGATGCAAGATTGATAAATTATTTTCTTTGTTCGTCATGGTGTGAGGGTTTATGTTTGAGTCTCCCCATTAAAAAATATGAGTTTTGAACAAGAGAGAAGAAAGTGAAGATTTGCTCTTCATCTTCGTTTGTGATGGGTTTTATGGTTAATGACTGTTAAATGCAGGTTTCATTTTATTAATGGCAGAATATTATATAATTGGAAGAGTCACTAATTAATTGTATTAGTAATAACATGTAATAAATATAGCATACAACTTAACCTTCCCAAGGAAACCACATGTTTCCCACTGGTATCTAGCTGTCACGTGGGGGAGGCCGAAAGTCATCGGCTAACCACACACGCGTGGATATTTGTACGACCGTCCCTTCATATTCCACCATAGTCCCCAACTTCTGGATGGACCTAGAAGGATTTGGGCTTAAAGCCCACTCCAACTCCTTTGTTTTTTAACTAATCATCCTTGTTTTTTTAAAAGAAGGAATTTTGGGCCTTAGGGCCCATTACGAATTCTTGGCTGTTTTAGAGCCTCCTTTTGGTTTTTTTGGATAGATATTTTAGGGATTCACCTCCTCCTTATTAATACCCTTTGATTTATTTCATTTGTTATGTTAATTCAAATACTTTAATTAAAACATCAAGATAACTATGACTAAATATCAAAAGTAGAAATATTTATTAGCTTGATTTCGATTATTATTTTCAACCCATTTTTAGAATATTACAATTAATTAAATAGTGGGTTAATTATTAATGCCAGCGAATAATTTGTTTTTTTAAAAATAAATCTGATTTTGACCCAAAACCAAGTATTCCCGCGTAAAGCCCAATTGATGCTAATGAATTTGAATCCAAATTCTTTCTTTATTAAGATGCTTGTTCAACCTTTTAATCCAAAACTGTGGATGAAAAAGAGTATAATAAGCGTTCGTCTCACTATCTCTCGCGTATTCGAATAATTGGCGTTCGCCACATTGCCCGAATTCTCGTCGTCCAATTAAAACTCTAAAAACTTCCAAATTCAAATCACTTTTTCAAATTAAATATAATTCCTAAAGACTTTTTTTATAATCTAAATTTTGGATGAAAAAAAAATAATGCGAGGCGTTCGCCTCACCATCTCTCGAATAATCGAATGATTGGCGCTCGCCACATTGCTTAAATTTTTTACTTTTGTTTGAAATACGCTAAAGGAACTTGGATAAAGGAATGGGTGGCACACGCCTCATTGTTCCTTAAATAAGCAAGTGGGAGGCGCATGCATGACTACCGCGCATATTTGATTTCCGCAAACAACTTTCAATAATAATTTAAACGAAAAAAGGAGTAGAAGGCGTCTGCCTTGTTATTCCCCGAAAGAATTGAACGATTGGTGTGCACCACATTACTTAATCTTTTGTCGTTCTTCTGCAAAATACCAAACATATTAAACCTAATTTCACATCCCCGTGCGACCATAGTCTTAAATCTTTTCAAAAAGAACACCGTTTAATCCTTTCTAACGCGCACAACAAACTAGCGCTTAAGCCTCCACCGACAGTAGACAAGCCCATGTTTAGCCTTTAGAATGCGATCTAAACAGTTGTTCAGTAAAAGACACCAACAAACCGTAGTTCCCCGAACTACGAATGCTCTGATTTCCTTATTGCACCATAAGGATACGTAGGCACGAGATTGAGAGATCTTGGCGAGCACACTAATAAAAAAAACCTCCCTTTCCCCCCTTTCTGAGGTTTCCATCCATCTCTTTTCAATATTTTTATCACTTGAAGAAAACAAACAACATAAGCTAACATTCAAATCGAAAATTAACTTAAAAGGTTCCCGTTGAGTATAACGGATGTGAGGGGTGCTAATACCTTCCCCTTGCGTAATCGACTCCCGAACCCAAATATGGTTGCGACAACCATTATTTCAAAGGTTTTATCGATATTTTCCTATTCCTTCATTGGAGTAAATAAAGTTCGGTGGCGACTCTGTTCGAATTTTTTTTCCACGACCATCGCGAGGAATCGTATTTTTTGAGATGCGACATTAACGTCAAAGCACTTCCAAGATATGATTATAACATTGTTCTCTAAAAACAACCAACAAATACATAGTTTTCTACCACAAACTACGAGCTCTTATTTTCTCATTGCACTATGAGAATACGTAGGCATGAGGGTTTGAATCCTTGGCGAACATATTAATTAATAAATTATTTTCCTCCTTTATTAAAATCAATTGCAAGTAAGCTTTAGATAATGACACCCATTTGCACAAAGAATAATCAAAATAGTTCCCGTTGAGTACAATGGATGTGAATGATGCTAATACCTTCCCTTGCACAACCGACTTCCTTACCCTTTTTCAATTCCCCTTGGATTTTATTGATACTTCTCCTTTCTCTTAGAATAAATAAAATACAGTGGCGACTTTGTTATATTTCGAGCGTGCGATACGCTCAGGTATTTTTTGCGACGCGATAGCTGGCGACTCTGTTGGAGACTCTGTAAGTAAGTCAAGCCTAGTTTTGGTTGTTTTCTTTGCATGCTTGGGTGTTTATATTTATTACTTTACTTGATTTATTTTATCACATCTTTATTTGCGTTTACTTGCTTTATTTTTATTTCATTTTTATATCCTTTGTATATTCATTATATTCTGGATATCTGTTATATTCTCCATTGTGGGTTGGGCTTTCTAATGTTTTTTGAGAGAAAAGCTCTACACCTGAGCTTGAGTATACACACATGATAGAATCGTGGATAGTCATGTTGACATGCATTTCGCACTTTGGGTTGGTACGAGACCCACATCCAGACTAGAGCCACTCGAGGGTACCATTGTCCTGCAAGCATTTTCTACAACAATGTATTCTTATTTGGATCCATGACTCTGGGGGGCCTTTTAGGCACCACCTATTGAAGACTATAACCTACCTGTGAAGGGATATGGGTTTTTGCAGGAAACCATAAACTCTACATACCTTGAAAACTATGAATGCGTCGAACCTTTGAACCTGCATTGATAAGTATATACAGATTATCTAGAAAATGGGGAACATGTGAGCCTGTGATATTGCATCTCATTACATCATATCATAAAGAAAATTAGCATGTGCATTTCTAGGGAATCCAAAATCTTATTCTTTGTTGAGCATTCAAGAAGAAAATGAATATTGGCAGAAAAAGCACCTACAGTTACAAGTTAGTGGAACCTCAATTGAAGGCTTTGAGAGGATTGGGGGGCCGTTGATTCTTGATAATATAGATGATTTCAAGAAGAGTTATGGAAACATTCTATGCATCCTCAACAATGAAGTCAACATGATGGCTATCCATACTCTTGTATAGTTCTATGATCCTCCATTGAGATGTTTCACTTTCCAGAATTATCAGTTGGCTCCTACATTGGAGGAGTATCGGCATATCGCGGGGGTTGAGATTAAGGACCAAGTTCCATTCAATAGCTCAAAGGAACTTCCTAAATTTCACCATATAGCTTAAGCACTCTACTTGGAAAAGAAGAAGGTAGAAAACAATATGAAACCTAAGGGAAAAACTCATGGTTTTACCACCAAGTTCTTAATGGATAAAGCCACGACTTTTGCTGATTCCTGAAGATGGGATGCTTTTAATGCTATTCTTTCTATCGGGTATTTTTTTCCTAACATTTAAGACTTGTTCACTTGGCTTCTATTTATATCTTTTTGACTAAGAACCATGTTCATACTCTGCTCGTTGGTTCCTACTGCTTAATTCACTTAAGGACTCAGAAGAAGAAAGGAACTATTGTGTGTTGCGCACCACTGCTGTATAGATGGTTTATGTCTCACTGTAAGACCCCAATTTTGACCCTAATATCCCTCATGCTATCGCATCATATGCATTGGTATTGACATCATACCTGGGCACCCTCCTTACCCCTTACTCATTGGGTTTGTTTTGGGAGAGATCATCAAGTACCATGTGATTGTATCATACTTGTTATTTTATCATTTACTAACCAAAATACCAAAAAATATGGCTTTGCATTTGTCTACTTCTTTTGTAGGTAAGGCACATGATCACCTTTGATCCATCAAGTTCACATCTAGGGTTTAAGACCCTCATTGCTAAGAGCTCAACCAAGGAATGCTCCACAATGGATCTAGGCAGCATATACGAGTCCCCATGATCTTCACATGTTATTTTGATCAAGATTTCTTCAAGAGTTTGAAATTGGTTTGCCTTGGAAACCCTAGTTCATCTCGGTATCTTGTGTAACTTCTTCAACAAGCTTTTTCACCAATGGATCAAATATTTCAAGGGGAATCTCAAATTTAATCATACTATGCATATATGATCTCCCAATAATCCAAAAAGTCAATATAATTGCAAGTTAGCAAGGTGGTTCATAGTAGTTGACCAGAGAAAGTCAACTGGTCAAAATTGGGTTCCCCTAGACCCTATCTCCTACAATTTTCATCATATGAAAATTATTCCAAGAGAAACGTTACTCTAAATGACATCCCAAACAACTTTCATGTTGAGGTCTAGAGCTATGTTTGCTTGGAAAGTCATTTTTTATGTTGAAAGATTATAGGTCATTTTGTCTAAACCCTAATTTGAAAGTCAACTTCCCAAGGCCATAACTTGCTCAATTTTTATGAGATGAAAGATTTCCAAGTTTCACAATCCAATTCAATATGTCTACTTAAACTTTGATGTTTGGAGTAAGATCTAATTCAACTTTTATGAGCATGTGATATGAGGATACATTATAGGTCATTTTGGATCAATACCATTGAACAAGTGATTTTCCTCAACTTCAAAAATGCATAACTCATTCATCCCAAATCCAAATTAGGTCAAATTCGTGACCATTTTAAATTTTTTTTAAATATCTACAACTTTGATGAAGACACTTTTCTCATTTGGAGCTCACATAAAAAGTTATCCAAGGTGGAATAATTGAACATATGGTTTAACACTTAGAAATTTTTTGACATGTTGAAATTTCTAAACTTCCACGTCAAAATTCATCATGATACAAGCTCCAAATGGAAAATTGTTAAACATAAGAGTTGTTCCTCTTGATATAACCTTTCCAAAGAGTTCAAATTCATTCATTTTCAACAAGGTTTGAGGGGTCTACGTATGGTCTGAACATGGCTGCATCAATTGGCAATGATCAATCTTCAAACATCAATACACTTTTGCCTTGCATCACAATCCACATTCAGACTCAATTAAACTTGCATATGGACTGAATTGAGTAGCTTCATGGGCCTGTACACGCCCATGCAAACATGCACTTCACTTTGCCAAATTTGGAAATATTTTGAAAGGTGCAAATAACACTTGCTTGAGCTATAAATAAGAGGCCCTTGGCATCAAAAATTGGACCCTTGCGCACCAGCTTTGCCTCCCACACTTAAAACCCTCACATTTGAAAGGAAAACATAAGAAATTTCATTTGAAATTTGAGTTTGAATCTCACTGTTTGGAGATTCAAAAACTCCATGATCCAAAGCCTTGTACCAATCCTAACCTACTTCTGCAAGCTTCTTGAGCAAGATCAACACGAATTGAAGCAAGAGAGATCAAGTTCTGCACAACATTGAAGGTATTTTTCTAGATTTTTCTTCTCTTTGATTCTCTCTCAATTCTCATCAATTCTCTTGGATCCTTGGTTGTCTGAAGTCCTACCAATGTAGACAAGAAGATTGAGTTGCTTTAAGGTCAAATCGAAGCAACTCAGTTCATACACCTCAAAATTCAACTCCATGTATCTCTCAATATACTTGGAGTTAGTTTGAAATTGAGGTCATATTCGTGATCACTGCCATTTTCTCTTTAAGATCATGTCCTTATTTTTCATTTTTGTGATGGTAATGAAAGAACCAGTCCTGCCAGGGTCATCGGAGAAGATGACCGGTGGTTTGCTCCGGCGATGTGCTGGACGTGTTCTGAGCCACATGATCAAGCCTTGGCGTTTTAATCTTGAGCGTTGCTTTTGAATATCATTGATGTAGCATGCTGACTCGTGTGTTTGGTGGAACACGCGTTTCAGACCACTTGATCTGCCACCTAAATTAATGAGGGAGATCAAGTGGTCCACGTTTTTCTGATTAATTGAATTTTCATTTTATTTATCTTATTTTCATTAATTCATATTAAATTTAATATTGATCCAAAAAATATGAGAGTTTCACCAAAAAAATTTAAATAAAATCCTCTATCATTTTCTGAATTAAAATTATTTTTTGGATCATTATTAATATTTTTCATGATTTAATTGATTTTGTGAATATTTTTAATTGTTTAAAAATACTTTTAAGTTTCCAAAAATTATGAAAATTTTTGTCCAAGGTCCTTTGACCTTGTTTGACCTATGATAAATCTCATGGCCATTTCTTTGGTATTTTGATGAGGTTTTAGGAAATTGACCACCCGTAATTTAATTTAATGCATATATTTATTATTTTTAATTGTTTAAATGCCAAATTAATTGTGTAGAGCCATTTTAATTGACTTTGTGAGCTTGACTAGTGTTGTTGGACCTCAGTCAAGGTTGATTTGACTTTTCTAGGTTAAGATCATTGAATTTAGGGGATTGATGGAATGTACATTCCATCTCCCAAAATGAATAAATGATCTTAATTTGGTTGACGTCCTCCTTTGACCAATTTGTGTTTGATTCATTCCCGCTCCCTCTTCATCTCATTCCCCTTCTATATCCATTCATGTCATGGACCTATGATATCTCTATATCCTAAGGCTAGTTGATTGCAAAATCAACATATGTATGGATGAGATTAGGTCCCCCACTTTGCATATCCTTTTTGTGTGTGGTATGTTTCATGAGCATAGTTCATTATACTATGTCTCTAACATGCATTAACACCAAAATTCTATTGCCCAACCTCAAATAGTTGTGACTTCTACATAAGTCCAATTACAATTGCTTAACATAGCGCTAAATTTTGACACAAAAGGCATAACATTCTAGTTAGTGGGATTGTAAGTCTCCCCTCTTTCATGGTATTGTATGGAAACTTGGCCTTTTTTACTTCCTTTGGAAGATGTCTTGGTTCAAGGATCCATGCTTGTGATAAGTGGGTTGAGTGTTCTTCAAAGAATGACTTAAACAAAAGCAAAGAAAAAGAAATACTAATCTCTAATTTACTAACAACTAACATTTAATTTCAAGTCATTTATTTTCAATTTAATTTTTAAGCCTTATTTATTTGCCATTATTCATACCATTCAAGTTGTTTACTTTTATGTAATTTTCACTTTGTCCACTTGGACCATATTTTGTGATATATTGTGTTTGTATATACTTGTTTGATTGTATGGTCTTTTGACCTTAATGTACATAATAAGAACAAAAACCCTAAAAATGATTTTTTGTGGACTGTTGGTTTGATTTGAGACTATTGGACTTAGAATTTAGGCAACATTCCCTATGCAAAGGACTTGGCCAATGCAAACTTTCAGGAAACCATGTACTTGTGAACATTCATCTGATACAATATGGAAGATCCATTTGAGTTCATCTCCAACATGATCATTGTGAAGTTGTTTTTTTGAACCTGTGACTTATGCCATCTACGAATTCATCTGACACATGGGAAATTTTGAGGAAGATCATGGAGTTGCTAAGCTTGGATGTGGCTATCTTTATTTGATGCCTTGCTATTTAACTTGCTATTTGTGTATTGCTTGTTGCTTGATTCAAAAGTCCAAGGGAAATTTGGGTTTCTATATGACATTCTTGTCTATTGGATTATAGCACATTGGTCAGATCTTTTCAAATCTCAACTTTTAAATTTATGCTTAGGATTAGTCTCTTCATCTCTTCCCCACTTCTTTAATTTCAAATCTCTCCCCCTTTGAAAATCATCTTTGATTGTATCTGTTTTCTAAACTCTGACCATATTGCAAATTAGAAACTTTGGCCTTATGCCATTGCATTTTCAAACTTTTTCTTAAATCAAACTTGTAAATAAACTTAACTATACTTGACTTAAAATTTCAAAATCCGAAAAGAACTAACACTCATTCAAATCATTTTAGGCCTTTTGTGCCTTTTTAAACTTAAAATTTTGTTAAAAGTAATACACTCACTTTGAAATTGATACCACAAACTACGAGGTTTTGATCCCTCATTTTTATGTTGGTACGTAGGCACAAGTCCAAAGGTCTTGTCAAACACAAAAAAATATAATTAATGAATTCTTTTCTCATCCCCACACTCTTTTTATTTGCAAACATCATTTGTACAATAACACACATGCACACAAGAAAGGGCTCCCTAGGAGTACCTAGGACACTTTGGATGCTAACACCTTCCCTCTGTGGAACTAACCCCCTTACCTGTAATCTCTGGCATTTTATTAGTTTTGATTTGAAAACTTCTTATCTTTGGGTTTTGTTTGTACTTTTCCCTTGGAAACAATAAAAGCGCGGTGGCGACTCTGGTTTTATTGACGTCTAGCTTATTTATAGCTTGATGGTCATGAATTTACCGCTAGACTCACTTATCTAACAAAGGTCTTTTCGGTGAGAATAAGGGAAATGCCAAATGGTCCCAGAGAATCATGTCTCTAACTAGTAATGATATTTCGTGGTATTCGCGAGACTACAACAATATCAAGATCATCCTCAACTGTGGTAGTTTCCCTAATGTACCTCTCATGGGAACCAAAAGCGGAATTAACTACAATCAATGTCTGGCTTTGCACCAATTGGGCCACCCATTGCATGACAAACGTGACACCAAGCAATTAGAAGAGTTTGTCTTACATGAAGGGGTTGACAGTCCAGATTTGCTGAAGAGGATTAATAGAGCATGATGTGAGATTCACCGTCAAGGAAAGGATGAACTAGGTAAGAAGAATTGTATAGATAAAGAGCCATACACATAATGGGTTAGAAAAAGAGTCAAAGAAGGATAAAGAATTGTATGGCTAAGTCTTAATTTAGTCACTCGTTAGAAGGATGAAATGGAGACTGACCTTGATCAAAAGGAAAAATAACTCAACAAGAAAGACAAGATGATTCAAATTGAAAGAAAGAAACAACAACGAATAGGAGACGATTTGAGGGACACTAGCAGTAGCCTCAATACTAAGAATCGAGAGTTGGAAGAAGCATATCCTCATATTCAGAAGTTGGATAAGTGGTGGAAACAAGTCACAAAGGCCAAGGAAATGACGGAAGAGTTTGAGGTTCAAGTGAAGAGTCTTCAAACTGAACTAAAAAACACACATGACTATTTGAAGAGAGAGTAATGCACGAAAAGCCAATTCGAAAACTTGCTTGCTAAACGCCAACGCAAGTTGGATAATACCTACAAGGACATCAATAAACTCAGGGATCAAGAGCATCAAAATCAGGTTGCATATGATCAGCTAATGGAAGAAAAATCTTATTGGGAGGCAGAGGCCATCACCTTATGGTTCTCTTGGACCAAAGGTAATCATTCATTCAAGACCTTATCCAAGGGAGAAATCAAAGGCTGGTTCAGAATCTCCTCCGAAATGCTCAAGATTGAGGAGAGAAACACCTTCATCTGGCCGAGTTTGCAAATAGAGTAATTGAAGACATCCCTGGAAGTTGAAGTTGGATTTTTCTATAATGATTCCCCAAAACACTCTTAGGGAAGTTTACAATTTTTTTCCTCTTGTAAGGTCATGTTGACCAGTTTTAGAGTTGAGCTCAAAAGGGATCGATTGGCAAATAAATTGCAACTCATTACTCGTAATAAGCTTCGTTCAATTGAATAAAACGAGTATTTGGTTTGTGCATAACTTTTGGTCTTATATTCTGTCTTTAATTTCATGCTTTACGATTACTCATAACAAAAGATAAAATCTCAGGATTCACTGGAAACTAAAAATAATCTTTTTGCATGCATTCATACATTCATTCATTCCGTTCAAAAATAAAACAAGATTCTCATACCATCCTTATCACACCGTCAAGAAAAGACGACAATTCTTCGACGAAGATATCTTACCCGAGCAAATCACCAAAAGATAATGGCATAAATTTATCAGGAGAACAACACATACAAGGAGAAGATGGATCAGTTCAATGGAATGATGGATGCAATTTTTTAGCTCCTTCACGCCCAGAAGGACAATATTGTAGTTGTTGTTGAGACTCCAAATGAAACTGGAGCGCTTGCTCTGCCGTGAAGATAGGGGAAATATACTCGAGCGCATCGCACACACGAAGATACAACAGAGTCGCCATCGAACTTTATTTATTCCCGAAGGAAAGGGAGAACATCAATAAAACTCGGGGAAAGAAAAAATGGGTAAGGAAGTCGGTGGAAAGGTATTAGCATCTCTCACATCCATTGTACTCAACGGGAACCATTTTGATTGTTCTATGCTCGGATGGTTGTTACTATCTAAAGATTACTCACAAAAGGTTAAAGGGAAAAAGAATGGAATAGATAGAGTGCTCGGTGAGGATTAGGGCCCTCGTGCCTACGTATCCTTATAGTGAAATAAGGAATTCATAGCTTCGTAGTTCATAGAACTAATGATGGAAGATGAAAGAAGAGTGATAAAGGTATGTTTTGAACCCAAGAATAATATTGTTTGAACCCACAAGGTAGGTATATCTCAACTAATAAGGAAACTGGCATCAAGCCAAAACAAAGGATGAACTGGCATCAAGTCAAACATAGGGGTAAACTGGTATCTAGCCAAAAGTAAAGGTAAATTGGCATCAAGTCAAAAGTAAAGGGTATTGGTTCAGAGGATGGACATTAGTTATTTTCCCCAAAAGGTATATATAGAGCTCAAAGAAATAATGTATTTGGCTGAAAGATTAAGTATATCATATGGGTGGATGATTAGGTATTTGCCCTAAAAAGGTATATATGAAATCCAAAGAAAGATGGTATTAGGTTCCAAAGAAATAGTATATCATTGAGATGAATGGTTTAATGATTTAAGATAGATGATATGGATCGTGAGACATATGGATGATTCCCTAAGGCAGGAGAAGGAATAAATATGTATGCTCGTCAAGGATTCGAACCCTTGTGCCTACATATTCTCATTGTGAAATAAGAACGTCAGAGCTCTGTAGTTCGTGGAACAAATGCAGAAAGAACTGAAAGATTTGATTGGGTTTCCAAAAGACGAACCAAATTTCTTGAATATAAAGAGCGTGGCATTAACCAATCATTGGCGTTTAGAGTTACATTCTAAACTCCCTATATACAGAGTCTGACAATCTTTTTCCTTTCCCTACACTCTTTCCCCTTCATTGGTTAGTGCCAGAGTCTAAACGCGGATCATTGGTTAATGCCATGCTCTTGGTATTCAACAAATTTCCAGAGTCTGTAACTCTATAGGGAAAAAGAAATGATGCTACATTCTATAATTGTATAGGCACTAAAAGAGGAAGCTAGAGTCTATAACCTTATAGGCATAAAGAATGAATGCCAATGTTTATAACTATATAGGAAGAAAGAAATAGGGCTTTGCCAAAGTCTATAATTGTGTAGGAAAAAATCAAGGTTACCAGAGTCTGAAACTCCATAGGGAAAAAGAGACCTTGCCAAAGTATGAAACTCTGTATGGCAAGGAAAAAGAATGCCAAAGTCTGTCACATTATAGGCAAGGAAAAAGAATGCCAAAGTCTGTCACATTATAGGCAAGGAAAAGAGGATGCCAAAGTATATAATTGTATAGGCAAAGGAAAGAAGATGCCAAAGTCTGTAACCATAAGGAAATGAAAGGAGGACGCCAAAGGCTATAATTGTAAGGCAATGAAAGGAGGATGCCAAAGCCTGTAATTGTAGGCAACTGTATCATTCGTCCCATACCCAAAGATACTCTAGAAAAGGGTAGGAATGCTCATGCTCATTATTCATTATTACTTAAGGCTCGTAGTGTGTAACTCTTATCATGATTAATAAGTGGTCATAGTAGATTCTGTTTATTGATTCGGATGATGCAGTGTTGCTTGTTGTAGGAGGAGAATTGACAATCATTTGATTTGAATTTTACTAAACTCTATGAATAAAGGTGAATACTCTGAGAAACTCAGTCATTCATCCCGTACCAAAAGATATTCATAATTAAGATCGGAATTCTCCCTCTCACCTATTCTATATTTCTTAAGGGTCATGGCACACAACCTAAATCATGATTGACAAGTGTTGATACATCTTTGTTATGCTGGAACTAGACTGTCTGCAATGTGAATGTCTTGTACTGACTTGAAGTCTATGAACTTGAATTTGAATCTTGAGGTTTTGAGCGCTTGAGGTCCAGTACGACTTGAATACAAGGGACTTTCCCTATCAAGTGATCAAGGGTCTTTTGACCATTTGAATAGGCTTGGGGATTTAAGCATAGTGCAAAGGATTTGCTTGATCAAAGTAAACTTTGATCAACATAATCAGTGGGATTAAGAAATATAAGTTGAATCATGTACACAACCTGATGAATAGATCAATTAGATTAAACCAGTTGCATCTACACAAAACCTAAGCTAAGAGAGCATGCATCATGGGAACTTTCTAAGCCTTAGGGGCAATAAGGTCATTATGCAAAAATTGGTTAATATAGAATTAACAATCCAAATTTAATCAAAATTAATTTAAACTAACTAATCCTAATTAAAATTTGTATGATATTACATGATGAAAATTAACCTAATCTTGGTTAACCTAATTCTAAATTTATCAAATTATTTTATACAACAAAAGTGAAAAAATATGAGATTAAGAATTAAACAAAATTAATTAAAATTGAAACTAGAATTAATTAAATAAACATATAGGCAGAGGTGTGGATCTGTGATGGAGGTGCAGATATGAAGTTTGGGCCTCAAGCCCAATCCAAGCAGTGCAGGTCCATGTCTGGGTTCAGGTACACCAAAGTCCAGGTCAAAACGTCAACATCCAAACACGAGACCTTCCATAAAATGCTTCAGCAATAAACACATAGCAAATTCACGTCCGTTTCCATGCTTCTCTCCCCTTCTCGATTAAAAACTTCACAAGTTCATAACGAAACAAGAATAACAAGCCCCTCCAAATTTGAATCTCCTTCAACGTCACTACAACCTTGTGCATCTTAATTTCAACATCACCTTCAACAAATCTAAAGGTGCAACATCAAAACATATTCGACAGAAGAGTACTTACCTCCTAAACAAAGATTTATTCCTGCGAACATTAAATCGGGGAAGATGAAAAAAAGAAGGAAAATCACTTGAACCAGGTAATTCTTGATCCTATGTTATTCCTTTGATTCTCTTCTTCTTCTAAAACTTCTCTTGCAATCGAGATATGGATGTAATCGAAGGTAATTGAGAGGGTTTAAAATGATGGAAGGCCAAGTTCAACTCTATTAAAGCTTCGAGGTAAAGCTTCAATGGAGTATTTTAAGATATCTGTCTGAGAGTAAAAAGAGGTTGTGAGATGAAGATTGAAATCTCAAAAATCTAAGATGGGTGAAAATGAATCGTGGTCCTTTGAAGAGTGAATGAATGATTGTATTTATAGAGTCATGTTCTCCCACTTCAGTTGGAAATGCACATGAAATTCAATTGAAATGCAACGAGTCAGTTAGAAATTGAGGGATTTTGTTAGAGTGAAATCTGTAAAAATGATTTAGTTGTTAGTTATTGTGAAGTTAATATGTTAGTGAGGTTTTGATTCCCTGCATTGTGTTTCTGTTAGGTTATCATGGAATTTGATTTTGTCCTGTGTAAATTGAAATATGCAGGGTTAAGCAGGGTTATGCATTGTGCAGGTGGAATCTTGGTGCTCTGTCAAATGAATTTCTTCAAGTGGATTCATTAAGAGGTTTCACTTGTGTGAGTTCTTTAGCAAATGTGCAGGGCTCTGTGTCTGAAGGACCAATTTGGTGTGTTTTGTGTTAGTTGAGTTTTGCACGTTGAGGCATTTTGCTAAGTCATGTAGGAACTTCATTTGTGCGTGCAGGGCCTATGCGTGTTGATTGAATGAACTACCTTGAAGTCCTTCTCGCATGCGATTGTGGCATGCTTGGAATTGTGTTACAGCTGACTTGGGAACTTGGATACTTGTTGTAAGACCATAATTTTGAACCTAAGATACCTCATGGCATCATGTTATTGCACAAGTGCATTGCCTCAAGGATCATAACATGTTTGGCTCCTTAACCCTAGGGTTGGGACTTGTGTGAGTGGTTTGAGACCACCAAGCATGCTTGTATTGTATATTATTTCTTTTCTTATTTGATTTCTAACCAAAAGCACAAAAATATGTCACTAACTCTTTTTGTTTTGAAGCTCAATTGATCATGTGTTCCAATGCTCCTAGGAGGCTCCCAAGCCCAATGAAATGGCCAGATGAAGATGAGGAAAAGCATGAAAATGGTCTAGAAAGCTCCTAATCATCATATATGTCTCCTAAGTACCTTAATTTTCCAATTTGATCAAGATAACCCAAAGGGCTTGAGGATTGTTTCCCAAGGAAACCCTAATTCCACTATGCTTTGATTGTGCCTTGCCCAAGAAGCAACCTCAAGCTCTGATCAAATTTAATCAAGGGAAGTTATTTCATTCATCATTTTATGCATATATGAGCCTATTTGAGGATCCTCAATAATTTATTCATCAAGATTGGAAGTTTGGCCTTGAAAAGTTGACCAGTCAAGTCATCTGACTAAGCTGAGCACCACTAAGATATCACTTTTGATGTGTTTGTCAAATGAAGATGACCCCAAGAGAAACGTTTTTCTTAAGAACCATATGAACAACTTTCATGTTCATCAAAAATACATTTGAAACTTTTAAGGTCATCATTAATTTCAAAACATTATAGGTCATTTTGACTGAAACCCTAATTTTGGGTCAACTTACCAAGGGCATAACTTCCTTAATTTTTATGATTTTGAGGTGATACCAAATGAATTGGAAATATTTAGATGTCTACTTCAAATTTTATGTTGGACAAAATTTCATAATCATAAAAGAAACACATGTGATAATCCAAAACATTATAGGTCATCTTGGACCTAATTCATTGAATTTGAAAAAGTACCCAACTTCAAATGCCCATAACTTTGTCATAGAAAATCTAAATGATGCGAAATTTGAGTCTAAATTGATCATGTTGAAAAGATATACAACTTTGATGTTGGATGTTTTTCCATTTGAAGCTTGCATAATTCAAACGTAGGGGTTTGATTAAGCTTGCTTTTGGTGAAATTTTTCAAAGTGTCTTAAACATGTTTTGTACTTGGATCTTCTAGGCCAGTTTTCATTAATTTCCAAATTCCAAATAAATTTTTGCCCAACATTACTTTTGTTCCTTATTTCAAGGGCTTTCCAACCATTACTCACAGTACTCTTTTGGACTTACCATTTGGGAGTTTTGAAGACCTTTCCATTTATGTGCATTTTGGCATTTCATGTTATAATTTGGTATGCAAGCTAGTTCCCTCCAAAGTGCACGTCCAAATGATCTTCAGGTGGTATCAGCAAGATGTTCCATTCATCATTGGGCCTGCTACACGCTTGCACAGGCCCATGCAAGCAAATTTCAAATGGCCGTGCACATGAACAAGGCGTGGGATTCAGCTACCTTAGGCTATAAATAACCACTCCCTCTCATTCATTCATCAACCTTTTGGAGATCTGAATTGCTGCAGCATTGAAACCATAACCATACCAAAGGAATTTTTCAGAAATTTTTCTCACTTTCGAGCTTGAAATTAAGCATCATTAGCTGATATTCAAAGCCTAATTCCTTAGCCTTTCACTTCTATTACATCCATAGAGCAAAGAGGAGCCAAGATCTTGAAGGATTCGTGGCTTGAAGTGCTTCAATTCAGAGGTATACATTCAAACTTTTTGGATCTAGAACTCTCAATTCAATGTAGCATTCTTGTGTTTGTGTGGTTTTCTAAAGTCCTCACACTTGAGGCAAGCCATTGGTGTTTTCAATTCACCATTTCATGAGCTTACAGTTTGAACACCATGATCTTCTTCCTCACGTTTCTCTCAATATAGGAAGAGTGAGGAAGATCCAATGGCACAGTGATGATCTCCATCACACAAGCTTCATTTCCATGTCCTTATTTTCCATTTTCATGAATCTTTTTTTCTCTGCAACTGGTGGCCGGATTTTGTTGACTCGCCGGAGAAGATGGTGGTTTCCACCACCACCACCACCAAGTGTGCATCTTCCTGGCCCTTGGATTTGGTTTTTACGTTTTAATCGTGTGCATCCATTGTGTTTACTTCATTTAATACCTTATGTGGCGCGTTTGACTTGGACATACCGTGTTCCTTATGATCTGGACCATTCAACCTTGCCATGTCAATTAATGAGCTTCATCCTGTGGCGCTGGTTTTTCCATTTATTCTATTTTCATTTTATTTTCAGTTAATTCCTTTTATTTTCAAAAATTCATAAAAAATTCATTTGAAGTCATAAAAATATGAGACCAACTCCAAAAAATTTCTTGAAAAATCTAGTTTCATATTTTGATTTTTAATTATTTTTGTGACTTCATTTGATATTTTTCATGGATTATTTAATTTTTAATAGTTTTAATTCATTTTAAAATATCTTCTGACTTTTGAAAAATCCAAAAATATTTTCCTAGCATTGATGGATTAAATAGTCTCATCAATTTCTTATTTGATTTGAGATTTATTTGAGATTTTAATCCATTTTGAGCTATTTTTAAATATTTTTAATTGTTTTTAATTGCTTTCTGATTTCAAAAATTGATGAGAAAATTAGGCAAAGCTTGTTTGACTATGTTGAACCTATGAGAATTTAATTGGACTTTTTAAGGTTGATTTGAATTGAATTTGAGGTTTGACCTTATTTGTCTATCTTTTTATTTGCATTTTACTTTAATTCAAAAAATACCAAAAATATATTGTTGACTTGTTAACTTGTTATCTTCATTTCTTTTCTGTTTCGTGTTGGTTGATGTTAATTTGATTCACATTTGATCAATTGGATTTGGTTGTGGTCTTTCTTTTCCCTTCCCTTTCATCTTCATCCCTTTCTTTCCATCAATGGCCAATGAGTTAAAGTCTTATGGTTGGTCTTGACAAGTTGACTAAGGTTGAATGGTGTCAAACCAGGTTTGGTCAGTTGAATTTAATTGAAGAGAAGAGATTAACTGTCATGTGGCATGGTCAGTTATATCAGCAAAGGATGAAGAAAGCTTTTGATAAGAAGGTCAGACCTCGGGTATTCAGGGAAGGCGATCTTGTGCTCAAGAAGATCTTATCTTTCAAACCAGATTCTAGGGGAAAATGGACTCCTAATTATGAAGGCCCATATGTTGTTAAGAGAGCCTTTCCAGGAAGCGCTTTTATTCTTACAACTATGGATGGTGAAGAGTTCACTCGTCCTGTGAACGCAGATGCAGTCAAGAAATACTTCGCCTAAAAATAAAAGAACAACTCACTAAGTTGAAAACCCGAAAGGGCGGCTTAGGCAAAAATGAGCGTCTCGGTGGATTGAAAATATGAAAGGGCGATCCAGGCAAAAATTAGAGACATAAAACAGAAAAGAATTTTCCCGATAAGTTGAGTACCCCGCCCCCGGGAAACTTATGCAAAAATTAGGGATTTTGGCAAGTAACTGCGTTCTGCTGATCTTCCAGTCTTGGAGAAACTTTGTTGAGCACAAAGGTTGACGTCGATTCATCATCCCCAGTAGCAGCCAAAAGCACAACGAATATCAAGAGTTGGCGGAAAGATTAGTGATCATTTGTATTCAATGTAACCCTTTTCCATGTAAATTACCATTTTCAACTTTGTAAAAGTCTATGGAGTCTTGTCATTTACAGACTACCATTCTATTAAGTTGAACTTTTATCCAATTGTTTCCATTCTTACTTACTTCAGCCAAATAGTTTTAAATTTTATTATGATCATCTTTAAAATTAAGTTTTAAATCAAAATCATTTTCTTTAACATATAATAGCATGAATTTTAAGAGCAAGTAAAAAATAAATGTCAATAGAAATTAAAAAAAACAAGCCCTAAGTGTAGAGCATTGATGGTTCTCCCGAGCAGTTAACCCTCAGTTTTCCCCAGCTGAGTTGGTCAATTCAATTCCCCTGCGGAGTGTTTGTCCCCAGCGGAGTTTGTCCATAAGTTCTCGGCAGAATCGATGATTACCCAGCTAGTTTTGATATCCAGTTGAGTGAAGAAGGTTTTCCTTATTAGTTTGCGTAATGGCAGTAGAACTTTGGTTACCCCGCTAGTTGCCATCCGACTCACTCCGAGTCAGAGTTTCCTCTTGGTTTTTGAGCAGCTATTTGCGTTTATCCTCTGTACAGTTGTCTCCCATTCAATATGTTGTTGACTTAAAATTCTCCGCAGATTCGATAACGTCTCCCTTCCTCAGCAGATCTCCTCCTTCCCCGGCTAAGGTTGAGTCTGTGGGATGTTGATCTCTCTTTTCTCCAGCATTTGTCTCTCTCTTTTGTGGATTGATCGAGGATTGTATCGATGATTCATTTTTGCGACACCTTTATATCCTTTGCGATCGTTTTGTCAGCATAATCATCATATATACGTATATCTATATATATATATATATATATATATATATATATATATATATATATATATACATTCATATAATCTCATAATTGTATAATTGCATCATTATTGATTGATTGTTTGAGATTCTCATTCTCTGTTATGGCGGTACTTTATCCCCATACAAGTTTGGTGTCTGTCCTCCCTCAATTGTAGAGTGTCAGCCCCTTAAGCAGGAAGACTTTAACCTTTCTCCCTTCCCTACTGAGTTATCTCCTCGTGGATGATTATTATTTCAGTTTCCTCCCCAGTTGATTATCTGGATGGAATCACTCCCCTTGAGTTTTATCCTCATTGGTTTGAGTCTTGATTGACCGTTTCTTTCTAGATCTTTCCTAGATAGATGTTTTGGGTCGCCTAAGAGTTTATTACCCAATAACTAGTAATATGCTTCTTAGTTTGCAGTTTGTTACTTTTTGCCCAATACCCGGTAAAAGTTCCCTTGTTTTTCTCCTTAGTAGAGTCCCTAGTGGATTCATTTCTATGTTTCTCTGGAAGTATATCGTTGATATGTTCATCCTGACCGATGACAAATATTTTCTTCCCCTGTCTAATTTTATCCTTGATATGTTCATCCTAACCGATGACGGATATTCTCATCTTTGGTATTCTACCCAGTAACTGGTAGTTGTAATCCATATTTTGTTCCCTAGAGAGTTAATCCTTGATATGTTCATCCTAACTGATGACATGTTTCCTTCTCTTTGTGGTCTTCTACCTAGTAACCGGCAGTTGTAAATCCTACTTTCTCCTTGTAGGGTTTATCCTTGATATGTTCATCTTAACCGATGATGGATATCCTCCTTAACACCCCTAGGAAAGTTAATCCTTGATATGTTCATCCTAAACGATGAGAGATTTTCTAACTTTTGAGTTTATGCTTAATATGTTCACCTTAACCGGTGACGAATATTATCATTTGTGGTCTTCTACCCAGTAACTGGTAGTTGTAAATCCTATTTTCTGCAGTTTTCCCAAGCAAGGCTATTCTTACCCAGTAACCAGTAATGAGCATACCCTCCTCGCGGTTCCCCAACGAGTCATCCTCGATATGTTCATCCTAACTAGTGACGGATGTACTTTCTGTCAGATCTTTATTATCTCCTTACCCAGTAACCGGTAGTGGATAATAATTTTCTACTCCTCCTATGTTGAAGTCTATTTCTTCCCTAGTTGATTTGAGTGTGTATTTCCTTAGTGAAATCACTTTTCCTGCATGATCCAAGTACGTCAGCTTTACCCTGATCTACTCGTTTCCCCTGCAAATGTTTTTGTTTCCCCGCCTGAGTCCTTCCATTTTCTATGGAATTCCTCTAGTCACCAAGTAGTTTTAAGTCGTAGCCTGGCCTACGCATAATCTTTTTATCCCCTCAGAGTCTTTGTCTCCCCGATGAGCTTTCCTTACAGAATGCATTGTGCTCCTACGGACTTGCAGTCGCTCTGATTTTCTTTTCCTTTGTCGCAACATTTCCCCACAAAGAATTTGCTTTTACATTCATACCATATGCATCATGAGGTCTCTTAGGGATCAAAATTTGTTTCTAGATATTGTTATTTAAGCCTATTCTACTGAGTCGATACAAAAATTTTAACGTTCACCTCCTCAGTTAGAATGTCCTTAAATAGGGGAAGCTGTAAGACCCCAATTTTGACCCTAAGATCCCTCATGCAATTTCATCATATGCATTAGTGTTGGGATCATACCTTGTCATCCTCCTTACCCCTTGTTCATTAGGTTTGTTATGGGAGAGATCACCAAGAACTATGTGATTGTATCATACTTGTATATCATTATTTTACTAACCAAAATACCAAAAATATGTCTTTGCATTTGCCTAACTCTTTTGCAAGTAGGGCATGATCATCATTGATCTATCAAGTTCATATCTAGGGTTTAAGACCCCCATAGCTAAGAGCACAACCAAGGATTGATTCACAATGTATCAAAGCATCATATATGAGTCCCAATGATCTCTACATGTTATATTGATCAAGCATTGTTCAAGAATTTGGGGGTGATTTGCCTTGGAAACCCTAGTTTGACAGGGTATCTTGAGTAACTTCTCCAGCAAGCTATCTCACCAATTGATCAAACTTCTCAAGGGACATTTCAAAATTAATCATCTTATGCATATATGATCTACCATGAGCCTAGAAAGTCAAGAAAATTGAAAGTTAGCAAGTTGGTTGATGGTGGTAGGCCAGATGAATTCATCTGATCAAAATTGGGTCTCCCTAGACCCTATCTCCTATAATTTTCACCATATGAAAATTATTCCAAGATCAAAGTTACTCTAAATGACATTCCAAACAACTTTCATGTTGAAGTCTAAGCTAATTTTTCTTGTAAAGTCATTTTACATGTTGAAAAATTATAGGTAATTTTGTCTAAACCCTAATTTGAAAGTCAACTTCCCAAGACGATAACTTGCTCAATTTTTATGAGATGAAATATTTCCAGGTTGCACAATCAAATCCAAGATGTCTACTTCAACGTTTATGTTTGAAGTGAGAGCTACACCAACTTTTATGAGCATGTGATATGAGGATACATTATAGGTCCTTTTTGCTCTATACCATTGAACAAGTGATTTTCCTCATCTTCAAAAATGAATAACTCTATCATTCTAAATCCAAATGACATTAAATTGGTGACCATTTTGAAGGCCTTTGAGAGAGATACAATGTTTATGAAGACACTTTTCTCATTGGGAGCCCACATAAAAAGTTAAGCCAGGTGGAATATTGAGATATATGACTTAACACCTAGAAATGTTTTCAACATGTTGAAATTTCCAAACTTCCACCTCAAAATTCACCATGATCCAAGTCCCAAATGTAAAAGTGTCCAACATCAAAGTTATTCCCCTTGATCTAAGATTTCTAAAGAGTCCTATTTCATGCATTTTGGATGAGGTTTCCTAGGGTTGCGCATGGTCTTAACAGGTGTGCATCAAGTGGAAAAATCAAATGTCCAAAACTCCATTTCACATTGCCTTGCCATTCAAGCATCATTTGAACTTCAGTACAGTTGTAATTGTATCAAAATGGATTGCTTCATGGGCCTATACACGCCCATGCAAGCTTGTGCATCACATTGCCAAATTTAGCAAATTTTCAAGTGTGCAATTAACAATCCCAAATGCTATAAATACAAGGCCTCTGAGCTCATTTCAAACAGACCTTGCGTGCCAGCTTTGCCCCCAAATTGAAACCCTCACAGTTCAAAGGAAAACCTGAGAATTTTGAACTTGAAAATTGAGTTTGAATCTCACTGTTTAGAGATTCAAAAACTCCAGAATCCAAAGCTTTATTCCATTGCCAAGCCACTTCTGCAAGCTCCTCGAGCGTGATCAAGTCAAGTTTGAAGCAAGCAAGATCCAATTCTGCACATCATTGAAGGTAATTTTCAGAAATCTTCTTCTCTTCGATTCTCACTCAATTCTCATCAATTCTCTTGGATCTTTGGTTGTCTTAAATCCTACCAATGCATGCAAGAAGATTTAGTTGCTTTGAGGTCAAATCGAAGCAACTTAGTTGACACACCTCAAAATTCAACTCCTCATATCTTTCTATATATTTAGAGTTAGTTGAAATTGAGGTCAGATTCATTTTCTACGCCATTTTTTCTTTCAAATCTTGTCCTCCTTTTTTATTTTTTTGATGATGATGACTGAACCAGTCTGGTGAGCCTTGCCTGAGAAGGTGACTCGAGTTCCAATGCCGGTAGTGTGCTGGACAGGTTTTAAGCCATTGATCTCATTTGAAATGTTTTAATCTCACACGTTGGTTCTGATTACCATTGGTGTGGTGCGCTGACTCAAGTGTACCATGGAGCGCGCATTTTCATCCACTTGATATGCCACCTCAATTAATGAGGGAGATCAAGTGGTCCAGGTTTTTTCTGACTATTTGAATTTCATTTAATTTGTTTTATTTTCATTAATTCATATTAATTTTAGTATTGATCCAAAAAATATGAGAGTTTCACCAAAAAAATTTAAATAAAATCCTCTTTCATATTTTGAATTAAAATTATTTTTTGGACCATTATTAATATTTTTCATGATTTAATTGATTTTGTTAATATTTTTAATTGTTTAAAAATACTTTTAAGTTTCCAAAAATTCTGAAATTTTTTCTCCAAGGTCCTTTGACCTTGTTTGACCTATGATAAATCTCATGGCAATTTCTTTGGTGTTTTGATGAGATTTTAGGAATTTGACAAACCATATTTAATTTAATGCATTATTTTTAGTATTTTTAATTTGAATAAATGCCAAATAATTGTGTTGAGCCATTTTAATTGTTTGTATAAGTTTGACTTGTGTTGTTGGGGCTTGTTCAAGGTTGATTTGACTTTGTTATGTTAAGATCATTGGATTTAGGGGATTGATGGAATGTACATTCCATCTCCCAAAATGAATGAATGATCTTAATTTGGTAAAAGTCCTCTTTTGTCCAATTTGAGTTTTGATCTATTCCCATCCCTCTTCATCTATTTCCCCTTCTTATGCATCCATTTCATTTTGCCTATGATATCTCAAGGTCCTAAGGCTAGTTGATTGAAAAATCAACATAAGTATGGATGAGATTATGCCACCTCTTTTGCATATTCCTTTTGTGTGTGGTATGTTTCATGAGCATAGTCCACTATACTATGTCTCTAACATGCATTAACACCAAAATTCTATTGCCCGATCTCAAATAGTTGTGACTTCTACATAAGTCCAATTACGATTGCTTAACATAGCGCTAAATTTTTGACACAAAAAGGCATAGCATTCTAGTTAGTGAGATTGTAAGTCTCCCCTCTTTCACGGTATTATGTGGAAACATTGTCTTTTTTCTTTCCTTTGGAAGATGTCTTGGTTCAAGGATCCATGCTTGTGATAAGTGGGTTGAGTGTTCTCCAAAGAACGACTTAAAAAATAAAAATAAAAGCAAAAGAAATACTAACTTCTAATTCATTAACAACTATCATTTAATTTCAAGCCATTTACTTTTAATGCCCTTTAATTTTAAGCTTTATTCATTTTCCATTATTCATACCATTCTAATTGTTTATATTGATGCCATTTTCAATTTGTCCACTTGGACCATATTGTATGATATATCTTGTTTGTGCACATTTTGTTTGCTTGTGTGGTCTTTGACCATTAATGTACATAATAAGAACAAAAACCCTAAAAAACTATTGTGTGAACTGTTGGTTTGATCTTGGACAATTGGACTTAGAATTTAGACAACATCCCTATGCAAAAGGACTTGGTCAATGCCAACTTTCATGTAAACAAGTGCTTGCAATTTGAAACTTCATCTGATACATCATTGAAGATCCATCTGAGTTCATCTACAACATGATCATTGTGAAGCTGTTATTTTGAACCTGTGACTTGTGGAATTCATCTGCTACATAGGCCAATTTGAAGAAGATTATGGAGTGGCTAAAGCTTGGATGTGGCTATCTTTATTTGATGCCTTGCTCTTCAAGTTAATATGTTATGCATTGTTTGTTGTTTGGTTCTAATGTCCAAGGGAATTTGGGTTTCTATATGGCATTCTTGCCTATTGGATTGCAGCCCATTGGTCAGATCTTTTCAACTCTTAAATTTAAATTTACAGTTAGGATTGGTCTCTTCATCTCCTACCCATCTCTTTAATTTTAAAATCTCTCCCTTCTTTTTAAAAAACTTATTTGCTTGTGCTTGTCTTTCTTAACTTAGACTTCTTTGCAAATTAGAAACTTTGGCCTTATGCCATTGCATTTCAAAACTTCTTTTCTTAAATCAAACTTGTAAATATACTTAACTATACTTGACTTAAAATTTTCCAAAGCCAAAAAGAACTAACTCATTCAAACCATTTTCTAGGCCTTTGTGCCTTTCAAACATAATTTTTGTTAAAAGCAATGCATCCACTTTGAAATTTGTATCACGAACTGTTAGACGGTGTGGCTAGTGATCGAGAGGGGGGGTGAATAGATCACCTCTTTAAAATTAACGGATTTAACGTTTTATCAGAGTTTTCAAAAATGGCGGAAAAATCAGTCCCGAATCGACTTCCGTCTATTCTGAACCGCTACTAGAAAGCCGGACACGCAAGTGCAGTTGCTGGATTTTAATGAGAATGACAGAAATAATACACACAGAATTCTAACAAATTGAATGCGCTTATCCTTAAATTCTATTTCCAATGAACACAATCAAGTTAACCGTTTTGTCAAACAGTTGGTGTGTATGTGATTGATGATAAACAACAATGGTGTATGACTAAAGGTTTTATTATCACTGCTGTCCAGAAAAATGATCAATCACCACACACTAACAGAAATTGCAAAACAGTTTTGAAACGTAAAGAAGATTAAGGTAAGAATACGATACGCAGAGATTTGGTAAGGAAGTTCCCCACGTCGTCCTCGCGTGTGGGTACGTCTCCCTCTCAATTTCAAATGAAATTGAGAACTTTGATTATCAATTATTGCCGAATCCGTTGATACAAGGTTTTGATACAAAGACAGAATTCTACAATCTAAGAACCTCTTCTTGTATAAACCTTCACTTGATCTGAGCTCGATCAAGATTTTCCTGCACAAAGTTGCAAACAATTCACCGGTTCCACGACCTGCTTGCGAAATCCCCCGATCTCCAAACGCAACGCTGCGGCTGAATATGTTCTGCAAATGTGACTCCCAAACCCTCAAGAACACACCAGTTCTTGAAGGACAAACCAGTAGGTTTTTCCTAGAAACCCCCTTCAATCTTCGACTCAGCTAGATCCTCGATCGTTCCACTGCAACCCACAGCTAGATCCTTGATCGTACCACTGAACGTTATCTCGATGCTTCTTTAATCCAAAGAACAAGAATTGTTATGTGTAAATGTTCTTGAAGAAAAGTGATTGAGAAGATGAAGAAGATGAAGTCTCTTTCAGGTTTCTATGTGCTCACAAACAATTGCTCCAACACTGCTTTTGATCTGTGTTCAATTATTTTCCCTCAAGGAATTCGTATTCTTCATCTGTTGTTGAGACATGTTCTTATATGTGCTGCAAAAACAGTTGCTGTTATGACTTAAAACAACTTTGTGTATTGATGCATAGGACTGTGTATCGATACATACTGTAAGTTGTGTGAATATTTGATGAAATTAATTACTCATGTATCGATGCATAAATCGTGTGTATCGATGCATGTGATTTTTACACTGATATGCATCGATGCTTAATGCTTATGTATTGATGCACAGGCTGTCTCAAGTGGTCATGTATCGATGCCTATTGCGCATGTATTGATGCACAGGCTGTCTCAAGTGGTCATGTATCAATGCAGAATTCGTGTGTATCGATGCATAGAGTTTTTGCCCTTCCATGTATTGATGCATGGCTCGTATGCATCGATGCATACTTAACAGAAATTGTTTTGTGATTAATCACATGCTACATGTATCGATGCAGAGGCTCATGTATTGATACATACTGATATAAAATGCATTTTAATTGTTGTTTGAAGGGAATTTTCAATGTAGATTTGTATGTATGTTTATGCAACAATAAAGTGGGATGATGGACAAAATAAGAACACAAATATATCATGTAATGCAATGCACAATCAATTTGGATGATGATCACACAATTTGCTATCATTAAAAATTAAATCAAGTTAAAGAATTCTTTCACAAACTCCCCCTTTTTGATGATGGCAAATTCTTGGCAAGATGTGTGATACTCCCCCTGAGTTTGTGCATATCTGCGTTTTTCTCCCCCTTTGTCAACATCAAAAAGAGGAAGAAACATAGTTATCAAGCAGAAAGTGTAGCAGGGCATGGCAAGATTTGATAATAGGCTATCAATCACAAAGAAAGAAGCTGCAAGTTAAAGAATCATTCAAAAAGAATCATTCAAAAAATAAGGGCAATAACAAATAGAGGTAAACAGAATTTGAAAAGCATTTTAAGTGTGCGAACGAGTTTAAGAGTTACATAAGCCAAACCATATATTGTGCAACAAAATAAAACATGAGCAATATGAAATGAAATGCAGTGAGATGGAAGGGTGGTTGGTTAATTTGGATTGTTGCCACCACAGGACTCCTCATCATGTCTGACAGGATCTCGGTAGCTTGGCGGAGGCGGAGGAGGAGGCATTGTGTCTGGATTTTGGCCCATGAAGGAGTATCGCCTAAATCGATTCTGAACTTCAATGCTTCTAAAGCTGTCCATAATCCCAGGATTTTCACGGCAATCATCCATAAAGCCGGACATTTCGTTGTAGAAAACCTGATGCCATTTAACCAAGTCTTGGTGCCAAGCGTGTTGATTGTGATACATCCGTGTATGCTCATCATGCCAGTCCCGATGCTCGTTGTGCCATTCAGTTTGTTGAACATTCCAGTACCGTGCTTCTTCATGGCGTTCTTTGTTGACGATTTCCATCTGTTGAAGCATGTGAGTGATGTCCGCATTTGGTGTTGAGGCTGAAGTACCACCGGCGAATGGAGGGGCTGTAGGGTCAGGTACGTAGTTGGTGGGAGACCACCTGCGTGGCACCCACTCACCCCAACCAGTATTGGCCTCAGTTTGAGGCACATCTGTTTCAGGCGCATCCTGCATTTCTTCATCAGGCTGTTCTTCAGCAATATGGATGCGTTCCGCAGGCACGTCGAAGTTGTAAATTCTGGTTTTGGATTTTCTTTCAAAAAAGTAGAAGCATTTGCGGTCTTTGTCCCATCGATATCCCATATGCGATAGAGTGGCAGAGTCAAATTCTTGAGCTGCCGATGGAGATAGGAGAGGCACAATAGGTATTGCAACTTTCCAAAACTTAAGAATTTTCATTACTTGAGAGGCATACCCTAGAGCCACAGTTTTGGAGCTGTCTCGCACATAGAATAGACGTTTTACAAAGTAGTTCGCCCAATTTAAGAGAATCTTATTTTGCAGAATGTAGAGAAGATGTATGCTAGGCCTATCCAACCGAGAGTGGCCACTGTTGGTTGGACGCAGAATGTGTGTAATGATCCAGTGAAGAATACGCGGAGTTTGTTTGATCATACCTGACGTGACGTGTTCGTCCTCACTCAACGGTCTATCAATCTTTAGGATGGAAGTTGTAAAGTCCTTCAGGTCAAATCCAGGATCAAAATGCAGGTCATGCCAGGACTTGAAAACCATCGACGGAAGCGGCATTTGAAACACCGTTTCCCAATCAGAGGCTTCAAAGGTATATGTTCTGACTCCAATAGAACACCGGAACATATAGCCTGTACCAGTTTGTAAACCAGCATAAAAGGCCCGGATGAAATCCTCATGATACGCATCTTTTGTAGATAGAAAGGACCCAAGTCTTTGTGCATGTAACAGTTCAACTACTTCATTTAGGTGCAAATGAACAGCATCTGTTTTATCAAAGATATGAGGTTTCATTACCAACCTGGCCTTGAAGGATTCCTCAAATTCAGCAGCAATGGCAGGATGCAGAATGTCTAAGGCATTTGAAGGAACATCTGGTGGTTGCTGAGACGTACCGGCTGCTTCCTTTCCCTTTCCTTTTCCTTTGGCTCTGGCTGGAATAGTGCGTGGAGGCATGGTGATATGAGATTTAGGGTTTTACCAAGTTTGTGAGAGAGAGAGAGGATGAGAAGGATTAGGGTTAGCCACTGGTTTTTAGGTTTTTGAGGGCAGATGAGATGAAGTAATGAGATAGGAAGGGAGATGATTTGCTGATGTGTCGATGCATGAGAGAGAAAGAAACATATTTAATGCAGATAGCATCAGTATGTATCGATGCAGATAGTCATGCGTCGATGCCTAGTATTCAAAATTGTCATGTGTATCGATACATACGATGGATGCGTCGATGCCAAGTGTTTACAATTGCCCTGTGTGTCGATACATGCGATGGATGCATCGATACATCCTGAAGCAGTTTTTAAAAAAATTGAATTTTTGAATATATGGATCGATGCAGGCTTCGTTTGTGTCGATGCATACTGATGCTGAACCAGTTTTTAATGAATTTTAAGACAGTATGTATATGCATTATGCACTGTCATGATGATTATGCTCAACAGAGATTCAGAAGTCAAATTTTAGTGTGCACACAATATGGACAGGAGTATGAGTAGTCAAATTTTGTATCAACTATAGTAAGAACATTTGATGCAACATACACAATCACTTAGCAATAGGAAAATTGTAGAAAGGATTGATATTACCTCTGTTGGAGAACTCTTGTGATGTATAATTGACATCTAAAACAGCTCTTATCAACCATGGTGAGGCATAATATAATTAAGAGATAACATGCTTATGACATTAATTGAGAAAGATCTAAGATTCCCAATTCGCGACGAATGTTGAAGAAAGGTTCCGTTGCCAATGGTTTAGTGAAAATATCAGCGAGCTGATTTTTGGAATCAACGTGCTCAAAGACAACGTCTTCTTTTTCAACATGATCACGAAGGAAATGATGTCTAATCTCTATGTGTTTAGTGCGTGAGTGTAAAACAGGGTTTTTAGTAAGGTTTATGGCACTAGTGTTGTCACATTTGATAGGAATACGTTTGAGTTGAATGTTGAAGTCTTGTAGTTGCTGCTTCAGCCATAAAATCTGAGCGCAACAACTACCGGCTGCAACGTATTTTGCCTCTGCAGTTGACAAAGCCATAGAAACCTGCTTTTTGCTATGCCAACTGACCAAGGAGTTTGAAAACAAATGACATGTGCCACTTGTGCTTTTCCTATCTGATTTGCAGCAAGCAAAATCAGAATCGGAGTACCCTACTAAGCTACAATCACTTCCTTTGGAATACCAAAGCCCATATTTAGGTGTTCCGTGAAGGTATCTAAATATGCGCTTTACCGCTTTAAGGTGCGATTCCTTAGGATTTGATTGATAGCGTGCACACATACAAACACTAAACATGATGTCAGGCCTAGAAGCAGAAAGATACAAGAGAGATCCGATCATACCTCTGAACCTTTTGACATCTACACACTTACCATGCTCATCCTTGTCTAGATTTCCGTTGGTAGGCATTAGGGTGTCAATCGATTTTGAGTCATTCATTCCAAAGCGCTTGAGTAGTTCTCTGCAGTATTTTGTTTGACATACTGTTGTACCCTCATCAAGTTGCTTTATTTGCAGTCCTAGGAAGTAGTTCAGCTCCCCCATTAGACTCATCTCAAATTCACCCAGCATAACCTTAGAAAATTCTTCGACCAAGTGTATGTTAGTTGAACCAAATATGATATCGTCGACATAAACTTGAACCAAAAGAATATGCTTCCCTTTGTGTTTAATAAAGAGAGTATTGTCCATTTTACCTCTTGAATATCCATGATCAATTAGGAATTTGCTAAGTCTTTCATACCAAACCCGAGGGGCTTGTTTAAGACCATACAAAGCTCTTTTTAACTTATAAACATGATCTGGATTTTCAGCATTTTCAAAACCGGGAGGTTGTGAAACATATACTTCTTCATTTATGACACCATTTAGAAAGGCACTCTTTACGTCCATTTGGTAAAGCTTAAAATCCTTAGAACACGCATAGGCAAGCAAAAGACGTATAGCTTCGAGGCGAGCAACTGGAGCATAAGTTTCCTCATAGTCGATGCCCTCCTCTTGGTTATATCCTTGTGCTACTAAGCGTGCCTTGTTCCTAGTAATCACTCCGTTTTCATCAAGTTTGTTTCTAAAAACCCACTTAGTGCCTATGATATGATGATCTCGCGGACGAGGGACAAGTTCCCAAACGTCATTTCTTTTAAATTGATTAAGCTCTTCTTGCATGGCCATTAGCCAAAATTCATCAATCAAGGCCTCTTTGGCATTTTTAGGTTCTACTTGTGAAACAAACGCGAAGTGAGAACAAAAGTTACTTATCTTAGACCGGGTCATTACTCCCTTTGAAATGTCTCCCAAAATGTTGTCAATGGGATGGTCTTTTGAGGATCTCCAAGCTGTTGGAAGATCATTCACTTCAGCTGTCTTTTCTTCCTCAATTTCTTCATGACTTGTATCTTCCTCCTTCTCATGGGCAGCTGTTTTGGACTGATCAGTTTCCTCAACAGCTTCCTTGAGTATGTCTTCTGTAGATACACCTGCGTCATCAAAAGAAATACCTTTTCCGACATTTTTCGGATAAGACTCATCAAAAGAAACATGAACCGACTCTTCAACAGTAAGTAAACGCTTATTATACACTCTATATGCTTTACTTGACATTGAGTAACCAAGAAAAATACCTTCATCCGCTTTTGCATCAAACTTCCCAAGGTTTTCCTTACCGTTATTCAGAACAAAACATTTACAACCGAATACGTGAAGATGTGACAAGTTTGGTTTTCTTCCTTTCAAAAGTTCATAAGGAGTTTTGTTTAAAATAGGGCGAATTGAGATTCTGTTTAGAACATAACAGGCTGTGCTAACAGCATCGGCCCAAAAGTATTTTGGTAATCCACCCTCATTAAGCATTGTTCTTGCCAACTCCTCTAAAACACGATTTTTACGCTCCACAACACCATTTTGTTGTGGAGTGCGAGGAGCTGAAAAGTTATGCTCAATGCCATACTTGTCACAAAACTTCTCAAAGTGGTAATTTTGAAACTCACCACCATGATCACTACGAATTGTAACTATTTTGGAATTCATTTTGTTTTGGGACAGATTTGCAAAATTCTTAAAAGCAGAAAAAGTTTCATCTTTGCTATGAAGGAATATAGTCCAAGTGAATCTAGAGTAGTCATCAACTATTACAAAGCCATAGTAATTTCCACCTAGGCTCTTTGTCCTAGAAGGTCCAAAGAGGTCCATATGGAGAAGCTCAAGGGGTCGTGAAGTTGAAATTACGTTTTTAGATTTAAAAGACACCCTTGTTTGCTTTCCCATTTGGCACGCGTCACATAGGTGGTCTTTTGAAAATTTTATTTTTGGTAGACCGACTACTAGATCCTTAGATACAACCTTGTTTAACAAATCGAAGTTAACATGAGCTAAACGTCTATGCCAAAGCCAAGAATCATCATTCAAGGTGACTAGACATTTAGTATTTGTTAACGATACATCAAACAAGTCAAGCATATAGATGTTGTTTACTCTTACACCCTTAAACACAATGTTTTGTTCAGCATGTTCAATTATGCAGCAAGTTTTTGTAAACGAAACTTTATAGCCCATGTCGCATAGTTGACTTATGCTTAACAAATTGTGTTTAAGTCCCTCAACTAAATGGACATTTGAAATAGTAGTGGTGGAGGGATTACCTACACTACCTTTGCCGAGTATAGCTCCTTTGTTGTTGTCTCCATAAGTAACATATCCCTTTTTCTTCGCCTTGAAGTCTATAAAAAGCGATATGTCACCGGTCATGTGCCTTGAGCAGCCGCTGTCAAGAAACCACCTTCTATCTACGGAGGCAAGGCACTCATCCTACAACATCAAAAGAGAGAAGTTGGTCCCCAATTTTCATTGGGTCCAAGAGGGTAAGTGTTAACATGGTTGCCTTTTGGCTTCCATTGATAAATACCTTTAGGGACTAGAAATCTCCTAAATTTGCATTTCTCAATGGTATGGCCAGCATGACAACAATAATGACATAAACCATGATGATGTGTTTGTTGTTTCTTGTTCATTGAATCCTTTAGAATAAAAGAGTATTTTGCATATGGAGGATTCAATGACTTCTTAAACAACTTGGGGTCAACGGCATAAGTAATTTTAGGTTGTAGCGCTTTCTCTAATTTGACTTTAAGAGTGTTTACCTCTTTTTGCCAAACATAACAAGCGTCACAATACCTAACTCTACTACATCCGTCAATGTCAATAGTTTTTGAATTTTCTGCAATACTAGTTTTCAATGCTTCTAAATCAATTTCAGCTTTGTTTACTTTTCCTTCCAAAAAAGAGAAGATATGTTTGTCGGAAGCTAGTCGTTTAAAAGCATCTACAGCTTCGTTATGCAGTTTTTCAAAAGCTATTTTTAATTCCGAAAAAGACATAGAGGAGAAATTATTGTAATAGGCTTGTTTTACCTTTTTGTCATTGTTTTTCTTCTTGTGGTAGGACAGATTTTTAGTGTGAGCCATAAGGCACAGATTTGCAGCTTCATCACCATCACTTGAGCTTTGTGTGCTTGATGAATCACTATCACTTTCCCATGCAATATACGCTCTTCTTTGTTTGCTGTACCCTTTTGGTGAATCTTTTCTTTGGTCCTTATACTTCATAGGGCAGTCCGTTTTAAAGTGTCCGGATTTACCACAATTAAAGCATGATCCTCTTCCTCTACTCTTCTTGTTCTCTTCTTGTTTCGAATTTATAGATTGTCTTCGAAATTTCATGAGATTTTTGTCGGAATGTTTGACTCCATTCTTTCGAATGAATCTATTGTATCTTCTTACAAACAGTCCCATTTCCTCATCATCCGAGTCTTTGTCACTACATGAATCATTGTCGCTTTGCTCTTTTCGTGAGGACTTAGAGCTAGAGGCCACAAGAGCTATTGGCTTCTTCTCTCCCTCTTTGTCTCTTTTCTTCTCCTTTTCCTTCTTACTTTTATTCTCATATTTTTCAAGACTTTCCAAAGCTTGCTGATGTTCTTCCAGCTTTCCAAACAGTGTTGTAATCGTAAGTCTTGTAAGATCGTTGGCTTCCTTGATTGCTGTAACTTTAGGTTGCCACTCCCTGCTAAGACACCTCAGAATTTTATTAGTAGCAATTTCATTGGAAATAGGTTTTCCAAGAGCATTCAATCGGTTAGTTAGATGGGTGAATCTCTTTTGCATGTCGGAGATAGATTCTCCTTGTTTCATGCGAAAGAGCTCAAACTCTTGATTGAGTGTGTTAATGCGGGACTGTTTTACTTCAGTAGTACCCTCATGGGCAACTTCTAAAACGTCCCACATTTCTTTAGCTGTCGTGCAATGGGATACTCGATAATACTCATCAACACCAAGTGCTGAAATTAACATGTTTCGAGCTCTCCAATCACACGACCACTTTTTCTCATCTTTCTCATTCCAATCATCTTCTGGTTTAGGTACTATGGCGCCAGCCGCATTAGTCATTGTAATTTGAAACGGACCGTTTTCAATGGCAGCCCATACTAACCTATCCACAGAATTTATATGAACTCGCATGCAGTCTTTCCAGTAGCCATAATTTTCACCGTTGAAAATAGGCGCTCTATTATACGCCCCCTTTGGTTCAGAATCCATACTGTTACAGGCAGCCACAGAGCACCAGCGAACCGGCGCTCTGATACCACTTGTTAGACGGTGTGGCTAGTGATCGAGAGGGGGGGTGAATAGATCACCTCTTTAAAATTAATGGATTTAACGTTTATCAGAGTTTTCAAAAATGGCGGAAAAATCAGTCCCGAATCGACTTCCGTCTATTCTGAACCGCTACTAGAAAGCCGGACACGCAAGTGCAGTTGCTGGATTTTAATGAGAATGACAGAAATAATACACACAGAATTCTAACAAATTGAATGCGCTTATCCTTAAATTCTATTTCCAATGAACACAATCAAGTTAACCGTTTTGTCAAACAGTTGGTGTGTATGTGATTGATGATAAACAGCAATGGTGTATGACTAAAGGTTTTATTATCACTGCTGTCCAGAAAAATGATCAATCACCACACACTAACAGAAATTGCAAAACAGTTTTGAAATGTAAAGAAGATTAAGGTAAGAATACGATACGTAGAGATTTGGTAAGGAAGTTCCCCACGTCGTCCTCGCGTGTGGGTACGTCTCCCTCTCAATTTCAAATGAAATTGAGAACTTTGATTATCAATTATTGCTGAATCCGTTGATACAAGGTTTTGATACAAAGACAGAATTCTACAATCTAAGAACCTCTTCTTGTATAAACCTTCACTTGATCTGAGCTCGATCAAGATTTTCCTGCACAAAGTTGCAAACAATTCACCGGTTCCACGACCTGCTTGCGAAATCCCCCGATCTCCAAACGCAACGCTGCGGCTGAATATGTTCTGCAAATGTGACTCCCAAACCCTCAAGAACACACCAGTTCTTGAAGGACAAACCAGTAGGTTTTTCCTAGAAACCCCCTTCAATCTTCGACTCAGCTAGATCCTCGATCGTTCCACTGCAACCCACAGCTAGATCCTTGATCGTACCACTGAACGTTATCTCGATGCTTCTTTAATCCAAAGAACAAGAATTGTTATGTGTAAATGTTCTTGAAGAAAAGTGATTGAGAAGATGAAGAAGATGAAGTCTCTTTCAGGTTTCTATGTGCTCACAAACAATTGCTCCAATACTGCTTTTGATCTGTGTTCAATTGTTTTCCCTCAATGAATTCGTATTCTTCATCTGTTGTTGAGACCTGTTCTTATATGTGCTGCAAAAACAGTTGCTGTTATGACTTAAAACAACTTTGTGTATTGATGCATAGGAGTGTGTATCGATACATACTGTAAGTTGTGTGAATATTTGATGAAATTAATTACTCATGTATCGATGCATAAATCGTGTGTATCGATGCATGTGATTTTTACACTGATATGCATCGATGCTTAATGCTTATGTATTGATGCACAGGCTGTCTCAAGTGGTCATGTATCGATGCCTATTGCGCATGTATTGATGCACAGGCTGTCTCAAGTGGTCATGTATCAATGCAGAATTCGTGTGTATCGATGCATAGAGTTTTTGCCCTTCCATGTATTGATGCATGGCTCGTATGCATCGATGCATACTTAACAGAAATTGTTTTGTGATTAATCACATGCTACATGTATCGATGCAGAGGCTCATGTATTGATACATACTGATATAAAATGCATTTTAATTGTTGTTTGAAGGGAATTTTCAATGTAGATTTGTATGTATGTTTATGCAACAATAAAGTGGGATGATGGACAAAATAAGAACACAAATATATCATGTAATGCAATGCACAATCAATTTGGATGATGATCACACAATTTGCTATCATTAAAAATTAAATCAAGTTAAAGAATTCTTTCACACGAACTACGAGGTTTTGATCCCTCATTCTTATGTTGATACATAGGCGCAAGTCCGAAGGTCTTGTCAAACACAAAAATATAATTAATAAATTCTTTTCTCATCCCCTCATTCTATTTGTTTGTAAACATCACTTGTACAAAATACATATGCACACAAGAAAGGGCTCCCTAGGAGTACCTATGACACTTTGGATACTAACACCTTCCATCTGTGTAACCATCCCCCTTACCTGTAATCTCTGGCATTTTATTAGTTTTGATCTGAGAACTTCTTATTTTTGGGTTTTGTTCGTACTTTTCCCTTTTCCCTTGGAAACAATAAAAGCACGGTGGCGACTCTTGTTATTTGATGTCTTGCTTATCCATAGCTTGATGATCATGAATTTACCGCTGCACATGTCTTGTTCAAAACCTTCTCAAACCAAATGAATACAATTAACCAAAAGGACCAATTTACATAGATGAATCAAGAGTGAATGGACCATAATGCCTTATGAATCCCAAATGGACCAAATGACAAATCAAAGACCAAGAGACAAATGCACCAGTGCAATTATGAGTCCAAGAATGAAAGACCTATGAATCTTGAAAGTTCCATATGCTTAGAAGTTTGAACTAAACCTTGAACCGGGTGAAATATCAAACAAGTTTATACATGGCATGATGTATGACAAGATGATCGAAAACCTCTTCCCAATGAGCAAGGGTTTCAGTCAATCCCCTAGTCAAAAAGTTAAAATCAAAAGTGGCACACAAGACCAGGCATCCCCGATTAGGGTTTCATGATGCACACCCCCTAATCATGTTCTTCAAACCAAGTATGAAGCTCTTCAAACACATCCAAAAACAAGGACCCCAAAATTAGGGTTTAGATGCATTGATGAATACCATGATGTGACCTCCTTGACAAAGGTCCAAAATGACATGAAATTAGGGTTTCCCCCCATATGACGAGAAATATCACAAACCTCAAGCAAAACCCTAGTTTTTATTATCCACAAGCTTTGAATCTATGATGTTTATTAGGAAGTGTTAACATGAGTGAATGATGCATATGCATGAGGCATGAACGAGTACAGATGAATCTCGAGTCATAAGTTAGATGAAAAATGAAAAGTGGAGGGAAAATTTTGGGGTATGACAAGTCGATCCCAAACCATCCAGGATCTCAGGATTGACCTAGTAAACATGTTATTGTCTATCCCTAGGGGATGCCATAAAACTTCACTCCATAGATTGCTAATGGTGGATCCTTCATTCCTTATCAGCTGGGGTTTCTACCTCCGGTTAATGGGAATGTTGTCACTCATCCTTGGGTGATGCCTCCTCACCTCTCTCCACTAGTGTCTGATCTCGACAATAATGAAGCTCCTCTGAATCAACCTCAATAAAATGTTATACCTATGACTGGTGAAACACCATTTGGGATAGATAGTGAATATAGGGGTCCTGCTATCAACTTCAACATTCCTTCACAACTTGTTCAACCTAGTACGCAACATCCTCTCCTAGGCGCTCAACCTACTCCTCCTTAAGTGCCACCTGCTCATCTTGGGCCATCATATACTAATGATGGTCCTCAATATGTTATTTTAGGGGAAAAATATGCTCCATATGTTAATCCTAGGGTACAATATGCCACTATTGGTCCTCAATATTCTCATCCTGGGATACCATATGCTCTATACGTAAACTCGGGGAACAATATTCTCAAGTTACCAGCCTTGAGGCGTAGTTTGCTAATCCTGGTATGATGTATGCTAGTTAGGGTCCTCAGTTTGCTCCTCAAGGTACTCAGTATGCTAATCATAATGTCCCGTATGCAAACATGAACAATCCTGCTGATGATTACCAGTTGTTGGAGGAACAAATTAGGGCCATATAAGGGTTCTCTGCCTATGGAATGAATGCTAAAGAATTGTGTATAGTACCCAATGTTACACTGCCACAAAAGTTCAAGGTTCCTTACCTACAAAGTTAGAAGGGTTTAAGTTATCCAAAAATCCACATAACCATGTACTACAGAAACATGACCTCTTACATCGACAATGACGCCTTGCTGATTCATTGCTTCCAAAACATCTTATTTGGAGCTTCCAAAACACAGCAAGATTTGGACTTGGAAGGACTTATCTAATGCTTTCCTGAAGCAATATAAGTATAACCTTATATGTCTCCAACTAGATTACAACTCCAAAATCAGGCCCAAAGAAGTAATGAAACATTCAAAGAGTACGCCCAATGTTGGAGGGAAATGGCGGCCTAATTTTGACTACCTTTGTCTGACTTTGAACTCATGGATAACTTCATGAGTATGATTCAAGGTACATATTCTGAAAAGATGGTTGGAAGTATGCCATCCTAATTCTCAGATTTAGTCACAATTAAGGGAACATATAAAGAACAAATTGAAAACTAGAAGGATTCCAAGCATTACTAGTAATCGGGACGGGTCTAAGAAACCTCAAAGCAACTTTAACAAGAAGAAAGAGGGGAAACTAGTGTTGTAATAGACAAGTTTCATCCTCAAAATCAGGAACCCGTGGATCCCATTCCATATTATCCGTTCTTGTACGTCGTCGCAACTCAGTATCAGCAACCTCCACTCCAATATCAAGCATCTCCTAGGTACCAATAACCTCCTCCAGCTCATACTCCATAAAATCGACAACCCGTACAAAATAATCGAAATTAGGGGCAGGGACTGAACAGACAATGGAACATTGGTCAAGAGAAGAGACGTGTTCACTTTGATAAAATTCCATTGTCTTACACCCACTTGTTGCCTTACCTTGTTAATGTAGGGGCAATTGTGCCTAAGGAGATACCTCCTGCTACTTTTCCCTATGATCCCAAGCTTAATTACAATGCTTCACGTGCTTTCCACACCGGGTATATAGGACATTCTACGGAAGATTGCATGATTTTCAAGATTAAATTTCAAGAACTTATTTATCAAAATTGACTGTCTTGTTCTAAAAAGCAATCAAATGTGAAGAAAAATCCTTTACCTGGACACAATGGGCCTATTATTAATGCAATTGATGAAGAAGGACATACAGAAGTAGTCAAGGAGGTCATTGAGGTCAAAACCCCAACGTCGATCGTAATGAAGAGACTACGAGAACAAGGTTTCTTGAAGGATTTGCATGATGATTATGGTGTTTGTAAACTGGAACCTGATCAGTATGGTGAGTTGAAAATTTTTGTACAAAGTTTGATGGGTCAAGGCATGATCCAGTTTACTGAAGCAGAAATCAACGGGGAAGTATCTACCATTGAACCAATCACCATTGTTTATAAATTACAATTGAAACCAACTCTTAAGAAGGAGTTAAGGCAACCTATAAACATTTGTGTTTCAGGGCCTTTCCCTTTCCAAAGCACTAAGGTTGTGCCTTGGAGGTACGAAACTACTACATACATGGGAGGGAAGGCCATACAATTCTTTGAATCCGAAATTTTCGACATCACAGTAACTGGAGGAATTACCCGAAGTTGTCGTGTATTTGCTCCAAAGTATACAACAAAGTTAGTTTCACCTACAACTACTCTCCACCAAGAAAATAATATGCCAACAACCTTTCTTCAAAAGAATGAGGCACCGACATCCATCCCTCACAATACAGTTGCATCAACTGTTCCACCCAAAGGGAAGGATGTGACAAACAAAGCAACAAAAGCTACTTCCTCCCAAGGGATAGGAGTAGTGGACATAGAATAACAACCTGAATCTCACAAAAAGAATCCCTCTCCGAATGAAAGTGAAGAGTTTCTCAGGCTTATTTGAAAGTGATTTCAAAATCATGGACCAATTAGGTCAAACACCGTCCAAAATCTCAATCCTAACATTTATCTTAAGCTCAGAGGCTCATTGAGTTGCCTTCATGAAGGTACTTAACGCTGCTCATGTAATGCAAGACATCATCGTCGAACAATTCAACAATGTAGTTGCAAATATTATTGTCGAACATTATTTGGGATTTAACGATACTGAATTACCGATTAGATGAGCTACCCAAAATAAAGCATTATATATTTATGTTATTTCCATGGACACTCTTTTGTCCAGAGTCCTCGTAGACACTGGTCCTTACTCAACGTAATGCCAAAGAATACGATGAGTCATTTATTGGTTTAAGGAGCAGAGATAAAGGCTAGTGCTTTGGTTGTGAGAACTTTGATGGCTCCAGAAGACAAGTAATTGGTGAAATTGATCTGCCTATTCGGGTTGGACCATTTTTTTTACCATCACATTCCAAGTGATGGATATTAATCTTGCCTACAACTGCTTATTGTGAAGACCATGGATTCACGTTGTTGGGGAAGTGACTTCAATGCTACACTAGAAATTGAATTTCATGGTAGAAGATAAGTTGGTTATCATCTCTAGTGCGTGAGAGGGTGCAGTAGAGGTCCCTTTTCACTATTTGGAGTTTGAGGATGTCAGTACCACCACGTTTAACCTTGATAAGGTGCAAGAAGTAATAATGTCTTCCTAGAAGAACGCCAAAGAAACACTTGAGAAAGGTAACCCTACTGGTTCGGGATAAGTGATAAACGTTGTTGAAAAGAACAATTGGTTTAGTATCAATTATCATCCATCATATGTTATGCTCAACCCTGATGGTCCGAAGAAAACTTGCCACATCAATAAAATTTTCAACAGTGTCGGGTTTCAACATGACGATCTTGTGGTAGTCATAGGATATACAAGCGGATAAATATAAAACTTTAAACATCGGTGTCCACCTGGCTTCACATTGAACAACTGGAAGAATTATGTGGTTCATGCAGTTTTTTTAGTGACAAAGTAATGCATTTGCTTTTCACAATCCCTTGTCCTCGCCCAAGACAAGTGGAAATCTTTGTAAAAGGGCATCCTTATGTTTTAAAACATTATATGTCAATCAATAAAAAATGTTTTGCGTTCAAATTTGAGTTCCTTTATTTTACTTTATTTTTATTTTTTCACAAAAAATGGCAAAAGCTTATTTTCCCTTACTTTTTCACAAAGCATAGTTCTAAAACAAAATCCCATAAACATTCAGAAATAATGAATCCATTGATAACAACACGGCTATAGTTCCTTGTAACTATGGTTTTTCAATTAATTGCGTCGAAGACGATGGTGAGGAAGATTGTGAGTTGCCAACTGAACTAGCCAGGCTCCTTGAGGAAGAACAAAAAGAGTTTTCGTCACACCAAGAGTCAGTAGGGGTTGTCAATCTAGGAACTTAGGAAGCCAGAAAAGAAGTGAAGGCTGGGGCATCTCTGGAAAATCATGTGCATACATAGTTAGTTAAGTTACTTCAAGATTATGTAGACATCTTTGCATGGTCATATCAAGATATGCCTGGTTTAGACACTAACATTGTTGAGCATCACTCCCCTGTCAAGAAAAAGCTCAGAAGGACGATATTAGACATGGAACTCAAAATCAATAAGAGGTTATGAAACAGTTTGATGTTGGAGACCTTAATAAAGCGATCCCGAAGGATAATTTCCCTTTACCTCATATTGACGTCTTAGATGATAACACTGCTCAATTATTCGTCTTCTCGTTCATGGATGGTTTCTCCGGGTATAATCTGATAAAGATATCTCCTGATGACATGGAAAAGATTACCTTTGTCACTCTGTATGGAACGTTATGCTATAAAGTCATACCTTTTGGTTTGAAAAACATAGGGGCAACCTATCAAAGGCCCATGGTAACCCTGTTTCACGATATGATACATAAAGAGATAGAGGTTTACACATAAGACATGATTTCCAAGTCCAAAACCGAAGATGAACATCTTGACCATCTGAGGAAACTGTTTTCTAGACTCTGAAAGTATAAACTGCGATTAAATTCTACAAAGTGTACCTTTCAGGTTAGATCTGGTAAACTTATAGGATTCATCATCAGTCAACAAGGCATGGAAGTTGATCTTGACATGGTTCGAGCTATTCAAGATATGCCACCTCCTAAAACAGAAAAGGAAGTTCGAGGATTTTTGGGTAGACTAAACTACATCTCAAGGTTCATCCCTCATCTAACGGCTACCTGTGAACCCATATTCAAACTATTGAGAAATAATCAAATGATCGAGTGGAATGGGGATTTCCAAGGGGAATTTGATAAAATAAATAAATACTTACAAGAACCACCAATCATAATACCACCAATTCTAGGTAGACCACTCATAAAGTATCTCACATTTCTAGATGAATCAATGGATTGTGTACTTGGTCAACATGATCACACATGCAGAAAAGAAAACGCCGTTTCTTATCTTAGTAAGAAATTCACTGATTGTAAAACCTGATACTCACTTTTAGAGAAGACTTGTTGCACTCTGGCATGGGCTGCCCGACCCCTAAGACAATACAAGGTCTATTATAATACTTTATTGATATCTAAAATGGATCCAATTAAGTACATATTCGAAAAGCTTTTTGTCATGGGAAGAATAGCCTGTTAGAAAATGCTACTAACTCAATATGATATCCAATATGTTACCCAAAAGGGGCAACCTATCAAAGATCCATAGTAATACTTTTTCAGGATATGATACATAAAGAGATAAAGGTTTACATGGATGACATGATTTCCAAGTCCAAAACCACCATCTGAGGAAACTGTTTTCTAGACTCTGGAATTAAAAACTATGATTAAATCCTACAAAGTGTACCTTTGGGTTTTTATCTGGTAAACTTATAGGATTCATCATCAGTCAACAAGGCATTGAAGTTGATCCTGACAAGGTTCGAGCTATTCAAGATATGCCATCTCCCAAACAAGTTTAATGATCAAATTCAATATGTCTTATCAAATTTTTATTCTTTTATAAACTTCAAATTCAACTTGCAAAGGAATGTGCCAAGAGGAAACATTATAGGTCATTTTGGGCCATTACCATTGAACAAACCCTAGAAAAATTTAATAGGTTTGAAAGGGATACAACTTTAATGAAGGAACTCTTTCCATTTGAAGCTCATAGAAAAAGTTATTCAAGGTGGAAGAAGTGAACATTTGACTTGGTACTTAGAAAAATTTCAATTATGTTTGATTTTCAAAACTTCCACCTCAAAATTCGTCATGATACAAGCTTCAAATTAAACGTGTTCAACATGAAAGTTGTTCCCCTTGGTCTCACCTTTCCAAAAAGTCTAAGATCACCTCATTTGGACCAATATTGAGGGACTTGCACATGGTTCCTTTCATAGGTTTCTTTTGGTAAAATTTGAATTCAAATAACCATTTTTGCATGCTTACATGTTATGGTTTGAGTACTCAATGTGCATTGGATTGCATCATTCCTTAGGCCCAAATCATTACCCATGCATCCATGCACCAAAGTTGCTAAAATTGCCAAATTTTCAAAGTGTGTGAAAAGCAACTTGATACACTATAAATACAAGGCCATTATGATCAGAAATGGGATCCCTTCTTGCCCAAGATTTGAACAATTGCCTCCCTAACCTCCATTAAAGGATAAACTTGAAGATTTCACTTGAAACCGAGTTTCAAAGCTCCTTCTGTTTTAAGATTGAAACTCCAAGAATCTAAGTCCTTCTTTGATCTAATTCACTTCATGAAAGCTTCTGGAGTCGATTCAAGGCCAATTGGAAGCAAGATTAAGCCATATTCAAGCTACTCTAAGGTGATTTTTCATAAACTTTCTCTCTTCGATTCTCTTTAAATTCTTCGTCATTCTCTTTGATTTTTGGTTGGCTGAAGTCCTAACAATGTAGGCAACAAGATTGAGTTTCTTTGAGGTCAAATCGAAGCAACTCAGATCATGAACCTCAAATTTCAAATCCATGTATCTTCCAATATACTCGGAATTGGAAGAAATGAAGGTCAGATTCGTGCTCCTGAGCATTTTTCCTTAAAAAACATGTACTCACTTTTCATTTTCCATTTGGTTTATGGTGGACCATTTCGTTGAGGTCCACCAGAGAAGATGACCAGAGCCGTAGCTCCTGTGGTGTGTTGGCATGTCCAGAACCCTTTGATCATCATCTCACGTTTTAATCATGTCCCTTGCTTTTAAATACCAAGTTTGCAACACGTTGACTGCAGTGCATCATGCAACGCGCGCGCTTGGCCATCAGATCTGCCACCTCAATTAATGAGGGAGATGTTATGGCCCTTGTTTTATTGTATTTTCTGAATTTCCATTTAATCCACTTATTTTATTTTATTCATAAAAATTTCATTTTTAATCCAAAAAAAATGGGACTTTCACCAAAAATCTTTAAATATTTTTCTCTTTAATATTCTGAACTAAAATTATTTTTTAGATTAATTTTGATATTTTTCATGAATTAAATGTTTCTGTGCATATTTTTAATTGTTTAAAAATACTTCTAAATTTTCAAAAATAATGAAAATTTTTGTCTAAGGTCCTTTGACCTTTTTCGACCTAGGATAAATCCCTTGGCTATTTATTTGGTGTTTTCAAGGGATTTTAGGTTTTGACCAAATTAAAATGTATTTTAATTCATTTTTAGATTGATTTTTAATTGATTAAATGTTTAAAAATGTTGTTGAGCCACTTTTATGGTCTTGTGATGTTTGACTTTCTGTTTGGGCCTTGGTCAAGGTTGGTTTGACTTTTGTTGGATCAAAACCACTGGATTTAGGGGATTGATGAAATGTACATTTCATCTCCCAAAATGAATGAATGGTTTTGATTTGATGAAATTCCTACCATGATCAATTTGTGTTTCTATCTTCCCCTCCCTCTTTATCTTCATCCATATTCTTTCCCATTCCCTCATTTGACCAATGAAATCTCCAATTTCTAAAGGCTAATTAATTCATCAATGACCTTGTGTCAGATGAATCAATACAAGTGTGATTGAGATAGGTCCCTCCCTTTTGATCTTTTCTTTTAGTGTGTGGTATGTTTTAAGAGGTTGGTTCTTCATACCAAATATCTAACATGCATTAACACCTAAATTTTTATTGCCCGACCTCAGATAGTTGTGACTTCTACATAAGTCCAATTACGATTGCTTAACATAGAGCTAAATTTGACCCTCAAGGCATAGCATTCTAGTAAGTGAGATTGTAAGTTTCCCTTTCTTCATGGCAGTATGTGGAGACTTGACCTTTTTCCCTTTCAGGGAGCTAGTGGCCTACTTGTTGAATTATCCAAGTTGGAGCCCTTCTCAGGGAAGATGTCTTGGTTTAAGCATTCATACTTGTGAATGAATGGTTGAGTGTTCTCCAAAGAATGACTTAATCAATTAAAAATCACCATTAATACTTGACTAAATCTTGACTAACTTTTGAATAACATTTGTCTAAATCTTATTAATATTGCTTTACTTTCAAGTCATTTACTTTATGCAATTAAAAATTCAGTCATTTATCATACATTGCCATTTATATTTCATATAACTTGTTTATGTTTATGTCATTTTCACTTTGCTCATTTGTGCCATATCTTGTGATTGTATATATATTGTTTGTGTGTTTTGGTTTTGTTTATGGTCTTAGGACCTTAAAACACCTAATAACAACAAAAAACCCTAAAAAACATCTGGTGGACTGTTGAACTTGTTCTGAACTTTTGGACTTAGGAATAGGCAACATTCCCTGTGCAAAAAGGACTTGGCCAATGCCAACATTCTGAGACTCAGCTATTGTGAATTGAGCCTTCATCTGATACAAGCCTTGGGATTTATTTGAATTCATCTGTTACTCTGTCTTTATGCTTAATTATTATTTTGATATTGTGTCTGATGCTTTGCTCTGAGTTGATCAAGGAATATTTCATCAAATATATGGGAAGACAATGAAGATTGCTAGCTATTGGAATAACTTGCTTGGATGTGGCTATCTTTATTTGATGCCTTGATCTTCACGATGTTTGGATATTGCACACTGCTTATTAATTATTTCTTGATAAAAGTCCAAAGAAAAATGGGTTTCTATGTGACATTATTGTCTAATGGATTGCATCCCATTGGTCAGATCTTTTCAACTCTTAACTTTAAATTTATGCTTAGGATAGCCTCTTCATCTCCTCCCACTTCTTAAATTTCAAAATCTCTCCCTCTTTTCAAAAACTTTCTTTGCTTGTGATTTCAAACCTAGACTTTGTTTTAATGGATAGAAACTTTGGCCTTATGCCATTGAATTTTCAAACTCTTTCTTAAATCAAATTTGGAAATAAACTTACTCATATTGACTTAAAATTTCAAAAGACAAAAAGAACTAACAACTCAATTCAAACTTTTGGCCCTTTTGTGCCTTTTCTTATTAAACTTTTTTTAAAATAAATTCACCAACTTTGAAATTTTTACCATGAACTACGAGGTTTTAATCCCTCATTTTTATGTTGGTATGTAGGCACAAGACCGAAGGTCTTGTCAAACACAAAAATATAATCAATGAATTCTTTTCTCACCCCCTACACTCTATTATTCTCAAACATCATTTATACCAAAAACATATGCACACATAAAAAATGGGCTCCCTGGGGGTACCTAGGACACTTTGGGTATTAACACCTTCACTCTGTGTAACCAACCCCCTTACTTGTAATCTCTGACATTTTATTAGTTTTGATTTGAAAACTTCTTATCTTTGGGTTTTGTTTGTACTTTTCCCTTTTCCTTTGGAAACAATAAAATCACGGCGGTGACTCTGGTTTTATTGACGTTAAGCTTATCCTTAGCTTGATGGTCATGAATTTACCGCTACATAAATTAAGTGGCGACTCTGCTGGAAACTAGTCCTTAGTGGGTTTAGCCTACTTTTTTTATGTGTATATATTTGTATATTTGATGTTTGTATATACTGTTTATATGATATAATCTGGCTGTTTTGCTTGGTGATCTCTAAGTGGTGAGATAAGTTCTATCCCGAACTTGAGTGCAATTAAGATAGGAAGATGGTATAGTCATGTTAAACTTGTGTGGAGTAGTCCTTAACAAGTTGACTTGAGACTCATCTACTCAGTGGAGACCTCTTTGGAGTTATTGATGTCACACAAGTCATTTGTGGATAGGCATTACTTTCTATGATTTGGGGTCCGAGAAGCTGAGGACTGTAGAAAATTTAACCCAACTTGGCCTATTTAGGACGTAGTGCGGAGACTGTTCAGGTGTAGACTTGATCACAGTTGTTACGTGATACTACACTCAGACGAGTTTCTCTTAAGAATATTATGGGTTGATGAGTCATTCATCCTAACCTGTAATATCCGATAGATGGATCAATACTCTGGGAACTTTTTAGAACATGATCTACAGGGTTTTTTCCTTAGTACACTCCTTTGGGATGGTTCTTAACCTGACTCCATGCTCATGACTCACAACAAACACTTTGATTCTCGGTTGATTCGATCAAGTCTTCTCAATATCAATGGAACTTGGGTGTTGATAAGGTGAAAACCATAATCTGCCAAAATGGATGTTTGATCTTGATGATAACTTGATCCAACCCTAGACCTTTGTTTGTGTCTACCTTGTATGTGATCCTTTGTGTGTGATTGTGGCATTCATGCATACATGCGCATCATAACATTCATCATAGAAAAATAAATTTCAAGGAACTGAGGTCTTATTTGCAAATATTTTCAGACCATGGATTGCAGATGAAGGAACACTAAGTAGTACGGTTTCAGATGTCCTGATTTGAAAGAGCTAAGGAAGTTGTCATCCTTTGTACTAGATCCCTTGGATTTAAATCAACGTCACGAGATGCTTTTGTCTGTATTATCTGCTGATGTGGTTAAAGGACTTCTGAGTGTTTTGGTTAAGTTCTATGATCTTCTCTACCGGTGTTCACTTTTCCCGATTATCATCTTATGCCTATGTTATAGGAGTTTTCTCATCTTTTGGGAATACCCGTATCTGACAAGGTACCTTTTCGTGGATTGAAGGAGATTCCCAGATCTTATATCATAGCTGAAGCTATTCATCTGAAGAAATCTGAGATTGATGCTCATTTGGTGAAGAAAGGAGGAATTCTTGGGTTGACTTCTACGTTCCTCATTGGTAGAGCTACTGTTTTTGCTCAAGCTGGTAGCATGGATGCTTTTGAAGCCATCTTTGTATTGCTCATCTATGGTTTAGCCTTGTTCCCTAACATTGACGATTTTGTTGATGTTAACGCCGTTAGAATCTTCTTGATTAGGAATCATGTTGCTACTCTGTTGGGTGACACGTATTTCTCTTTGCATTTGAGGAATTATAAAGGTGGAGGGACTATTGTGTGTTGTGTTCGTCTCCTGTACAAGTGGTTTATTTCACACTTGCCTCAGACGCCTGCTTTGTTGGAGAACAAGCAATGTCTATGGTGGTCTCAGAGACTTATGTCTCTCACTAATGATGATATTGTTTGGTATGATTCTGCATTGAGTAGTATGGACATTATTGACAGTTGTGGTGAGTTCTCTAATGTGCCTCTCATTGGTATGCAAGGAGGAATCAACTACAACCCTACTTTGGCCCGTCATCAACTTGGGTTCCCTTGAGAGATAAACCTAATAACACTCAGATAGAAGGTCTATTCTATTATCAGGAGGGTAAAGATCCCCAACATTTGAACTAGAGGATGATACATGTGTGGCATAATGTACATAGGAAAGGAAGGTCTGAGGTTGTTCCATGCAACTGTGTAGCTTTGGAAGCTTACACTATTTGGGTGAAGAAGAGAGCTTTAGAGCTCAAGATGTCGTATGCTTGTGAAAGACCTATGTCTATGGTTATGTCTGAGCCATCAACTCTCCCTAACAAAGATGTAGAGGAGTTGGAAGTTGCACTCACCAAGATGAAACAAGAGAAAGATATGTGGGAAGAGTGGTTCCATGCTTTGAGCCGAAAGCATGAAGAGTTGAAACCTGATTTGAAAGACATGGATGTGGTTATTGATATACTTGAAGACCATGCAGTGAAGAGACAGAGAGAGCCAGAGGGTTTACCTTCCTCTACTATGCCTCAGCCTTCCGATGCTTGGAAGAAGATTGTTGATCAACTAGTTCTTGAGAAGGCTCAGATGAAGACATCCTTTGAGTCTGAGATCAGATGCATCGGGAGGAAGTATGCACGTATAGCCAGATCATCTGATGCAACTGCTAGGGATCCTTAGGATGATAGTTTCCTTTTCTCTTTTATTTGTATTTTGGTTTCTAAAATTGTACTCAGTGTAACCCTTCCAAAATTTTATGAATAAAAAGAGATTTTATCCAATTGTTATTATTGTTATTATTTGAATATATATTTGTAAATAATACTTCATATGTTCGTTGAAATTAAAAACAATCAAAAGCATTGCATTTCATGCATCATTTGCATAACAGGTTTCTTCCGTCAGATGTCTTATTAGTTCTTCTTTTGTGCATCAGCCAAGCTGACTCACCGCTATAATACTCGCGCTAATCAATCGAAGATCATGGAGCATCTAGAGCAAGAGAACCGAGAGCTGAAGGACGAGATTGCTAGATTAACGACACTGATGGAATCTGTGATTGCTACCCAAAATCAGTCTTCACCAACTCTTGCAACTCCTCCTCCTCAGAGAACCATCATTTCTGAGGTTGCTACCTCAACTGTTCCAATTGCTGCTTCCAGGTAATCCCTTCCTGTTATTCCTGCTGGATTACCTTGGGGAATGTCGTCAAATTTTATGCCAGAAGGGTATGCACCCATGTTTGTTTCTCTACCGGCATCTAGCCCGGTCATGTCACTGCCACCTTAGATTGTTCAGACTCTGCCTCGTGTTGAGGACACTTTCTACCACTTTGAGTCGTCAAAAGGCCCGAATGTGTATGAGAAGATGGATGAGGTGAAAGATCAATTCCTCGAGCTGCGCAAAGAGTTGAAGACTCTGAGAGGGAAAGACTTGTTTGGGAAGAGTGCTACTGAACTCTGCTTGGTTCCTAATGTTAATATTTCGGTGAAATTTAAGGTCCCAGACTTTGGAAAGTACAAAGGGAATACTTTCCCGCTGAGCCATCTTATGATGTACACCAGAAAAATGTCTACTTAGACTGATAATGATCAGTTGTTGATTCACTATTTCCAAGACAATTTAACTAGAGGTTCCTTGAGGTGGTATATGGGTCTGGACAGTGCAAGCATATGTACTTTCAATGACTTAGGCAAGGCCTTTATCAAGCAGTATAAGTACAACGTGGATATGGCGCTTGATAGAGACTAGTTGAGGTCTATGTCTCAGAAGGATAAAAATACATTCAAAGAGTATGCCCAGAGATGGAGAGAACAGGCTGCTCAGATAAGTCCACCTCTTGAAGAGAAGGAAATAACAAAGATCTTCTTGAAGACGTTGAATTCGTTTTATTACGAATGTATGATTGCAAGTTCCCCCAATGATTTTACCGAAATGGTAAACATGGGGATGAGGCTAGAAGAAGGAGTCTGTAAAGGACGTTTGTCTAAAGAAGAAGAATCAGCCAGTAAGAAATATGGTAGGAATTTCTCCAAGAGGAAGGAAGGAGAAACTAACTCAGTGTTAGTGGGGAGGCAGAGGAGGCCTCATGTTAGAAAGAGTTCTCAACCTTGTCAACATCAACATCAAGTTTCATCAGTAATTCTAGTTTTTTCCAATAATTCTAATCAATCAGTTCCAATTAAGCAACAACAACAACATCAACAACCGTAACAAAGAACTAACTACAACAAAAAAAAAGTCATCACCAACAAAATTTTGGGAGGAATAAGGTCTCATTTGACCCTATTCCTATGACTTATGCAGAGTTATACCCATCATTGGTTCTCAAGAACCTCATCCAGCCAAGAAATCCTCCGTAAATTCCTGAGCTACTACCATGGTGGTTCAAGCCTGATCTTCATTGTGTTTTTCACCAGGGAGCCCCCTGGCCATGATATAGAGAATTGCTACCCTCTAAAATATGAAGTTCAGAAGCTTGTAAAGAGTGGTATAGTGTCCTTTGAGGACAGAGCGCCAAACATAAAAGCCAATTCGTTGTCTGCTCATGGTAATTTCCGAGTTTTTGATGTGCGACGTATCCGAAGATCTCTGGTGGAGATGCATAAGACTTTGTGTTTAATGAGTAACTATGAACATGACCATGATGGGTGTGCAATCTGTAGCATGAACCCCCGTGGGTGTATGGTTGTCAAGAGGGATATCCAGAAGTTGATGGATGAGAATGTAATCCATATTCAAAAGTCAATGGATATAGGAGATTATGTGAATGTGATTGTGCCAGTATTAAAGACCCCTGAGCGGGTAGTTATTTAGTTTGATAGTAGCAGCAACAATAATGTCAATAGATCGGTATCGGCGTTGCTTATACGGTTGACAGGCCCTATCCCCTACCCATCCGATAAAACTGTGCCATACAAATACAATGCCACTATGATAGAAAATGGTCAAGAGGTTCCTCTTCCAGTTGTAGACTCAGTGGTAAACATTGTAGATATTACGAAGGTGACCCGTAGCGGTCGTGTGTTCAGTCCAGTATTTCCGAAGATTGTAGAAGATGTGTCTGTGAGTAAGAAAGTAGAGATTCCTGTAGCGAATCCAGTTAGTGCTCTAACGTGTCAGTCTTGTGAGTCCAGCAGGTTGAAGACTTACGATGATGATGAGGTGTGTAAGACCCCAATTTTGACCCTAAGTTCCCTCATGCTATCTCATCATATGCATTAGCTTTGGGATCATACCTTGGCATCCTCCTTACCCCTCATTCATTGGGTTCGCATTGGGAGAGATCACCAAGCACTTTTGATTGTATGATAATTTGTATTTCATTATTTACTAACCAAAATACCAAAAATATGTCAATGTATAGTTTGTTGCTTTTGTAGGAAGTGTGTATGATCACCTATGTTCCATCAAGCTCACATTTAGGGTTCAAGATCCTCAATGAAAGAAGTTCAATCAAGGAATCATTCACGCGGGATCTAGGCATAATATATGGACCCCCATGATCTTCACATGTCATTTTGATCAAGAATTCATCAAGAGTTTGGAGATTGTTTGCCTTGGAAACCCTAATTCATCTGGGTATCTTGGGTGACTTCTTCAGCAAATTTATTCAACAATTGGTCAAATATTTCAAGGTATACTTCATGTTACATCATATTATGCATATATGATCCTCCATTAGCCCCAAAAGTCAAGAGAATATCAAGCTAGCAAGATGGTTCATGGTGGTTGACCAGAGAAAGTCAACTAGTCAAAATTGGGGTTCCCTAGACCCTATCTCCTAAACATTTTGTCATATGAAAATTATTCCAAGAGAAAAGTTACTCAAAATTAAATTACAAACATTTTTCATGTTGAGGTCAAGACCAAGTTTTGCTTGGAAAGTCATTTTGTATGGTGAAAGATTATAGGTCATTTTGTCTGAACCCTGGTTTGGAGGTCAACTTCCCAAGACCATAACTTGCTCATTTTTTATGATATCAAAGCCATTCCAATTCCATGATCAAAATCAATATATCTAATTCAACTTTTATGTTCGGAGTAAGTCCAAATTCAAATTGAAAATGCATGTGCCAAGAGGAAACATTATAGGTCACTTTGGACCAATACCATTGAACAAGTGATTTTCCTCAACTTTTAAAATGCATAACTCCTTCATGACAAAACCAAATTAGGTCTAATTTGTGACCAAATTGAAGCGGTTTGAAATAGCTATAACTTTGATGAAGGAACCTTTTCCATTTGAAACCCATATTAAAAGTTATTCAGGTGGAAGAAGTGAACATTTGACTTGGTACTTAGAAAATTTTCAAACATGTTTGATTTTACAAACTTCCACCTCAAAATGCATCATGATACAAGATTAAAATGAAAAAGTGTTCAACATGAAAGTTGTTACCCTTGATCTCACCTTTCCAAAAAGTCCAGGATCATCTCATTTTCCCAAAGAATGAAGGACTTACGCATGGGTGCAATATGGGATACCATTTGGAAGAATTTCTTGATCCAATTCAATTCAACTATGCATCGCTTAATGCAACACTTTTAGCATGACCTATGCATGATTTTGGAACTTTGCAAATGATTGTTTGGGATTTATGCACGCCCATGCTAGCTCATGAAGAAACTTTCTATTTTTGAACATTGAAATGGAAGTGTGTAAACAACACATGCATTGGCTATAAATAGAGAAGCAATGTGATCAAAACTTCATCAACACCTTGCCCAAGCTTTGCCAGACCAATCCATACCCTCCATTGCATAGAATTTCTGAAGATTTATTTTGAAATCGAGCATGAACTTCATCTTCTGTTTGGAAGTTCAAACTCCAAAAATTCACTTCCCTTTTCATCTCAATTGGTTTCTGCAAGCAATAGGAAGAGAAAGCAAGCAAATCCAGATAAAGATCAAGTGAAATTGAATCAACTCGAAGGTGATTTTTCAGAAACTTCATCTCTTCGATTCTCTCTCAATTCTTCACCATTCTTTGTGATTTTTGGTTGGCTGAAGTCCTACCAATGTAGCCAACAAGATTGAGTCGCTCTGAGGTCAAATCGAAGCAACTCAGTTCATGATCCTCAAAATTCAAATCCCTATATCTTTTTATATACTTGAAATTGGAGAAGATTGAGCTCAGATTCGTGCTTCTGAGCATTTTTCCTTCAAATTAGTGTATTCACTTTTCATATTTCATAAAGTTGAGCTTGAACCAGACCGGTGGTGATCACCGGAGAGGATGACCGGAGCCAGGGCTCTGGTGGTGCGTTGGCAAAGTCCAAGCCATCTGATCTGATTCAAATGCTTTAATCTCAAGCGTTCATTGTGATTACCACGCGTAGAACACATTGACTAAGGCGTATGGGGGAACGTGCTCGTGTGGCCATCAGATCTTCCATCTTAATTAATGAGGGAGATTTGATGGCCCTTGTTTTTTTTTTTGAATTTTTTGATTTTTCATTTAATCCACTTATTTTGATTAATTCATATTAATTTCATTTTTAATCCAAGAAATATGGGACATTCACCAAAAATCTTTAAATTTTTTCCTCTTTCATTTTCTGAATTAAAATTATTTTTTGGATTAATTTTGATATTTTTCATGAATTAATTGTTTTTGTGCATATTTTTAATTATTTAAAAATACTTCTGACTTTTCAAAAATCATAAAAAAACTTGTTTAATGTCCTTTGACCTTGTTTGACCTAGGATAAATCTCTTGGCCATTTATTTGGTGTTTTGAAGAGGTTTTAGGTTTTGACCAAACTAAATTTAATTAAAATGCATTTCTAATTTAATTTTTAATTGATTAATTGTATAGAAATTATGTTGAGCCATTTTTATTGATTTGTGGTGTATGACTATGTGTTTAGGCCTTGGTCAAGGTTGATTTGACTTTTGTTAAGTTAAAATCATTGGATTTAGGGGATTGATGAAATATACATTTCATCTTCCAAAATGAATGAATGATTTTAATTTGATAAAATTCCTCCCATGACCAATTTGTGTTTCTCTTATCTCCCCTCCCTCTTCATCTTCAATCCCTTTCTTTCCCATCCCTTTCATTGACCAATGAAATCTCAACATCCTAAGGCTAATTGGTTCATCAATAACCTTGTGTTAGATGAACCAATACACGTATGGATGAGATAGGTCCATCCTTTTGATCTTTTTCTTTTAGTGTGTGGTATGTTTTAGGAGTTTGGACCATTATACCAAATATCTAACATGCATTACCACCTAAATTTTTATTGCCCGACCTCAGATAGTGGTGACTTCTACATAAGTCCAATTACGATTGCTTAACATAAAGCTAAATTTGACCCTAAAGGCATAGCATTCTAGTAAGTGAGATTGTAAGTCTCCCATCTTTCATGGTATTGTATGGAAACTTGGCCTTTTTTTCCTTCCTTTGGAAGATGTCTTGGTTCAAGGATCCATGCTTGTGAATAGATGGTTGAGTGTTCTCCAAAGAATGACTTAATCACTTGAAAAGCAAAACATCATTAACATCTAATCAACTAACATTTGACTAACTTATATTAATATTGTTTTTATTTTCAAGTAATTTACTTTATGCAATTTAAATTCAAGTCATTTACCATTCATTTGTCATTTACATAGCATTTAATTTGTTTATGTTTACGTTATTTTCACTTTGCTCATTTGAGCCATATATTGTGATTGTATATATTTGTTTGTGTACTTTGTTTGTGTTTGGGGTCTTGGGACCTTAAAATACTCAATAAACAACAAAAACCCTAAAAAATGTTTGTGTGGACTGTTGGTTTTGATATGAGCTTTGGACTTAGAATTGGGCAACATTCCATATGCAAAAGGGACTTGGCCAATGCCAACATTTCTGAAACCAAGTTATTATGATTTGAACTTTCATCTGATGCAAGTATTGCAGTCCACTTGAATTCATCTGCTACATGGTCTTGATGCAACTATTATTTTGGTCTCATGTTACATCTTATTCTGAGCAAAATCAAAAAGTATTTCATCTGATACATGAGAAGACAAAGAAGACTATTAGCAATGGAGTTGTTTGCTTGGATGTGGCCATCTTTATTTGATGCCTTGCTCTTCATATTGCTCATTGCTTGTTGATTATTGCTTGATTCAAAGTCCAAAGGTAAAGTGGGTTTTCTATATGACATTCTTGTTTGTTGGATTGCATCTCATTGGTCAGATCTTTTAAACTCTTAACTTTTAATTCTATGCTTAGGTTAGCATTTTTTCCTTCCTTTGGAAGAAGTCTTGGTTCAAGGATCCATGCTTGTGAATAGATGGTTAAGTGTTCTCCAAAGAATGACTTAATCAATTGAAAATAAAAACATCACTAACATCTAATCAAATAACATTTGACTAACTTGTATTAATATTGCTTTTACTTTCAAGTCATTTACTTTATGCATGTTAAATTCAAGTCATTTACATTTCATTTGTCATTTACATATGATTTAAATTGTTTATGTTTATGTCATTTGAGCCATATATTGTGATTGTATATATTTATTTGTGTACTTTGTTTGTGTTTGTGGTCTTAGGACCTTAAAATACTTAATAAACAACAAAACCCCTAAAAAATGTTTGTGTGGATTGTTGGATTTGATCTAAGCTTTTGGACTTAGAATTAGGCAGCATTCCATATACAAAAGGACATGGCCAATGCCAACATTTCTGAGACCAAGTTATTGTGATTTGAGCCTTCATCTGATGCAAGTATTGGGATCCACTTGATTTCATCTGCTACATGGTCTTGATGCAACTGTTATTTTGGTCTCATGCTACACCTTATTCTGAGCAAAAATCAAGAAGTATTTCATCTGATACATGAGAAGACAAAGAAGACTGTTAGTTATGGATTTGTCTGCTTGGATGTGGCCATCTTTATTTGATGCCTTGCTATTCATATTGCCAATTGCTTGATGATTATTGCTTGATTCAAAGTCCAAAGGGAAAGTGGGTTTTCTATATGACATTCTTGTCTGTTGGATTGCATCCCATTGGTCAGATCTTTTCAACTCTTAACTTTTAATTTTATGCTTAGGATTAGTCTCTTCATCTTCTCCCACTTCTTAAATTTCAAAATCTCTTCCCTTTTTTCAAAAAGTTTCTTTGCTTGTGATTTCAAAACTTAGACTTTATTGCAAATTAGAAACTTTGGTTTTATGCCATTGCAATTTTAAACTCTTTTCTTAAATCAAACTTGTAAATGAACTTAACAATATTGACCTAAAATTTCAAAAGACAAAAATAACTAACACTCACTCGAACTTTTAGGCCCTTTGTGCCTCTTTTAAACTTAAATTTTGATTAAAAACAATCCACTCATTTTGAAATTGATACCATAAACTACGAGGTTTTGATCCCTCATTTTTATGTTAGTACGTAGGCACAAGTCCGAAGGTCTTGTCAAACACAAAAATACAATTAATGAATTATTTTCTCATCCCAACACTCTATTTTTCTCAAACATCATTTTATACCAAAACACTTACACACATAAAAAAGGACTCCATAGTAGTACCTAGGACACTTTGGGTACTAACACCTAACCTCTGTGTAACCAACCCCCTTACTTGTAATCTCTGGAATTTTATTAGTTTTGATTTGAAAACTTCTTATCTTTGGGTTTTGTTCGTACCTTTCCCTTTTCCTTTGGAAACAATAAAATCACGATGGAGACTCTGTTTTATTGCGTTAAGTTTATCCATAACTATATGGTCATGAATTTACCGCCATAGAAATTAAGTGGCGACTCTGCTGAGGAGTAGTCCTCAGTGGGTTTAGCCTAGTTTTTTATGTATATGTAATTATATATTTGATTATTTGTATATTTGTTTTCTGTGATATAATATGCATGTTATGCTTGGTGATCTCTAAGTGGTGAGATAAGTTCTAACCCGAACTTGAGTGAAATTAGGATAGGAGGATGATATAGTCATGTTCAACTTGTGTGGAGTAGTCCTTAACAAGTTGACTTGAGACCCATGTACTCAGTGGAGACCCTTTTGGAGTTACTAATGTCACACAAGTTATTTGTGGTTAGGCATTACATTCTCTGATTTGGGGTCCGAGAAGCTAAGAACCGTAGAACATTTAACCCAACTTGGCATATTTAGGACGTAGTGCGGAGACTGTTCAGGTGTAGACCTGATGACAGTTGTTATGCAATACTACACTCAGACGAGTTTCTCTTGAGAATATTATGGGTTGATGAGTCAGTCATCCTAACCTATAATATCTGATAGATGGAATTAAGACTCTGGGAACTTTTTAGAACATGATCTACAGGTTTTTATCCTTAGTACACTCCTTTGGGATGGTTCTTAACCTGACTCCATGCTCGTGACTCACAACAAACCCTTTGATTCTTGGTTGATCCAATCAAGTCTTGTCAATATCAATGGAATTTAGGTGTTGATAAGATGAAAACCATAATCCACCAAAATGGATGATTGATCTTGACAATGACTTGTTTCATCCCGTGGCCTTTGTTTGTGATTGCCTTGTGTGTGATCCCTTGTTTGTGATTGTTGCATTCATGCATCCATGTGCATCATGACATTCATCACACAAAAAATAATTTCAAGGAACTAAGGTCTTATTTGCAAATATTTTCAGACCATGTATTATGGACGAAGGAACACTAAGAAGTACATTTTCAGATGTCCTGATTTGAAAGAGCTAAGGAAGTTATCATCTTTTGTATTAGATCCCTTGGATTTCAAGAAACGTCATGGGAAGCTTCTATCTGTATTATCTTATGATGTGGTTGAAGGACTCTTGAGTGTTTTGGTTCAGTTTTATGACCCTCTCCGCCGTTGCTTCACTTTTCCCGATTATCAACTTATGCCTATGTTCGAGGAGTATGCCCATCTCTTGGGGATACATGTTTCTGACAAGGTGCCTTTTAGTGGATTAGAGGAGATTCCCAAATCTCATATCATGGCTGAAGCTCTTCATCTGAAGAAGTCTGAGATTCAGGATCATTGGGTGAAGAAAGAAGGAATGTATGGGTTGACTTCTAAGTTCCTCATAGGGAAAGCTATTATCTTTGCTCAAGCCGGTAGTGTGGACGCCTTTGAAACTATCTTTGTGTTGCTCATCTATGGTTTGGCTTTGTTCCCTAACATTGACGATTGTGTTGATGTTAACGACATTAGAATCTTCTTGATTGGGAATCATGTGCCTACTATGTTGGGTGATGTGTACTTCTCTTTGCAGTTAAGGAATTCTAAAGGTGGTGGGACTATTGTGTGTTATGTTCCTCTTCTGTACAAGTGGTTTATTTCGCACTTGCCTCAGGCACCTGCTTTTGTGGAGAACAAACAATGTCTACGGTGGTCTCAAAGACTTATGTCTATCATTAATGATGATATTGTTTGGTATGATTCTCTATTGGGTAGCTTGGATATTATTGACAATTGTGGTGAATTCTTTAATGTGCCCCTCATTGGTACACAAGGAGGAATCAACTACAATCCTGCTTTGGCCCGTCGTCAACTTGGGTTCCCCTTGAGAGATCAACCTAATAACACTCAGTTAGAAGGTTTATTCTATCAAGAGGGTAAAGATCCCCAACATTTGAAGTAGAAGATGGTACATGCTTAACATAATGTGCATAAGAAAGGAAGATCTGAGCTTGGTCTGCGCACTTGTGTAGGTTTGGAAGCTTACACTACTTGGGTGAAGAAGAGAGCTTTGGAATTGAAGATGTCGTATGCTTGTGAAAGACCTGTGTCTTTGGTTGTGGCTGAGCCATCAACTCTTCCTAACCAAGATGTAGAGGAGTTGGAAGACGCACTCACCAAGATGAAGCAAGAGAAAGATATGTAGGAAGAACGGTTCCATGCTTTGAATCAAAAGCATGAGGAGTTGTAGCTTGAGTCAAAGAACAAAGAAGCGCTTATTAAACTTCTTGAAGACCGAGCAGTAAAGAGACAGAGAGAGCCAGAGGGTCCATCTTCCTCTAGTATGCCTCGGCCTTCCGGTGCTTGGAAGAAGATTGTTGATCAGCTTGTCCTTGAGAAGGCTCAGATGAAGACATCTTTTGAGACCGAGATCCAACGCATTCGAAGGAAGTATGTGCCAGCAGCCAGATTATCTGACATTGTTGTTAGGGGATCCTTAGGATGATTAGTTTCCTTTTCTCTTGTATTTGTACTTTGGTTTCTGAAATTGAACTCAATGTAATCCTTCCAAATTTTATGAATAAAAATAGATTTTATGGTCAATCAAATTGATATTATATACTTCCAAGTAAAGCAACATGTTCCTTGAAATTAAAATAAAACAAAAACATTGCATCTCATGCATAATTTGCATAACATGTTTTCTTCTTCCATATGTCTTATCGGTTATTCTTCTGTGCTTCAGCCAAGCTGAGTCACCATTACAACATTCGTGTTAATCAACCCAGAATTATGGATCATTTTGAACAAGAGAACAAAGAGTTGAAGGATGATATTTCCCGGCTAACTACCATGATGGAGTCTGTTCTTGCTGCACAAAATCAGTCTTCACCAACTCCCACAACTCCTCCCTAGAGCACTGTCATCTCCGAGGTTTCTACCTCGACTATTCCTACTGCTCCTACTTAATCCGGTCCAACTATGCCTGCTGGATTCTTATGGGGGATGCCACCAAATTTCATGCCTGAAGGGTTTGCGCCTATATTTGCGTCTATGCCGACATCTAGCCCGGTCATGTCTGTGCCACCTCCATTTGTCCATACCTTGCCTCGTGTTGAGGACACCATCTACCATTCTGAGTCGTCTGAAGGCCCAGATGTTTATGAGAAAATGGATGAAATGAAGGATCAGTTCCTTGAGTTGTGCAAGGAGTTGAAAACATTGAGAGGAAAAGACCTGTTTGGTAAAAATGCTGCTGAACTCTGCTTGGTACCAAATGTGAAGATCCCGATGAAGTTCAAAGTCCATGACTTTGAAAAGTATAAGGGAAACACTTGTCCGTTGAGTCACCTTGTGATGCACGCCAGAAGATGTCAACTCAAACTGATAATGATCAGTTACTGATTCACTACTTTCAAGACAGTTTGATTGGTGCTGCTCTTAGATGGTATATGGGGCTAGACAATGCAAGTGCTCGCATGTTCAACAATTTGGGTGAAGCTTTTGTGAAACAATACAAGTATAATGTGGATATGGCGCCTGATAGAGACCAACTGAGGTCTATGTCTCAAAAGGATAAAGAGACATTTAAAAAATATGCTCAAAGATGGAGAGAACTTGTTGCTCAAATTAATCCTCTATTGGAACAGAATGAGATGACGAAGATTTTCCTGAAGACCCTGAGTTCGTTTTATTACGAACGAATGTTTGCCAGTGCCCCTAGTGACTTTACCCAAATGGTAAACATGGGGATGATATTAGAGGAAGGAGTCCGTGAAGGATGTCTGTCCAAGGAAGAGGTGTCATCCAATAAGAAATATGGGGGTGGGTTTTCCAAAAGGAATGAAGGGGAAACCAATTCAGTATCCGTAGGGAGGCAGAGGAGGCCTCATGTCATAAGAAACCTTAAACCACGTCAGCAGCAACATCAAGTTTCATTAGTAATTCCAGTATTTTTCATTAATTCCAAAAATCAGTCTAGTCCAATTCAACAACAACGTCAATAATAACCGTAACAAAGAATCAACTACAATAACAAAAATAATCAACAACAAATCTTTGAGAGGCAGAAGGTCTCTTTTAACCCTATTCTTATGTAATATGTCGAACTGTATCCATCTTTGGTTCTCAAGAACCTACTCCAACCAAGAAATCCACCTCAAATTCCTGAGCCACTTCCATGGTAGTACAAGCCTGAACTTCGTTGTGCCTTTAACCAAGGAGCTCCTAGCCATGACATTTAGAACTATTATCCCTTAAAGTATGAGGTGCAGAAACTTGTGAAGACTGGGATGGTGTCCTTTGAGGACCATGCGCCGAATGTGAAAGCTAATTCGTTGCCCGTTCATGGTAACACCTCTGTCAACATGGTAGATGGTTGCCCTAGAGAGTATAAGGTTTATGATGTTTGCCATATCAGATAGTCTTTGGTTTCAATTCATAGAGATATTTGTTTGGTCAGTGATTATGAGCATGACCATGATGGTTGTGTGATATGCAGTGTGAACCCTCGAGGATGTGTCATTGTCAAGAGGGATATTCAGAGATTGATGGATGAAGGGCTTATCCAAGTTTGTCAGTCAATAGGGTAGATGATGCAAATGTGATAGTGTCGATGTTCAAAATCCCTGAGCGGTAGTGATTCAGTTTGATAGTAGCAGCACCAACAATGTCAATAGATCGGTATCACCGCTGGTAATACGGTTAGCGGGCCATGTCCCGTATACATCCGAAAAAGTTGTCCCCTATCAGTATAATGCCACCATGGTGGATAATGGTACAGAGATTTCGTTGCCTGTGGCAAGTTCTATGGTAAATATAGTTGATATCGCAAAGGTGACTCGTAGTGGTCGTGTATTCGGTCCCATCTTTTCAAAGGGAGTAGAAGAGGCTGCAGTTGGTAAAAAGGTGGACGTGCCTGTGGTAAATCCAATTAGTGCTCTAGTATGTCAGTCTAGTGAATCCAGAAAGATGAAGCCTAATGATGATGATGAGGTATTAGGATTGATTAAGAGGAGCGAATTTAATATGGTGGAGCAACTGCTCTAAACCCCATCAAAGATTTTAGTGTTGTCTTTGTTGATGAATTCTGAAGCACACAAAGAAGCATTGCAAAAAGTGTTGGAGCAAGCCTACGTTGAGCACGACGTTACTGTGGATCAGTTTGACCACATTGTTGCTAACATTACTTCTTGCAACAATCTGAGTTTTTATGATGAAGAACTTCTTGAGGAAGGTAGAAATCACAATCTTGCACTACATATTTCGATGAACTGGAAGGAGGATGCGCTGTCTAATGTGTTGGTTGATAACGATTCTTCCCTGAATATACTCCCGAAATCAACTCTATCCAGAATTTCCTACTAAGGCGCCCCAATGAGGTATAATGGCCTAATTGTCAAATCGTTTGATGGTTCTCGCAAAACCGTCATTGGAGAAGTGAACCTTCCTGTCAAGATAGGTCCAAGTGATTTTCAAATTACTTTTCAAGTAATGGATATCCACCCAGCCTATAGTTGTTTATTGGGAAGGCCGTGGATCCATGAAGCTGGAGCTGTAACATCTACTCTTCACCAGAAGCTTAAATTCGTGAAGAACGGAAAGCTTGTCGTTGTTGGTGGAGAAAAGGCATTATTGGTGAGCCATCTATCATCTTTTACATACGTTGAAGCTGAGGAGGAGGTTGGAAATCCGTTCCAAGCCTTATCTATTACTGAAGTAAAGAAAACTGGGGCACCCATGTCTTCTTTCTAGGATGCTCAGAAAGCTATTGAGGCAGGCAGTATAGATCAGTGGGGCCGAATGGTAGAAGTTGCAGAGAACAAGAATAGGGACAGATTGGGATTTCAACAAGGGTCGTTCAACGTCAAAGCTTAAGAAGTGCAACCGAGTTTCCGCAGTGGAGGGTTCATCCATGGTAACGAACAACACTCAGCTGTCGTGATTGAAGGTGATGAAAACGAAGACTACGCCAACTTTGTGATGCGTGGCAAGACTTGTGATAATTGGGTTGTTGTTGACGTTCCTGTTATTGTCCATCACTCTAAGTAATTTGTTTTCATGTTTTAAGAAAAATCCTTCTTCTATGCTTAAGGGAGAAGTGAACATTGTTAGGCATTTTTAATTATCATTAATAAAATGCAATTCTATTTCATCCACATCTATGATGGTTTTATTTTTTACTTTCTGCCTTTCTGAAAATGGTAATCACGAAAAAACCTAAATAAATATATAATAATTGTCCATCTGCATAATATTCGGTCATAATTCACTTCTCTAAAATCAAAATATCAAATCATTGTGTAGGTTGGGTCCCAAACCCATTGAATACAATGATCATACTCCCTCTCCAAACTTTGATTTCCCTGTGTTCAGAGGCTAAGAAGAGGTTGGTTCTGAGATTGTAGAGCATAGATTGCCATTGAAGCCATAATGCCCTCCGATCAAGCAGAAGTTGAGGAGAACTCATCCTGATATGGAAGTGAAGATCAAAGAAGAAGTGCATAAGCATATTGATGTTGGTTTTCTTGTTACTGCTAAGTATCCGTAGTGGGTGGCCAATATTGTGCCTGTTCCTAAGAAGGATGGAAAAGTTTGTATGTGTGTCGATTATAGAGATTTGAATAAAGCTATTCTGAAAGATGATTTCCCTCTGCCACACATTGATATGTTGGTAGATAATACAGCTAAATTCAAAGTCTTTTCATTTATTGACGGATTTTCCGGTTATAAATAGATCAAAATGGCACCCGAAGATATGGAAAAAACCACATTCATTATTCCCTAGGGAACATTCTGTTATAGAGTGATACCTTTCGGTTTAAAGAATGTTGGTGCAACATACTAGAGAGCTATGAACACTCTTTTTCATGATATGATGCATAAAGAGGTCGAAGTTTATGTTGATGATATGATTGCCAAATCGAGTGATGAAGAAGAACATGTTGAGCAGTTGTTGAAGCTATTTCAGTGTTTGAGGAAGTACAAACTCCGCTTGAATCCCAATAAGTGCACTTTTGGTGTTCATTCAGGTAAGTTGTTGGGCTTTATTGTCAGTGAGAAGGGTATTGAAGTTGATCCTTCCAAGGTCAAAGCAATACAAGAAATGCATGCGCCCAAAATTGAGAAGCAAGTCAGAGGTTTCCTCGGCCGCTTGAGTTACATCTCGAGATTCATATTGCATATGACTGCCACATGTGCGCCTATATTCAGGCTTGTACAGAAAGATCAGCCTTGTGATTGGACCGAATATTTCCAGAAAGCTTTTGATAGTATCAAATAGTATCTGCTTGAACCTCCGATTTTGTCTCCACCTGTTGAAGGAAGACCGTTGATCATGTATTTGACTGTGCTCGATGAGAGTATGGGTTGTGTTCTTGGTCAGCAAGATGAATCTGGAAAGAAAGAATATGCAATTTACTACCTCGGTAAGAAATTCACCGACTGTGAGACTCAGTATTCTATGCTTGAAAATACCTGTTGCACATTGGCTTTGGCTGCTAAGCGTCTGCGCCAGTATATGTTGAATCATACTACTTGGTTGATATCCAAAATGGATCCAATCAAGTACTTTTTTGAAAATCCTACTTTAACTGGGAGGATTTCCCGTTGGCAGATGTTGTTATCTGAGTATGATATTGAATACCGATCTCAAAAATCTATTAAGGGTAATGTCTTGGATGACCATTTGGCTGACCAACCAATTGAAGATTACTAGTCAGTGCAATATGATTTTCCTAACGAAGAGATTTTGTACTTAAAGATGAAATATTATGATACACCGTTGCTTGAAGAAGGGCCAAAACTTGGTTCCTATTGGGGCATGGTATTTGATGGAGTTGTTAATCAGTACGGTAATGTCATTGGGGCAGTGATTATTACTCCTCAAAGCACTCATTTTCCGTTTACATCTATATTAACTTTCAAGTGTACGGACAACATGGCCTAGTATGAAGCTAGCATTATGGGGCTTGAAGAGGCCATTGATCTCAGAATCAAGTATCTTGATGTCTATGGAGATTCAGCTTTGATTGTAAATCAGATCAAAGGTGAATGGGAGACGAATCAACCCGGTTTGATATCATATAGAGATTATGCGAGGAGGTTTTCAACTTTCTTTACAAAGGTTGAGTTTTATCATATCCCTCGAGATGAAAACCGGATGGCAGATGCTCTTGCAACGTTGGCTTTTACGATTGTGGTGAAATTCTAGAATGAAGTTCCCAATTTGACTATGATGCATCTTGATAGGCCAGATCATGTGTTTTCTATTGAAGAAGTCGGAGATGAAAAGCCATGGTATTTTCATATCAAGTGTTTCCTCCAAAGTCAGATTTACCCGCCTGGGGCATCTTTGAAAGATCAGAAGACTTTGAGGAGATTAGCTAGCAACTTCTACCTAAATGGTGATGTGCTTTACAAGAGAAACTTCGATATGGTTTTGCTCAGATGTGTGGATAGACACGAAGCATACTTATTGATGACTGGGGTCCATGAAGGTTCTTTTGGTACTCATTCCAATGGACATGCTATGGCTAAAAAGATGTTGAGAGCAGGTTACTATTGGCTAACAATGGAATCTGATTGCTACAAGTTTGTGAAGAAATGCTACAAGTGTCAAATTTATGCAGATAAGATTCATGTTCCTACGACACTGTTAAATGTTATTTCCTCTTCATGGCCCTTCTCCATGTGGGGACATGATATGATTGGTATGATTGAGCCCAAAGCTTTAAACGAACATCGTTCCATTCTGGTGGCTATTGACTACTTCACAAAGTGGGTTGAAGCGGCATCATATGCGAATGTGACCAAGCAAGTTGTTGTGAGGTTTATCAAGAATCAAATTATATTCCATTATGGTGTGCCAAGTAAGATCGTTACTGACAATGGATCAAACTTGAATAATAATATTGTGGAAGTTCTTTGCAAAAACTTCAAGATTGCACACATAATTCCTCTCCCTACATACCTAAGATGAATGGGGTTATTGAAGCTGCAAATAAGAACATCTAGAAAATCATTCAGAAAATGGTTGTGATGTATAAGGATTGGCATGAGATGCTCCCATTTTCTTTGCATGGTTATCGTACATCCATCCGCACTTCAACAGGGGCAACCCCTTTTTCACTTGTCTATGGTATGGAAGTTGTGCTCCTCGTAGAGGTTAAGATCTCATCACTGCGTATCTTGATGGAAGCCAAGTTGACAGAAGATGAATTGTGCAAGACCAGGTATGATCAGTTGAATTTGATTGAAGAGAAGAGATTGACTGCCATGTGTCATTCTCAGTTATACCAACAGAGAATGAAGAAGGCATTTGATAAGAAGGTCAGGCCTCGTGTATTCAAAGAAGGTAACCTTGTGTTCAAGAAGATTTTATCTTTCAAACCAGATGCTAGGGGTAAATGTTATTAAGGCCCATATGTTGTTAAGAGATCCTTTTCAGGCGGTGCTTTGATTCTTACAACTATGGATTGTGAAGAGTTCACGCATCCTGTGAATGCCGATGCAGTCAAGAAATACTTCGCCTAAAAAAGAAAAGAACAACTCGCTAAGTTAAAAACCCGAAAGGACGGCTTAGGCAAAACGGAGCATCTCGGTGGATTGAAAACCCGGAAGGGCGATCCAGGCAAAAATTAGAGACATAAAACAGAAAATTTATCCCGATAGATTGAGTACCCCACCTTAGGGCAATCTATGCAAAATTAAGGATTATGGCAAGTAACTACATTTGTTTGATCACCAGTTTTGGAAACGTTTTGAGCAAGTCAGTCAACTCTGATTCATCCTCAACCGAAGCCAAGAACACAATGGATATTGAAATTGGTAGAAGGATTAATGATCGTTGTATTCAATGTAGCCCTTTTCCATGTAAATTACCATTTTTCAACTTTTGTAAAGATTTATGGAGTCCTGTCATTTACAGACTACCATCCTATTAAATAAAGTTGAGCTTTTTTATCCAATTGTTTCTACTCTTATTGATTTTTCAGCTAAATAGAATTGAAATTTTATGATGATAATTTTGAAATTTTGAAATAATAAAAATCATTTTTCTTAAAATAATAAAATCAATTACTTTTAAAAGCAATCGATTTCAGTAAGGAACATCAACAGCATCTTGAGAACAGGTGGGTCCCAAAGTTATGAGCATTGTTGGTTTTCCCCAAGCAATTGGTTTGGTCACTCTTTTCCTCCCCAAACGGAAAATTAATTCCCCCAGCTGAGTTGGTTGATCGCCTCCCTATCTAAGTTGTAAGCGCCTATTCCCAACGGTTTTGTATAAATCCAGCATAGAGTTTTATTTCCCGCAAGTCCCCAGCAGAGTTCACTCTTGATCCCCGCCAGCACTAATTCTTGAGCAGTATTTTTGGTCTTCTACATGGTTGTCTCCCATTTGGTTTGATGTGGACCTAAAATTCCCCGTGGTGTTTATAATTCAGGTCCTCAGCAGTTCTTTTATCCTTCCTGAGTAAGGTTTGAGATATTCAGGGATGGATGGTTTACATTCATCCCCTTTTTTCCTCCATCCTGTCGAGATTAGCCGAGTGTTGTAGCGATGATTCAGATCAGTGACATTTGTATCCTCTGGGATTGATTTGATAGCATAATCATCAATCATACGTATACATATACATTCATACATCAGATATTTCATTATGCATTGTTATTGCATTTGATTCCTTATTTTTTTGATCCTCTTCTATGGTAATATCGTTTCTCCATACAGATTTGGCGCGTCTGTCCTCCCTCAATTGTAGAGTGTCAGCCCCTTAAGCAGAAAGAATTTGACCTTTCTCATTCTCCACTGAGTTATTTTCTCGTGCATGAATATTATTTCAGCTTCCTCCCTAGTTGATTATTTGGATGGAACTATTCCCCCTGAGTTATATCCTCACCAGGGCGAGTCTTTATTTCACCGTTTCTTTCTAGCTCTTACCTAGATGGATACTTCTGGTCCCCCGAAAGTCTATTACCCAGTAACTGGTAATATTCTTTTTTCCGGTTTGCGAGTACCTTACTCTTACCCAATACACAGTAAAAGTAATCTACTTCCTTTATTTTCCCCAGTGGATTCGTTTTGTGTCTCCCCGGGTAGTCTATCCTTGATATGTTCATCCTAACTGATGACAAATATTCTTCCTTTGAATCTATCCTTGATATGTTAATCTTAACCGATGACGAATATTCTCTTTGTGGTTTTCTACCCAGTAAAAAGGTAGTTGTAATCCCTATTTCAATCCCCAGAGAGTTAATCCTTGATATGTTCATCCTAACCGATGACGGGTTGTCTCCTCTTTGCAGTCTTCTGCCTAGTAACCGGTAGTTGTAAATCCTACTTTCCCCTACTGAGTCTATCCTTGATATGTTCATCCTAACCGGTGACGAATATTCTCTCTTCGGTATTCTTTCTAGTAACTGATAGATATAATTCTGACTTTCCCCTGGCAGCCTATCCTTGATATGTTCATTTTAACTGATGACGAATATGCTTCCCTTGAGTATATCCTTGATATGTTCACTTTAACTAGTGATGGATATTCTCTTTATTTGGTCTTCTGCCCAGTAACTGGTAGTTGTAAATCCTATTTGATATTTTCCCCAGCAGGTTGTTCTTACCCAGTAACCGGTAATGAACACACCTCTTTTTCCTCAGTGAGTCATCCTTGATATGTTTACCATAACCGGTAACGGATGCCTCTCTATCAGATTATGTTATCCTCCTACCCAGTAAATGGTAATGGATAATATACTTCTGGTACTCCTGTGTTGAAGTTCATTCTTCCCCAGTTGAGTTAAGTGTGTATTTCCTTAGTGAAGTCGCCAATCCCCTGTTTGGTTAAGATATTTCAGCTTTGTTCTGATCTACCCGTTCCTCCTGCAAATTTCTTCTTTATCCCGGACCAAGTCCTTCCATTGATTTATTTTCATGGAATCCTCTTGTGTCTTCAGTAGTTTTCAAGTCTTAACATGGCCTACGCATAGCCTTTTATCCCAGAGTCTATTTCTCCCCAGTGAAGTCTTCCTTAGGGAGTGCATTATACTCCTGTGGAATTTCAGTCTCTCTGGATTCTTTTCCTTTGTGGAAACATTTCTCCCATAAATATTCTTTTAACATTCATATCATATGCATCATGAGGTCTCTTAGGGACCAAAAATTGTTTCTATATGTTTTTATTTAAGTTCATTCTACTGAGTTGATACGAAGATTTTAACCTTCATCTCCTCAGTTAAAATGTCCTTAAATAGGAGCAGCCGTAAGACCCTAAATTTTGACCCTAAGATCCCTCATGATATCTCATCATATGCATTAGCATTAGGATCACACCTTGGTATCCTCCGTACCCCTCATTCATTGAGTTTGCATTGGAGAGATCACCAAGCATATTTGATTGTATCATACTTTGTTTTTATTATTTACTAACCAAAATACCAAAAATATGTCAAAGTATAGTTTGTTACTTTTGTAAGTAGTGTGTGTGCTCACCCATGCTCTATCAAGCTCATATCTAGGGTTTGAGACCCTCAATGCATGGAGTTCAATCAAGAAATGTTTCACTTTGGCTTTGAGCATCATATATGGATCCATATGATATTCACATGTCATTTTGATCAATAAATCACTAAGTGTTTGAAGCTTGTTTGCCTTGGAAGCCCTAATTCATCTGGGTATCTTGTATGACTTCCTCAACAATTTTCTTCAATATTTGATCAAATATTTCAAGAAATACTTCATATTACATCATATTATTCCTATATGATCTTCCATGAGTCCTAAAAGTCAAGAGAATTTCAATCTAGCAAGATGGTTCATGGTGGTTGACCAGAAAAAGTCGACTGGTCAAAACCGGGGTTCCCTAGACCTTATCTCCTATAATTTTTGTCATATGAAAATGATTCCAGGAGAAACGTTACTCAAAATGACATTACAAACAACTTTAATGTTGAAGTTTAGAGCAAGTTTTTCTTGGAAAGTCATTTTTTTTATGGTGAAAAATTATAGGTCATTTTGTCTGAACCCTAGTTTGGAGGTAAACTTCCCAAGACCATAACTTGCTCAATTTTTATAATATAAAATCCATTAAAATTCCATGATCAAATTCAAGATGTCTACTTCAACGTTTATGTTTGAAGGAAGTTCAAAATCAACTTTCAAATGCGTGTGCCAAGGGGAAACATTACAGGTCACTTTGGACCATTACCATTGAAGAGGTTTGAAAGAGCTACAACTTTTATGAAGGGACTTTTTTTCATTTGAAGTCCATAGAAATATTTATTCAAGGTGGAAGAAATGAACATTTGACTTGGGACTTAGAAAATTTTCAAATATGTTTGATTTCCCAAACTTCCACCTTAAAATTCATCATGATCCAAGCTTCAAATTAAAAAGTGTTCAACATGAAAGTTGTTCCCCTTGATTTCACCTTTCTAAAAAGTCCAAGATCATCTCATTTGGGTAACAATTAAGGGACTTGCACATGACGCCATTGTGGGATTTGTTTTGGCAGGTTTTGGATTCAAGTGATCATTCTTCTTTGCATGCTTCATTGTAATGACTTCAACATCAATTACACACGAATTGGAGATGGATTGCATCACTCCTTAGGCCTAAATCATTGCCCATGAATCCATGCAAGTTGGTTTCCAAATTTGGAAAATTTCAAGTGGTGCAAAAATCAATTCCAATGCCCATTTAAACAAGCTCATCGCTTCAGAAACAACATCCACACCATGCCCAAAATTTGCTAGACTGATCCAAACCTTCATTTCCATAGAATTTCTGAAGGTTTCTTTTGAAATCGAGCTTGAACTTCATCTTCTATTTGGAAGTTTAAACTCCAGAAATTCACTTCTAGACCAATCCATAACTTCCAGAACTTCATCAACACCTTGCCCAAGCTTTGCCAGACCATTCCATACCCTCAATTGCATAGAATTTCTGAAGATTTCTTTTGAAATCAAGCTTGAAATTCATCTTCTTTTTGGAAGTTCAAACTCCAGAAGTTCACTTCCCTTTTCATCTCAATTGGTTTCTGCAAGTAAGAGGAAGAGAAAGCAAGCAAATCCAGATCAAGATCAAGTGAAATTGAATCACCTCGAAGGTGATTTTTCAGAAACTTCATCTCTTCGATTCTCTCTCAATTCTTCACCGTTCTTTGTGATTTTTTGTTGGCTCTAGTCCTACCAATAAAGGTAACAAGATTGAGTTGCGTTGAGGTCAAATTGAAGCAACTCCGTTCATGATCCTCAAAATTCAAATCCCTGTATCTTTTTGTATACTTGGAATTATAGAAAATTGAGGCCAGATTCGTGCTACTGAGCTTGAACCAGACCGGTGGTGATCATCGGAGAAGATGTCCGGAGCTAGGGATCCGGTGATGCATTGGCAAAGTCCAAGCCATCTGATCTGATTCAAATATTTTACTCTCAAGCGTTCATTGTGATTACCACGCGTACAATTCATTGACCAAGGCGTACGGTAGAACGCGCGCGTGCAGCCATCAGATCTGCGACCTCAATTAATGAGGGACATCTGATGGGCCTTGTTTTTTTGTATTTTTTTTATTTTTCATTTAATCCACTTATTTTGATAAATTCATATTAATTTCCCTTTTAATCCAAAAAATATGGGACTTTCACCAAAATTATTTTTGGATTAATTTTGATATTTTTCATGAATTAATTATTTTTGTGCATATTTTTAATTGTTTAAAAATACTTCTGACTTTTCAAAAATCATGAAATTTTTTGTCTAAAGTCCTTTGACCCTTTTTTTGACCTAGGATAAATCTCTTGGCCATTTATTTGGTATTTTGAAGAGGTTATAAGTTTTGACCAAACTAAATTTAATTAAAATTCATTTTTAATTTGATTTTTAATTGATTAATTGTATAGAAATTATGTCGAGCCATTTTTATTGACTTGTGATGTTTGACTATGTGTTTGGGCCTTGGTTAAGGTTTATTTGACTTTTGTTAATTTAAAATCATTGGATTTAGGGGATTAATGAAATGTACATTTCATCTCCCAAAATGAATGTAAGATTTTAATTTGATAAAATTCCTCCGATGACCAATTTGTGTTTCTCTTATCTCCCCTCCCTCTTCGTCTTTAATCCCTTTCTTTCCCATCGCTTTCATTGACCAATGAAATCTTAACATCCTAAGGCTAATTGGTTCATCAATAGCCTTGTGTTAGATGAACCAATACAAGTATGGATGAGATAGGTCCATCCTTTTGATCTTTTTCTTTTAATGTGTAGTATGTTTTAGGAGTTTGGTCCATTATATCAAATCTCTAACATGCATTAGCACCTAAATTTTTATTGCCCGACCTCAGATAGTTGTGACTTCTACATAAGTCCAATTACGATTGCTTAACATAGAGCTAAAATTGACCCTAAAGGAATAACATTCTAGTAAGTGAGATTGTAAGTCTCCCATCTTTTATGGTATTCTGTGGAAACTTGGCTTTTTTTTCCTTGCTTTGGAAGATGTCTTGGTTCAAGGATCCATGCTTGTGAATAGATGGTTGAGTGTTCTCCAAAGAATGACCTAATCAATTGAAAACCAAAACATCATTAACATCTAATCAACTAACAATTGACTAACTTATATTAATATTTTTTTTATTTTCAAGTCATTTATTTTATGCAATTTAAATTGAAGTCATTTACCATTCATTTTTCATTTACATAGCATTTAATTTGTTATTGTTTACGTCATTTTCACTTTGCTCATTTGCGCCATATATTGTAATTGTATATATTTGTTTGTGTATATTGTTTGTGTTTGTGGTCTTGGGACCTTAAAATACTTAATAAACAACAAAAACCCTAAAAAGTGTTTGTGTGGACTGTTGGTTTTGATATGAGTTTCGGACTTAGAATTAGGCACCATTCCATATGCAAAAGGGACTTGACCAATGTCAACATTTCTGAGACCGAATTATTGTGATTTGAGCTTTCATCTGATGCAAGTATAAGGGTCCACTTGAATTCATCTTCTACATGGTATTGATGCAACTATTAGTTTTGTCTCATGCTACAACTTATTCTGAGCAAAAATTAAAAAGTATTTCATCTGATACATGAGAAGACAAAAAAGACTGTTAGCTATCGAGTTGTTTGCTTGGATGTGGCCATCTTTATTTGATACCTTGCTCTTCATATTGCTAAAATCTTGATTCAAAGTCCAAAGGGAAAATGGGTTTTCTATATGACATTCTTTTCTGTTGGATTGCATCCCATTGGTCAGATCTTTTCAACTCTTAACTTTTAATTTTATGCTTAGGATTAGTCTCTTCATCTTCTTCCACTTCTTAAATTTCAAAATCTATTCCCTCTTTTCAAAAAAAATCTTTGCTTATGATTTCAAAACTTAGACTTTATTGCAAATTAGAACCTTTGGCCTTATGTCATTTCATTTTTAAAATCTTTTCTTAAAACGAACTTATAAATGAACTTAACAATATTGACTTAAAATTTCAAAAGACAAAAAGAAATAACACTCACTCAAACTTTTAGGCCCTTTGTGCCCCTTTTTAACTTAAATTTTGATTAAAAATAATCCATTCATCTTAAAATTGATACCACAAACTACAAGGTTTTGATCCCTCATTTTTATGTTGGTACATAGGCACAAGTCTGAAGGTCTTGTCAAACAAAAAAATATAATTAATGAATTCTTTTCTCATCCCCACACTCTATTTTTCTCAAACATCATTTTATACCAAAACACATACACACATAAAAAAGGGGTCCCTAGGAGTACCTAGGACACTTTGGGTGCTAACACCTTCCCTTTGTGTAACCAACCCCCTTACCTGTAATCTCTGACATTTTATTAGTTTTGATTTGAAAACTTCTTATCTTTGGGTTTTGTTCGTACTTTTCCCTTTTCCTTTGGAAACAATAAAAGCGCGGTGCAGACTCTGGTTTTATTGATGTTAAGTTTATCCATAACTTAATGGTCATGAATTTACCGCTACAAGGTGTTGATATTAATAAAGAGAAGTGAATTCAATGTTGTAGAGAAGCTGCTCCAGACTCCGTCGAAGATCTCTGTGCTATCATTGCTAATGAATTCTGAAGCACACAGGGAGGCATTGTAGAAAGTGTTGAACAAGCTTATGTTGAGCATGATGTGATCATGGATCAGTTTGACCACATTGTTGCAAACATTACTTTTTATAACAATTTAAGTTTTTGTGATGAAGAGCTTCCCGAGGAAGGCAGAAATCATAATTGCAAGGAGGACGCTCTGTCCAATGTGTTGGTTGATACAGGTTCGTCATTGAATGTGTTACCAAAATAAACTTTATCAAGACTCTCTTATCAAGGTGCCCCGATGAGGTATAGCGGCGTAATTGTCAAAGCGTTGGATGGTTCTCGTAGAACTGTCATTGGTGAAGTGGACCTTCCAGTGAAGATAGGTCCGAGTGATTTCCAAATTACTTTCCATGTAATGGGTATCCACCCGGCCTATAGTTGCTTGTTAGGAAGGCCATGGATTCATAAAGTTGGAGCTGTGACGTCTAGTATACATCAAAAGCTGAAATTTATGAAGAACGGCAAGTTTGTCGTTGTTGGTGGAGTGAAGGCATTGTTAGTGAGCCATTTCTCATCTTTCACATACACTGATGCTGAAGAGGAGGTTGGAAAGTCGTTCTAAGCCTTAACTATTACTAATGAGTTAAAGAAAACTGGGGCACCAATGTCTTCTATGAAAGATGCGCAAGAGGCTATTCAAGCTGGCAGCATTGACAAATGGGGTCGTGTTGTAGAGGTCGTCGAGAACAAGAATAGAGTTGGACTAGGATTTCAACCAGGTCCGTTCAACGCCAAAGCCAAAGTTATGCAACGAGTATTCTACAGTGGAGGTTCATTCACGAGAAATGATCAACACTCAGCTGGCATTATTAAAGACAGTGGTGATGAAGACGAAGCTTGCACCAACTTTGTGATGCATGGCTAGACTTGCAACAATTGGGTTGTTGTTGATGTTCCTATTGTCATTCATCTTTTTAAGTAATTTGTTTTTATTATTTTTAAGAAAAATACTTCTCCTAGGCCTAAGGGAGAAGCAAACATTGTTGGGCATTTTTATTACTATCATCATTGAAATACAATTTTATTCATCCAAATCTATAATGTTTTATTTTCACTTTTTTTTTCTTCTGAAAATGGTAATCACAAAAAACATAAATAAATAATAATCTTCCATCTTCATAATATTTGTTCTCTCTCCGCTTCTCTAAAATCAAAATATCAAATCATTATGCAGGTTGGTTCTCAAACCCATTGAATACAATGATCCTACTCCCTCTCCAAACTTTGATTTTCCTGTGTTTGAAGCTGAGGAAGAAATTGATGATGAAGAAGTATCTGATGAATTATCTTGTTTGCTTGAGCATGAGGAAAAAGCCATTCATTCGTTTGAAGAGCAGATTGAATTAGTCAACTTAGGTTCTGAGGATGATGTGAAGGAATTCAAGATTGGGTCTCAACTGTGTCCAGAAGCTAAGAAGGGATTGAATGATCTTCTTTGAGAGTATTCTGATGTGTTTGCTTGGTCCTATCAAGATATGCCTGGGTTGGATTCTGAAATTGTGGAGCATAGATTTTCGTTGAAGCCAGAATGCCCGCCGGTCAAGTAGAAGTTGAGAAGAACTCATCATGATATGGCAGTAAAGATTAAAGAGGAAGTGCAGAAGCAGATTGATGTTGGTTTTCTTGTAACCTCTGAGTATTCGTAGTGGGTGGCCAATATTGTGCATGTTCCTAAGAAAGATGGAAAATTCTACATGTGTGTTGATTATAGAGATTTGAACAAAGCTAGTCTGAAAGATGATTTTACTCTGTCACACATTGATATATTGGTAGACAATACAACTAAATTCAAATTCTTTTCATTTATGGATGGATTTTCCGATTATAATCAAATCAAAATGGCAACTGAAGATATGGAGAAGACCACATTCATTACTCCCTAGGGAACATTCTGTTATAGAGTGATGCCTTTCGGTTTAAAGAATGCTAGTGCAACATACCAGAGAGCTATGACCACTCTTTTTCATGATATGATGCAAAAAGAGATTGAATTTTATGTTGATGATATGATTGCCAAATCAGGTGATGAAGAAGAACATGTTGAGAATTTGTTGAAGTTATTCCAGCGTTTGAGGAAGTACAAACTCCACTTGAATCCCAATAAGTGTACTTTTGGTGTTCGTTCTGGTAAGTTGTTGGGCTTTATTGTCAGTGAGAAGGGTATTGAAGTTGACCCTGCCAAGGTCAAAGCAATACAAGAAATGCATGTGCCCAGAGCTGAGAAGAAAGTCAGAGGTTTTCTCGGCCGCTTAAACTATATCTCAAGATTTTAATCGCATATGGCTTCCACATGTACACCTATTTTCAAACTTCTTCGGAAAGATCAATCTTGTGACTGGAGTGAGGATTTCCAGAAAGCTTTTGATAGTATCAAAAAGTATCTGCTTGAGCCCCCGATTCTGTCTCCACCCATTGAAGGAAGACCGTTGATGATGTATTTGACTGTGCTTGATGAGAGTATGGGTTGTGTTCTTGGTCAGCAGGATGACTATGGAAAGAAAGAGTATGCAATTTACTACTTCTGTAAAAAGTTCACCGATTGTGAGACTTGTTATTCTATGCTTGAAAAGACGTGTTACGCATTCGCTTGGGCTGCTAAACGTCTGCGCCAATATATGTTGAATCATACTACTCAGTTGATATCCGAAATGGATCCAATCAAGTACATTTTTTAGAAGCCTGCGTTAACTGGGAGGATTTCCCGTTGGCAGATGTTGTTATCTGAGTATGATATTGAATACCGATCTCAAAAAGCAATTAAGGGTATTGTCTTGGGTGACCATTTGGCTCACCAACCGATTGAAGATTACCAGTTAGTACAATATGATTTTCCTGAAGAAGAAATTTGGTACTTGAAGATGAAAGATTGTGATGAACCATTGCTTGAAGAAGGGCCAGAACGTGGTTCCCGCTGGGGCATGGTATTTGATGGAGCTGTTAATTCATATGGTAATGGCATTAGGGCAGTGATTATTACTCCTTAAGGCACTCATTTTCCGTTTTCGTCTAGATTAACTTTCAAGTGTACAAATAATATGGCTGAGTATGAAGCTTGCATTATGGGGCTTGAAGAGGGAATTGATCTCAGAATAAAATATCTTGACGTCTATGGAGATTCATCTTTGGTTGTGAATCACGTCAAAGGTGAATGAGAGACGAATCAACCCGGTTTGATACCATATAGAGACTATGCAAAGAGGATATCAACTTTCTTTATAAAGGTTGAGTTTCATCATATCCCTCGAGATGAAAATCGGATGGCAGATGCTTTTGCAATGTTGGCTTCAATGATTTTGGTGAAATATTGGAATGAAGTTCCCAATTTGACCGTGATGCATCTTGATAGGCCAGCTCATGTGTTTTCTATTGAAGAAGTTAAAGATTAAAAGCCTTGATATTTTGATATCAAATGTTTCCTCCAAAGTTAAATTTACCCGCTTGGGGCATCTTTTAAAGATAAGAAGACTTTAAGAAGATTAGCTGGCAACTTCTACATGAATGGTGATGTGCTTTACAAGAGAAATTTTGATATGGTTTTGCTCAGATGCATAGATAGACACGAAGTAGACTTAATTATGATTGAAGTCTATGAATGCTCCTTCGAATCTCATTCCAATTGACATGCTATGGAAAAGAAGATGTTAAGAGCAGGTTACTATTGGCTGACAATGGAATTTGATTGTTGCAACTTTGTGAAGAAATGCCGCAAGTGTCAAATTTATGCAGATAAGATTCATGTTCCTCCGACATTGTTGAATGTCATTTCCTCTCCATGGCCTTTCTCCATGTGGGGAATTGATATGATTGGCATGATTGAGCCCAAAGCCTCAAATGGACATCATTTTAGTTTGTTGGATATTGACTACTTCACAAAGTGGGTTGAAGCGGCATTGTACACAAATGTAACCAAGCAAGTTATTGTAAGATTTATCAAGAACCATATTATATGCCATTATGGTGTACCAAGCAAGATCATTACTGATAATAGATCAAGCTTGAACAATAATATGGTGGAATCTCTTTGCAAAGACTTCAAGATTGTGCATCATAATTCTTCTCCGTACAGACCTAGGATGAATGGGGTTGTTGAAGATGCAAATAAGAACATCAAGAAGATTATCCAGAAGATGGTTGTGACCTACAAAGATTGGCATAAGATGCTCTCATTTGCTTTGCATGGGTATTGTACGTCCATCCGCACTTCAACAGGGGAAACCCATTTCTCTCTCATTTATGGTATGGAAGTTGTGCTCCCCGTGGAGGTTGAGAACCTATCACTGTGTGTCTTAATGGAAGCCAAGTTGACAGAAGCTGAATGGTGCCAGACCAGATATGATCAGTTGAATTTTATTGAAGAGAAGATATTGACTGCCATGTGCCATGGTCAGTTATATCAGCAAAGAATGAAGAAAGCATTTGATAAAAAGGTCAGGCCTCGTGTGTTTAGAGAAGGTGACCTCGTTCTCAAAAAGATTTTATCTTTCAAACTTGATGTCAAGGGCAAATGGACTCCTAATTATGAAGGCCCATATGCTATGAAGGGAGTCTTTTCAGGTGGTGCTTTGATTCTTACAACTATGGATGGTGAAGAGTTCACTCGTCCTATGAACGTCGATGCAGTCAAGAAATACTTCGCCTAAAAAGAAAAGAACAACTCGCTATGTTAAAAACTTGAAAGGAAAGCTTAGGTAAAACTGAGCGTCTCGGTGGATTGAAAACCCGAAAGGGCGATCCGGGAAAAAGTTAGAGACATAAAACAGAAAATTTATCCCGATAGATTGAATACCACACCTTGGGGAAATCTAGGCAAAAATTAGGGATTATGGCAAGTAACTGCATTCGGTTGGTCCTGATCAAGGAAGCAGTTTTGAGCAAGTCATTTGGTTCTGAGTCATCATTCTCAACTAAAGACAAGCACAATGGATATTGAAGTTGGTATGGAGAGTAGTGATCATTGTATTCAATGTAACCCTTTTCCATGTAAATTACCATTTTTAAGCTTTATAAATATCCATGGAGTCTTGTCATTTACGGACTACCGTTCTATTAAATAAAGTTGAGCTTTTATCCAATTACTTCTATTCTTATTTGTTTCTGTTTTAATATTGAATTTTTATGATGATAATTTTAAATTAATGAATAGTTATTTTTCTTAAAATAATAAAAACAATCACCTTAAGAATAAACGATTGCAGTAAGGAATGTCAACAGCAATCTGAGAACAGGTAAGTCTTGAAGTATGAAGCATTGTTGGTCTTCCCTAAGCAATTGGTTTGGTAACTATTTTCCTCCCCAATAGTTCGTCATTTATCCCCAGCCTGGTCGATGAGTTTCTCCCTGAGTGATTCCTCATCCCCAGTAGGGCCGGTGAGTCCCATCTTCAGTAAAATTGAGCCGATGATCGGTCCCCTTTGCAAATTCATATCCCTCAGCTGAGGTGCTCATGTTTTGTATCCCCCCAGTTTGTGATTTATGATTGGACCCTGGAGATCCAAAACCTTTATTTGGTTTCCATTTTGCATTTAATTATGTTGCATAACTTCGGCAGTTTCTCCTTTGTGTGAATCAGATCTGGTTATCTTTGCCTTGGAATTGGTTTATTTCGCAATTTCAAAGAAAAATTTGATGATTATGGAGGAATGTGACGATCTTGGTCATAGTATCCCCCAGCAGTTTGCTTAAATCCTCATGTAGAGTTTTACCTCTTGTATTCCTCGGTGGAGTTCTTCTGATAGGAAACCCCTCTTTCCCGACAGATTTTGATTTGGAGTAGTATTTGATTTAGTCACCTGCAAGGTTTTCTCCCATTTTGATATGGTGTTGACTTAAAATTCCCCACAGCATTGACAGTTTGGATCCTCAGCATATCTTTTCTCTATCCTCAGCATGCTTGGCTAATCATCCTTCAGCAGCACTCTCTCCCCGAAGAGTTTGCCGTGATTGACTGGAAGCATGTTATCCATGTCTTCCCCAACCAAAGTTGATTTATGCAAAGCTATATGATTTATTTTCATCCCTATCACTTTCTTCAGTTTGTGTATCCATCTTGTTGAGATTAGCCGAGTATTGTAGTGATGATTCAAATCTTTGTTATTTGTATCCTTTGTGCTGTTTTGTCAGCATAATCATAACCATATACATACACGTTCATGCATAAAACACAACATAAGATATTTCATTGTGAATTTTATCGCATTGTTTTTTCTTTTGATCCCCTGCCTTGGTGATATTATCTCCCTATGCATATTTGGTGTGTATGTCCTCCTTCACTTGTAGAGTGTCAGCCCCTTAAGCAGAAAGAGTTTAACCTTTCTCATTTCCCCACCAAGTTATTTCCTCGTGGATGATTATTATTTTAGTTTCCTCCCTAGTTAATTATTTGGATGGTACCACTCCCCTTGAGTTAGATCCTCTTTGGGTTGAGTCTTTGATTGATTGTTTCTTTCTAATTATTACCTAGATAGATATTTTGGTCCCCTAAGAGTTTATTACCCAAAAACTGATAGTATTCTTCTCGATTTTTTAGTACTTTACTTTTGCCCAATACCCGGTAAAATATAATCTACTTCCTTTGTTTTCCCCAGCGGATTCGTTTTCATGTTTCCCCAGGTAGTGTATCCTTGATATGTTCATCCTAATCGGCGACAGATATTCTTCCTTTTGTGGTTTTCTACCCAGTAAAAAGGTAGTTGTAATCCCTATTTTATCCCCCAGAGATTCTATCCTTGATATGTTCACTTTAACCGGTGACGAATTTTCTCTCCCCTTTTGGTATTCTACCCAGTAACCGGTAGTTGTAAATCTCATTTCCTCTGTTGAGTCTATCCTAGATATGTTCACTTTAACTGGTGACTGATTTTCTCTCCCTTTGGTATTCTACCCAGTAACCGGGAGTTATAATTCCTACTTTCCCTTTCCGGGTTTATCCTTTATATGTTCATCCTAACCTTTGATAGATATTCCCCCTTTGGTATTCTATCCAGTAATTGATAGATATAATTCCTATTTCTCCCCAGCAGTTTATCCTTGATATGTTTACCCTAACCGGTAACGGATATTCTTCCTTTTTCCTATGGTAGTCTATCCTTGATATGTTCATCCTAACTGATGACGAATATTCTTCCTTTGAGTTTATCCTTTATATGTTCACTCTAACCAGTGACGGATACTCTCTCTTGGTCTTCTACCCAGTAACCGGTAGTCATAAATCATATTTGAGTTCTCTCCCCAGTAGGTTATTCTTACCCAGTAATCGGTAAAGGATACACCTCTTTTTCCTCAGTGAGTCATCCTTGATATGTTTACCCTAACCGGTAACGGGTGTTCCTCTGTCAGAGTATATTACCTTTTTACCCAGTAACCGATAATAGATAATATGCCTCTGGAACTCTTGTGTTGAAGTTCATTCTTCCCCCCATAGTCTTTTTCTCCTTAGTGAGTTTTCCTTATGGAATGCATTATGCTCCTGTGGACTTTCAGTTTCTCCGGATTCTTTTCCTTTGTGGCAATATATTCCCCACAAAGATTATTTTAACATTCATATCATATGCATCATGAGGTCTCTTAGGGACCAAAATTTGTTTCTAGATGTTGTTATTTAAGTCCATTCAACTGAGTTGATACGAAGATTTTAACCTTCACATCCTCAATTAGAATGTCCTTAAATAGGGGCAACTGTAAGACCCCAATATTGACCCTAAGATCCCTCATGCTATCTCATCATATGCATTGGCTTTGGGATCACACCTTGGCATTCTGCTTACCCCCTCATTCATTGGGTTTGCATTGGGAGAGAACACCAAGCACATTTGATTGTATCATACTTTGTTTTTCATTATTTACTAACCAAAATACCAAAAATATGTCTATGTATAGCTTTGTTTCATTGGTAGGTAGTGTGTGCATCCACCAATGCCTCATCAAGCTCACATCTAGGGTTTGAGACCCTCAATACAAGCATATCAATCAAGATATGGTTCATATTGGTTCTAGACATCATATATGGGTTCCCATGATCTTCATTTATTATTTTGATCAAGAGTTTGAAGTTTGTTTGCCTTGGAATCCCTAATTCATCTGGGTATCTTGTGTGACTTCCTAAGAATGTTTCTTCAACATTTGATCAAATATATAAAGGGATACTTCATTATATATCATCTTATGCATATATTATCCTCCATGAGTTCAAGGGATCAATAGAACTTCAAGTTTGCAAGTTGGTTCAAGGTGGTTGACCAGAGAAAGTCATCTGGTCAAAAATGGGGTTCACTAGACCCTATATCCTATAATTTTTGTCATATGAAAATTATTCCAAGAGAAATTTTACTCTTCATGACTTTCCAAACAACTTTAATATTGAAGTCAAGAGCTAGTTTTGCTTGGAAAGTCATTTTTTATGACGAAAGATTATAGATCATTTTGTTTGTGCCCTAGTTAGAAGGTCAACTTCCAAGGATCATAACTTGCTGAATTGTTTCGATATGAAGTCCATCTAAGTTTCATGATCAAATTCAACATTTCTTTTCCAACTTTTATTCTTTTAGAAACTTCAAATTCAACTTGCAAGGGCATGTACCAAGAGGAAACATTATAGGTTATTTTGGGTCATTACCATTGAACAAGCAATTTTCCTCAACTTCTAAAATGCATAACTCCTTCATGCCAAATCCAAATGAGGTCAAATTTGTTACCAAAGTGAAAAGGTTTAAAAGATCTACAACTTTAATGAAGGAGCTTTTTCCATTTGAAGCTCATAGAAAAAGTTATTCAAGGTGGAAGAAGTGAACATTTTACTTGGTACTTAGAAAATTTTCAATTATATTTGATTTTCCAAACTTCCACCTCAAAATTCATCATGATCCAAGCTTCAAATGAAAAAGTGTTCAACATGAAAGTTGTTCCCCTTGATATAACCTTTCCAAAACATCCAAGATCCCCTCATTTGGGGCAAGATTGAGGGACATGCGCATGGTTCCTTTCATAGGTTTGTTTTGGTAAAGTGTGAATTCAAATAACCATTTCCTATTGCATGCTTACATGTTATGGTTTCAGTACTCAATGTGCACGAATTGGAGTTGGATTTCATCATTCCTTAGGCCCAAATTATTGCCCATGCATTCATGCACCAAAGTTGCTAAAATTAGAAAATTTTCAAAGTGTGTGAAAAGCAACTTCATACACTATAAATACAAGGCCATTATGATCAGAAATGGGATCCCCGTTTGCCCAAGCTTTGAACAATTTCCTCCCTAATCTCCATTAAAGGATAAACTTGAAGATTTCACTTGAAATCGAGTTTCAAATCTCCTTGTGTTTTGAGATTGAAACTCAAAGAATCCAAGTCCTTCTTTGATCTAATTCGCTTCCTGCTAGCTTCTGGAGTCGAGTCAAAGCCAATTGGGAGCAAAATCAAGCCATATTCAAGCTACTCGAAGGTGATTTTTCATAAACTTTCTCTCTTCGATTCTCTCTCAATTCTTCACCATTCTCTTTGATTTTTGGTTAGCTGAAGTCCTACCAATGTAGGCAACAAGATTGAGTTGCTTTGAGGTCAAATCGAAGCAACTCAGATCATGAACCTCAAATTTCAAATCCATGTATCTTCCAATATACTTGGAATTGGAAGAAATGGAGGTCAAATTCGTACTCCTGAGCATTTTTCCTTCAAAAACATGTACTCACTTTTCATTTTCCGTTTGGTTTATGATGGACCAGTCCGGTGAGGTCCACCGTAGAAGATGACCGGAGCCCTAGCTCCGGTCGTGTGTTGGCATGTCCATAACCCTTTGATCATCATCTCACGTTTTAATTCGGTCCCTTGCTTTTAAATACCAAGTTCGCAACGTGTTGAGTACAGCGCATCATGAAACGTGCGCGCTTGGCCATCAAATCTGCCACCTTAATTAATGAGGGAGATCTGATGGCCCTTGTTTTTTTGTATTTTCTGAATTTCTATTTAATCCACTTATTTTATGTTATTCATAGAAATTTCATTTTTAATCCAAAAAATATGGGACTTTCACCAAAAATCTTCAAATATTTTTCTCTTCCATATTCTGAATTAAAATTATTTTTTGGATTGATTTTGATATTTTTCATGAATTAAATATTTTTGTGCATATTTTTAATTTTTTAAAAATACTTCTGACTTTTCAAAAATAGTGAATTCTTTTGTCTAAGGTCCTTTGACCTTGTTTGATGGGAATTTAGGTTTCGACCAAATTAAAATGTATTTTAATTCATTTTTAAATTGATTTTTAATTGATTAAATGTTTAAAAATATTGTTGAGCCATTTTAATGGTTTTGCGATGTTTGACTTTCTGTTTGGGCATTGGTCAAGGTTGATTTGACTTTTGTTGGATCAAAACCATTGGATTTAGGGGATTGATGAAATGTACATTTCATCTCCCAAAATGAATGAATGGTTTTGATTTTATGAAATTCCTCCCATGATCAATTTGTGTTTCTATCTTCCCCTCCCTCTTCGTCTTCATCCATATTCTTTCCCATTCCCTCATTTGACCAATGAAATCTCTAATGTCTAAAGGCTAATTGATTCATCAATGACCTTGTGTTAGATGAATCAATACTAGTGTGACTGAGATAGGTCCCTCCCTTTTGATCTTTTCTTTTAGTGTGTGGTATGTTTTAGGAGTTTGGTTCTTCATACCAAATCTCTAACATGCATTAACACCTAAATTTTTATTGCCCGGCCTCAGATAGTTGTGACTTCTACATAAGTCCAATTAAGATTGCTTAACATAGAGATAAATTTGACCCTCAAGGCATAGCATTCTAGTAAGTGAGATTGTAAGTCTCCCATTCTTCATGGAATTATATGGAGACTTGACCTTTTTTCCTTTCATGGGAGCTAGTGGCATACTTGTTAAATTATCCAAGTTGGAGCCCTTCTCATGGAAGATGTCTTGGTGTAAGGATTCATACTTGTGAATGAATGGTTGAGTGTTCTCCAAAGATTCTCCAAAGAATGACTTAATCAATGAAAACTCACCATTAACACTTGACTAACTCTTGACTAACTTTTGACAATCATTTGACTAACTCTTGTTAATATTGCTTTACTTTCAAGTCATTTACTTTATGCAATTTAAAATTCAGTCATCTGTCATTCATTGCCATTAACATTTCATATAACTTGTTTATGTTTATGCCATTTTCACTTTGCTCATTTGAGCCATATCTTGTGATTGTATATATATATATATATATATATATATATATATATATATATATATATATATATATATATATATATATTGTTTGTGTGTTTTGGTTTTGTTTGTGGTCTTAGGACCTTAAAATGCCTAATAACAACAAAAAACCTAAAAAAACATCCGGTGGACTATTGAACTTGTTCTGAACTTTTGGAATTAGGATTAGGAAACATTCCTTGTATAAAAAGGACTTGGCCAATGCTAACATTTTGAGACTGAGCTATTGTGAACGGATCCTTCATCTGATACAAGCCTTGGGATTTGTTTGAATTTATCTGCTACTCTGTCTTTATGCTTAATTGTTATTTTGATCTTGTGTCTGATGCTTTGCTCTGAGTTGATCAAGGAATATTTCATATGATACATGGGAAGACAATGAAGACTGCAAGCTATTGGAATTGCTTGCTTGGATGTGGCTATCTTTATTTGATGCCTTGATCTACATGATGTTTGGATATTTCTCATTGCTTATTGATTATTGCTTCGTAAAAGTCCAAGGTAAAATGGGTTTCTATATGATATTCTTGTCAATTAGATTGCATCCCATTGGTCAGATATTTTCAACTCTTAACTTTTAAATTTATGCTTATGATAGCCTCTTCATCTCCTCCCACTTCTTAAATTTCAAAATATCTCCCTCTTTTCAAAGACTTTCTTTTCTTGTGTATTCAAACCTAGACATTGTTTTAATGATTACAAACTTTGGCCTTATGCCATTGAATTTTCAAACTCTTTCTTAAATCAAATTTGTAAATAAACTTAATCATATTGACTTAAAATTTCAAAAGACATAAAGAACTAACAACTCCATTCAAACTTTTGGCCCATTTGTACCTTTTCTTATTAAACTTTTGTTAAAAGCAACTCACCAACTTTGAAATTTTTACCATGAACTACGAGGTTTTGCTCCCTCATTTTTATGTTGGTACGTAGGCACAAGATCGAAGGTCTTGTCAAACACAAAAGTATAATCAATGAATTCTTTTCTCACCACCCACACTCTATTGTTCTCAAACATCAGTTATACCAAAAACATATGCACAAATAAAAAAGGGCTCCCTAGGAGTACCTAGGACACTTTGGGTGCTAACACCTTCCCTTTGTGTAACCAACCCCCTTACCTGTAATCTCTGGAATTTTATATGTTTGATTTGAAAACTTCTTATCTTTGGGTTTTTTTCGTACTTTTCCCTTTTCCTTTGGAAACAATAAAAGCGCGGTGGCGACTCTAGTTTTATTGACGTTAAGCTTATCCATAGCTTGATGGTCATGAATTTACCGCTACAAACTGCATAAATTATGTGGCTAAATATGAAGCTTGTATCATGGGACTCAAAGCTATTATTAAGGATCAAAATTCTAGAGGTGTACGGAGACTTAGCACTCGTTATCTATCAAGTAAAGGGCGAATGGTTAACTTGTCACTCAAATTTGGTTCCTTACCATGATCATGTCTTAGAATTGATGAAGAATTGATGAAGAAGTTACCTTTCATAACTTTTCCGAAGAAGAGAATCAAGTAGTAGACACTTTGGCTACATTTTCATCAATAATGTACAAAGTAAATCACCCAAACGAAACACCAGTGATAAAAATGGAGGTCAAAGATGAGCCAGTAGTTTGTCTTATAGTCGAAGAAGAATCTGACGACAAACCTTGGTACCATGACATCAAGTGCTTACTTCAAACACAAGAGTATCTAGCAGGGGCTTCCATAGTTGATCGAAAAACTTTGTGAATGCTCACTTCCAAAATTTTCCTCAACAAAAATTTGCTCTAGAAAAGAAACTATGACATGGTCTTGCTTAGATGTATGGATAGACACGAAGAAAACATGATCGTAAAAGAAATCCATGAAGGCTCTAAAGGAATCCACGCCAGCAGGCATATTATGGCTAAGAAAATCCTTCGAGTTGGTTATTATTGGACAACTATGGAGTCTTACTATTTCAACTATGTCAAAAGGTATCACAAATTCCAAATCTATGCTTACAAGAATCATGTGCCACCAACTCCATTAAACGTCTTGACATTACTATGGTCTTTATCTATGTCGGAAATTGATATGATTGGAATGATCGAACTGAAAGCTTCAAAATGCCATCGCTTCATTTTAGTCACTATCGATTACTTCACAAAATGGGTCGAAGCTGCTTCATATACCAATGTCACTCGACAAGTCGTTACAAGGTTCATCAAGAAGGAAATAGTTTTTTGCAACGAAATTCCTAGAAAGATTATTATTTGTCACATCTTGAAAAACACGATCCTTCGCGAGGCGCTCGCCCATTCGCAGGAAAAATGTTTGAACAAAGTCGTCACCAAACCTTATTTATTCCAAAAGAAGGAAAGGGAAAATATCTATAAAACCCTTAAAAAGAAATATAAAATGCTCGTTGCAACCAAATTCGAGTCTGGGAGTCTGTTCTACAAGGGGAAGTGTAACGCCCCAGACTGCTTTCGGGATTATCGACTGACCACACAAACCAACACGGGTCGTTTCAGCATATTTTGTCCTCACTCATATGCTTTCCGAGTAACTTCCCAGAAGGTCACCCATCCAAATACTACTACAAGTCAAACACGCTTAACTATGGAGTTCTTATATGTTAGGCTACCGAAAATATGATGCATCTTGTTGGTATAGGTAGTACCAATTAATCCTTATAAGCATTCCTTTAACCATGTAGTCTCATACATGCACATCCTCAAGATCCCTTTCATTCCGATGTGAATTCGGTTTTTACCTAGAAGCTGCTAGTAGTGTCTCATTGCCATGCCCTGTACACTGACAACCACTCCCTCGCCATTGGGTGTTACATGTAACCACGCTCCGCCCTCTTCGACCTCTGTGTTACATGCCCACCAGCTTCTGCTTGGTTCATCCCCAAACCACATCGTACTGGGAGAGGTTTGGCTCTGATACCATTTGTATCTCCCCAGAATACTTTCGGGATTATCGACTGACCCCATAAACTAACGTGTGTCTTTTCAGCATGTTTTGTCCTCACTCACACGCTTTCTAGGAAACTTCCCATAAGGTCACCCATCCAAATACGACTCCAAGTCAAGCACACTTAAGTATGGAGTTATTATCTATTAGGCTACCAAAAAGAAGATGTATCTTATTGGTATAAGTAGTACCAATTAATCCTTATAACCTTTCCTTCAACCATGCAGTATCATACCTGCTCAGGATCCCTCTCATTCGAATGTGAATTTGGTTTTTCCCTAGAAGCTACTAGGAGTGTCTCATTGTCATGCCTCGTTCATCGACAATCACTCCCTCTCCCTCGGGTGTTACATGTAACCACTATCCACCCTATTTGACCTCGGGTGTTACATGCCTACCAGCTTCCGCTTGGTTCTTCCACGAACCACACCGTACTGGGAGAGGTCTGGCTCTGATACCATTTTTTAACACCCCAAACTACTTTCGGGATTATCAACTGACCTCATAAACCAACACGGGTCTTTTTAGCATGATTTGTCCTCACTCACACGCTTTTCGGGAAATTTTCCAGAAGGTCACCCATCCAAATACTACTCTAAGTCAAGCATGTTTAACTATAGAGTTCTTATATGTTAGGCTACTGAAAAGAAGATGCATCTTATTGGTATAGGTAGTACAAAGTAATCCTTATAAGCCTTCTTTTAGCCATGCAGTCCCATACTTGCACAACCTCAAGATCCCTCTCATTCTGATGTGAATTTGGTTTTTCCCTAAAAGCTATTAGAAGTTCTCATTTCCATGCCTCGTACATCGATAACCACTCCCTCTCCATCAGGTGTACCACTCCCCGCCCTCTTCGACCTCGGGTGTGACATTCCCATAAGCTTTCGCTTGGTTCGTCCCCGAAACACATCGTACTGGGAAAGGTTTGGCTCTGATACCATTTGTAATGCCTCAGACTGCTTTCAAGATTATCGACTGACTCCACAAACCAACACGGGTCTTTTCAGTATGTCTTATCCTCACTCACATGTTTTCCGGGAAACATCCCAGAAGGTCACTCATCCAAATACTATGATGTAGTTAAGCGTGCTTGACTTAGAGTAGTATTTGGATGGTGACCTTCTAGGAAGTTTCCCAAAAAGCATGTGAGTGAGGACAAAACATGCTGAAAAGACCCATGTTGGTTTGTGGGGTCAATCAATAATCTCGAAAGCAATCTAGGCATTATAAAAGGTATTAGCACTCCTCACATCGGTGGTACTCAATGGGAGCCTCTTAGTTAGATTTGCATAGAGTGTTGGCTAAGTTAATTGTTTTCTTCTACTTATTGAGAGAAAAAAGAGAAACAAAAAACATTTTTTTTATTAAAGGGGTGTTTTTTAACATTAATGTGTGTCTGACAAGATATCTCAAACATGCTCCTACGTATCTCCATGTGCTATGGAGAACTCAATACTATGTAGTTATACTTAGAAAGAACTACTATATTGATTGCTTTTAAGGAGTGATGCTTAGATCTCATTTTAGCGGTTAAACTTTTACTTGTTGCTCGCTATTGGAGATTGAAGTCTTTGTTTATTTCGCATTAAAATGGATGTAGCATACTCGTTTCTAAAAACGTTTTTTCAAAGTCACGTAAGGGCGGAAAATAAGTTTGATTAGTTTGAGTTGATTTTAAGTGGAGACAGGCATCCAAGTAGGGAGCTCTACTACAGTGCTCAAATGCCTGAAAGTGAAAAGGCCTAAGCCCAATGACTCTCTTTTCATCCAAAAGGTTATTATGAAAATGTGTGGCGAATTAAGTCAAAGTTCATATACGGAAGACAATTATCCAGACAGGAAGCTCTACTGCAGTGCCCAAATAGTCGGGAAATAAAAGGTCAATACCCAATCAATCTTTTTCTTCTATAAGAAAAATGACTTAATTCAAATAATTATTGTATTTTTAATATGGAAGTCAAATGTTCAAACATGGAGCTTTACAACAGTATCCTAACGTTCGAAAAAGAGAACGTTAAAACTAATTAGATTCCTCCATTTTCATTGTGAAAAGTTTTTAAAAAGAGGGACGACTTGACGTTGGATCAAGTGTCTGAAATTGATTTATAAAAATAATTTGGATTAATCGGGGGAGAGATGCTTAACTTTGTATTCAATTTGGATTTGATTTGGGAAAAAGACTCGATGTTGGATCGAGTATTTATTTTTTGTTTCTGTTTTTTTCTGAAAATGGTTGATTTTAATCTTTGGTTAAATTTCAACTGACATAATAAAAATAAATGAAAACGGTAAACTTATTGCATAATACATGAATGGGGGTACAACTTGTCGAATATGGATACAATACAACAATTAACAATACAAGCTCAATAAACAACTGTAAATAAAAAGTATCATTGTAAGAAGGCCCAAGAAAAATCCAAAGGACTCAAAATAAAATCAGAAATTTATACTATAAAATTTAGCATTATGTTAAGCAATCGTAAAGAGGTTCATGTGAGAATCACCCTATTTGAGGCCGATCAACAAAACTATACGCGTTTAAGAGTTTTTAAAGTTAAATTGAATTTTTTACTCCTAAATTTAAGCGAAATTTTTAAAATCAAAACAAACGATAGTTAAATTAAAGAATTTAGCGCTATGATAAGAAATCGTAAAGTGATTCATGTAGGAATTGCCCTATCTGAGATCGGTCAATACAATCTATGTGTTCAAACGTGTTCGAAAGAAAAATCAAATTTGGGCTCCGAATTCTCAATGCAATAACATCAAGTAACAACCAAGCATTATTTGCTTACAAAGAAAGCGTAACAGATCGAAATGAAAATGGTAGCAAACCCACAAATAACATACAAATACACACACAAAGTAATCACACTTGCATATGGGAGGTGCAAAAATGATTTAGGTCAGGGTGCAAGTATCAAGTTGACTTGGGCCCAACCCAATAGTACACTAAAACCCCTATTTTAATAAAAATAGAAAAATAAATAAAATAAAAATAAATAGAATAGAAATGTACATAGCAAACCAATAGGTGTAAATAAAACAAATGGGCTTAACCATTGTATTCGAAACATCCCAAAATCAAACATCACCTTTTACTCACACCCTACTAATAATAATATTTATAGTAGATAAAAAAAGAATGAAAGAAACACTAGACAAAAGGGGGAGGCGCCACCTTTTGTAGCACATAGTAAATAAGTTTGGCTATTTTTAAAACTTAAAAGTCACCAACCAATCCATGACACATGGAAGCTCTTTTATTTTAAAATTAAAATTAAAACAAATAAATTGAAAATATGGGAATAATGAGAAAACAGATTCACGTATTATTTTTCTTCCTTGTCCAAAATGCAGGCTCATTCAAAATTCAAAGTGCAGGAAACATATATGCCTCCAAATGCAGCAACCTTGTTCTTACCTCTCTATTCCAAGTCAAAACGCAACAAGATATAGGATCACGCGCGAAAATTGAAGGGCATAAACATTAATGAGGGAGCACGTGATTGCTGATTTCCCGGCGGATAAGGGGTTGCTTTACGCTGATTCGGGGTGGCGGTGGTGAGACGCGGTTTAATTGGTTTGCTGTGAATGGAGTGAGTTGCACGATGATGGGTGTAGAGAGGTTTATGGAGGTAGTGGTGCAATGATGGTGGTGAAAAGGGAAAAGGAGGGATAATGATGGTGCGATGAAGAGGGTGTTTGGAACTGCTCACTCAGTTTTGGTTTGGTGAGGTGTGGATGTACGGTGAATATGATATGTGTGTTTGAGTTTGTTTTACATCGAAAAAATGGAGAAGGCGGATCCGATAGTTGGTGATTGTTTTGATGACAATAGTGGTGAATGGAGGAGGGTGAAGAGTTTGTGGTTTGGATGTTGTTGTGTTCACGGTGGAAGAACATGAGGTGATATAAAGATGTTGCGATGATCCATGAAGATGATGATTGTGTTGTGAAGAAAGGGAAAATGAAGGTTGATGAAGATGATAATGGAATATGTTATTGTTTGTTGATAATGGTGATGTTGGTTTGTTTATTAATGATGGTTAATGATGAAGTTGATAATTCATAGCTTGTGTTGTTGTTAACTTTCTGTAGAACAAACTAAGGGGAAGGGAGAGGAGGTTAAGATGAATTTTTCACATGATGTTGATAAAGAATAAGTATTTGGTTGAAGTGTATTGTTGTGCTTGGAAGTGGAAGAGGGAGAAGGGTGATGAAGTTATGTGTGGGTGTCATACCCCAGTTTTTACCCCTAAGCTTCATAGTATCTTAATCAAGCATTGCATTCATACTTTCAATTCATCAATACCCTTATGTGATTACAAGCATGGATCTAAGTAGTTTTGGTCTTGATAACCTCTCCTTGGTTGTTTGCTCAAGCTAGGGTTTTGTATCTCACTCATTGTATCACACATTGATTTTATTTGTACTATTACTTGTGTTATATTTAACTTGCTTGGTCTCTTATCACTATGTACTTGTCTCAAAGGTATATACATTTCATTTGCATCATTCATCACTAACTTCATGCATTTGGATAGATTTTTTCTCTTATGTTGTGCGTGTATCTTTTGTAGTTAGATGGTGCAAGGTTTGAGAAATTTGAAGATCAAAAGGAAGGGAATTATGGTCTTAATCATTCAAGGTTTATCATTTATAAATTAATATCATGATGTGCATGGATATCAACATCATTTGGTCATTATTTGTGCAAGTCATCACAAGGAATTGCTTCATTGACTCTAAGACTGGATATGCTGACTTCCAAAGGTCATAATGTTTTCATCAAGCAAGCGATGAATATGGTTCTTTTTGGATTGGACTACAATCTTCATAATATACAAATTCTATTCACATGTAAGGAGCCAATTATGGATGGAAAACCATTTTTGAAAGAAAAACATCTAAAGTTATCTAGGGTTTTGACCTAATTTTCAAGTTGAACTTCCCAAGGTCATAACTTAGGAAATACTTATCATATGCAGCCTATTATTTTTCTCATATGCTCCAATTGAGACCCACTACAAGTTTTATTCATTGTTCAAGAAGATATTTTGCTTGGTTTAGCATTTGATTTTGAAGGTCTCCCTATTCAGTGCCCCGATTTTTTTCCCAACTTCAATTGACCATAACTTGGTGAATTTTCATCCAAATTGGGTGGTTCTTTTCACCACGTGAATCTTTAGGACGTCCCTAACAAGTTTTGTTTTGATCACGAAGTCCAATATTTAGTGGAAGCCCATTTACTTTGGGAAAACATTATAGGTCACCCATGGTTCCTAGTGATTTTGAGCCAAAACTTCAAAACATCATAACTCCTTCGGTTTTTGTCTAAATAAGGTGGTTCTTTCTTCAAATTCAATCTTACAATCATTTTGAACATTTTATATTCACACATCAAAGGCCAATTTTGAGTAGAAAAGGGTGGATAAGGTCCATAGATTATTGGTCATTTCCTTAAATTTTGCCAACTTCACTACCCCATAACTTTCTCAATTGTTACCCAAATTAGGTGGTTCATTTATATATGATCTTACTTTTCCATTATCTACAACTTTCATTCATTGTCCAAAATCTAAAAATGCATAGATCAAGGACTTGTAGTCCAAACCTCAAAGTTGCTAAAATTGTCCAAGAGTGAAAAAATGAGGTTTTTATCTAAAGGCTTTTTGGGTGTTTTTCCAACTGAAACAACTCATAAATGGTTCATATAACTTGTGTGCATCATTGTTTGAGGTTAATTCCAGCCAAAACTCAAATTAACCATTTTATACCTTGCATTTCAAGTTATTCATTCATGTGACATAGCCAATTTCCAAATTACACATCTTTGAGCTCAAATTTTTGTCATTAACTTACATACCAATTATCAGGTGTGTATGCATTAACGTATGCCATAATTGAGGGTTCAAACCATGGCATTTCTCCCAACCCGAGCCATAATGTGATTTTTGGCCAAAACTCTTTTTTTCTCAAACCAATCAACATTGCTACAATTGTACCTCAAACAGATCATGAGAAGCCCAATTACACTTACTGTTTACATTCATCCACAAGTTGTACCATGTGTATGTCCCATAATTCTCAATTTTTGCATTTTTCACCTTTTTGAAGCAAATCAGAAAATGAGCAAGGACAAGGACAGTTGGCCATGATTTTTGATTCAAAACAAATTAGTGGTGAGTGTATTGTGTCTGCACATGCCATTAGGAAAGGTACAAGAGCCACAAACTTGATTTCCAAGTTTGTGAAAAATTCAATTCTACCCTTTAACCTAATTGAGAGTGTTCAGCAAGCTACCAACACACTTCCCCTCTATAAATAGAGGCTCTCACACAGCCATTCTCAAGCTTGAAGAGCCATAGAATCTCTACAAAAATTATTGCTAAACCTCTAAACTTTGGATCTAATTTCAAATCACAAGCATCTTCAAGTTATTCCTTTGGCTCAGTAAGATTCTCTGAAGTGTGGTGGAGGTGTGACAACTTGGCGCAAGCAAAATAATGGCATGTGGAGGAAGAACGAGTTCTCTGAAATCAGCAACTCAAGTGATCTTCAAGAGGTATAAAATTTGAGCCAAACATTAAATATCTTGATTCCATGTTGTTGAGAATTTGTTATTGGTTATCAACATAGCTTTTAATTTCATTTTCATGAATTGAGTAGTATTTTATCTGGTTTTTTAGTTTAGAGTTTCATTTCGTTCCTACCTTCGATTGGCACTACTGAGTACTCATAAATGATTTTTGATTCCATAATCTTACTCGCCTTGAAATTCTGAGCAACTTTGTTTCTTTGAGTTTTTGTTTTAAGTTGTTTTTACTTTTTGCAGAAATCGGCCACCGTCCACGGTGGTCCGGTCGTCTTCTCAGGCGACCACATGTCCCTCCCTCCAAAATTTAAAAAATTGGACCAATAGGAGTGTAACATGTGGTCCCTCTAATTGTTAATTTTATTTTGTTCCCATGCGTTAAGAAACACGTCTTGTGGTGGGCTTGCATTAGATCTAAGGGCTCATACTGAACCACCTCATTAATGAGGAAAAGGAACAAATCTGCATGGGTGCCTACTATAGACCTTTCTTCCTTATTTTCCACTGGATTGCATTTTAATCAATTTTTGTTACTTTTTCTATTTATTTTAATTATTTTGTTTATTTCATATCTTTCAAACTATTTGGTATTTGGAAAAATGTTCAACATGAAAGTTGTTTGGAATAATTTTCTCTTCCATAATATGATTTTTGTTTATTTTTCTGACCAATAGAAAATTAAAAATCATTTTTCTCTTTTTATGTGTTATTTTTAATGTATTTAAATCATAGTAATTTTAGATTACATGATAAAAATCCCAAATTTTTTGTGTATGATTCTTATACAATAGGTGACACTTTTCCTTCTTTGAGCTTTCTGTTTTGAAGCATTTTTCATTTAGTTTTGAAGCAAATTTTTATTATCCATTTGTTTCCAAAGTTTGAAAACCCTAAGTTTTTCAAATTGGTTCATAAATGGTATATAGTTAAATTTTTGGTTTCCGGTGACATCTTTTGTGTTGAACACTTTTTCATTTGAAGCTTATTTCTTAAAGTTCAAAGTTAGGGTTTTCCTTTTGCCCCTTTTGCTTGATTCAAGTTGTAACTTGTTCTTGATGCATTATCAATGTGAAATGATTGCATCTCTGGTTTTAATTTTAGACTTGAAGACTTTCTTATGTTGAAAGTTTTTTCATTTGAACCATTTCTCATTTAGTTCTCATTTAGGTGTTTTTTTATGTTTATGCTAGTTTTTGACTTAAGAATGGACCTCAAATCTTGATGCTTGATTTATGATTCCATATTTATGTTTGTATGACATTTTGGAACATGTTTGATTCTTTCCACTTTGAATTTTTAGGTCCTTTTCATTTTCATTTGATTTTATGTTTGATTTGACCTAGTTTTGGCATGTTTAAGTGATACATTGTATGATTAGAACCATAACTTATTTGATACTCATCATGAATGCAATTTGTTGGTTCTTTGTGTTGGCATCAATTTTGGTAAAACTTAGAATTATCACAAGATGTCACGCGTGTTGTCTTGACATGTGATATCAGGTTCCTACAGGATGTTTAAATATGGTTGTGCAGGATTTAGTCAAGATGTCAGACCCGATGTTAAGACATGTGCACACAGAACATTCAGTCTGAATGTTATGTGCTTTATTGCTGCGTTTTTCATGCAAATATTTGTGTGCTTATATGGAGATTGCATGCGCTATTCAAGGAGTAATTTGATTTAAAACCAGAATGATCTATTTTCCAATAAGGGATGATTAGCTGTTGTTTCTTAGGAGATACACAAGTAAAATTGAAGTAGGGTTTTATGCTGCCCAGGCCCATTCAAAAAGCTTCTATTGAAAGGCCATGTAAAACCTATTTTACACACACAAGAAACGAACGATAAAGTGAGAGAGTTTTCAGGTTTTAGTCTTGCGTGAGCTTGTGTATTGTGAGCCATTCATTCATCTTATTGATGTATGAATTGGACTGACTTTTGTGTTGTAATTTGTCCACTCTAAGCTTTGAAGTACGAGTGTATTTGTTTACTTGGTTGAAGCTTTTAAGCAAGATCAAGTATGTGTCTTTGAAGTGTGTCTTCTTTCTTTTTGTATTTGTTATTATATCACTGTTGTGATTGAGGGGGGGTGAGTAGGGTCTCATATCTAAGAGTACTTAGATAGAGGTCACATGGGTAGAGATTAGGTGAAAAGACTGTAACTTGAAGTTATTTACTGAGAGTCTTTGAACTAATTCTGTTTAGTGGATTTCCTTCCTGGCTTGGTAGCCCCCAGACGTAGGTGAGTTTTGCACCGAACTGGGTTAACAATCGCTTGTGTCGCTTGTTCAATTGTTTCTCTGTTTTTATCCTGTTTATATTGCACTTGTTGTTCAGATATTAGTGTTGTGACATTACCTTCGACATCTCATATCTGATACCAGAATTTCAATTGGTACCAGAGCAGGCATCCTACTTTAGTTCTAGGTGAGATCTTGGTACGTTACTTTCTGGTACTATGGATAGAGATGGAGGATCTGTACACAGACCACCAATTTTGGATGGATCTAACTATGACTACTGGAAACCTCAAATGGTAGCCTTCTTGAAATCTTTGGATAATAAGGCTTGGAAGGTTGTTCTAACAGGCTGGGAACATCCCTTCACTGCGAAGGAAGGAGAAGTTACAACTGATAAGAAGCCTGAGGAAGAATGGACCAAGGAGGAGGATGAACTAGCTCTTGGAAACTCTAAAGCATTGAATGCTATATTCAATGGGGTTGATAAGAACATCTTCAGACTGGTGAACAACTGTGAGATGGCTAAAGATGCTTGGAATATTTTGAAAACCACTCATGAAGTTACCTCTAGAGTGAAGATGTCTAGATTGCAGCTGCTTACTATTAAGTCTGAGAATTTGAGGATGAAATAAGATGAAAGTATTCATGACTTCCGTATGAATATCCTTGAAATTGCTAATGCCTCAGAAGCCCTGGGCAAGAAGATGTCAGATGAAAAGCTTGTGAGGAAAATTCTCAGATCACTTCCCAAGAGATTTGCCATGAAAGTGACAGCCATAGAAGAATCTCAAGATATCTGCAAGATGAGAGTGGATGAGCTAATTGGATCCCTCCAAACATTCGAGTTGGGAATGAGTGATGGATATGAAAAGAAAGTCAAAAGCATAGCCTTTATGTCAAACACTGAAGATAAAGAGGAAGACAGTAATCAGGATACTAATGGAGGTCTGGCAAATGATGTAGCATTACTTGGGAGACAATTCAACAAACTCCTGAAGAGGATGGATGTGAGGTTAAAGTCTAATGTCAAGAATAACTCATTTGACATCAGTAGGCCCAATGATGCTGGAAGAAGAACAAAATCTGAGGAAAAATCCAAACAGGGCAAAGGAATTCAGTGCGATGAATGTGAAGGGTATAGACACATTAGAGCTGAATGTGGGACCTATATCAAGAAACAGAATAAGAGTCTTGTTGTTACTTGGTCTGATGACAATTCTGAAAGTGAAACAAAAGGAGAGTCTGCCAATCTTGTGATTGCCTTGACTGGAAGATGGAATTCTGATGAAGACTCCAGTGATGATGAATTAACCTTTGATGAATTAGCTACTTCCTACGGGAAGTTGTGTTTCAGAAGTGAAGAAGTGTGTCAACAAGTGGAGAATCAGAAGAAACTGATAACCCAACTAGAGGATGAGAAGACATAACACTTAGAAACTATTTCTAAGTTGAACATCAAAGTCGTGTTCCTGAACTCCAAACTGGATGAGATGACGAAGTATGTCCGAATGCTAAACAGTGGATCTGACACCTTAGACAAAATCCTCCAGACTGGAAAGATGGTAGGAGACATGACTGGCCTTGGGTTCAATGAATCCTCTCCTGATTGTAGTCCCACTGGTAGCAAGCCAAAGATGTCACATCAGGTGTCTCAATATCACAAGGAAAGACAACATAAAGGAAAACACCAAAGATGGATATGTCATTACTGTGGGAAATTTGGCCACATAAAACCATTATGCTTTAGGCTGTATGGTTAACCTAGAGCCAAATAAAACATCCTTGTTAACGAAAAACAATGGGTTCCTAGGGTTGGTGCTACTAACTTGATATCTCACGCCTCCTTCAGAGTCTCAGCCAAAGAAGATTGGTACTTTGACAGTGGATGCTCCAGACACATGACTGGAAGCAAAAACCTGCTAATTAACCTCCAACCTCATGCCACAAGCTATATAACTTTTGGTGATGGAGCAAAGGGTGAAATCAAGGGGATCAGAAAGTTGAATTGTCCTGGAGTCCCTAACCTTGATAATGTGATCTTTTTAAAGGATTGACTGCAAACCTAATTAGTATCAGTTAACTATGCGACCAAGGTCTAAATGTGAACTTCACAAAAACTGAATGCTTGATTACTAATGTAAAAAATGAGGTGATCATGAGAGGAGTCATGTCTAAGGACAACTGCTATATGTGGAATTCTCAAGAGACTAGTTATTCATCAATATGTGCTCTAACTAAAGAAGAGGAAGTGAAACTATGGCATCAAAAACTAGGTCATATGCATCTTAAAGGAATGAAGAGGATCATGTATGTTGAAGCTGTCAGAGGAATCCCAAAATTAAAGATTGATGAAGGAAGAGTTTATGGTGAATGTCAGATTGGAAAGCAAACAAAGATGTCAGATCAGAAGATCAAACATGACACCACACCTAGAGTGCTGGAACTTCTCCAAATGGACTTGATGGGACCTATGCAGGTGGAAAGTCTTGGTGGGAAAAGGTATGTTGATGTTGTGGTGGACGACTTCTCCATATATACCTGGGTGAATTTTATAAGGGAAAAATCTGATGTGTTTGATGTGTTCAAAGATCTTTGCCAAAGACTTCAAAGAGAAAGAGAGATGATGACACTGAATTTCACCGTATTTTCGACTCCGATTTCGCATGCATTTTAGTTGTTTTATTTTTATTTTGTCATGTTATTACTATGTTTCTCTTTGTTTTCAGGTTTTTAGTCTAATCAGAGCCCCGATCGAGAAAAGGAGTGAAAATGAGCTAAAAAGACTAAAATTCAGCATTTTGCACTTGTGGCTCCCACTGTGACTGGCGCCATAGGTCCAGCCATGACGTGTCACAGCTCAACTTCCCTCAACTGCCACGTTCCCGACAACCTCCACTTGGGCGCCACAATTTTCCCTTATGGAGGGCACCATGGGGTTGTGGCGGGCGCCACAAGAAGAAAACTTTTCCCTCCCAATTTCAAACTGAAGGGCATCCTTGTCATTTCCATTATTTTTCTTGCCTATAAATACATACTCGTTTTCATTTGTTTAATTATCCAAACTTAAAGCAAACTTAGTTTCACTTAGGCAAATATTCAGTATTTTAAAAGTGGTAATCGCTTCGCATTGGGGTGTTACCACAATTGTGTAATCAAGTCTGTGATCGAGTCTGTAATCGAGTTTGGAGCACTTTGGAAGGAAGTTAATCCTGCCGCCATTTTCATTTCCGTTTCCCATTTTATTCAACCCTCCGATTGGAGCAGGTTTTTATTGCTTTACCTTTATCTACTTAACTTTCCCGCACTATCGTTACTTTATTTATTTCCCGCACTGTCTTTACTTTATTTATTTCCCGCACTGTCTTTATTTTATTTATTTCTCGCACTGTCTTTACATTATTTATTTGTCGCACTCGCACTACTTTTATTTATTTCTCGCACTCGTACTACTTTTATTTATTTCTCGCACCCGCTTTACTTTATTTATTTCTCGCACTCGCTTTACTTTATTTATTTCTCGCACTCGCTTTACTTTATTTATTTCTCGCACTCGCACTACTTTCATTTATTTTCCGCACTCGCACTACTTTTATTTACTTTCCGCACTCGCACTACTTTTATTTAAATTAAAATGCACCTTTACTTTACCATGTCTAACTAAACCTATAAGGTTAGAATGTAACGGTCGTAATTGAATTAATAATCCATACAATTGTTCGTAGAAACACTTAAGGGCTATTTTGACTTTCAACTTAAGTTTTCCTGCACTTAATTTACGTTGGATAAGATCGAAAGCCGCCCAACGTCTTTTTAAACTTAGTTGTTTTTAACTATTTCAAATACAACGAAAGCGCTTTATTTAGTTCATTAGAAATTTTTAACTTAAGAAGAAAAATGATTTTAAAACTATTTTCGGACGCGTTTATAAGTTTAGAGTCTGGTTCGTGAGAACCTCTTTTGGTTAAGAAATCCAAGTTAAAATACTTTTCAACTTAGTCAAGATACTATATTTCTTAAAAATAGGTTTACTACTCTAACGCAATGCGCGCCTTTTTATAAGTGACAATAAGAGGGTTTGATTAGGGAGTACAACTCGGTTCTGAATACGCGAAAGCGACAGTTCCTATTAAATTGGTTCTTTTCAAAGTAGGAAACATTGCCCATAAGTAGTTCTATTAGCAAGTACTTGGATTATTATTGATTATGTGAATTACATTCGAGCCTGTCTTTATTAATTGAACTTTATTTAATACTTTACTTTTCATTGCACACTCCAAAAACCCCTATTTTTTATTACCTTAGATAAACACCGTAATAATAGATAACGATAGATTGACACTTGGTCTTTGTGGATTCGACAATCTTTTATATTACTCTGACGTGTTTGTATACTTCCGAAAAGCACGCATCAAGTTTTTGGCACCGTTGCTGGGGACCAATTTCGTCAAATTTCATACCCTGTTGTTATATCGTTTAGACTTAGGTTGTTACCCGCCGGTCAATGCGAAGAACTCGCAGCACCGGAAGCTTAGTATACCCTCTGGCGGAACCTGAACGTTACGCTCGCGCAGGTTTATTCTTCCATAGAATTAGGAGAGCTATGGCCGAAGATGAAAACCAAAGACTTCTTAAGGATTTCTCCCAACCATCCAACGAAGAACCTAGTTCTAGTATAGTAAACCCAACCATCCCAGCTAATAATTTCGAACTTAAACCCTCCCTGTTGCAACTAGTGCAATAGAGACAATTCGCAGGTCTTGCTACTGAGAACCCAAACCAACATTTAAAAATATTTCTCCAATTATCAGACACTTTTTAAACCAATGGAGCTTCTCTTAAGGCAATCCGTTTAAGATTATTTCCTTTTTCCCTCAGAGATAAAGCCCTATCATGGTTAGATTCCCTTCTACCCAATTCCATTACGACTTGGGATAACCTTAGAAGAGTATCCTTGTTAGATACTTTCCCCCAAGTAAGACCGCCGTTCTTCGAAACCATATAACTAGATTTACCCAGAACCAAGGAGAATCATTGTTCGAAGCTTGGGAGAGATATAAAGAGTTGTTAAGAGCATGCCCACATCATGGTTTAGAAAATTGGTTACTCATTAAGACCTTATATAATGGAATTCACTATAACACTAAGATGACCATCGACGCTGCCGCAGGCGGTGCACTGATGAACAAACCTTATCCTAAAGCTAGTGCCCTCATCGAAGTTATGGCTCAAAACCATCAATCATGGGGAGTCGAACGAGCGACAGTTGAGAAGAAGGAAGTCCAAGGAGGAGTACATGAACTAAGCTCTATAGACATGATGCAAGCTAAAATGGACCCATTAGCCCTTAAGGTCGAGCATATGTGCATAAACCCGAATACTGCAGCCGCAGTTTCGTTGGATTGTGAGACATGTGGAACAAAAGGACACCAATCTGCAGAATGCAGTCTATTAAACGAGACCCACTATGAGCAAGTGAATTACACCCAAGGGAACCCATATTCGAATACCTATAACCCTGGATGGAGGAATCATCCGAACTTCTCCTATAAGAACAATAACCCTATCCAAAATAATGCACCTCCGAGACAAATAGGTTATCAAGCCCCAAGACCAAATGAACCTATGCAACCTGTACCACCAAAGCCGAGCCTTGATAAAATTATGGAAAATTTTATCACTGCTCAAACCCAACAAAACAAAGAGTTCATGAACCAAAACATTCACGTTAACGAACTGATTACCCAGTTAGGAACCAAGGTTGACCAAATAGTTAATCACACCAAGATGCTTGAAACCCAGATCTCTCAGGTAGCTTTAAACCAAGCCCCTCAGACTACACCTGGAGGACAGTTCCCTGGACAACCTCAACAGAATCCGAGAGGACAAGCCAATGCCATTACCCTACGAAGTGGGAATGCTTATGATGAGCCACCAAACCCAAGATTAAGCGAACCCAAAACTTCTAAGGAATATACCAAACCCACGGACGAAGTAAAGGAACCAGAGGAAACTGAAAAACAGGAAGGTCAAGAAAAAGGAGAAGAACCTAAAGATAAAACTTACGTACCACCCCCGCCATATAAACCGCCTATACCATACCCGCAAAGACTCAAACAAACCCAGATCAATAACCAATATCAGAAATTTATTAAGGTTATAGAAAAACTTCACGTAGAAATCCCTTTCACAGAAGCCATCACCCAAATACCTTCTTATGCAAAGTTTCTCAAAGACATCCTTACCAACAAACGTAGACTCGACGATCCGAAGCCCTTGGAATGCAATTCTATTTCCGAGAATTAGTTAGCCAAAAAGGATAAAGATCTTGGAAATTTCTCCATTCCTTGTCTTTTGGGAAGTCATGTCATCGAAAAAGCTTTTCTAGACTTAGGAGCTAGTGTGAGCTTAATGCCTTTAGCAGTTTGTGAGAGGTTAAACTTAGGAGAATTACAGCCTACTAAGATGTCACTTCAGTTAGCCGATAGATCTATTAAGTATCCGATAGGCATTTTAGAAGATGTCCCTGTTAGGATAGGTCAGTTATTTATCCCTACTGATTTTGTTGTCATGGACATCAAAGAGGACAATGATATACCAATCCTTCTAGGTAGACCATTCTTATCAACTGCAGGAGCCATAATAGATGTCAAGGAAGGAAAGTTGACCTTTGAGGTAGGTGACAAGAAAATAGAATTTATACTTTCAAAATTTCTTATGGCACCTGTGATGAGAGACACATGTTATGCCATAGATATCATTGATGAATGCGTTAGGGAATTAGAACAAGAAGAAATGATAAAAACAATTAAGTTACCATCAACTCTCATAATGGAAGATGATGACTTTGGAAACCCTACATCGATGATAACCTTTACGAATGTTTATCCCTTACCCCAGATCCTATGCCATGCCCTCAGAAACCAACCTTAGAACTTAAGGAACTGCCTAAGAACCTGAGATATGAGTTCCTTGATGAAGAGATGAATCGTCCAGTTATAGTCAGTGCTACCTTGAGCCAAGAGGAAACAGACCAACTTTTAGATGTTTTACGAAGATATCCCTCAGCCTTAGGATATAATATCTCTGACCTGAAAGGTATAAGCCCATTCGTATGCATGCATCGGATTTCGCTCGAAGAAGATTCAAAACCCTCCAGAAAACATCAGAGAAGAATAAACCCTATAATGAGTGATGTTGTTAAAAAAGAAGTTCTTAAGTTACTTGAGGCAGGTATAATCTATCAGATCTCGGATAGTAAGTGGGTGAGCCCTGTGCATGTAGTACCTAAAAAGGGAGGCATCACAGTCGTGCAAAACGATAAAGGCGAACATGTAGCAAAACGGATGGAAGGAGGATGGCGGATGTGCATAGACTACAGAAAGTTAAATAAAGCAACCAGGAAGGATCATTTCCCTTTACCATTTATAGACCAGATGTTGGAGCGTCTAGCCAGACACTCTTACTTCTTCTATCTAGATGGATACTCTGGATTCTTCCAAATACCTATCCGTCCCGAAGATCAAGAAAAAACTACCTTTACATGCCCTTATGGAACTTTTGCCTACAGACGAATGCCATTCGGCCTCTATAACGCCCCAGCCACTTTCCAACGCTGCATGATGTTAATCTTTGCAGATTACCTAGATGGTATCATGGAAGTGTTTATGGACGATTTCTCGGTCTGCGGATTTGATTTCCACGATTGTCTTGCTAACCTTGAGAAAATCCTGGAGAGATGCGTGGAGGTAAACCTTGTACTAAATTGGGAAAAGTGTCATTTCATGGTGACCGAAGGAATTGTTTTAGGACATATAGTTTCCAAAAAAGGTATAGAGGTAGATAGAGCTAAGATAGAAGTTATAGAGAAGCTAAGATGTGGGAAAAAGGTATAGAGGTAGATAGAGCTAAGATGTGGGAGAATTTGATGACACTGAATTTCACCGTATTTTCGACTCCGATTTCGCATGCATTTTAGTTGTTTTATTTTTATTTTGTCATGTTATTACTATGTTTCTCTTTGTTTTCAGGTTTTTAGTCTAATCAGAGCCCCGATCGAGAAAAGGAGTGAAAATGAGCTAAAAAGACTAAAATTCAGCATTTTGCACTTGTGGCTCCCACTGTGACTGGCGCCATAGGTCCAACCATGATGTGTCACAGCTCAACTTCCCTCAACTGCCACGTTCCCCACAACCTCCACTTGAGCGCCACAATTTGCCCTTATGGAGGGCGCCATGGGGTTGTGGCGGGCGCCACAAGAAGAAAACTTTTCCCTCCCAATTTCAAACTGAAGGGCATCCTTGTCATTTCCATTATTTTTCTTGCCTATAAATACAGACTCGTTTTCATTTGTTTAATCATCCAAACTTAGAGCAAACTTAGTTTCACTTAGGCATATATTCAGTATTTTAAAAGTGGTAATCGCTTCGCATTGGGGTGTTACCACAATTGTGTAATCAAGTATGTGATCGAGTCTGTAATCAAGTTTGGAGCACTTTGGAAGGAAGTTAATCCTGCCGCCATTTTCATTTTCGTTTCGCATTTTATTCAACCCTCCGATTAGAGCAGGTTCTTATTGCTTTACCTTCATTTTGTTTACTTTCCCGCACTGTCTTTACTTTATTTATTTCCCGCACTGTCTTTACTTTATTTATTTCCAGCATTGTCTTTACTTTATTTATTTCTCGCACTCGCACTACTTTTATATATTTCTCGCACTCGCACTACTTTTATTTATTTCTCGCACCCGCTTTACTTTATTTATTTCTCGCACTCGCTTTACTTTATTTATTTCTCGCACTCGCTTTACTTTATTTATTTCTCGCACTCACACTACTTTCAGTTATTTTCCGCACTCGCACTACTTTTATTTACTTTCCGCACTCGCACTACTTTTATTTAAATTAAAATGCACCTTTACTTTACCATGTCTAACTAAACCTATAAGGTTAGAATGTAAGGATCGTAATTGAACTGATAATCCGTACAATTGTTCGTAGAAACACTTAAGGGCTATTTTGACTTTCAACTTAAGTTTTCCTGCACTTAATTTCCGTTGGGTAAGATCGAAATCCGTCCAACGTCTTTTTAAACTTAGTTGTTTTTAACTATTTTAAATACAGCGAAAGCGCTTTGTTTAGTTCATTAGGAATTTTTAACTTAAGAAGAAAAATGATTATAAAACGATTTTCGGACGTGTTTATAAGTTTAGAGTCTGGTTCGTGAGAACCTCTTTTGGTTAAGAAATCCAGGTTAAAATACTTTTCAACTTAGTCAAGAAACTATATTTCTTAAAAATAGGTTTACTACTCTAACGCAATGCGCGCCTTTTTATAAGTGACAATAAGAGGGTTTGATTAGGGAGTACAACTCGGTTCTGAATACGTGAAAGCGACAGTTCCTGTTAAATTGGTTCTTTTCAAAGTAGGAAACACTTCCCATAAGTAGTTCTATTAGCAAGTACTTGGATTATTAATTGATTATGTGAATTACATTCGAGCCTGTCTTTATTAATTGAACTTTATTTAATACTTTACTTTTCATTGCACACTCCAAAAACCCCTATTTTTGATTACCCTAGATAAACACCGTAACAATAGATAACGATAGATTGGCACTTGGTCTCTGTGGATTCGACAATCTTTTATATTACTCTGACGCGTTCGTATACTTGCGAAAAGCACGCATCAAGAGAGTCATGTTATCAGAATCAGAAGTGATCATGGGAAAGAATTTGAGAACAGTAAATTTGTTGAATTCTGTTCATCTGAAGGAATTGGTCATGAGTTCTCTTCTCCCATTACCCCTCAGCAAAATGGTGTGGTGGAAAGGAAAAATAGAACTCTCCAAGAATTTGCTAGAGCTATGATTCATGCTAAGAAGTTGCCTTACCATTTCTTGGCCGAAGCTACGAATACAGCCTGTTATGTTAACAACAGAGTAACCTTGAGGAAATGGACCTCAACCACTTTATATGAAGTCTGGAAGGGAAGAAGACCTACTGTCAAATACTTCCATGTGTTTAGTAGTAAATGTTACATCCTGGCTAATCGTGAACAAAGAAGGAAAATGGACCCCAAGAGTGATGAAGGAATATTTCCGGGCTACTCAACGAACAGCAGAGCCTTTAGAGTTTTTAATTCCAGAACAAAAGTTATGATGGAATCTATCAATGTTATTGTTGATGATCAAGAGATTGATGTCACAGACGATGTTGAAACATTTTTGAATGATGCCCCAGCTGATCTCCTGGACAAAGTTATGAGAGTGAGTCCACTCAAGCTGAACCTGAAGCTTATAAAGTTAATAAGGGACCCTCTATCAGAATTCAGAAGGATCATCCTAAAGATCTCATTATAGGAGACCCAAATAAAGGGGTCACCACTAGATCAAGGGAAGTGATCTCACATGCTTGTTTTGTGTCCAAGATTGAGCGTAAGAATGTCAAAGAAGCCTTAACTGATGAATTGTGGATCAATGCCATGCAGGAAGAGTTAGGCCAATTCAAGAGAAATGAAGTGTGGGAATTAGTTCCAAGACCTAAAGGAATAAATGTTATTGGAACAAAGTGGGTTTACAAGAACAAATCTGATGAAAAAGGTGTGGTTACTAAAAATAAAGCAAGATTGGTAGCACAAGGATACACTCAAGTTGAAGGAGTTGACTTTGATGAAACATTTGCTCATGTAGCTCGCCTGGAGTCCATTAGATTATTGCTAGGAGTGGCATGTCTTCTGAAGTTTAAACTATTCCAAATGGATGTGAAAAGTGTCTTCTTAAATGGCTACTTAAATAAGGAAGTGTATGTTGAACAACCTAAGGGGTTCACAGACCCAAATCTTCCAAAGCATATGTATAAGTTGAGGAAAGCTCTTTATGGGTTGAAACAAGCTCCTAGAGCTTGGTATGAGAGACTCACAATGTTTCTCATTGAAAATGGATACAGGAAGGGAGGCATTGATAAGACTTTATTTGTCAAAGATGAAGGAGGAAAGCTCATGGTGGCTCAGATATATGTGGATGATATTGTGTTTGGTGGGATGTCAAGTGAGATGGTTCAACATTTTGTTGAGCAAATGCAGACTGAATTTAAAATGAGCCTTGTTGGAGAACTAACCTATTTTCTTGGCCTGCAAGTCAAGCAGATGGAAGATTCTATCTTTTTATCTCAAAGTAAATATGCCAAAAATATTGTTAAGAAGTTTGGCATGGAGAATGCAAGCCACAAGAGGACACCTGCTCCTACTCATCTGAAAGTGTCTAAAGATGAAAATGGTGTCAGTGTGGATCAAAGTCTCTACAGAAGCATGATAGGGAGTCTGCTATATCTCACAGCAAGCAGACCTAACATTGCTTTTGTTGTAGGTGTATGTGCTAGATATCAAGTTAAACCAAAGGTGAGGCACATAAACCAAGTGAAAAGGATCCTGAAATATGTCAATGGCACTAGTGACTATGGGATGTTATACACTCATGGATCTGAATCTGTGTTGTCTGGATATTGTGATGCTGATTGGGCTGGAAGTACTGATGATAGGAAGAGCACATTAGGAGGATGCTTCTTCTTAGGAAACAATTTAATATCATGGTTTAGTAAGAAGCAAAATTGTGTGTCTCTGTCTACTGCTGAAGCTGAATACATAGCAGCTGGAAGTAGTTGTTCTCAACTGGTGTGGATGAAACAAATGCTGACTGAATACAATGTCACGCAAGATGTCATGACATTGCATTGTCACAACCTGAGTGCTATAAACATTTCTAAGATCCTATTCATCACAGCAGGACAAAACATATTGATATCCGTCACCATTTTATTAGAGAACTCGTGGAGGATAAGATTCATGCCTTAGAGCATGTTGCTACTTAGATGCAGTTAGCTGATATTTTTACAAAGGCATTGTATGCAAATTAGTTTGAAGTCCTGAGAGGAAAATTAGGGCTTTGCATTTATGGAGACTTGTAGCAATTAATATGGAGTGGGAAAAGTAAGCAAAGTAGTGTCTATGTGGCTAAAATAAAGCGTCCCCATTATGGTAAATCATCACCTAGTTTTGGAAATACCATCTATTACGTTTTCACACGCTACCCCCACAACCTCACTACCTACTCCAACTCTTCCACCTTCCTGCTCCTTCCTCACACTTCTCTGTTAGGGAAACAACATTTTTTTCACAAAAACTTCAAGATGTCACAACATGAAACTACTTCTGCTTCAAAAACTACTAAGTCTACTCACAAGGTTAATGCTCTTTCCATGGACATTCACGATGATGAGATTCTGGATGTGGTTCCTCTATCTGTTATTCCCTGCGAGGCCCTTGATTTAAACCATCCCATGGATGCCTCAGCTTTTGCATGCCCCAATCAAGGTAACATCTCTAGTATCCCTTCTGTCTCAACTCACGCCACTAACTCTAAGGAAGATATACACCACATTGATCGTGTCATAAGAAACCTAGTCACTAGAATCCTTAATGAAGGACATTTTGTGAAGGGAGTCTCTACTCCCCTGTCTAAAATGTACCCTTCTCCTGAGGTTGAACAACATAGTGAGAAGAATGACGATTCCTCCAGTTCTGAGAAGGACATGGTTGCTGAAGGTTTGTGCTCCATAGGGCAAACTGTGTCTGGTAAAGGAATATTTATGGCATCTATAACTGCCAATGCTTCCCACTCTGAGAAGAATGATGATGCAAACGATGTGATTGACCTAGATGATGATAGGTCAGATGATCAAGAGGATAGTTTACTTCATCACCTAAAGCCAAGTGTGGCTAAACGTATGAAGACCCAAAAAGGAAAATCTGTGGCTGAACTTATGTCAGCTAGAAAAACTAAGAAGACTGCTGGTATTGGTCCCTCCAAATCTTGGATCAAGGTTGAGGTGAAGAAAAGGAAGGTTAAAGAAGTTTCTGAGTCTGAAGAGGATGTTGAGGAAGATGTCCCTGACATCTCCCCTGTGAAGAAAACCACTATGAGGAAGTGCCCTGGTAAAGTTGTTGCTGTGCATTTGGATAATATCTCTTTCCATCTTGAGGATGGAGCTGCCAAATGGAAATTTGTGATTCAAAGAATGGTGGTTGTGGAAAGGGAGTTAGGAAAGGATGTCGCTGAAATCAAGGAGGTCATGGACATGATAAAGGTTGTTGGGTTGTTGAATACTGTGACTGGGTTCTCTCAGTGCTATGAGAGTTTAGTTAAGGAATTCATTGTCAACATTCCTGAGGGTATTGCTGATAAGAACAACAAGGAATTTTGCAAAGTGTTTGTGAGAGGTAAGTGTATCACATTCTCTCCCACTGTTATTAACAATTTTCTGGGAAGAAGAGTTGAGGGTGCAGGTGAATTGGAAGCTACAGACAATGAGGTCTGTAGAGAAATTACAGCAAGGCAGATGAAAGGATGGCTTATTAAAAAGCATCTTCCTGCTGGGAAGTTGACTGTCAAGTATGCAATATTGCATAAAATAGGAGCTGCAAATTGGGTGCCTACCAACCATATTTCCATAATTTCTAATACCCTTGGAAGGTTTATTTTTGCTGTTGGAACCAAACTGAATTTTGACTATGGTAGATTTATGTTTGAACAAATCATCAAGCATGCATCTACTAATGCAGTTAAGTTGCCTATTGCCTTTCCCTCTATGATTTGTGGGATTATCCTGAAGCAAAACCCTAGTATTCTGAGTTCTAATGACTTACCTAGTAAAAGAAAATATGCTCTGTCTGTGCACTATAAACTGTTTGAAGGCAGTCATGTCGAAGACATTGTCATGACATCTGCCATGAAAAAACCAGCCTCAAAAGTTGGAACTATTGTTGAGCTGAAGGAGACTTGTAAAGAGCTGGGTGAAGGGATAAGGGTAGCAACAGCTAGGAAATAATTGTTGGAAGCATTGATTGCAAGCTTGGAGCAAGTTGGAGGGGAAAATATTGATCATGCTAAGGAAGTTGAAGCTCACACCTCTAGTAAAAGGTCTACAACTAATGATGAGACAAGTGGCAATTCTGTTTCTAGTGATGATGAAACTGCAAGCTCAAGCTCCTCTGATTATCTCCTTTGACTTTGGTCCCTAGTGATGTGATGGTGTTCATTGATGTGATGGTTTTTATTGATGTGATGGATTTTCTTGATTTTGGCAATTTTGTTTTGTTGTTTTGTTGGTTTGTATCTTAGCTTGCTTACAACTGATTATGTACTTGGTTTTGTAACCCCTTAACTATTATGACTGGATAGACATTTATTTTGTCTCTTTGGTCTCTTTTGGATAAAAAGGGGGAGAAATAGTATAGCTATAGCTGCTGTTTGATGTTATGAGGGAGGGAGAAATGTTCTGTCTGTGTGAAGCAGATTGGTGCTTGGTGTGGACTAGCTGAAGGGGGGGTGGTGTGTTCTAAGCACAAGCGCATGTGTGTTTACTAGTTTCTATTTTTGCTAGTAATGTGTGTATGTTTACTTCTGCTGCTGAACTGATACTTTGATTGATTTCTTGTGAACGTATGATCTAATGTATGTTTTAGCCAAAAAATTCCAAAGGGGGAGTTTGTTGGTTCTTTGTGTTGGCATCAATTTTGGTAAAACTTAGAATTATCACAAGATGTCACACGTATTGTCTTGACATGTGATATCAGCTTCCTTCAGGATGTTTAAATATGGTTGTGCAGGATTTAGTCAAGTTGTCAGACCCGATGTTAAGACATGTGCATACAGAACATTCAGTCTGAATGTTATGTGCTTTGTTGCTGCGTTTTTCATGCAAATCTTTGTGTGCTTATGTGGAGATTGCATGCGCTATTCAAGGAGTAATTTGATTTAAAACCATAATGATTTATTTTCCAATAAGGGATGATTAGCTGTTGTTTCTTAGGAGATACGCAAGTAAAATAGAGTTAGGGTTTTATGCTGCCCAGGCCCATTCAAAAAGTTTCTATTTAAAGGCCATGTAAAACCTGATTTACACACACAAGAAACGAACGATAAAGTGAGAGAGTTTTAGGGTTTTAGTCTTGTGTGAGCTTGTGTGTTGTGAGCCATTCATTCATCTTATTGATGTATGAATTGGACTGACTTTTGTGTTGTAATTTGTCCACTATAAGCTTTGAAGTACGAGGGTATTTGTTTACTTGGTTGAAGCTTTTAAGCAAGATCAAGTATGTGTCTTTGATGTGTGTCTTCTTTCTTTTTGTATTTGTTATTATATCACTGCTGTGATTGAGGGGAAGTGAGTAGGGTCTCATATCTAAGAGTTCTTAGATATATGTCACATGGGTAGAGATTAGGTGAAAAGACTGTAACTTGAAGTTGTTTACTAAGAGTCTTTGAACTAATTATGTTTAGTGGATTTCCTTCCGGGCTTGGTAGCCCCCAAACATAGGTGAGTTTGCCCCGAACTGAGTTAACAATCGCTTGTGTCGCTTGTTCAATTGTTTCTCTGTTTTTATCCTGTTTATATTTCACTTGTTGTTCAGATATTAGTGTCGTGACATTACCTTCGACATCTCATATCTGATACCAGAATTTCACAATCCATAAACATTATTGGTTTTCTATATCATTATGATTCATTTCATCTTCCAAAATTTTTTTGATATCATGTTTATGTCTTGCACCTTTGATTCAATTTTCAAGCATGTTGTAGATTAGGGTTTATACCTTGCTAGCATGCCTTGTTTTGATTCCCATTTTGTCAACTTGCATGATTAATGATGTGTTTCAATTGCACTTGATTATAACCTCACTATGTGTCATTTCATATGTTAAGTGTTTTTTCATTTGAATTCTTTTCCATTTTCATTTCATTTTGTTTAGAAAGCATGTTTAGTTTGTATTCCATTTGTGACTTGTTTTAATAATCATGTTCAAATGTGCCTTTCCTTGCATGAGAAAAATACAAAACAAATACATGTCATTTTGGAATCATACTTCTCCATTTCATCTTTTGAAGTTTACTAACAATTTTGAATCTATGTTATAGTTTAAAATTTGTTATGTCAATCCAAACATGGTGAAAAATAAAATTACAAAGAGGAAGAGTCAATCCAAATAAAGTGAGGCCAGCAAGAGACCAATAGATACCTTATCTCTTCATTTGTTTATTTGCTTTCATTTTTCTTTTTATTTGTCTCTGAGATTCCATGTGTGGAAGAGAAATATCACCTTAGGACTAGTTTATCTTTCTTGTTTTTCAAAGTGATGTAATTAGGACACTATGGATGCTATATTTAGATAGAGGTATGGGACTTTGCATGAGGGGTAGGTTAGAGGTTGTATGCTTTAATTCCTTAGACTAGAACCAACCTAAACTCAACCATTCAAAACTAAAGTTACTTTTTTGCATGAAAAAAATTTTCACCTCCTTTGTCCATAACTTAGTAAGCCATCCTTTTTGCATGTCAAAACACTTTGTAAAACACCTAATAAAGGATTTAACCTAATAAAAGATTAAAAAACACAAAACTCACTTTATTTTAAACCCCCGCATTTACTTGGTCCATCTATCAAGCACCCAACCAATGTTGTAAGCTGAGTGTCTTTTTTTACCTCGCAATCGACCGACCACAAGGGTGGACCACAAAAGAGAAAGCCAGAACAAAATGATGTATAACGGACATTCTCTTAAGTGAGAAGGACTATTATCACTTGCTCTAATAAAATCAACCAACCACAAACAAAAACAACATCTTAGGTGAACTACGAAGCTTTGATCCCTCATTGCACTTGGGGGGTACGTAGGCATGAGACGTTCACACAAATCTTTGCAAGCATAATAAAAAATAAAACCTCACCCCTTTATTTTTCTTTTTTTAAACCCACTCACCTTTTAATACCCATAATAAGACAAACAATATATGATCAATAGTTCCCTTGGAGTACCAAGGATGTGAAGGGTGCCAAACACCGTCCCTTTGCATAAATGACTTGCTTACCTAGATCTCTTTCTCAGAGTTTTATCGATATTTTCCCTTTCTATGTTTTTTAGATACAATAAAGTTCAATGGTGACTCATGCTTAGTGATTCAATTGAGTTAAGATAATCCAATATCGTATATTCAAAAATCCCGCCGCGACAGGTGGCGACTTTGCTGGGGATTCCTATTTGCACCCCCTAATGGCAAAGTCAAGCCAAATTTCTTATATAATGTTTTTTTGTTTTATGGGTGATACACGTATGGTGAGATAAGCTTTAACCTGAGCTTAAGCAAAAACATAAGAATAGGATGTGATATAGTCATGAAGACCTCATTGGCTTAGGTGATGTGGGGTTGACATCAGATTCACACCTGGTGGAGACTCCCCCTGATTTCTCGAGGCCTTATTGTAGCGGTAAATTCGTGATCATCAAGCTATGGATAAGTTAGACATCAAATAACAAGATTCGCCACCGCGCTTTTAGTTTTTCCAAGGGAAAAGGGAAAAGTACGAACAAAACCCAAAAATAAGAAGTTTTCAAATCAAAATTAATAAAATGCCGAAGATTACAGGTAAGGGGGTTGGTTACACAGAGGGAAGGTGTTAGCACCCAAAGTGTCCTAGGTACTCTTAGGGAGCCCTTTTTTATGTGCATATGTATTTTATACAAATGATGTTTGCAAGCAAATAGAATGGGGGGATGAGAAAAGAATTCATTAATTGTATTTTTGTGTTTGACAAGACCTTTGGACTTATGCCTACGTACCAACATAAAAATGAGGGATCAAAACCTCGTAGTTCGTGGTATAAATTTCAAAGCGGTTGTATTGCTTTTTAACAAAAAATTAAGTTTGAAAGGCACAGAGGCCTAAAAATGGTTTGAATGAGTTAGTTCCTTTTTTTGGATTTGGAAATTATTAAGTCAAGTATATTTAAGTCTATTTATAAGTTTCATTTAAGAAAAGAAGTTTGAAAATGCAATGGCATAAGGCCAAAGTTTCTAATTTGCAAAGGGTATAAGTTTAGAAAAACAAGCACAAGCAAAGAAGATTTTAAAAATAAGAGGGAGAGATTTTTGAAATTAAAGAAATGTGGAGGAGATGAAGGGACTAATCCTTAGCACAAATTTAAAAGTTGAGAGTTGAAAAGATCTGACTAATGGGCTGCAATCCAATAGATAAGAGTGTCATATAGAAACCCAAATTCCCTTGGACATTAGAATCAAGCAAGAAACAATGCACAATATATCAACTTGAAGAGCAAGGCATCAAATAAATATATCCACATCCAATCTTAGCAACTCCATGATCTTCTTCAAATTTGCCCATGTAGCAGATGAATTCCTCAATGCCACAAGTCACAGGTTCAAAATAATAGCTTCGCAATGATCATGTTGCAGATGAACTCCAATGGATCTTCAATGATGTATCAGATAAAGTTTCAAATTACAAGCACTTGGTTACATGAAAGTTGGCATTGCCCAAGTCCTTTGCATAGGGAGTGTTGCCTAAATTCTAAGTCCAATTGTCTCAGATCAAACCAACAGTCCACACAAGATGTTTTTAGGGGTTTTGTTCTTATTATGTACATTAATGGTCAAAGACCAAACAACCAAACACAATATACACAAACAAAATATATCACACAAATATGGTCAAAGTGGACAAAGTAAAAATGACATTAACATAAACAATTAGAATGGTATGAATAATGGCAAATGAATAAGGCTTAAAAAATAAAGTGCATTAAATTAAATCACTTGAAATTAAATGTTACTTGTTAATGAGTTAGAAGTTAGTATTTCTTTTGCTTTTTTTTAAGTCATTCTTTGGAGAATACTCAACCCACTTATCACAAGCATGGATCCTTGAACCAAGACATCTTCCAAAGGAAGGAAAAAAGGCCAAGTTTCCACACAATACCATGAAAGAGAGAAGAGTTACAATCTCACTAACTTGAATGTTATGCCTTTTTGTATCAAAATTTAGCGTTATGTTAAGCAATCGTAATTGGACTTATGTATAAGTCATAACTATTTGAGGTCTGGCAATAGAATTTTGGTGTTAATGCGTGTTAGAGACAGAGTATAATGGACTATGCTCATGAAACATACCACACACAAAAAGAATATGCAAAAGTGGTGGCCTAATCTCATCCATACTTATGCTGATTTTGCAATCAACTAGCCTTAGGATGTAGAGATATCATAGGTCCATTACATGAATGCATAAAGAAGAGGAATGAGATGAAGAGGGAGGGAAGATAGATCAAACTCAAATTGGACAAAGGAGGACTTTTACCAAATTAAGATCATTCATTCAGTTTGGGAGATGGAATGTACATTCCATCAATCCCCTAAATCCAATGATCTTAAGCTAGCAAAGTCAAATCAACCTTGACCAAGGCCCAACAACACAAGTCAAACTTCCAAAGCCAATCAAAATGGCTCAACACAATTATTTTCCAATTATTCAATTTAAAAAATACTAAAAATAGTGTATTAAATTAAATATGGTTGGTCAATTTCCTAAAACCTCATCAAAACACCAAATAAATGGCCATGAGATTTATCATAGGTCAAACAAGGTCAAAGGACCTTGGAGAAAAAATTCAGAATTTTTGGAAACTTAAAAGTATTTTTAAACAATTAAAAAAAATCACAAAATCAATTAAATTATAAAATATATTAATAATGATCCAAAAAATAATTTTAATTCAAAATATGAAAGAGGATTTTATTTTAAAAATTTTGGTGAAACTCTCATATTTTTTGGAGCAATATTAAAATTAATATGAATTAATGAAAATCAATAGAATAAAATGAAAATCAAAAAATACAAAAAAAACGTGGACCACTTGATCTCCCTCATTAATTGAGGTGGCAGATCAAGTGGACACAAACGCGCGTTCCATGATGGAACTTAGTCAGCGCGCCACACAACTGGTCATCCAAACCAACGCATGTGATTAAAACATTTTAAATTGAATCAATGATTCAGGACCACGCGACATCATTGTCGGAGCAAAGCGTCGGTCGTCTTCTCAGGCGACCTTGACCGGACTGGTCCAATCATTACCATGACATAAATGAAACAGGAGGATATGATCTGGAAAAAATGGCGTAGAGCACGAATCTGACCTCAATTTTAACTAACTCCAAATATATAGAAAGATATGAGGAGTTGAATTTTGAGGTGTGTCAACTGAGTTGCTTCGATTTGACCTCAAAGCAACTCAATATTCTTGCCTACATTGGTAGGACTTCAAACAACCAAAGATCCAAGAGAATTGATGAGAATTGAGTGAGAATCAATGAGAAGAAAAAATCTGGAAAATACCTTTAATGTTGTGCAGAACTTGATCTCTCTTGCTTCAGTTCTTGTTTGATCTTTCTCCAATAGCTTGCAGAAGTGGATTAGAAATGGTAAGAAGCTTTGGATCCTGGAGTTTTTGAATCTCCAAATAGTGAGATTCAAACTCAATTTTCAAGTGAAAATTATCAGGTTTTCCTTTGAATTGTGAGGGTTTGAAGAGTGGAGGCAAAGTTGGCGCGCAAGGAGCCCTTGAAATGAGCTCAGAGGGTCTCTATTTATAGCAAATTCAAGTGTTATTTGCACACTTGCAATTTCTTCCAAATTTGGCAATGTCATGTTCAAGCTTGCGTGGGCATGTACAGGCCCATGAAGCAATGCACTAAGGTCCAAAACCAACTAAAATGAGGTCTAAATCAAGCTTGATTGGCAAGGCAATGTGAAATGATCATTTGATGTTTTGATTTTGCCAATTGATGCAGACCTGTTAACACCATGCACATCCCTAGCAAACTTGATCCAAAATGAATGAACTAGGACTCTTTAAAAATATTAGATCAATAGGAACAACTCTTATGTTGAACACTTTTCCATTTGGAACTTTTATCATGGTGAAGTTTAAGGTGGAAGCTTAGAAATATCAACATGTTGGAAAATTTTCTAAGTGTCAAGTCATATACTTCAATGTTCCACCTTATTAAACTTTTTAAGTGAGCTTCAAATGAGAAGAGTGCCTTCACTAAAGTTGCATCTCTTTCAAATACCTTCAAAATGGTCAGCAATTTGACATCATTTGGATTTAGAGTGAAAGAGTTATGCATTTTTGAAGTTGAGGAAAATCATTTGTTCAATGGTATTGGTCCAAAATGACATATAATGTATCCTCATATCACATGCTCATAAAATTTGATTTAGATCTCACTTCAAAAATCAAAGTTGAAGTAGACATCTTTAATTCGATTGTGCAACTTGAAAATATTTCATCTCATGAAAATTAAGCAAGTTATGGCCTTGGGAAGTTGACTTTTAAATTAGGGTTTAGACAAAATGACCTATAATGTTTCAACATGGAAAATGACTTTCCATGCAAAATTAGCTCTAGAACTCCACATGAAAGTTGTTTGTAATGTCATTTAGAGTAACTCTTCTCTTGGAATCATTTTCATATGATAAAACTTGTAGGAGATAGGGTCTAGGGAGACCCGGTTTTGATCAGATGAATCCATCTGGCCAACCACCCTCAACCAACTTGCTAACTCGCAATTCTCTTTACTGTTTAGGATCATGTTAGATCATATATGCATAAGATGATGAATTTTGAAATGCCCCTTGAGAAATTTGATCAATTGATGAGGAAGCTTGTTGAAGAAGTTACTCAAGATACCCAGACAAACTAGGGTTTCCAAGGCAAACCAACTTCAAACTCTTGAAGAAATCTTGATCAAAATAACATGCAAAGATCATTGGGATTCATATATGGTTCTTAGAGACATTGTAGATCATTCCTTGGTTGTGCTCTTGGCTATGAGGGTCTCAAACCCTAGATGTGAACTTGATAGATCAATGGTGATCATTCCCTTCCTACAAAAGAGTTAGGCAAATAACAAAGACATGTCTTTGGTATTTTGGTTAGTGAAATGATAATATACAAGTATGATACGATCACATGGTGCTTGGTGATTTCTCCCAAAACAAAACCCAATGAAAGAGGGGTAAGGAGCATGCCAAGGTATGATCCTAATGCTAATGCATATGTTAAAATTGCATGAGGGATCTTAGGGTCAAAATTAGGGTCTTACAGCTGCCCCTATTTAAGGACATTCTAACTGAGGAGACGAAGGTTAAGATCTTCATATCGACTTAGTAGAATGGGCTTAAATAAAAACATATAGGAACAAATTTTGGTCCCTAAGAGACCTCATGATGCATATGATATGAATGTAAAAGCAAATTCTCTGTGGAAAAATCTTGCCACAAAGGAAAAGAAATCAGAGAGACCGAAGGTCCGTGGGAGCAAAATGCATTCTGTAAGGAAAGCTCACTGGGGAGACAGAGACTCTGAGGGGATAAAAGGATTATGCGTAGGCCAGGCTACGACTTAAAAGTTGCTGGGGAACCAGAGGAATTCCAGACGGGGAAACAAAATATCTTGCAGGGGAAACGAGTACATCAGGATAAAACTGAAGTACTTGAATCATGCAGGAAAAGTGATTTCACTAAGGAAATGCGCACTCAACTCAACTGGGAAAGAAATAGACTTCAGCATAGGAGGAGCAGAAATTTATTATCCACTACCGGTTACTGGGTAAGGAGATAATAAATATCTAACAGAGAGGACACCCGTCATCAGCTAAGATGAACATATCAAGGATGACTCGCTAGGAACCACCAGGAGGGAGTATTCATTACCGGTTATTGGCTAAGAATAGCTTTGCTGGGGAAAACTGCAGAAATATGATTTACAACTACTAGTTAATGGGCAAAAGACCAAAGATGAGAATATCCATCACTGGTTAAGGTGAACATATCAAGGATAGACTCAAAGGAAAGAAAATCTGTCATCGGTTAAGATGAACATATCAAGGATAGACTTGCCTGGGGATGCCAAAGAGAATATCCGTCATCGGTTCGGATGAACATATCAAGGATAAACCAACTAAATAAAAAGTAAATATTACATCTATCGAACGCTGGATAGAATACCACTAAAGAGAAAATTTATCATCGGTTAGGATGAACATATCAAGGATATACTCTAGGAGGAGAGAAATAGGAATTACATCTATCAGTTACTGGATAGAATATCGAAGGAGAGAATATCCGTCACTGGTTAAAGTGAACATATCAAGGATAAACTCTACAAGGGGAAAGAAAAGTAGGATTTACAACTACCGGTTACTGGGCAGAAGACCTCAAAAAGAAGGAAATTTGTCATCGGTTAGAATGAACATATCAAGGATTAACTCTCTAGGGAACAAAATAGGGATTACAACTACCTTTTTACTGGGTAGAATACCAAAGATGAGAGTATCCATCATCGGTTAGGATGAACATATCAAGGATAAACTCAAATAGGGGAAGAAAATATCTGTCATCGGTTAAGATGAACATATCAAGGATATACTTCCTGGGGAAATGTAAAAATGAGTCTGTTGGGGACTCCACTGGGGAGAAAACAGGGGTACTTTTCCGGGTATTTGGGCAAGAAGTAACAAGCTGCAAACTGAGGAATATTACCAGTTACTGGGTAATAAACTCTCAGGGGACCCAAAGCATCTATCTAGGTAAGATCTAGAGAGAAACGGTCAATCAAGACTCAACCCGATGAGAATATAACTCAAGGGGAGTGGTTCCATCCAGATAATCAACTGGGGAGGAAACTGAAATAATAATCGTCCACGAGGAAATAACTCGGTGGGGAAAGGAGAAAGGTTACAGTCTTTCTGCTTAAGGGGCTGACACTCTACAATTGAGGAAGAACAGACACCAAACTTGTATGGGGATAAGGTACCGCCATAACAGAGAATAAGAATCACAAGAATGAGTCAACAAATGTGATGATGCAACCATGAAAATATATGAGTGTATATGTATATGTATATATGATGATTATGCTGGCAAAATAATCACAAAGGATACAAGGGTGTCGCAGAATTGAAACATCGATACAATTCTTGGTCAATCCAAAAAAGATGGAAACAACTGCTGGAGAAAAGAGAGATCAACATCCAAAAGGCTCAAACCTAGCCGGGGAAAGAGGCGATCTGCTGAGGAAAACCGTTATCGATTCTGCGGGGAATTTTACGTCAACACCATATCAAATGGGAGACAACCCTGCAGGGGAACAAACTCAGATAGCTGCTCAAGAATCACGAGGAAACTCTGACTGGGAGCAAATCCGATGGCGACTGATGAGGAAACCATCATTCTGCCGAAATCACATAAATTACCGTAAAAAAATGTCTGCACTCAGCTGGGAATAATCATAAACTCGGTTGGGGAAGAAACACTCCACAGGGGGCTAATCAACAAACTCGGCTTGCTATCTTATTGGGGAATAACGAACAGTCAATCGTCTGGAGAAAATCAACAAACATCGAGAGCTGAATAATGTTGTCGGGGATGAAAGAGAAATTGCGCCTACTGCTGGGGGAGAACCAATACTTCTCCACATTTAGGGCTTACTGCTTTCAAACCATTGTTGATATTCCTTTTAAATGAAATCGATTAAAATTACTGCTTTTATATATTTAAGAAAACATGTTTTGATTAAAACTTTGATTTTCAAAAATGATCATAATAAAATTTAAAACTATTTGGCTGAAATAAATAAGAGTAGAAACAATTGGATAAAAGCTTAACTTTATTTAATAGAATGGTAGTCTGTAAATGACAAGACTCCATAGATCTTTACAAAGTTGAAAATGGTAATTTTCATGGAAAAGGGCTACATTGAATACAAATGACCACTAATCCTTCCACCCACTCTTGAAATCCACTGTGCTCTTGGCCGCTACTGAGGATGATGGATCATCATCGACCGTTGTGTTCAACAAAGTCTTCAAATCTGAAGATCAGTAGGATGCAGTTACTTGCCATAATCCCTAATTTTTGCATAAATTTCCCCAAGATGGGGTACTTAATCTATCGGGATAATTCTTTTCTGTTTTATGTCTCTAACTTTTGCATGGATCTCCCTTTCAGGTTTTCAATCCACTGAGACTCTCATTTTTACCTAAGCCGCCCTTTTAGGTTTTCAACTTAGCGAGATGTTCTTTTCTTTTTAGGCGAAGTATTTCTTGATTGCATATGCGTTCACAGGACGAGTGAACTCTTCACCATCCATAGTTGTAAGAATCAAAGCATCGCCTGAAAAGGCTCTCTTAACAACATATGGGCCTTAGTAATTAGGAGTCCATTTGCCCCTAGAATCTTACTTTAAATATAGGATCTTCTTGAGCACAAGGTCACCTTCTCTGAATACACGAGGTCTGACCTTCTTATCAAAAGCTTTCTTCATTCTCTGCTGATATAACTGACCATGACACATGGCAGTTAACCTCTTCTCTTCTATCAAATTCAGTTGATCAAACCTGATCTGACACCATTCAGCCTTAGTCAACTTGGCTTCCATGAGCACATGCAATGAGGGGATCTCAACCTCTACAGGGAGTACTACTTCCATACCATATACCAAAGAGAAAGGGGTTGCCCCTGTTGAAGTGCAGATGGATGTACAATAACCGTGCAAAGCAAATGGGAGCATCTCATGCTAATCCTTATATGTTATGACCATCTTCTGAATAATCTTCTTGACGTTCTTGTTTGCAACTTCAACAGCCCCATTCATCTTGGGTCTGTAGGGAGAAGAATTATGATGTGCAATCTTGAAGTCTATGCAAAGAGCTTCCACCATATTGTTATTCAAGTTCGATCCATTATCAGTAATGATCTTACTTGGCACACCATAACGGCATATAATATGATTCTTGATAAACCTTACAACAACTTGCTTGGTTACATTCCCATATGATGTCGCTTCAACCCATTTTGTGAAGTAATCAATTGCCACTAAAATAAAATGATATCCATTTTAAGCTTTGGGCTCAATCATGCCAATCAATTCCCCACATGGAGAAGGGACATGGGGAGGAAATGACTTTCAACAGTTTCGGAGGAATATGAATCTTATCTACATATATTTGACATTTGTGGCATTTCTTCACAAACTTGCAACAGTCAGATTCCATTGTCAGCCAATAGTAACCTGCTCGCAGCATCTTCTACGCCATTGCATGTCCATTGGAATGAGTACCAAAGGAACCTTCGTGGACTTCAGTCATCAATAGGTATGCTTCTAGTCTATCCACGCATCTGAGAAAAACCATATTGAAGTTTCTCTTATACAATACATCACCATTCAGGTAGAAATTGTCGGCTAATCTTCTCAAAGTCTTCTTATCTATCAAAGATGCCTCAAACGGGTAAATTTGACTTTGGTGGAAACATTTGATGTCGTAATACCACGACTTCTCATCTTTGCCCTCTTCAACAACAAACACATGAGTTGGCCTATCAAGACACATCACAGTCAAATTGGGAACCTCATTCCAATACTTCACTACAATCATTGATGCCAATGTAGCGAGAGCATCTGCCATCCGGTTTTCATCTCGAGAGATATGATAACACTCAACCTTTGTAAAGAAAGTTGAAATCATCCTCGCATAATCTCTATACGGTATTAAACCGGGTTGATTCGTATCCCATTCACCTTTGATCTGATTCACCACCAAATTTGAATCTCCAAAGACATATAAATGCTTGATTCTGAGATCAATGGCCTCTTCAACACCCTATAATGCAAGCTTCATATTCTGCCATATTGTTTGTACATTTGAAAGTCAATCTAGCTGTAAACGGAAAATGCGTGCCTTGAGGAGTAATAATCACTGCCCCAATGCCATTACCGTATTGATTCACAACTCCATCAAATACCATGCCCCAACGGGAACCAGGCTCTTGCCCTTCTTCAAGCAATGGTTCATCACAATCCTTCATTTTCAAGTACAATATCTCTTCGTCAGGAAAATCATATTGCACTGACCGGTAATCTTCAATTGGTCGGTGAGCCAAATGGTCAGCCAAGACACTACCTTTGATCTCTTTCTAAGATTGGCATTCGATATCATACTCTGATAATAACATCTGCCAATGAGCAATCCTCCAAGTTAAAGCAGGCTTCTCAAATATATACTTGATTGGATCCATTTTGGATATCAACCAAGTTGTATGATTCAACATATATTGACGCAGACGCTTAGCAGCCCAAGCTAATGCGCAACAAGTCTTCTTAAGCATAGAATACCGAATCTCACAATCTGTGAACTTCTTACTGAGGTAATAAATTGCAAGTTCTTTCTTTCCAGTCTCATCTTGCTGACCAAGAACATAACCCATGCTCTCTTTAAGCACAGTCAAATACATAATCAATGGTCTTCCTTCAACAGGTGGAGACAAAATCAGAGGCTCAATTAGATATTCCTTGATACTATCAAAAGCTTTCTGGTAATCTTCGGTCCAATCACAAGATTGATCTTTCCGAAGAAGCTTGAATATAGGTGCACATGTGGCAGTCGTGTGTGAAATGAATCTTGAGATATAATTTAAGCGACCGAGAAAACCTCTGACTTGCTTCTCAGTCTTGGGCGTAGGCATCTCTTGTATTACTTTGACCATGGCGAGATCAATTTCAATACCCTTCTCGCTGACAATAAAGCCCAACAACTTACCAGAAGGAACACAAAAAGTACACTTATTGGGATTCATGCGGAGTTTATACTTCCTCAAATGCTGGAATAGCTTCAACAAATGCTTAACATGTTCCTATTCATTAATGGATTTAACAATCATATCATCAACATAAACTTCAATCTCTTTATGCATCATATCATGAAAAAGAGTAGTCATTTCTCTTTGGTAAGTTGCACCAGCATTCTTCAAACCGAAAGGCATCACTCTATAAACGAATGTTCCCCAAGGTGTAATGAATGTGGTCTTCTCCATATCTTCGGGTGCCATCTTGATCTGATTATATCCGAAAAATCCATCCATAAACGAAAAGACTTTGAATGTAGCAGTATTGTCTACCAACATATCAATGTGTGGCAGAGGGAAATCATCTTTTGGACTGGCTTTATTCAAATCTCTATAATCAACACACATGCGTACTTTTCCATCTTTCTTTGGAACAGGCACAATATTGGCCACCCATTGCGGATACTCAGCGGTCACAAGGAAACCGGCATCAATCTGCTTCTGCACTTCTTCTTTGATCTTCACTTCCATATCAGGATGCGTTCTTCTCAACTTCTGCTTGACTGGTAGGCATTCTGGCTTCAACGGCAATCTATGCTCCACTATCTCAGAATCCAAACCAGGCATGTCTTGATAGGACCAAGCAAACATATCTGAATACTCTCTGAGAAGATCAGTCAACCCCTTCTTAACATCTGGACACAGTCGAGCCCCAATCTTGACTTCCTTCACATCATCCTCGGACCCCAAGTTGACTAACTCAATCTGTTCTTCGAATGGCTGAATGGATTTTCCCTCATGCTCAAGAAGACAAGACAATTCATCACTTACTTCTTCATCATTTTCCTCCTCAACCTCAAACACAGGGAATTCAAATTTTGGAGAAAGAGAAGGATCATTGTATTCAATGGGGTTAGAAATCAACATGCATAATGATTTGATATTTTGATTTTAGAGAGGTGAATTTGTGACCAAATATTATGCAGATGGACAATTATATTATTTTATTTATGTTTTTTGTGATTACCATTATCATAATAAAGCAAAAAGTAAAAACAAAACATCATAGATGTGGATGAATAGAATTACACTTTATTAATGATCAATTTGAAATTCCCAACAATGTTCACTTCTCCCTTAGGCATAAGAGAAGTATTTTTGAAAACAAATAAAAGCAATTACTTAGATTGATGCATAATAACATGAATATCAACAGTAGTCCAATTGTTGCAAGCCTCTCCATGCGTCACAAAATTTGTGCAGCCTTCCTCTTCGTCACCCTCTAGCACAACAGCTAAGTGTTGTTCATTTCCATGAATGAAACCTACGCTACAGAAACTAAGTTGTATATCCTCTGATCTAGTAACTGACAACCCTTGCTGAATACCCAGACCAGTTCTATTCTTATTGTCGGAGACCTCTATCACTCGTCCCCGCTGATCAACAGTTCCTTCTTCAACAATCTTCCTTGCATCTTTTAATGAGGACATAGGTGCCCCAACTCTCTTTTTAGCAGTAATAGATAAGGCTTAGAACGGAGTTCCAACCTCATCCTCAACTTCAACATAAGAGAAAGATGACAAGTGGCTAACCAACAGTGCCTTCTCCCCACCAACAATGACAAGCTTGCCATTCTTCACAAATTTGAGCTTCTGATGCAACGTGGAGGTAACAGCTCCTGCCTCGTGGATCCATGGCCTTCCTAATAGACAACTGTAGGCCGAGTGGATATCCATTACTTGAAAAGTAATTTGAAAATCACTCGGACCTATCTTCACCAGAAGGTCCACTTCACCTATCACTGTCTTGTGCGAACCGTCGAAAGCTTTGACAATTATGCTACTATACCTTATAGGCGCTCCTTGGTATGACAACTTTGATAATGTTGACTTTGGCATCACATTCAACGAATATCCGGTGTCAACAAGCACTCTGGATAAAGCGTCATCTTTGCAATTCATCGAGATATGCAAAGCCATATTATGATTCCTACCCTCCTCAGGAAGTTCTTCATCACAGAAACTAAGATTGTTGCAGGAAGTGATGTTAGCTACAATAGGATCGAACTGATCCACCGTAACATCATGTTCCACAAACACTTGGTCTAGAACTCTTTGCAGTACTTCTCTATGCACTTCAGAATTCATTAACAGAGATAGTATTGAAATCTTTGAGGGGGTTTGGAGCAGCTGCTCCACCATATTGAACTCACTTTTCTTTATCAGCCTAAGCACTTCATCATCATCGTTAGTCTTCAAACTGCTGGATTCACCAGACTGACGCTTTAAAGTACTAACCTGATCTACTGCGGGCACTCCTACCTTCTTACCAATTGTTGACTCTTCCACATCTTTTGGGAACGCCGACCCAAACACTCAACCGCTGCGGGTCACCTTGGTAACATCAGCAATGCTCACGACAGAATTGGTCGTAGGTAATGGAACCTCTTGACCATCCTTCACCATAGTTGCATTATACTGATAAGGAACAGCCTTATCGGATGGTACGGGACTGGACCCGCCAACCGTATGACCAACGGTTATATCGATCTTTGGCTGATAATGTTACTATTGTTGCTATCATACTGAATAACCACTCTCTCGGGATTCTTAAACACGGGAACAATCACATTGACATCGTCATCTATGTGTCGGTATTGAACAATCTGAATCATACCCTCATCCATCAACCGTTGGATGTCTCTTTTCACAATCTCACAACCTCTTGAATTAACACTGCAGATAGCACAACCATCATGGTCATGCTCACAATCGCTCACCAAGCAAATGTCCTTATGCATTGTCACCAAGGACCTTGGAATGAAACGGACGTCGAACACTTTGAACTCCCCAGGGAAGCCGTCCACCATATTGACAGATGAATTTCCATGAGCGGGCAGTGGGTTAGCTTTCACATTGGGTGCACGGTCCTCAAAGGACACCATTCCACTTTTCACTAGCTTCCGGACTTCATATTTGAGTGGATAACAGTTCTCAATGTCATGTCCGGGTGCTCCTTGATGAAAAGCACATCCGAGGTCTGGTTGGTACCACCATGGAAGTGGTTCAGGTATTTGCGAAGGATTTATTAGTTGGAGTAGGGTCTTGAGAACCAACGATGGGTACATCTTTGCATAGGTCATCGGAATCGGGTCGAAAGAGACCTTCTTCCTTTCAAAATTTTGTTGTTGATGATTGTTGGCATTGTTGTTGTTGTAGGTGATTGTTCGTTGTTGTTGTTGACATTGTTGTTGTTGAACTGGTGTTGACTGATTTGCTGAAAACACAGGAATTACTAATCATACCTGATGATGATGTTGACGGGATGGTTGACTTCTTCTGATTTGAGGCCTTCTCTGCCTCCCATTGGAAATTGCATTGGTTTCACTGTCCTTCTTCTTACCAAAATTGTTGTCGTACCTCTTGTTGGACGATACTTCCTCCTTAGACAACTGCCCTTCTCTAACACCTTCTTCTAGCCTCATCCCCATATTTACCATTTCGCTAAAATCAGTAGGGGCACTGGCGATCATCCGCTCATAGTAAAATGAGATAAGGGTCTTCAGGAAAATCTTGGTCATCTCCTTTTCCTCTAAAAGAGGGTTGATCTGAGCAGCAAGTTCTCTCCACCTCTGCGCATACTCCTTAAACGTTTCCTTGTCCTTCTGAGACAGTGATCTCAATTGATCTCGACCAGGAGCCATACCAACATTGTACTTGTACTGCTTTATGAATGCTTCACCCAAATCGTTGAAAGTGCAGATGCTCGCACTATCCAACCCCATATACCATCTTAGTGAAGCGCCGGTCAGACTATCTTGAAAGTAGTGGATCAACAACTGATCGTTGTTTGTTTGGGTGGACATTTTGCGGGAATACATCACCAAATGACTGAGCGGCCATGTGTTTCCTTTGTATTTTTCAAAGTCAGGAACTATGAATTTCACAGGAATCTTCACATTCGGCACCAGACACAATTTAGCAGCACTCTTCCCAAATAGATCCTTACCTCTCAAGGTTTTCAACTCCTTGCGCAGCTCAAGAAATTGATCTTTCATCTCGTCCATTTTCTCATATACATTCGGGCCCTCAAACGGCTTGGAAGGATAAATGGTGTCTTCCACACGAGGCAAAGTATGCATGATAGGCGGTGGCACAGACATGATCCGGCTAGATGCCGGCATAGAAGCAAATGTAGGAGCAAAGCCTCCAGGCATGAAGTTCGGAGGCATTCCACACGGGAATCCGACAGACATGGCAGGCACGAAGTGAGCAGCAGTTGCGGGAACAGTAGAGGTAGCTACCTCTGAGATAACAGTCCTCTGAGGAGGAGGAGTTACAGGTGTTGGAGAAGACTGGCTTTGTGCAGCGAGAACTGACTCCATCATGGCAGTCAGGCGGGCGAACCTCCTCTTTTAAATCTCTATTCTCTTGCTCGAGATGTTCCATAATTCTTGAGTGATTGGCGCGAGTATTGTACTGATGAGTCAACTTGGCTAAAGCACAGAAGAAACACCAATGAGACATATGGTGAAAGAGAAACCTGCTTATGCAAATGATGCATGAAATGCAATGCTTGATTGTCTTTTTTATTTTCAAGGAACTTACTATATTATTTACAAATATATATATATATATATATATATATATATATATATATATATATATATATATATATATATATATATATATATATATATATATATATATATATATATATATATATATATATATATATATATATATATATATATATATATATATATATATACATTTAACAATAATTGCAACAATTTAATATGACCATAAAAATCTCTTTTATTTATATAATTGGAAGGATTACATTGAGTACAAATTCAGAAACCAAATGAAAAATACAAGAGAAAAGGAGACTAGTCATCCTAAGGATCCCTAACAACAATGTCAGAAGATCTGGCTGTAGGCGTGTACTTCCTTCGAATGTGTTGGATCTCTGACTCAAAAGAAGCCTTCATCTGAGTCTTCTCGAGGACAAGCTGATCAACAATCTTCTTCCAAGCAACGGAAGGCTGAGGCATACTAGAGGAAGATGGAACCTCTGGTTCTCTCTGTCTCTTCGTTACTCGGTCTTCAAGTAACTCAATAAGTGCATCTTTATCCTTAGACTCAAGCTGCAACTCCTCATGCTTTTTGCTCAAAGCATGGAAACGCTCTTCCCACATATCCTTCTATCGCTTCATCTTGGCGAATGCGTCTTCCAATTCCTCTATATCTTGGTTAGGGAGAGTTAATGGCTCAACCACAATCATAGATATAGGTCTTTCACAAGGATAAGGTATATTCAATTCCTTAGCTCTCTTCTTCACCCAAAAAGTGTAAGCTTCCAAAGCTACACAATTGCATGGACCAAGCTTGGATCTTCCTTTCCTATGCACATTATGCCAAGCATGCACAATCTTCTGCTTCAAATGTTGGGGATCTTTACCCTCTTGATAGAAAATACCTTCTAACTGAATGTTATTAGGCTTGTCTATCAAGGGGAACCCAAGTTGACGATGAGCCAAAGCAGGGTTGTAGTTAATTCCTCCTTGTGTACCAATGAGAGGCACATTAGAGAATTCACCACAATGATAAATAATCTCCAAACTGCCCAAAGAAGGGTCATACCAAACTATATCATCATTAGTGAGAAACATAAGTCTCTGAGACCACCGTAGACATTGTTTGTTCTCCACAAAAGCAGGTGTCTGAGGCAAGTGCGAAATAAACCACTTGTACAGAAGAGGAATGCAACAGACAATAGTTTCACCACCCTTAGAATTCCTTAGATGCAAAGATAAGTACATATCACCCAACAAAGTAGGCACAGGATTCCCAATCAAGAAGATTCTAATGGTATTAACATCAACAAAACTGTCAATGTTAGGGAACAAAGTTGATCCATAAATGAGCAACACAAAGATAGCTTCAAAAGCGTCCATACTACCGGCTTGAGCAAAAGCAGTAACTTCTTTGATGAGGAAATCAGATGGCAAACCAAATAATCCTCCTTTCTTCACCCAATGAGCCTCAATCTCAGACTTCTTAAAGTGAAGAGCTTCAGCTATAAGATGAGATATGGGAATCTCTTTCAATCCACTAAAAGGCACTTTGCTAGAAACAGGTATTCCCAAAAGATAGGCATACTCCTCCAACATAGGCACAAGCTGATAATCCGGAAAAGTGAAGCAACGGTAGAGAGGATCATAAAACTGAACCAACACACTCAAGAGTCCTTCAACCACATCAACAGACAAGATAGACATAAGCTTCTCATGGCATTGTTTGAAGTCCAAGGGATCTAATACAAAAGATGCTAGCTTCCTTAACTCTTTCAAGTCGGGACATCTGAAACTATACTTCTTAGTATTCCTTCGTCCATAATCCATGGTCTAAAAATATTTGCAAATAACACTTCAGTTCCTTGAAATTTTCGTGTGATGAATGTGATGATGCGCATGAATGCATGAATGCAACAATCACAAATAAGGGATCACACACAAGGAAAACAAACAAAGGTCAAGGGATGAATCAAGTCATTGTCAAGATCAATCATCCATTTTGGTAGATTATGGTTTACACCTTATCTACACCCAAGTTCCATTGATATTGACAAGACTTGATTGGATCAACCAAGAATCAAGGTTTTATTGTAAATCACGTGCATGGAGTCTAGGTAAGAACCATCCCAAAGGAGTGAACTAAGGATAAAAACCTATGGATCATGTTCTAAAAAGTTCTCAGAGTCTTAATTCTATCTATCGGATATTACAGGTTAGGATGACTAACTCATCAACCCATAATATTCTCAAGAGAAACTCGTCTGAGTGTAGTATCGCGTAACAACTATTATCAAGTCTACACTTGAACATTCTCTGCACTACGTCCTAAATAGGCCAAGAGGGGGTAAATGTTCTACGATCCTCAGCTTCTCGGACCCCAAATCAGACATAGTAATGCCTAACCATAAATACTTGTGTGACATTTCCAAATCCAAAAGGGTCTCCACTAAGCAAATGGGTCTCAAGCCAACTTGTTAAGGACTACTTCACACAAGTCAAACATGACTATACCATCCTCCTATCTTAATTACACTCAAGTTCGGGTTAGAAGTTATCTCACCACTCAAAGATCACCAAGCAAAACAAGCAAATTATATCACACAAACAAATATACATACATCAAATATACAATTATAATCACACAAAAAAAATTAGGCTAAACCCACTGGGGACTACTCCCCAGCAGAGTCGCCACTTAATTTCTGTAGCGGTAAATTCATGATCATCAAGCTATGGATAAGCTAGACATCAAATAACAAGAGTCGCCACCGCGCTTTTATTATTTCCAAGGGAAAAGGGAAAAGTACGAACAAAACCCAAAAATAAGAATTTTTCAAATCAAAACTAATAAAATGCCAGAGATTACAGGTAAGGGGGTTGGTTACACAAATGGAAAGTGTTAGCACCCAAAGTGTCCTAGGTACTCCTAGGGAGCCCTTTTTTTGGGTGCATATGTATTTTGTACAAATGATGTTTGCAGAAAAATAGAATAGGAGGATGAGAAAAGAATTCATTAATTATATTTTTGTGTTTGACAAGACTTCGGACTTGTGCCTACATACCAACATAAAAATGAGGGATCAAAACCTCGTAGTTCGTGGTATAAATTTCAAAGTGGATGTATTGCTTTTTAACAAAAAATTAAGTTTGAAAGGCACAGAGGCCTAAAAATGGATTGAATGAGTTAGTTCCTTTTTTTGGATTTTGAAATTTTTAAGTCAAGTATAGTTAAGTCTATTTACAAGTTTGATTTAAGAAAATAAGTTTGAAAATGCAATGGCATAAGGCCAAAGTTTCTAATTTGCAAAGGGTTTAAGTTTAGAAAAACAAGCACAAGCAAAGAAGATTTTAAAAACAAGAGGGAGAGATTTTGAAATTAAATAAATGGGTAGGAGATGAAGGGACTAATCCTAAGCACAAATTTAAAAGTTGAGAGTTGAAAAGATCTGACCAATGGGCTGCAATCCAATAGACAAGAGTGTCATATAGAAACTCAAATTCCCTTGGACATTAGAATCAAGCAACAAACAATGCACAATATATAAACTTGAAGAGAAGGACATCAAATAAAGATAGCAACATCCAAGCTTAGCAACTCCGTGATCTTCTTAAAATTTGCCCAAGTAGCAGATGAATTCCTCAATGCCACAAGTCACAGGTTCAAAATAACAACTTCACAATGATCATGTTGCAGATGAACTCCAATGGATCTTCAATGATGTATCAGATGAAGTTTCAAATTACAAGCACTTGGTTACATGAAAGTTGGCATTGGCCAAGTCCTTTGCATAGGGAGTGTTGCCTAAATTCTAAGTCCAATTGTCTCAGATCAAACCAACAGTCCACACAAGATGTTTTTTAGGGTTTTTGTTCTTATTATGTACATTAATGGTCAAAGATCAAACAACCAAACACAATATACACAAACAAAATATATCATACAAATATGGTCCATGTGGACAAAGTAAAAATGACATTAACATAAACAATTAGAATGGTATGAATAATGGCAAATGAATAAGGCTTAAAACATAAAGTGCATTAAATTAAATGACTTGAAATTAAATGTTACTTGTTAATGAGTTAGAAGTTAGTATTTCTTTTGCTTTTTTTTAAGTCATTCTTTGGAGAACACTCAACCCACTTATCACAAGCATGAATCCTTGAACCAAGAAATCTTCCAAAGGAAGGAAAAAAGACCAAGTTTCCACACAATACCATGAAAGAGGGGAGACTTACAATCTCACTAACTAGAATTCTATTCCTTTTTGTATCAAAATTTAGCGTTATGTTAAGCAATCGTAATTGGACTTATGTAGAGTCACAACTATTTGAGGTCGGGTAATAGAATTTTGGTGTTAATGCATGTTAGAGACATAGTATAATGGACTATCCTCATGAAACATACCACACACAAAAAGAATATGCAAAAGTGGTGGCCTAATCTCATCCATACTTATGTTGATTTTGCAATCAACTAGCCTTAGGATGTAGAGATATCATAGGTCCATGACATGAATGCATAAAGAAGAGGAATGAGATGAAGAGGGAGGGAAGATAGATCAAACTCAAATTGGACAAAAGAGGACTTTTACCAAATTAAGATCATTCATTCATTTTGGGAGATGGAATGTACATTCCATCAATCCCCTAAATCCAATGATCTTAACCTAGCAAAGTCAAATCAACCTTGACCAAGGCCCAACAACACAAGTCAAACTTCCAAAGTCAATCAAAATGGCTCAACACAATTATTTGCCAATTATTCAATTTAAAATATACTAAAAATAATGCATTAAATTAAATATGGTTGGTCAATTTCCTAAAACCTCATCAAAACACCAAAGAAATGGCCATGAGATTTATCATAGGTCAAACAAGGTCAAAGGACCTTCGAGAAAAAATTTCAGAGTTTTTGCAAACTTAAAAGTATTTTTAAACAATTAAAAATAATCACAAAATCAATTAAATCATAAAAAATATTAATAATGATCCAAAAAATAATTTTAATTCAAAATATGAAAGAGGATTTTATTTAAAAAAATTTGGTGAAACTCTCATATTTTTTGGATCAATATTAAAATTAATATGAATTTATGAAAATCGAAGGAATAAAATGAAAATAAAAAAATACAAAAAAAAAACGTGGACCACTTGATCTCCCTCATTAATTGAGGTGGCGGATCAAGTGGACACAAACGCGCGTTCCATGTGGGAACTTATTCAGTGCGCCACACAACTGGTCATCCAAACCAACGCTTGTGATTTAAACATTTTAAACTGGATCAATGGTTCAGGACCACGCCACATCATTGTCGGAGCAAAGCGCCGGTCGTCTTCTCATGCGACCTTGGCCGGAATGGCCCAAACATTACCATGACATAAATGAAAAAGGGGGACATGATCTGAAAGAAAAAATGGCGTAGAGCACGAATCTGACCTCAATTTTAACTAACTCCAAATATATAGAAAGATATGAGGAGTTGAATTTTGAGGTGTGTCAACTGAGTTTCTTCTATTTTACCTCAAAGCAACTCAATCTTTTGCCTACGTTGGTAGGACTTCAGACAACCAAAGATCCAAGAGAATTGGTGAGAATTGAGTGAGAATCGAAGAGAAGAAAAAATCTGGAAAATACCTTCAATGTTGTGCAGAACTTGATCTCTCTTGGTTTAACTCTTGTTTGATCTTGCTCCAATAGCTTGCAAAAGTGGATTAGGAATGGTAAGAAGCTTTGGACCCTGAAGTTTTTGAATCTCCAAACAGTGAGATTCAAACTCAGTTTTCAAGTGACAATTATCAGGTTTTCCTTTGAATTGTAAGGGTTTGAAGAGTGGAGGCAAAGCTGGCACGCAAGGATCCCTTGAAATAAGCTCAGAGGGTCTCTATTTATAGCAAATTCAAGTGTTATTTGCACACTTACAATTTCTTCCAAACTTGGCAATGTCATGTTCAAGCTTGCATGGGGGTATTAAACTTTTTATGTGAGCTCCAAATGAGAAGAGTGCCTTCGTCAAAGTTGTAGCTCTTTCAAAGACCTTCAAAATGGTCACCAATTTGACATCATTTGGATTTAGGGTGAAACAGTTATGCATTTTTGAAGTTGAGGAAAATCATTTGTTCAATGTTATTGGTCCAAAATGACATATAATGTATCCTCATATCACATGCTCATAAAAGTTGATTTAGTTATCACTCCAAACATAAAACTTGAAGTAGACATCTTTAATTTGCTTTTGCAACTTGAAAATCTTTCATCTCGTTAAAATTGAGCAAGTTATGGCCTTGGGAAGTTGACTTTCAAATTAGGGTTTATACAAAATGACCTATAATTTTTCAACATGGAAGATGAGTTTCCATGCAAAATTAGCTCTAGACCTGCACATTAAAGTTATTCGGAACGTAATTTAGAGTAACTTTTCTCTTAGAATAATTTTCATATGATGAAAATTGTAGGAGATAGGGTGTAGGGAGATCCAGTTTTGATCAGATGAATCCATTTGGCCAACCACCCTCAACCAACTTGCTAACTCGCAATTCTGTTTACTTTTTAGGCTCATGGTAGATCATATATGCATAAGATGATTAATTTTGAAGTTCCCCTTGAGAAATTTGATCAATTGATGAGGAAGCTTGTTGAAGAAGTTACTCAAGATACCTAGACAAACTAGGGTTTCCAAGGCAAACCAACTCCAAACTCTTGAAGAAATCTTGATCAAAATAACATGAAAATATCACTGGGACTCATATATGATGCTTAGAGACATTGTGGATCATTCCTTGGTTGTGCTCTTAGCTATGAGGGTCTCAAACCCTAGATGTAGACTTGATAGATCAATGGTGATCATGCCCTTCCTACAAAAGAGTTAGGCAAATAACAAAGACATATTTTTGGTATTTTGGTTAGTGAAATGATAATATACAAGTATGATACGATCACATGGTGCTTGGTGATTTCTCCCAAAACAAAACCCAATGAAAGAGGGGTAAGGAGGATGTCAAGGTATGATCCCAATGCTAATGCATATGATGAAATTGCATGAGGGATCTTAGGGTCAAAATTGGGGTTTTACACTTATGATTCAGTCATAATGGTATTAGAGAAGGACAGCCCTAAGTTTTGAACACCGAGAGCCATAGGACCTAATTAACCCATCTTTGACTATTTAGGAATGTGGTGTGATAATACCCTTTTGGCCTAGGCCTCGTGGGGTTGATACACGATACTGCACTTGAACTAGATTTTCTTTAGGTTATTATTGTCCCTCACATACATGATAAGTCGGTAATAACTTCGAGATGGGTTGTTAACATTCAAGCACCTTTATAGAACCCGATTACTTGTTCTATCTCCTAAACGTATAGCACATACCTTGTGGGAGGGGGGGGGGTTGACATTATCCATCTTAGCTTCATGATTGTGATCCTAAACCAATAACATTGCATTGCGTGTTCATGCATTCATGCATCATAACATACTTTATCCACTTTCAAGGAGAAATTACTCGGATTATTGCAAACTTGGACAAAGAAAGACCCTTGGAATATTATACTGGTTTGACCCTTGATGTCCCTTAGATAAAAAATACCAGTATGTCCCTCGATGACCCTCGATGTCCCTTCGATAAAAAATACCGGTATGTCCCTCAGTTTTCCCTCGGACTGATGTTACACCAGTTTTTCCCTAAAGGTTGCGATGTCCGTATTATTCTCCAAGTTTGCAATAAATTGGGTTATGATCCTTGAAGATGGATAAAGCATTTGCATTGAAAATTTTCACCAAAAAAAACTTTGGTTATCATTTTAGTTTCAAGGATTCAAAAGTATACTCATTTGTAAACTTCTTTCATTTGTTTAGGATCTCTTCGGAAAAAGAAACTAGGAGTCGATTCCAGTTTAGTTTTCCCGATTCAGATCTGTCTCTATTGCAAGACTTGGCCACTCATATGGAAGACCTTGATGGTTTTAGGAAGAGGTATGGAAATCTCTTATCTTTGATGAAATTGGAAGTGGATAGCATGGCTTTGAGGGTTCTTTCACATTTTTATGACCCAACATATCATTGTTTCACTTTCCATGATTATCAATTGTCCCCGACTCTCGAATAATTTGCTTACATTATGGGAATTCCAATCCATAATAAGGTTCCTTTTATTGGAGGATAGGAGGTACCAAAGTCCCACATTATTGAGGCATATATACATGTTCCAAAGGTTGAAGTAAAAAACGGTCTCACCATTAAAGGAGGAATTTCCGGTTTCTCCATCAAGTACTTAGTGGAAATAGCTTCACATTATGCCAACATGGGGAGTAATGATGTTTTTGAGGCAATCTTGGCCTTGATGATTTATGGGATTCTACTCTTTCCAAGCTTCAAAGACTTTGTCGATATGGATCTTATTCGGGTTTTCATGACTTGTAATCAGGTGCCTAATCTTCTAGGAGATGTCTAATACTCCATCCACTTTAGGATCGAGAAAAAGGGTGGATGGGTCAGTTGTTGTGAACCTATACTATACAAGTGGTTTATTTCGCACTTGTCGCAGTCCACTCTATACAATAAGGACAATCTCATGTGGTCAAAAAGGCTTATGGCTATTACTAATAGGGACATAGTATGGTACAATGCAGCCTAAGATATTGGGAGGATTGTAGTGAGTTATGGAGAATTCCCCAACGTACCTCTTATTGGTACCAAGGGAGTTATCACCTACAATCCAGCTTTAGCATACCGTCAGCTTGGCTATTCCATGGATGATAAGCCTAAGCCTTTCTTGGTTACTCCTGTTGTCATCCGAGAAGGTGAAGAGAATGTGAATCTTAAAAGGGATGTTGTGAAGGCTTGGTCTCATATTTCTCACAAGAAAAGGTCCGAGTTAGGTCCTCGAAACTGTGTGGCAAAAGAGGCTTATACAACTTGGGTTAAAAATCGGGCTTATAAGCTCAAAAGGCCATACCTCCCTCCACCACCTTTGGGTAGCGAGCCTGTGGATCCTGCTCATGTCTCTTCTAAAGGCAGAGAACGCCTAGTTAGTGAAAGATAGAGACATTTGGGAGAACAAATTTTAATTTTCTAATGGGGAATATTCTAAACTCTGTAGTCAACTGCAAGAGAAGGAAGATGTGATTGTTCGACAAAAGGTGGCTCTAGAAGAAGAGGTCGACAAAAGGCAAAGGATAGATCGAGATCTCAAGGCATCTTAGTTTTCTTCCGATCGACATAAGGAGAATTTGTTGCATGCCGTGGGACTTCTTGGACAAGCATTGGAAGAGAAGACCGCTCTGAAGGCTGAGTTGAAGACTAGGCCTAGGGTTCCTTGATTTGTTGTATTCTTGTTTGTACTTTTCTTCATTACCTTTATTTGTAAGCACTTATTGTATTTCCTTTTAATACAATGTTACTTTCAATTTGAAAGAAGTTTGCAAATGTTTAAAACTGATCGAGTCCTTGAAAGTAAGAAGTGATTAAAAGCAAAAAGAAATCATGTGCATCCATGCATCATTTTCACTATCATTCGTTGTCATATTTTGTCAAAATAAAATACTTTTCAAAAGTCTAATTCTTTTATATTCTCTTCTTCAGAAGTGCCTGCTACCCGTCACAAATATCAAACAAGGGCTAATATTCAATTAAAGATGAATGCTCTCGAACAAGCAAATTATGAATGGCATGAAGAGATTTTCACTCTCCGAGCCATCCAGGAGAAACAAGTTGCATTGATTGACACCTTGATGGCAAGGTTGGAGCTCATACCTTCAACTCCTTTGAGTAAAATCGTGTCTGCTCTAGTTGTTTCTAATACTACTATACCTGCTACAATTCCTACCACAATTGTGGTTACTGCTGTTGTGACTACCGGCTTTGGTATGTCATCCGGATTTGCTTACTCTTTTGGTCCCTATGGTCCTTATGGACCCCAACCTCTTGGCTATCAGCCACTTGGGTCACAACCCCTGGTTTATCAACCGCTTACTTCGCAACCAACTATGTCTCAGGTTTTTGTTCCGCAATACTATGACGCCAATCCCTATGGAGCTTAGCTTTCCATGCCCATGGGAAACCCTGGCTATACTGTATCACTTGCTTTTGTGGTTACTTACCCTCTTCAAGAGGACCTCGCTGATTTATATCATGGCCTGAGCATCCACTCAGACGCTACCGAGGACGCAGTACAAGGTCAAATCCAAGCTCTTTAACAAGAAAATGAATGCCCTCTAAGGGAAGGATCTCTTTGGCAAGAATGCAGGCGAGAAATGCCTCATTCCAAATGTAAGGGTCCCTGTTAAATCCAAGGTACCAGAATTTGAGAAATATAAGGGCATTATTTGCCCTCAGACGCACCTAGTCATGTATTGTAGGAAGATGGCTGCCTACACAGATGAGGACAAACTCTTGATTCACTACTTTCAAGACTCTTTGTCTGGTGCTCCATTAAGGTGGTATATGAGCTTGGAGTGTGCAAAAATTCAAAACTTTGTTGATCTTGGTGAGGAATTTGTGCGACACTATAAGTATAATTTGGACATGGCACAAGATCGTACTCAATTGGGCAGCATGTCCCAAAAAGAGCGCGAATCATTTAAGGAATACACACAAAGGTGGCGGGAAGTTGCTGCCCAAGTCACTCCACCTATTGAAGAAAAAGAATTGTGCAAACTATTCTTGAGGACCTTAGACTCCTTTTACTACAACAAATTTATTTCGAGCATGCCTTGTGACTTCACCGATATGGTGGGGGTTGGTGTACAGTTCGAAGAAGGGGTAAAAGAAGGAAAAGTGACTCGTGATAATTCTGCATGTGCTAGTGGCACCAAAAAGTTCGGTGGATGGACGAAAAAGAAAGAAGGAGATGTTAATGTTGTTACCCACCACATGCAATATTACCATAAGTCAATATTATAATTTGATGAGAGGTTAAATTAAAATATTGAAAACTAATAAGTAACCATAAGGCAGTTTACTTATATGGGTTATGGTCCCCATTTGTAGAGTAATGATTCATACGATTTATTTGGCTTTCACTCTTCATTCCCATTATAAGAGAATCATGAAACCCTAAGGCACTTTACAAATCGGAAGATCACATACCCACAAATATTCAGCGTTCCAATGATAAATTCATGTACGCTTTCACTTTCATACTCATCTTGAATTCGGGTATGAGTTTATATGGAATAGTTTATGATTGTGTTCATAATTTCTATATGGATAGAGATCATACGGTAAAGAACAAATCTTCATAACATCACTTTCTTCTCAATTTCTTCTCAGAACCAATCACACCATAAACTAACCCATTTATTTGAATTATAAACAATATTGAACAATACTCCCTCCGTTCCATAATGAGTGGTCCATTTGGAATAATAAAATGTCTCAAAATGAATGACCAATTTAAACTTATAATGCATATTAATTAATTAATTTTAATTGTACTCTTTAATTATTACTACTTTCGTCGCTCTCAATATATGATAATGAGTATTTTAGTAAAAATATCACCCTCTCTCTTTCATTTCTACATGTCAACTGTATCACTTATTATGAGACGAGGGAAGTAACTCCTACCACCCGTCTTGGATTTGTAATCAGTTTACACAAATGGTCAACATTGAAAATATTTCAATCATTCACTTTATCACGAAATTTTCCATTTAAACTTTAAATTGATTTTATATTTTGTTGTTTCGGAAAAGGAAAGAGATTAATTAGAATACAATAGAACCATTTTACACTGTCATTTAATTAAAATTAATTATTTTGACACTTAAACATAAAAGATGAGAGAGAAATAGTTATTAGAATAATGTAATTATAATATATTATTTTATTTTAAATTCTAATACTTATGTGTCAAAAAGATTAACTTTAATTGGACGAGAGTGTAAAGTAGTTTTACACTCATAGTGTGTATTTTAATTAATTTAAAAGGAAAAGTAATATTGACTAGGGATGTTCATGGGTGTGGGTCGACTCACGAATCCGCTGACCCAAATCGTACAACCCCATAAATTACTTAGATTCATTCATTTTCGGGTATACTCAACTCAATCTATAACAATCCGGATAGTTATGGCTCGGGTATCGAGTTTGAGTTTTACAACCCGCAGATCCATTGACCCAACCCATTGATTGATGTGCTTTAGTTATTCTTATTATTTTTATTAATATTTTAAATAAAAATATAAAATTAATATCTCATAATAACCATAATTTAAAATAAAAAATTATCACCAATGAGTTTACGTAATTCTAAGATAATATTGTTTCTTATTTTCTTTTGTATAATTTTCAATTTATGTATTTTATGGAAATAACGTCTCTTGTTGAATTTTATACTATTATCAAGTGTATGTCGTGTTGATGAATTTTATTAGATATTATATGATGTGTTTCATCGAATTTGAGTGTTATAAATGAGTATGATTGTATTGAGTTGTGTTACATTTTTTTTAATTGACAAAAAGAATTATAAAAACAAAATTATTTGAACTACAACCCGCGAATTCAACTCAACTCAACATATAAATAAATGGATCAGTTTTGACAATAAAATTGCATATTTAATAGATAACGTAATCCATTGAAGTTGGAACAGATTAAACCAAATCCGATTCAATATAACTTGTATACCCATAATTTTCACATTCAAATATTTTGGAAAGGTAGATTTTTAAATTAACAAACTTCTATAAATTTTTAATTGAATTTAAAATAATTGAGCTAAAAGTTAAAGAAATTGAAAATCGTGAATTTATTTTTAACAAAGGAGAAAAATAATCCTTACTATTACTAATTTATGATTCAAAAATCAAAATTTATATATTTTTCATTTTAACCTAATTTCAAATGCTCTTTAGTAAGATACTATCATTTTGATCTTTTGTAAAGTCAACTCAAGATTTGCAAAGCTTAGTTACAAATGTTACTGATTCATTTGGTTGTCTTGTAATAAATCAAAAGTAAAGTATCCGCATCAAGTAGTAAACGAACTTCTGATATTAAATTTAATTTTTGGTGAAAATAATATTTGATCAAACTTCGTATTTCTTATGCCAAACTCTGGATTATTTGGATCTTATTCTTTTGAAAATTATTAGAAGGTAAAAAACCCAAAAGAAAAAAAGGATTTTAGGAAAATATTTTTGAAAATAAGTTAATTTAAAAAGAAAAAAATTGAAAAGTAAAATATAAAAAACAACGACATTTAGATATAATACAATTTTGCCACTAGTGGTCATGAATCATCATCCATTGTATAAGAACAAAACGAGCGACTTGATCCATATCACAATTAACAAGACAGAAATTTCCAATCATGAGATGACACATTGACACTCACGAATTACCATGAATTAACCTCACATGGGAGTTGAGTATGTAATTCTCTAATTAAATACCCACATCAATCATTATAATCCATATATTCTCTAATATGTTTATTAAATGAAAATTTTATATTTATATATAATCAAGATGAGAGATACTCCTAGCATACAAATAAATTGCACCATGACCTTTTTTAAATGACAAAACTAATTCTTTAATTAATTATTAATTGATATAATCTTTTTTAATTTTCTTTTTCTTGTTCCTCCTCTTGTCTTTAATGTATTACTATAGTACAACTTAAACCCAAAATTATCAAACAATCACAATTCATAATAGTTGATTAATTAAAGTCTAAAAAACAGTCTATTGCTAAAACACCATGAAAGTCACTGAATCCATTTCCAAAATATATATAGTATGAAGTATGAACAAAGTAATCTTGAATTAGACAAGGTTACAAAAGATTGCAAATCAAAACGAAATTTTCATGTCCTCGTCCTACAGAAGAAGAAAAAAAAACAGAAAAGTTAAAGGTTAGAAAGAGATGATAAATAATGAAGATTATGAATTAAAAAGAAACCAGAAAGAGCGAAAGCATTGAAAGAATTTCCAGAAGTAGTTTTTTTTCTTCTTCTTCTTCAAAGCTCTGTGTTCTTGTGCTCTTCTCATTGACTCAAAAACATCTTGTTTATAAATGAACTCATTCATTTCTTCACAATCATCGTTGCCATAAAATACGTCTCCCATAACTTTATTAATCTGATGATCAGAATTTTTTATAATTCAAACTCAACCTAATAGCTTTCGTTTTGGTTTACATTATTATTTTAATATTGTGTAAAATTTGTGTCTTTCTGTTTCTATATATAAGATGCCACTTTGGTCAAAAAGTTAAATAATACTAAGATAATACTAAGATGGTCTTTTTTGTTTTTTTAGTTCTAAAACGTTGGATATATGATAAGAACTAAGTAAAACAATAAGATAATCTGCCATTAAATTAAATTAAATAAAGATAATATTCAAATGATAGTAGCTAGCTACCAGCCGCCCTTGAAAGTCGATAATATTTTTAACTCAACAACTCGTGCGGAGACAGTTAGTAGGTCTGACTAGATCCAATTTTACTCTACTAAGGTAAGCTTCCAATACTTTTACGTAAATATTGATTTCCAAAATTTAACATGCGTATTATAAGAAAAAAAATATTCTTAATCTTATTAAATAATTACTATACTTGAACTATTTTTTTTTCGTGATTGAAGATGGCTAACGCCCAAAAAGAATTACACAAAGAGTTCCTCTCTTTGCAGACATCCCTCAAATTCTTGGCATACATATTTTACATTACAATTTCGTTGGTCTGCCCTTGATTATAATCTTCCCTTCATTATAAAAAATAGTTATTAGCAACGTATTTTTCACATTACAAATATTACAAAAATGAAAATTACGTTATAAATATTAATTAGCGACATGAATAATCACGCGGTAGAAATATTTGTGACAGTCTTTTACTATTTGAAAAATTATGTCTCAACTTTGTCACGTGATTTTCAAGTCATAAAATTTTACCGAGATTTTTACACCACAAAATTCTACTATATAACAAACCCGCACTGCTACAATTCAGAAGAGCATGTTACGTTTTCAGGTTTGCTACGGAAATTTCCCGATACAAAAATGAAAATATATCAGTTTTACGCGTATTTTCCACGCCATTAAATTGAAAACATTGTCATTAATTAACGTCGTGTGGGCCTTGTCGTAGATTAATTTTTAATTTTAAAAAATTTAATAAATAATAAAAATACATAAATTAATAAATAATACAAATAATAATTAGAAATATAATTTTTTATAATTAAAAATATGAATATTTTCAAATAATAATTAAAAATATGAATTTCAATTAATAATAATTAAATTTAAAATAATTAGAAATATTTTACAAAAATTAATATTTAAAGTAAAATAACAATTAAAAAAATTAATCCACATCGCCATATCTTCATCCACATCACCACCCATTGAATTATTTGTTTGGTTTTCTTGTGAGAGCAATTGTCGCATTATTTCCTCTGTCTCAAATTGTTTCTTCTTTATTGCCTCCATTTAGGTATTTACCGCCGCCTCACGTTCTTCCGACTCACGTCTTGCCTCAGTTAGCGTCAATTATCGTACTGTTCCCATCATTTGGAGTGTCAATTGTGGTGGATGTGATGTTCCTTCCCCATCTGCAACTTTTTCAAATAAAGTTCTATCCCATATTCTGTAATTCCCGACTAATGATCCAGAACCAAAAAAACATTTGTTAGATCCTCTCCCACCATTTACTAAACTTTAAATATAAAGATCCACACGTTCATCAATCGAGTTTGAACCTATCGGAATATATATATGGTTTTGAACTAAAAATTATGCGAGCAATGTCTGCTAGTCCTCCTACACATACAAGAAAAAGATTTAAGTTAAAAATAGTTTAAACAATTTAGTTATATACAAGAATTAAATAAAATAAAATAATGAAATATAGCAACGTGATTTTCACGCCACAAACAACATTAAATTAGTTGCCACGTGAAAATAATGCCACAAATTTGCTATTAAATATTAATATAGTTTAAACAATTTATTCATATACAAGAATTCATTTAAATAAAATAATACAATGTAAATAATTTACCAAAGCTAATCTGGTACGTTCGTCTACAAAATCCCCCGATTTTTTGGTACGATTCTTTGCAACCAACTCATTCATGTATGGGGTCTCCCCAAATCCTTAGACTAATTAATAAAATTAACTTTAATTAAAAATATATAGTAAATCAAAATATAACTTAAAAAAGTTGTTATAATTATCATGCATCGAGCATGTTCGATGATACTAATGCTTTCAACTGCATTGAGGTGACCCCATTTTCAAATGCTCTTATTTTCTTTGCAATTTCAGATCTTGCATTAAAACTAGGTGAATCCCAATAGACAAGAAGTAAATCAAAAAGTTCCATGTCTATCTGGTTAGGACAAACACCTAGGTCTTCCCAACCACGTCTAGCATGTTGTACCATGTCAGAAAGTTAGACCGTTGTTCTTCCCCGAATTGTTTTTTAATACTAGCCTCGTTAGTTACTTTCTACACATACTTTCCCTGCAATGTTGTATGATATTCGAATAAATTGTTAGATAATTATAATAAAAAAAATAATTAAAATAACAATAACTTAAAAAAATCATTAGACTTTAAATTTCCTAAACCAAACAACTTTTTCACTCTTGTAAAGTTCTCGAAATCTCTTCCAAGATTTTTTATACATTTGCTAAATAACATAACTTATACATTTGACAACAATCTAACTCGGCTCAAAACTAAACAATAAAAATTTGAATAAGTATTATTAAATCTAAAAAATGGCAACATGTTACTTCAATTAAAATTTTATAAATTAGAAACTTATGATTTACATTGAGCCAAATATAGTATCTTCCATCAATCATCAGATACTCACTCGAATGCGTAGCCCGATCCTGCCCCTCATGATCATCCTCATCCTGCCCCCCCATGATCCTCCCCACGTGCATGTATGTGTGTGGTAGGTGAGGTGCAAGGTCCCCTAGGATACATGGATGGTAAAGGTATGTGTATGGTAGGTGAGGTGTTAGGTCCCCCAGGATGTATGGATGGTGAGGGTATGCGTGTGGTAGGTGAGGTGTGTGGTCCCCCAAGATGCATGGATGATGAGTGTATGTGTGAAGGATGTGGGATGCGGGGTCTCATATGATACATGGGTGGTGAGGGTATGTGTAAGGGATGTGGGGTGCGGGATCCCCCAGGATACATGGATGGTGAGGGTATGTGTGAGGGGTGACGAGGGTATAGATGCATGAAGGATGAGTGCACCTGTGTAGGATCTAGAAAAATATATCCCTCAGTCTGTTGGTATAAAAAACTAGATCCCATAGTCTGCTGATGTGGAAAGCTAGATCCACCAGTCTGCTGGTATTGAAAGGTAGATCCCCCAGATGGGATAATTAAAGATAGATGGGAACATATGATAACCATGAAGGGAGAGTAGTTCCATAAGAGGTTGAGAACTAGCCATAGATATGGAATCTTCCTGACTCTATGGGGAGGACACATGGCCAACTAAGGTGTCTCACATACCATTACCCTCGAGCGTTGATGCCGAGTCTTCTTACCCTTACCCTTACCTTATCAGTTTGGGGTTGAATTTTATCTATTTTGAGAGAATACACATATAATAAATTAACATAACATATACAACTAATTCATCAACATAAGTAATAAATCAACAAAATACATTTAAATCAAAACATTATTTTCTACCAACGACATAGATACATCAACACATTCTCTATACCCGAATCATTAAGTAAAATTTCAAAAGTGATATATTCAAGCTCTTAATTCTTTTCTTCCATATCATTCTCATCATCTTATCTAATATTTTTCTCAGATCCAAACTCTTCATGCTCTTCATCCACATTATTTTCTTCCAACAATATAGATGCATCAACTTGATGACCTTTAACCATTATATCACACAAACTTGTAATTTGTTTAACTTCAATCACATCACTAATTTGAGAAATTTCATCGCTTTGAATCTCCCATGAATCTCTCAAATGGATACATCCACCTATATTGGACAGGGCCGCTAAGATAAACTTCAAATGTAAGATACACAGGTAGATATTCCATATAGTCGAAAAAACTAGACGGAAATACTTGTTCCAACTTACAAATAATGATTGGAATATTTTCGTCCAACTTAATGATGTTGTCCACTCTTAAAGCTGACGCACAAATATCTCTAAAAAATTGACTAATTTCAGTTAGTGGATTAAGAACATGTTTGAGTAGTAAACCAAACGCAATTGGAAATAATCATTCCATGAAAACATGGAAATCATGACTTTTAATTCCATTCAACTTCCCAGTTTTGGGGTCGGCACACCTTGTTAAGTTTTAAGCCTAACCATCAGGTATTCTCAATTCATTTAACCATCGACAAACCGATTTAGCTTCTTGTAAAGTTACAATATAAGTAGCCTTAGGTTGAGGCTTCTTACTAAACTCTTTTCGATTACAATATAAGTAGCCTTGTTAAGTTTTAATAATTTTCCATTCGGTTGAGGCTTCAACTAAACTCTTTTCGATTACACCAAATTTCCATGTCTTTTCTATCCTTCTCATTATCTTTTGTTTTGCCTTGAACATCCATCACTGTGTTAAATACATTATCAAAAAAATTATTCTCGATATACATAAAATCAAGATTATGTCACAACAAATTATCTTTCCAATATGGGGAGGTCCAAAAATATACTTCTTTTTGTCCAATTGTGTGTGACCCCATGTCTTGAACTATGCATGCTTTACCGTTATCTGTGAATTTTGGTAGTTCAAAAACTTGATTCCATACTTCACCTGGTGACAATCAAGGGGGAGGAAAATCTGTTACTCGCTCTTCTTTTTTGAAATCATTCTTGTTTCTTCAATAGACATGATGTTCTAGTAAGAATCTGCGGTGACAGTCAAACCACGAACTTTTCCCCATTTTCCAACGTAAATGCCTTGGTGTATTCCATGAAATGCGGACAACCCATTTTTCCATGTGTAACCCCAACCAGGCAACATGCCATATGCGAGAAAGTCGTTAATAATCCACATCAAGGAAGATCGTAAAGTAAAGTTTTTGTTTACAGGATATATCATAAGTACGTTCTCCAATCAGCAACCTCTTCAAATCATCAATTAAAGGTTGTAAATACACATTGATTCCGACTTTTGGGCTTAACAGTCCTGGAACGAGGCAAGCCAAAAACATGTATGGTTTTGTCATGCACATCTTAGGAGGGAGGTTGTAAGGGGTTACAATAATTGGCCAACAATAATATCCATTTATCGACGCTTGGACATATGGAAGAAAACCCTCAGAGCAAGCCTCACATTTTTAGATTCTGCAGCAAAATCAGGATGTATCTGATCAAAGTGCTTACATGCCTCACCATCAAATGGATGACGCATAGTGCCAGAACTTGTTTTATTTGTGTGATGTCATGTCATTTGACTTTCACTGTGCATTGACGCAAACATTCTTTTTAACCTTGGTATTATCGAAAGATAAAACATGGACTTAATTGTTACACGTTTTTGCTTACTGTTAATGGATTTAATGTGAACTTTATATCTTGGACTCTTACAGAACTGACATTCCTCCAACGCTCCATCATTAGTACCAAACTCATTGTCATAAAACAACATGCAACCACTAATGCAACAATCAATCTTTCTTACTTTTAAACTCAACTTTGACCCTAACCTCTTTGCGTCATATTAACTTTTAGGCAAGTTCTCTTTTGTAGGAGTCGCGTCCAACATCATTTTTGTGAAGAATTCCAAACGCTGATCAGGAACATTCCAATTTGTCTTTGTGGCCAATAATCTCACACATTGATCATTTTGATTTTTGTGATCCCTTAAACAACGACATATTCATTTATTTTAATAAGTGATAAAATCTTTGCGCTTCCTCATTCGAAAACTCTTCCCCATAAAAATCTCCAGGTTCATCATAGATCACATTTACCCCCAAAAGCATCGCCAACCATCTCATCAATCAAATTAAATTATTCATCATATTCCATATGTGATCGACTACTTGAAGAATGTGTATTAGTAGTCTCGGGTATGTTATTCGTTGGCATATATATAGCCATTTCAACGTCGTGTAAATCACGTCACAAATGAAAAGTAATAGTTATTTTGCACGTGATTTACACGTCGGTAAATCTGAAACGCCAGAAAGGTCATATTTCTTGCGACGTGAATAACGTGACACCAATGTAAAGGTGTCAGTCAATCTGCCCAACCATCAATTCAGTCAGTCAAAGTTTCCCTCTTAATTTTTTTTTTAATTTTTAAAAAGTGTTTTTCGACGTATTTTTATGCTACAAATTAAATTTTTGAATTTTTATTAATCTCCCCACATGTGAAAACCTAACGCCTTCTTTTTTTATTTGGAAATATACGTTGCGACGTGTTTAACACAACATAACATTTTTTTAAAATTTTACAACGTACCACCATCTGAAAATCTGAGTTCTATTATTTAATTATTAAAAATCTTTAGCGACGTATAAACACGTCGCAACAATCCTTTTCTGCCACATGATTTTCATGTCGCAACATTATGCCGCTAGGAGAGTGTTTTATTATAGTGGTTGTTGCTCCGTCATGATTGTGTCATGTTCTTCCTTCGAGTCCATTTGAATAATCAATATCCTTAAATTGTTATTGTTATTGTTAGTAAACAACTTGATTCCTTTGAGTATTCCCTCACAATGAAATAACCATCAGTGTGCATCATCCTATCGACTTGGTGAATCCTCGAATCCATTTGCCTTTGTTGTCACTTATCACACCAACACAACCAACCTTTTGATATGAAGCACAACCTCATCGGTATCATGAGCCACCCAATTTTCGACATGGGGATTCCACTGGTTCACTCTAACTGCTCTGGTACTTGCTGCCACTTTCTGAATCACCTGCATACTTGCCTGGTACTGTTGAACTTTACATGTGATTATCTGAACTATGTCAGTTGGCATGATATAATCGTGTATGTGTGTTTTTTTATTTATCCAATACTAGATTACATGACATAAAGTAACCCATATTTCCCATCAATTGCTTCCTTTATGTTTGTTGATGCTTTGTTGTAGATTAAGTTGAATCCGCTTCTGGGAATTTATGTCGAAGAAAATGTCCCAATGCGTATTATCCACTAGTGTTAACCATGTATGCCTAGCTGATGCACAGTCTCGAAGAGCATGAATCATAGTCTCCTCTATGCTACCATAATTTTTACAATATGGATTTGTAATATGCTTTTGAGCAAGAACCTCTTTAGTTTTCAAACCATTATGTCTCATCATCCAAAGGAATAATCTAACTCTTTTTGTAACCTAAATTCACCATATGCTCTTCCATTCACCTTTAACATTGTTATACCCTATATCAATTTAATTACCATAAGCTGAAGCAATATAGTACATTCCCTTAGGTAGTGTCCAGGGCCGTCCCAATCAATTTGGAGACCCTGTTCTATTTTAAAATTAGATATTTAATAGATGAAAACACAACAAATTAAAAAATATATGTTTTATTTAATTGTAAATAAAATTAAATATATAGAGACAAAGATGATAAAAAAATACTATGTAGAAATTTGATTTATCGAAGTTTAGTTATTTGCGTCTTTCTTCTCTTACCATCTTCGATTTATAAAAAAAAGTTTATACCATTTAATAAAAGAAAAAAGTTCTTTGAACAATTTCTACAATATTAATAATGAAATGTTTTATTTAATAAACAATCAACAATGTAAAATCATAAATTTTCAAAGTCTCACAACTACTATTTCAAATTTATTAATGTAGCGATTCAGAATGATACACAAATATAAATATTTTCAAAATTACATCTCAAAAATTTTCATAGATCTATAAAATATATTAATAAAAGAAAAAAATTAATTAGGTTAATTGCGATATTAAATTTTAAATAAATTTAAATGTAATTTTTTTAGATTATAGGCTGCTGGATAGGATATACTTCAATATATTAATAAAAAAAATATTTATTAAATTAACTGCACCATTAAATTAAATTTAAAAACAATGTGGTGGCATTTTTTTATAAAAGTAAAAATATGCATAGAACGTAAGAACAAGGAATCGAACCCAGGTTGTATTACTACCAAAATAGTATGGCCTCCGCTAGGCTACACTAAAATTATATATTAAAATGGAATTAGTGATATATATTCGTTAGTCTTATATTTATATTGACCCTATCTATCAAATTCGGGGGCCTAAAAAGTCGGAGGCCCTGTGCGGTAGCACTCCTCGCACCCCCCACAGGGCCGCCCCTGGTAGTGTCTCTCCAAATGCATTCATGCATGCCCATCTTACTGATTAGAGGATGAATATCTTATATCATGTCTAATATGTCCTGCTAAAACAACTATCTCAGTTCACCCAATTCCAATCTCGATTATCCATTGTAAGGTCTGCCACTATACTATTCAGAATATCATGATTGTTTCCTTTCATATGATCCTTTAACACTATATTATTATCAACCCAGCAATCAAGCCAATCATGTATTCTTTCCTCGTTACCAATATTTCAGACGACATTGTTACTAATCTCCGACCAATAGATAACTAGATTCCTCCAAATACTCGGATAATAAATTTTGCTTCTCCTATATCATTCCCTTCATAGTTCCTTCCATACTTACCTTTGAGCACACTACACCATAAAGCATTATCACCTTTAAATAATTTCTAGTAAAGTTTAGCTAAGCATGCTTTGTTCATAGTGTTGAGGTTTCTTAAAAATATGTTCTTTTCCTTTTTGGCTTTAACAAGATTACTCCACCTAATTGTATGCATATGTTTCTTACAATCAAAGTCTCCCCGGATAAATTGTTGTTGAGCCTTCTGAATCTCTTTTAAGCTTCCTTTCGGCATCCTATTACTCATCATGGAATACATGAGAATGGCTTCGAGAACGAATTTTATTAAAGTGACTCTTCCCACAATGGATAAGTCATTCGCCTTCCACATCGACAGTTTGCTCTTAATTTTATCAATGATATCTTGAAAGTCTTATGCTCTTGGGCATTTACTCGTGATTGGCACGCCCAAGTAAAGACCTAGCTACTTTGTTTCTTTGATCCCTACTACCAGAGAAAGCTCCTTCCTAATTTCAGAATTAGTATTATTCAAGAATAGGAGACTAGATTTATCATAGTTGATCTTCTGCCCTGAAATCCCTTAGGAATTGTCAAGAATTTTTCTTACTTTCTTAATTTACCTAACATTTTCTTTGACGAATAATAATAAATCTTCAGTAAACATTAAATGAGATATTTTTGGACTATTCCTTCCCGCTTTTATGCACTCCAAAATGCCTTTCTTCACTTCATATAGGATCAAGTGTGTTGGTTTACCCATACATAGGAAAAACATGAAATAAAATATAGGGTCTCCTTTCCTAAGCCCCTTGTGAGTTACAAAGTAGATATCTTTTTTTCCCTTCAATAGCACTTTCATGCTGACTATGGTTATGGATGTCATGATAACCTGAATGATCTTGTTGGGTAGACCAATTTCCATGAGCACCTTGTGCACAAAGCTCCAGCTCAGCATATCTTATGCCTTAGGTAAGTCGATTTTCATCACAAAGCATCCATGTTTCCCTTTCATATGATTCATACTGTGGATGAATTCTTGAGCAACTTTATTTGTCTTGGATGTTGCTTCCTACTATGAAAGATGTTTGGTATGGGAGACAATCTTATTAACAACCTTTAGGAGTCTATGCATAATACATTTACTCAACAACTTATAGATCGTGTTGCACAAAGACATGGGTCGGAATTAAGTGACAAGTTAAGGATTAATCACTTTAGGAGTTAAGCATAAATCTGTGTGATTAACCTCAGCTATTTAGTTAGGATGCCTCCACAAGTCTTGTACAAAGCCACACACTTTAAATTATTACCTACCACACTCCAGGATTTTTGATAAAAGCCTGTAGGGAATCCGTCCAAAATGGGAGATTTCCAAGGGGCCATATCAAACATCACTTTATGAGTCCCTTCCCTTTTTAAATCTTCCTCAAGTTGCTCCCTCATTTTATTCTCAAGTTCCTAGAATTTAACTATAGTTTGGTGTCATTCATACACCTTCACATCGGTAGTGTAAAGGTTTTGATACCACTCTTTAAGGAGTTTATTCATTTCATTTGGATCCTCAATCATATCACTGGCTTTTGACTTTATCAAGTTGATTATCTCTTTTCTTCTTCTTTAGACAACAGAAACATGGTAGAATCTAGTATTCCTATCCCCATCCTACAACCAAGTCATTTTGGATCTTTGAAACCAAAGCAACTCTTCCTGATGAAGGATCTTCTCTAACACATGCTACATTACTTACTCTACCTTTATAAGCCTATTATGCCCTCTCCCATTATGAAAGGCTTTTATGATGCCTGTGAGTCTGCTCTTTAACTAGGTTTTCTCCCTTTGTAGACTTTTGACCATGACCATGTTCCATTTGGAGGATGTTATCCCCCACTCTATTCAAGTTGTTCTTTAGGTCATTATCAACATCCCATGTGTCGCAACCTGAAAAATACAGTGCGCGAAAAAAACAACCGGCGAAAGAAAATAACAGAAGAGTCGCCACCGTGCGTTATTCATCCCAAAGGAGGGAAAGGAAACGCTCGAAGTAAACCTGAAAAAGGAAAGGACAAGACGGGGTCTCACAACCAAATCTTGGGTTCGGGAGTCGGTTATGCGAAGGGAAGGTATTAGCACCCCTACGCATCCATAGTACTCTACGGGATCCACTTTTGTGGTTTTCGTCTAAAGGGTGTGGGTTTACCTGATGTGTTTATTTACTAAAAAGGTTAAGAGAAATGACTCGCGCGGATGTCGCATCCACTGCATACGTATCTCATCTGAATATGAGAATCAGAGTCTTCGTAGCTCGGCTGACCTATGGGTTGGGGGATGTGTGCTCGCTAAGACATCGCGTCTTATGCCTACGTATCTCATCTGGAATGAGAATCAGAGCAAGCCGTAGTTCGGCTAACTACGGGGTTATGGATTGGGTTTTGGACGAACGACGTCACTACGCAATCTATCGGATGCTCGACCTTTGGAGACTTACTCGCCTGTAGTAGAAGGAGTAAACGTGTTGCTTTGGGTTTTAGGGTTTGGGATGCTCGAGGGCAAACAGGCAGTCCTTGACGAAGGAACCGCGCTACATGTGGGGATATGAATACAAAACACAAAACATGTATCTCAAAGTAAAATGCCACCAAGGGGCTCAAACATTGCCTCCTATCGAGGTTTTCCAGCTAAGAAAGCGATAAAATACGAGAAAAGGGAAAAATTACCACACGGATAAAGATCTGAAGTTACAGCAATTAAAGGAATGGGAAACCCAGGGATCCTTCCAAGCTAAACACCATCAAAGAAAGTGAGTCAGTACAGGTAATCGGAATGAAACCTCCAGGGGGTATCCCACAAATAAAGTGGAAAACCACGCAAGTTATCCCTGCAAACGTCATGTGAGCCCTCACAAAAAAAAACTCAACAAACAGGTTAGAGAAACAAAATAGGGTAACCAAGAGTTGCCCCTAAATCAAAATGTAACCACATGAATAATTCCATCAAAATTCATAAAAAGCTCACAAAAAGCAATCAAGGGTAGGAGGCCTAAACCTCTTGTCAAACACATGCATCAAAAGGGTATCAAATTCGCCCATAATACCTCATACATTTAGAGCATTCAAATTAAAGGCATAAAGATGATGGATATAGGGCAAACCTGATTGGAGAGCTTGATTGAAATTGAATTGCACCCGTGAGGTTTACAAAACAATCTTTAGGGTTTATGTGAGGCATAGGTGATTCTGTGCAGTTGAGTTCCCTTCAGGGTTTGGAGGCTGCTCTGAACTCTGTTAGTTCTTCTCTCACTATCTTTTTCCTCAGGGTTTTGTTCCAAGGAAACCTCAGAGTATTTTGCTTCTCTTTCTTTTTTTCTCCAGTGAATCTCCCAGTGTAACTCCAAGTGTGTTTTCCTCTACTGAAACTTCAGTATTTATAGACTGATTTTCGTGGGTAGTGGACTCAAATGAGGGAGACCCAAGTCCAAATTTTTTTTATTATATTTTTTTTATTTATTTAATTAATTTTATTTATTTATTTATTTTTAACTCTTTTTTTTTTCAGGAAAAATGAAGGGTAAATTTTGGGGTATTACAGCTGCCCCTATTCAATCAACTGGAGACCCGGAAAGAAGATGGCAGCTGCTTTCGTACTTTCGAGGTATCAAGGGATTGAATACAATAAAAGCCCAAAAATTTGCACTGAAGTGAAGTGAAGTGACAATGCCTATCAGAATCGGCAAAGAGGTGGCCTTGAAAGAAGAATCTGTCTGGTACGGTGAGAGTCAGTCTGAATATCGAAAAAGAATGTTAAACTGGATACCAAAATAAATGGTAACACAGAAATAACCATAGGATGAATGCCGCTCATCAGTCTGAATACTGGAAAGGACTTCGATCTGAACATCGGAAAATTGGCCTGAATGCCACTTCGATCTGAATATCGGAACACTGGCCTGAATGCCACAAGTCGTGTAACACCCCGATAATAATATGGTAATTATTTAAATTAAGTTAATAATATATTTATTAATTTAATTAGATAATTGGATTATTATTATTATTATTATTTGAATAATAATGTAATTCGGAAAATATATAAGTTGGAATAAGTAAAAAGAGTTTCATTTGGAAAATAAGGTTTTACGTGAAACTCAGAGAAGCGGCTGAAAGAGGAAAAGGGCGAGAGGCAGAGCAAGAGGAAGAGGGTTGAAGAAGAGAAGAGCTTGGAGCTCAAAGATTGCCGGATTTACTCAGGTAAGGGGGGTTTATCGTCGTTTAATGGGTATTATGGGTTAGCATGTAATGGGTAGTGATAAACCGTTGAATTGACCCTAAATTGGGATTGTGAATGCTGAAAATGATGTTGGATAAACTGTGTTAAAAACTGTAATTGAATCGATAATGGTGTATGTCGTAATTTACTGGACGTATAGCTTTTTACGGAATTGGAATCGGAGGTCCGGAAGTCCTCTAACGGCGGAAATTGCGGAGAATTCTGCATTCTGCTTTGTGTTAGCGCAGGAACTGCTGTTTTGTCTGTGTTAACCGGTTAACCCAGGGTGTTAACCGGTTAACACTGTTACGAATTGAGAATTAGTGCTGTTTTGCCTGCGTTAACCGGTTAACCCAGGGCGTTAACCGGTTAACACTGTTAAGTTTTGGGCAGTAAGCGTGTTTTGCCTGCGTTAACCGGTTAACCCAGGGCGTTAACCGGTTAACGCTGTTGTAGAGTGGAAAAAGTGTTAATTAAAATGTTGTGTGCCTAATTGGTGGTTGCCTATATCGGTGTGTGATATAGTAGGGATTATTTCCCGCTGTTTGAGCAGTATAGGTATTAGTAGAGTGTGCTAATACTGTGTTTAATTATTTGACATGATATGATGTGTTGATACATGTGTTGATGATGTATGATGATATGCATAATGCTGTGAATGTATATATTATGCATGTATTTGTGAATGGACTGTTGTATGGCTTAGAGTGTGAGCATATGTCCATTGTGGATTGTTGTTGATGTTGCATTGCTAGATGATTAGCGTGCATAGCATAGCCTTGGGGCTGTAGCTAATTCCCATGGTGAGGAATTAGTGAGTGAATCATTGTGGATTTGTTGTTGATGTTTGCATGCTAGATGATTAGTGTGCATAGCATAGCCTTCGGGGCTGTAGCTAATTCCCATGGTGAGGAATTAGTGAGTGAGTCATTAGATCTCAAATGAGTGGGACTAGTGAGCTTAGTAGCCGTATCTGGATTTGATCGGTGAGCTTGAACTATATGTTCAAGAATAGTCGGTACCGCATGTGTGGAGTCTCATTGCATAAATTATGTATGGCGTATAATATGAATGGATGTATTCCAATATTATACGTGTGTGGTGCTGCTAGTGAGTATGAATATGAGTTGTATTGGTGTTGAGTATGATGTTTGAGTTGGTGTGACGTTACTGAATGTGTGAATACGATTAGGGTGATTAATGTGTTAAATTACTTAACATGACATTATATTCTATAATGCTTATTATATCGATTGAGGAACTCACCCTTACAACTATTTTTCAGGTAACGAGCAATGAGTTGAGTAGAAGCTAATACTTGGAGTCTAGTGTAGCCTCCTTAGTGGGTCATGCTCTGATAGATGTAACATCGGGATGGGACGTTTTGAATATTTTATTGATTGGTTGTGAACCATTTTACATGTAATATGTTACATGTTTTGAATGATAATTTGATCTCTATCCGCTCGTATTATGCAACTGTTTTATTTGATAAATAAATGAGCATGACAAGCTACTTTGATGAATAGTGTGAAATGTTGTGTGACACCCTTGGATGCATAATTACTCTGATTTATATATGTTGTTATTTTAATTAAATATTCGGGGTATTTTAGAAGGGTGTTACATTAGTGGTATCAGAGCATAGTCAGTCGAGTCGAGTCGTAATTATTCTGTTCCCTATACGGGATAGGTGTTGTGTAACCCTATCAGTACTCATTGTTTTAGTTTGTTTGGGTTTTCAGAATAGAGATGGCTGGAAGAGGTAGAGATGATGCTGCGATTGCTGAGGCTCTGGGTATGCTAGCTGGAGTACTTGGAGGGAATCCGAATGTTGTGGGAATGGGAGCTGCTCGTCAACTGAGTGAGTTCCAGAAGAACAATCCTCCAATGTTCAAGGGAGCATACGATCCAGATGGTGCTCAGAAGTGGTTGAAGGAGATCGAGAGGATCTTCCGAGTGACTGAGTGTGCCGATAACCAGAAGGTCAGGTTCGGTACGCATATGCTGTCAGAGGAAGCAGATGATTGGTGGGTTGCTACCCGCACTGAGTTGGAATCTGCTGGGAATGCTGAGATCACTTGGGCGGTGTTCAGAGAGAGATTTCTGAGGAAGTATTTTCCAGAGGATGTCAGAGGAAAGAAAGAGATAGAATTCTTGGAATTGAAGCAGGGTAATAAGTCTGTTACTGAGTATGCTGCTAAGTTCACAGAGCTGTCAAAGTATTATACTCCCTATAATGAGGCTGCTGGAGAATTTTCGAAATGTGTGAAGTTTGAGAACGGGTTACGTCCCGAGATCAAGCAGGCTATTGGATACCAACGGATCAGAGTGTTTTCTGACTTGGTTGACTGTTGCAGGATTTTTGAACAGGATTCCAAAGCCAGAGCAGAGAGCTATCAACAGAGAGTTGATAGGAAAGGCAAGAATCAGAATGATCGTGGAAAACCGTATGCAGCTGGCAAAGGTTTCCAGAAGCAGAGTGGGATGAAGAGGCATAGTGGGGGAGACTCTAGTGCCCCTGCTAAGTGTTATAGATGTGGTCGGGCTGGACATCGTGTCCATGAGTGTACCAGTGCTGAGATGAAGTGTTTCAAGTGTGGAAAAGGTGGTCATTTGGCTGCAGAGTGTCGGTTGAAGACTGTAACTTGTTTCAACTGTGGAGAGTTGGGTCATATCAGTCCACAGTGTCCTAAGCCGAAGAAAGAGAATCAGTCAGGAGGCAAGGTCTTTGCTTTATCGGGTTCTGAGACTTCTGCAGATGATCGTTTGATCCGAGGTACGTGTTATATTAATGGCTTTCCTCTTGTAGCTATTATTGACACCGGTGCTACTCATTCCTTTATATCTTTGGATTGTGCTGTGAAACTTAAGTTAGAGATATCTGAGATGCTTGGAAGTATGGTGATTGATACTCCTGCGAAGGGTTCAGTGACTACTACTTCAGTTTGTTTGAATTGTCCTTTGAGTATTTTTGGTAGAGACTTTGGGATAGACCTTGTGTGTCTTCCACTAGTGCAGATTGATGTTATTCTGGGTATGAACTGGTTGGTGTTCAACCGAGTTTCTATCAACTGTTTTGATAAGACTGTGATATTTCCTGAGATTGAAGAAGGAAAGAGTTTGTTTCTATCAGCCAGGCAGGTGAATGAGGAAATAGCAGATGGGGCGGAGTTGTTTATGCTGTTAGCGACTCTGGAGGCTAAAGATAAACTGGTGATTGGCGATCTAGCAGTGGTGTGTGATTTTCCTGATGTGTTTCCTGAAGAAGTGAATGAATTGCCGCCAGAGCGTGAAGTTGAGTTTTCGATTGATTTGGTACCTGGTACTAGGCCGATATCGATGGCTCCGTACCGTATGTCTGCGGTTGAGTTAACTGAATTGAAGAGTCAGTTGGAAGATCTGTTGGATAAGAAATTTATTCGTCCGAGTGTGTCACCGTGGGGTGCACCAGTGTTGTTGGTTAAGAAGAAAGAAGGTACTATGAGGTTGTGTGTGGACTACAGGCAACTGAATAAAGTGACGATCAAGAATCGGTATCCTTTGCCGAGGATTGATGATTTGATGGATCAGTTGGTTGGTGCGAGTGTGTTCAGCAAGATAGACTTGAGATCTGGGTATCATCAGATACGTGTGAAAACTGAGGATATTCAGAAGACTGCTTTCAGAACAAGGTATGGACATTATGAGTATTCTGTAATGCCTTTTGGTGTGACTAATGCGCCTGGAGTATTCATGGAGTATATGAATAGGATTTTCCATCCGTACCTAGACCAGTTTGTTGTGGTGTTTATTGATGACATTTTGGTGTATTCGAAATCTGAAGAAGAGCATGCTGAGCATTTGAGAGTGGTTTTAGAAGTTCTACGAGAAAAGAAGTTATTTGCTAAACTATCCAAGTGTGAATTTTGGTTAGAAGAGGTTAGTTTTCTTGGTCATGTGATTTCAAGAGGTGGTGTTGCTGTTGATCCTTCTAAGATAGAAGCGGTGTCTAAGTGGGAAGCTCCGAAGTCTGTTGCTGAGATTCGCAGTTTCCTGGGATTGGCTGGTTACTATAGGAAATTCATTGAGGGATTTTCTAAGTTGGCGTTACCGTTGACGATGTTGACTAGAAAGGGACAAGCGTTTGTTTGGGACTCGAAATGTGAAGAAGGTTTCCAAGAGTTAAAGAGAAGGTTGACTACTGCTCCTATTCTGATATTACCGAGTCCGTCGGAATCATTTGAGGTTTACTGTGATGCTTCATTGTTGGGTTTGGGTGGTGTGTTGATGCAGAATAAGCAGGTTATAGCTTATGCTTCGAGACAACTGAGAGTTCATGAGAAGAACTATCCGACACACGATTTAGAGTTGGCAGTTGTGGTATTTGTTCTGAAGTTATGGAGGCATTACTTGTACGGGTCAAGATTTGAGGTTTTCAGTGACCATAAAAGTTTAAAGTATTTGTTTGATCAGAAAGAACTGAATATGAGACAGAGGAAATGGTTAGAATTTCTGAAGGATTATGACTTTGGTTTGAATTACCATCCGGGTAAGGCAAATGTAGTGGCTGATGCGTTGAGTCGGAAATCATTGCATATGTCTATGTTAATGGTTAAGGAATTGGATTTAATTGAGCAGTTTAGAGACTTGAGTTTGGTGTGTGAGAGTACTCACAATAGTGTTAAATTGGGAATGTTGAAGTTAACGAGTGGTATTCTGGATGAGATCAGAGAGGGTCAGAAATCCGATGTGCTTTTGGTTGATAAGTTGACTCTAGTGAATCAAGGTCAAGGTGGTGAATTCAGAGTTGATGAAAATGGTGTTTTGAAATTTGGTAATCGGGTGTGTATTCCGGATGTTACCGAACTTAAGAGGAGTATTCTTGAGGAAGGACATCGTAGTGGCCTGAGTATTCATCCTGGAGCCACGAAGATGTATCATGATTTGAAAAAGTTATTTTGGTGGCCGGGGATGAAAAGAGAAATTGCGAGTTTTGTTTATTCCTGTTTGACTTGTCAGAAGTCAAAGATTGAACATCAGAAACCGTCTGGGCTAATGCAACCGTTGGCTATTCCAGAGTGGAAGTGGGATAGTATCAGTATGGATTTTGTTTCTGGTTTGCCGAGAACAAATAAGAATTTTGAAGCCATTTGGGTGATTGTTGACAGGTTGACAAAATCGGCTCATTTCATTCCGATCAGAATGGATTATCCGTTAGAGAGATTAGCTGAGTTGTATATTGAGAAGGTTGTAAGTTTGCATGGTATTCCGTCGAGTATTGTTTCGGACAGAGATCCTAGATTTACATCAAAGTTCTGGGAAGGTTTGCAGAGGGCTTTGGGAACTAAGCTGAGATTGAGTTCTGCATATCATCCGCAGACTGATGGTCAGACTGAGAGGACGATTCAGTCATTAGAGGATCTTTTGAGAGCTTGTGTTTTGGAAAAGGGAGGTGCTTGGGATTGTTATTTACCTTTGATTGAGTTTACCTACAACAATAGTTTTCATTCGAGCATTGGTATGGCACCGTTTGAAGCTTTGTATGGTAGGAGATGTCGGACACCTTTGTGTTGGTATGAGTCCGGTGAGAGTGCTGTAGTTGGACCGGAGATTGTTCAACAAACTACGGAAAAGATTAAGATGATTCAGGAGAAGATGAGAATTGCTCAGAGTCGTCAGAAGAGTTATCATGATAAGAGGAGGAAGTCACTTGAGTTCCAAGAGGGAGATCATGTGTTTCTTCGTGTTACTACGATAACTGGTGTTGGTCGAGCTTTGAAGTCGAAGAAGTTGACACCTCGATTTATTGGTCCTTATCAGATTTTGGAGAGGATAGGGGAGGTAGCCTATCGTGTCGCTTTACCGCCGTCGCTTGCGAATTTGCATGAGGTTTTTCATGTGTCTCAGTTGAGGAGGTACATTCATGATCCGTCGCATGTAGTCCAAGTAGATGATGTACAGGTGAGAGATAACCTGACTGTTGAAACATCACCTATGAGGATCGAGGATCGAGAGTTGAAGCAGTTGCGGGGTAAAGAGATTGCCTTGGTGAAGGTAGCTTGGGGAGGACCAGCAGGTGGCAATGTGACTTGGGAACTTGAGAGTAAGATGAAGGAGTCTTACCCAGAGTTGTTCGCTTGAGGTATGTTTTCGAGGACGAAAACTCTTTTAGTGGGGGAGAGTTGTAACACCCCGATAATAATATGGTAATTATTTAAATTAAGTTAATAATATATTTATTAATTTAATTAGATAATTGGATTATTATTATTATTATTATTTGAATAATAATGTAATTTGGAAAATATATAAGTTGGAATAAGTAAAAAGAGTTTCATTTGGAAAATAAGGTTTTACGTGAAACTCAGAGAAGCGGCTGAAAGAGGAAAAGGGCGAGAGGCAGAGCAAGAGGAAGAGGGTTGAAGAAGAGAAGAGCTTGGAGCTCAAAGATTGCCGGATTTACTCAGGTAAGGGGGGTTTATCGTCGTTTAATGGGTATTATGGGTTAGCATGTAATGGGTAGTGATAAACCGTCGAATTGACCCTAAATTGGGATTATGAATGCTGAAAATGATGTTGGATAAACTGTGTTAAAAACTGTAATTGAATCGATAATGGTGTATGTCGTAATTTACTGGACGTATAGCTTTTTACGGAATTGGAATCGGAGGTCTGGAAGTCCTCTAACGGCGGAAATTGCGGAGAATTCTGCATTCTGCTTTGTGTTAGCGCAGGAACTGCTGTTTTGTCTGCGTTAACCGGTTAACCCAGGGTGTTAACCGGTTAACACTGTTACGAATTGAGAATTAGTGTTGTTTTGCCTGCGTTAACCGGTTAACCCAGGGCGTTAACCGGTTAACACTGTTAAGTTTTGGGCAGTAAGCGTGTTTTGCCTGCGTTAACCGGTTAACCCAGGGCGTTAACCGGTTAACGCTGTTGCAGAGTGGAAAAAGTGTTAATTAAAATGTTGTGTGCCTAATTGGTGGTTGCCTATATCGGTGAGTGATATAGTAGGGATTATTTCCCGCTGTTTGAGCAGTATAGGTATTAGTAGAGTGTGCTAATACTGTGTTTAATTATTTGACATGATATGATGTGTTGATACATGTGTTGATGATGTATGATGATATGCATAATGCTGTGAATGTATATATTATGCATGTATTTGTGAATGGACTGTTGTATGGCTTAGAGTGTGAGCATATGTCCATTGTGGATTGTTGTTGATGTTGCATTGCTAGATGATTAGCGTGCATAGCATAGCCTTGGGGCTGTAGCTAATTCCCATGGTGAGGAATTAGTGAGTGAATCATTGTGGATTTGTTGTTGATGTTTGCATGCTAGATGATTAGTGTGCATAGCATAACCTTCGGGGCTGTAGCTAATTCCCATGGTGAGGAATTAGTGAGTGAGTCATTAGATCTCAAATGAGTGGGACTAGTGAGCTTAGTAGCCGTATCTGGATTTGATCGGTGAGCTTGAACTATATGTTCAAGAATAGTCGGTACCGCATGTGTGGAGTCTCATTGCATAAATTATGTATGGCGTATAATATGAATGGATGTATTCCAATATTATACGTGTGTGGTGCTGCTAGTGAGTATGAATATGAGTTGTATTGGTGTTGAGTATGATGTTTGAGTTGGTGTGACGTTACTGAATGTGTGAATACGATTAGGGTGATTAATGTGTTAAATTACTTAACATGACATTATATTCTATAATGCTTATTATATCGATTGAGGAACTCACCCTTACAACTATTTTTCAGGTAACGAGCAATGAGTTGAGTAGAAGCTAATACTTGGAGTCTAGTGTAGCCTCCTTAGTGGGTCATGCTCTGATAGATGTAACATCGGGATGGGATGTTTTGAATATTTTATTGATTGGTTGTGAACCATTTTACATGTAATATGTTACATGTTTTGAATGATAATTTGATCTCTATCCGCTCGTATTATGCAACTGTTTTATTTGATAAATAAATGAGCATGACAAGCTACTTTGATGAATAGTGTGAAATGTTGTGTGACACCCTTGGATGCATAATTACTATGATTTATATATGTTGTTATTTTAATTAAATATTCGGGGTATTTTAGAAGGGTGTTACAAGTCGCATCGACCTGAACGTCGAAAACTTCTTCGATCTGAACATCGGAACACTGGCCTGAATGCCACTTCGGTCTAGATACCGGAAAACTGGCCTAAATGCCACTTCGGTCTGGATACCGGAAAACTGGCCTGAATGCCACTTCGGTCTGGATACCGGAAAATTGGCCTGAATGCCACAAGTTGCATCGACCTGAACGTCGGAAACTTCTTCGATCTGGACATCGGAAAACTGGCCTGAACGCCACTTCGGTCTGAATACCAGAAACTGGCCTGAACGCCACTTCGATCTGAATATCGGAAATTGGCCTGAACGCCACTTCGATCTAAATATCGAAAATTGGCCTGAACGCCACTTCGATCTGAATATCGGAAATTGGCCTGAACGCCACTTCGATCTGAATATCGGAAATTGGCCTGAACGCCACTTCGATCTGAATATCGGAAATTGGCATGAACGCCACTTCGATCTGAATATCGGAAATTGGCCTGAACGCCACTTCGATCTGAATACTGGAAAAACTTCATGCCTGTCAGCATCGGCAGAAATAGGGAATGATAATAGAGGCGACGCATGGGCCAATGACACTTGGTGGGGATAACCAAGGTGGGTCATGAACAATCTTCAGTCTGAGTACCGGAAACAACTTCTAGCTTATCACTTGGGATACCGAGAATGTTTTATGCTTACATGCGTATGTTTGAATTTTTCAATGGCGTAATGCTTCATAAAAATGGAAATGCTACGCGATTTGGGAGAATGCAATGCAATATGATTCTACATGCAGGGATGCGAAATGCTGGGTAGAATGCCAAGCTGAGGCAAGGGGATCTGCTGGGGAGACGATCACCATCCTCTGGACCCTGGCAAGGCTGCTGGAGATGCACAGTGCAAAGAAATATGTGGGGAAATGACCCGCCACACGGTGTTCTAGCAATGATGAAATGCCGAGATTCTGACTGGGGAGAGAACGGCACTGAAAACCTGTTGTTGGGGAAAGCGATGGTGGTTCTGGAAACCACGATCTGCGAGAGATGACTCAGCAGGGGCAGCAAACACTGATACGGTACTGAGGTTCTGCTTCAACGGAAAGAAACCATGGATCTGACATTGGGATTATCGATCTGGCCTCGAACTCTAAGGAGCAGCCACTTCTGCTGGGAAGATACAGTCTGGCACTGTCAACTCCGCTGGGGATATATAGTCTGGCACTGTCAACTCTACTGGGGAGTGTATGTCCTGAAACAAACGCTTGGGGAAGTATAGTGGTGAGAACCTGCTGGGGATTGAAGAATCCAACACTCTGATCAGCTCTGCAGGGATAAGACACCAGATTCGTCTGTTGGTGACTTCACTGGGGAAGATATTCACGATCATCTGCAGGGGATTTTAAGGAAATGCCCTGAGGGTACCTGTTCTGAATAGATGATCCAAAGCACTTAAAATTTACAGCAATTTTAAATGTTTATTAAGCATGTACCTGTAAAGCCCTTATGTGTCATGATGCAATGTTTATCAAAAATTCAGACGTCATTTTTGCAAACAAAACAGTAAAATGAAAATGAAAACAGAGATATACTGAATAACATGATTTTATTGATTGAATGGCCTCTGAATAGGCATTTACATCAGGAAGCAATCCCTGGAAAGAGGTAATCGCACAAAAGATAAAAACAGAAATTAATCTAATGGCAATGTGAAATGGATTTCTATTGGGTTCCAATTCTGCTATGACTTGCTCGTCTTCAAGATCCTCCAGATGATCAGCCTTCTGAAAAGGTGATTGGACTATTTCCTACCTTTCGAAAATTTCCAGTCATCGACATGAGATGAGATTCAGAACTAACTCAGAACGCAGTCATTCGCTTAATCCCTAACTTTTGCCTGGATCGCCCTTTTCGGGTTTTCAATCCACCGGGATACCCATTTTTGCCTAAGTTGCCTTTTCAGGTTTTCAACTTACCGGGTGTACGATCTTTTCATTTTTAATCCCTAATTTTTGCCCGAACCTTTTCATTTTCTTGATTCGTCGGGATGCCCATTTTTTGCCTGGACTATTCTTTTTACTGTCCAGCGGGTCTATTTTATGCGAAGTATTTTTTAACTGCGTCTGAGTTCACAGGGGAAGTGAAGTTTTCACCATCCATAGTTGCAAGCATTAAAGCCCCACCATCAAAAACCTTGGTGACAATATACGGTCCATCATAGTTAGGAGTCCACTTGCCCCTGTGATCTGTCTGAGGAGGAAGGATCCTTTTCAACACTAAATCTCCGACTTGGAAACAACGAGGACGCACTTTCTGATCAAAGGCTCTCTTCATCCGACTCTGATACAACTGCCCATGACAAATGGCTTCCATTCGCTTCTCTTTGATAAGACTCAACTCATTGAACCTTGTCCGAATCCATTCGGCTTCGTCTAACTTGACATCCAACAGGACTCTTAGAGAAGGAATCTCCACTTCAACAGGTAGGACTGCTTCCATACCATACACCAGGGAGTAAGGGGTTGCCCCGGTCGATGTACGTACTGAAGTGCGGTACCCATGCAAGGCGAAAGGTAGCATCTCATGCCAATCTCTGTACATGACGACTATCTTCTGCACAATCTTCTTTATGTTCTTATTTGCCGCCTCAACAGCGCCGTTCATCTTAGGGCGGTAAGGGGAAGAATTGTGATGCTGAATGTTGAAGTTCTGACACAACCCCTTCATCATTTTGTTGTTGAGATTAGAACCATTATCAGTAATGATTCTTTCGGGAATCCCATAGCGACAAATGATTTCTTTCTTGATGAAACGGGCAACCACATGTCTGGTGACATTCGCGAACGACGCTGCTTCGACCCACTTGGTGAAATAGTCGATGGCAACAAGGATGAAGCGATGCCCATTGGAAGCAGTCGGCTCAATCTTTCCAATCATGTCAATACCCCACATAGAAAACGGCCACGGCGAAGACATCATATTCAGAGGATTCGGCGGTACATGCACCTTATCAGCATAAATCTGGCATTTATGACACTTCCGAGCATATTTGAAGCAATCTGATTCCATGGTCATCCAGTAATAACCCGCTCTCAACAATTTCTTAGCCATTGCATGTCCGCCGGCATGAGTACCGAAGGAACCTTCATGAACTTCCTGAATTAACATGTCCGCCTCGTGTCTGTCCACGCATCTGAGCAAAACCATGTCGAAGTTCCTCTTATACAGCACATCGTCTTTGTTCAAGAAGAAACTGCCTGCCAATCTTCTCAAAGTCTTTCTGTCATTGTTGGATGCCCCTGCAGGGTACTCTTGATTCTTCAGAAAGCACTTGATATCATGATACCAGGGCTTGTCATCGACTACCAGTTCAGCAGCAAACACATACGCGGCCCTGTCAAGGCGTATCGCATCGATCCTGGGAGCATGGTTCCAACGAATTACCTTGATCATGGAGGATAGAGTCGCAAGTGCATCTGCCATCTGGTTCTCATCACGAGGTATATGATACAATTTTACTGTTGTGAAGAAAGTCAATAGTCTTCTCGTGTAGTCTCTGTAGGGGACCAGAGTGGGCTGGAGAGTATTCCAATCACCATTCACTTGATTGATCACCAGAGCTGAATCTTCGAAGATGTCCAAAGTCTTGATTCTCAAATCAATGGCTTGCTCAATACCCAAGATATAGGCCTCGTACTCAGCTTCATTATTTGTGCACTCAAAAGTCAAACGAGCGGTGAAAGGTATGTGGGCACCTTTCGGAGTTGTAATGACAGCACCAATTCCACTCCCTCTAGCATTGACAGCCCCATCAAACAACAAAGTCCACTTTTCATTTGGATCAGGTCCCTCCTCAACAACTGGCTCTTCACAGTCTTTCATCTTGAGGAACATGATGTCTTCATCAGGGAATTCAAACTTCATCGGCTCATAATCATCAATCGGCTGCTCGGCAAGGTAGTCTGACAGAATACTACCTTTGATGGCCTTCTGTGACGTGTACTGAATATCATACTCTGTTAAAATCATTTGCCAACTGTAGGACCCCAATTTTGTCCCCAAGATCCCTCATGGCCCATATCATATCATATCATGGCCTCAAGGATCATTGCATGCCTTAGCTTCCCTCCTAGTGGGTGGGTACCTTGTGAGTGTGGTTCTTGATCACCAAGCATGTATTGCATTTGTATATCATTGCTTTTCATTTGTCTATTGACCAAAGGTACAAAAATATTGTCATCTAACCATGTTACTTGCAGATGAAGCAAATTAGGTCAAATCAGTCAAAGTCAGTCATTGAGATAGATGGTGACCATTCTTGTAGAATTTGGGCACCATGATCATTCATCAAGAGTTCATATAAGTTGTGACATCATTTGGAATCAAGATCTCAAGTGATTAGGGTTTGGAGTTCATCAGGACATGGTTCAGTCAAGCAAAACCCTATCAAAGTCAACTGAAGTCAATCTTGGTCAACTGTGCATTTAATCAGTGATTTGATGATGGGAATTGGGTTGAGAGGTCTCATTCATGTCCATATAAGCCTCATATAACATGTCAAACATCATCAGTGAAGAATTTGAAGTCAGACAAGAAACTTCCCAAAATAGAAAGTTGACCTGTAATTGGAATTTGCCAAAAATGGAAAGTCTTGCTCCTCAAAATTACATCATCATACAAGCTTCAAATGAATTTTTGCCCAACATGAAAGTTGAAGATCTTGTTCTCCCATTTTCAAAAAGTCCAAGAACACTCATTTCTCATTTATGGTTGGCGAGTTATGATCAAATCATTCTCAAACAATTTTGAACTTCAAAGTGGTATATCTTCCAAACCATTTGGCCAAATTGGGTGAGGTTTTTTGCTACAAGTCATATTTGATGTGCTCTATCCAAATATTTCATCATAATTTACCAAAACTCAACCAATCAAAATGGCATTTTTTAGTTGACTTGAATTAAAAAGGAAAGGTAAAAAAGTTGACTTTCAAAATAGCCATTTGCTACACATTCTACCAATTGAAATGTTCTAAAAATCATATTTGCAAGTTGTCCAAGGCCCATTTTCGCAGCTGTACATGCAACTAAAGTGAAATCCATCAATTAACCAAAAACACTCCACTTTGAGCTAAATGCAATTAACCATTCATTAACCAAACTTAGCTCCATTAATCACAGTATATATGTTTCATTTTTCTGCTGAAAAGCCCTAGCAGCCACAATACACTAAACCAGACCAAAAAACTCATTTGCTCTAAAAACATTCATCTTCTTCATTTTGAACTTTTGCTAAAAAATCTCAAGGAACTCGTGCCCTGTTGGTTGCATTTGTGAGCATCATTTTCCAGCTGTAAGCAAGGGATCTACCACTGTTACATCAAAGCATTTCCATGGCAGTTTTCGATTTGAGCTAGAATCAAGGTTGCTGAGCTAAAATCCTTCTTCCATTCACCTTCTGGGACCTCCTTGTACATCTGTTTCAGCTGTTTGAGGCCAAACAACCACGAATTCCATACTGCCTCCTCAAGTCAGGTAAAATTCGAATCTCTCCATTCTCAAAATGTTGATATGCTTTGGATAGAGCTTGCTTTGCTGGTCACAATGAGCTTTGAGTCATTAAAAATGGTTGCATATTGAGAGAGATACATGGATTCAAAGTTTCATATGTGAATATGTTTTTGCTTGGTTCTTTCTTGATAGCTCGATTTAGTGGAAATTATGGTTGGATTTGTGATGTGCATCGTTTGCTTGTTTGATTGGTATGCGTGTTTTCCATTTCTGAGAAAAAAGTTCATCACGATTTGGTGATGATGATGAACAGTAGGACACAAACCCTAATTTCAAGTCCAAAACGTGTTTGGTCGTTGGTTGCTCGCGTTTTGCATGCTTGATCACTGTACCATTGCCATGCACGAATCAGAGTTTGCCACCTCCTTAAGTGAAACGGTGCGTTTCACTTAAGGGATCACTTATTTACCATATTGCCATTCCGTGTTTATTTATTCAATTAAATCATTTTATTTCTCAATTTTTATTTCATTTGATACACCAAACTTACAAAAATCATAGCACACTCATTTTTGATCCAAATTTCATGGGATTTTTTGCAAAATGCTCCTCTTGATCTCTAGTTTTTTATCATGATTTTTCCAGATTTTTTGCACGTATGGATTTTAAAATGAGCTAGGGTTTGTCATATGTGTCCATTTTATGTATGTCTTGCCAAATTGATTGTGAAATGATGATGCATTATCGAATGCTTCCCAAATTTTTTGTGCTAAAACTAGACACATTCATGGTGATTTTGGTGTAGAGTTTATGAGTTTATCATTTCTGGTTGTGGAGTTATGATTTTTTGATTAGGGGTGTGACAAATTGTGTCACACCATTCATGTCCAATTTCATGATTTTATTTGCCATGCTTAATGAACTCAAATTGGTCTGAATTTTTGCATGAACATACTTATGGATGTCTAGAATACATGTGAATTTTTATGGAATTATTGGTGGCATTTCCTATTTGATTGGAATTTTCTCCCCTGTTTGGTCATTTGTTGACTTTTTGTGACACATGTTCTCATTTGCTTTGTGAAATTCTCATGCTTTATTGGATGAACTTGAAATTTGACATGTGATTAGTAGACATCTTAAGCTTTGTCATGGTTTTAGTCCCATTCATTTATCATAGGATTCCTTCAATCTTAGTGCTAGCTGGTACGAATGAAGGCTTTGAGTGAGAGAGAGAGAGAAAACGAAAATAATGCAACCACAATGAATGCTTCTGCACATGGGTTCTATTTATAGAACCACTTATGTGGGCTTCAAGCTAAAAAGCTCAGTTAAGTGTATTTGGCCCATATCTTATAATATGCCCAAAATCACTTAAGCACATGGTACCTTACCATATTTTGTATTCTACTTAAGTACACCGTACCTTACGATGTTCTATAATTCACTTAAGGGCACCGTACCTTACGGTATTCCTTAGTTACTCTATCTCTCATCAATCCGTCCTTTGTGTGTGACCCTGTAGGTTTTCGCGATGTTGGCAATTATATTAAATCACGTATTTAACATAATAAATAGTGAGCGATATCTAGCAACACATCACTGCTACCCAAGACACGAAAATGTCATGTGATCTGACAAAACCTTTTGTGATAAGTCTTATGTGCATAATTACCCTTTTGCCCTTATGTCTATATTGAACACAAGGCATAGACCGTGTCATCCTTGTCCAGTTCAATATTGGGCCCATAGACATTTATCTTGTTACACAGGATGGGCAAATTCCATTTAGGTTACTCATGTCCCTCAGCATGCTTCGTGGAGTACCCATCAACTGTCTTTATGGTTATCGAATTACGGACAATGTTTGATTAGCAATAAAGCACTCGACTCTACATCTAGGGTCCATAGTGGTTTCAGGTCGAAGAGTGGTATACACCATTATCACCATGAGAATAACTTACGACACTTTGCATAACTTTCTATATAGTATTCTCATAGCGGGTCAATCCGGTATAAATATTACTCTTAATACTCATACTTATGTTTAAGACTTGATAACTCCTTATCCATGATCCATGGGATGTGATCATCAGTCTATATACATAATAGTCTTAATGATTTAATGTTATCCCACTTCACAATAAAGCTCGACTACGGATACTTTAAGAATAATGTCCTTATGTTTAATGTGATCTCATGATTAAGTCATACTTGATACATTAAACGGACTAGCTATTCTAGGGACTTTTTTAAACAAACATAATAAATAAAAAGCCTTTTATTATTAATAAATAACTCGATACAAGTACCAAAAGTATTGGCCTCTAGGGCTTCCACCAACAATCTCCCACTAGCACTAGAGCCAATCAGGCATACCCTTAATACCCATAGATCTAGTATGGCCATCATGCTTTTGCTGCACAAGAGGCTTTGTCAGTGGGTCAACAATATTGTCAAGTGTAGGTACTCTGCATATTTTCACATCTCCTCTATCTATTATCTCTCGAATGAGATGATAACGCCTAAGTATGTATTTGGATCGTTGGTGAGATCTAGGCTCCTTGGCTTATGCGAGCTAACCTAATAACGATCTAAGCTTCTCCAAGCAAGATCTTCAAGGTTGTCCTCCTTTGATATTGAATTCTTCTCTTTCTTCATAACCTTGTCCTCCTTTGATATTGAATTCTTCTCTTTCTTCATAACATTACATTACAGAAGAAACTCGTTTTACATACGAGAGAGTGAGATGAGAAAAGAAGTTACATTAAGAGATTAAAAGGAGAGGCACGACTCGCAGGTCGTGTTTTAAAACCCAAAACAAAATAAAGGATAACTAAGGCCATAACTGATCACCAAAAGGCAATAATAATAAACACATCATTATTATTATCAATTTTAATTCCTTTAGTTAATTAAAACCAAATTAAATTTCGGCGACCAATCACACTATGCAGAGTTAGCCGGGGGTCCGCTGCCCGGTCAGCGGGAACGGGTGTTGAAGGGGCAACGCCCCTGGCCGAAAATTTTAATGAACAATTCATTTGAAATCGGCGTCATTTTGCATCGACACAACTCTTGCGCAGTCACAAAACAGAAACCCCGAGAATTCGGACTCTGTGAGTGTGACGACCGTCACAAGCATGTTACGAACGTCACGTTCAGCTTGTTACGACCGTCACAGGCCCATGACGAACGTCACGCGGCCAAAAACAGAAACGCCTAGAATTCTGGATCTGTGAATGTGACGACCGTCACAAAGCATGTGACGACCGTCACAAAGCATGTGACGACCGTCACGTCCAGCTTGTTACGATCGTCACAAGTCCATGACGATCGTCACGCGCCCAAGAAAACCAACGCTTTGAAACAGTCAAGAGACGTGTTCCAACAAGCCCTCAATTCACAACTCCTTGACGGCACAACCCTTGCGCCGTCACCAACCCTAATGCACCAATTTCAGACCGTCAAACACACCTCGATCGTTGATTCAGTATAATTGATCAATAGGTCATTGCTTCACCATACTAATGTCGGATTCCGAAGCAAATGACCATTGATCGCTAAAAGGAAAACAACCATTTAGTGTTTGAATGAACGAAACAGAAACAGTATATCATATATACCGTACTTTGCATTAGGATTACTTATATCATATATAAGTTGATCGGTCTCAATTGCGTAACCTATGGACGACCGATGTATTGCTGCTTCACCATACTAATGTCGGTTCCGAAGCATAGTCAACATCAATCATCCAACTCGTACACTCATGATGCCAAATTTAATTACCCGTTTAATTAATTGATTAATTTTGTCTTTTAATCATATTAATACAGAAAATAAACAGCTATCCGATTCATGGTTTCGTAAGTGGCTCTGATACCAGTGAAGGAGAATTGCGGTCCAAAATGCAGCGGAAATTAAAATTTTCTCCTTTAGAGATCCTTACGAATGGTCATGATCAGTGATAGAATATTTACCTCTTGTGACGGTTGAAACCTTTGATGCAGATCTCTTGTGACGATCAAAACCTTTGATGCAGATCCATGGAACGATCACGAACGTTGAACGATGACAACGTCTCTACTCAGTCCACACGAACGGATTCCTTCAATCTCAGTGCTAGCTGGTACGAATGAAGGCTTTGAGTGAGAGAGAGAGAGAGAGAGAAAACGAAAATAATGCAACCGCAATGAATGCTTCTGCACAAGGGTTCTATTTATAGAACCACTTATGTGGGCTTCAAACTAAAAAGCCCACTTAAGTATATTTAGCCCATATCTTATAATATGCCCAAAATCACTTAAGCACATGGTACCTTACCATATTTCGTATTCTACTTAACTACACCGTACCTTACGATGTTCTATAATTCACTTAAGGGCACCGTACCTTACGGTATTCCTTAGTTACTCTATCTCTCATCAATCCGTCCTTTGTGTGTAACCTTGTAGGTTTTCGCGACGTTGGCAATTATATTAAATCACGTATTTAACATAATAAACAGTGAGCGGTATCTAGCAACACATCACTGCTACCCAAGACACGAAAATGTCATGTGATCTGACAAAACCTTCTGTGATAATTCTTATGTGCATAATTACCCTTTTGCCCTTATGTCTATATTGAACACAAGGCATAGACCGTGTCATCCTTGTCCAGTTCAATATTGGGCCCATAGACATTTATCCTGTTACGCAGGATGGGCAAATTCCATTTAGGTCACTCATGTCCCTCAGCATGCTTCGTGGAGTACCCATCAACTGTCTTTATGGTTATCCAGTTATGGACAATGTTTGATCAGCAATAAAGCACTCGACTCTACATCTAGGGTCCATAGTGGTTTCAGGTTGAAGAGTGGTATACACCATTATCACCATGAGAATAACTTATGACACTTTGCATAACTTTCTATATAGTATTCTCATAGCGGGTCAATCCGGTATAAATATTACTCTTAATACTCATACTTATGTTTAAGACTTGATAACTCCTTATCCATGATCCATGAGATGTGATCATCAGTCTATATACATAATAGTCTTAATTCTTTAATGTTATCCCACTTCATAATAAAGCTCGACTACGGATACTTTAAGAATAATGTCCTTATGTTTAATGTGATCTCATGATTAAGTCATACTTGATACATTAAACGGACTAGCTATTCTAGGGACTCTATTAAACAAACATAATAAAGAAAAAGCCTTTTATTATTAATAAATAATTCGATACAAGTACCAAAAGTATTGACCTATAGGGCTTACACCAACAGAAAAGGTTACCAAACCCACTTCTTGGGGAAGACCAACAATGTTTCGCACGTTAGGACTTACCTGTTTTCAGATTGCCGTTGATACTCCTTATTGTAATTGACTGCCTTTTAAAGTAATTGCTTACAATATATAAGAAAAATGATTTTTATTATTTAATTTATTTCAAAATTATCATCATAAAATTTAATTCTATTTAGCTGAAAAATAAATAAGAGTGGAAACAATTGGACAAAAAGCTCAACTTTATTTAATAGAATGGTAGCCTGTAAATGACAAGACTCCATAGATCTTTACAAATAGTTGAAAATGGTAATTTTCATGGAAAAGGGCTACATTGAATACAATGACCACTTCTCTCCTCTTACCAACTTCAATATCCGCTGCGCTCTTGGCTTCGGTTGAGAATGACGAATCAAAATCGTCTGACTTGCTCAAAAATGCTCCCTTGACTGGGGAATCAACCGACTGCAGTTACTTGCCATAATCCCTATTTGTTTTGCATATATTGCCCCAATATAGGGTACTCAATCTATCAGAATGAATTTTCTATTTTATGTGTCTAACTTTTGCTTGGATGTCCCTTTTGGGTTTTCAATCCACTGAGACGCTGAATTTTGCCTAAGCCGCCCTTTCAGGTTTTCAACTTAGCGAGTTATTATTTTCTTTTTATAGGTGAAGTATTTCTTGAATGCATCAGCATTCACATGACAAGTGAACTATTCACCATCCATAGTTGTAAGAATCAAAGCACCACCTAAAAAGGCTCTCTTAACAACATATGAGCCTTCATAATTAGGAGGCCATTTCCCCCTAGCATCCGGTTTGAAAGATAGAATTTTCTTGAGCACAAGGTCACCTTCTCTAAACACATGAGGTTTAAACTTCTTATTAAATTCCTTCTTCATTCTCTGCTGGTATAACTGACCATGACACATGGTAGTCAACCTCTTTTCTTCAATCAAATTCAGCTGGTCATATCTGGTCTGACACCATTCAGCTTCTGTCGACTTGGCTTCCATCAAGATACGCAATGATGGGATCTCAATCTCTACTGGGAGCACAACTTCCATACCATAAACAAGAGAGAAAGGGGTTACCCCTGTTGAAGTGCGGATGGATGTACGGTACCCATGCAAAGCGAATGGGAGCATCTCATACCAGTCCTTATACGTCACAACCATTTTCTGAATGATCTTCTTGATGTTCTTATTTGCAGCTTCAACAACCCCATTCATCTTAGGTATGTAGGGAGAAGAATTATGATGTGCAATCTTGAAGTCTTTACAAAGAGCTTCCACCATATTATTATTCAAGTTCGATCCATTATCAATAATTATTTTACTTGGCACACTATAACGTCATATAATCTGAATCTTGATAAACCTTACAACAACTTGCTTGGTCACATTTGCATGTGATGTCGTTTCAACCCACTTTGTGAAGTAGTCAGTTGCCACCAGATTGAAACAATGTCCGTTTGAAGCTTTAGGCTCAATCATGCCAATCATATCAATTCCCCACATGGAGAAGGGCCATGGAGAGGAAATGACATTCAACAGTTTCGGAGGAACATGAATCTTATCTGCATATATTTGACACTTGTGGCATTTCTTCACAAACTTGCAACATACATATTCCATTGTCAGCCAATAGTAACCTTCTCTCAACATCTTCTTTGCCATATCATGTCCATTGGAATGAGTTCCAAATGAAACTTCATGGACTTTAGTTATCAACAGGCCTGCTTCATGTATATCCACGCATCTGAGCAAAACCATATCAAAATTTCTCTTGTAAAGCACATCACCATTCAGGTAGAAGTTTCCAGCTAATCTCCTCAAAGTCTTCTTATCTTTCAAAGATGCCCTAGGTGCGTAAATCTGACTCTGGAGGAAACAATTAATATCAAAATACCACGGCTTTTCATCTTTGACCTCTTCAACAACAAACACATGAGTTGGCCTATCAAGACGTATCACAGTCAGATTAGGAACTTTATTCCAAAATTTCACCACAATCATCGAAGCCAACGTTGCAAGAGCATCTGCCATCCGGTTTTCATCTCAGGGGATATGATGAAACTCAACCTTTGTAAAGAAATTCGAAATCCTCCCCGCGTAATCTCTATATGGTATCAAACCGGGTTGATTCATCTCCCATTAACCTTTGATCTGATTCACAACCAAAGGTGAATCTCCATAGACGTCCATATATTTGATTCTGAGATCAATGGCCTCTTCAAGCCCCATAATGCAAGCTTCATACTCATCCATATTATTTGTACACTTGAAAGTCAATTTAGCTGTAAACGGAAAATGAGTTCCTTGAGGAGTAATAATCATTGCCCCAATATCTTTGCCATACTGATTAACAGCTCCATCAAACACCATGCCCCAACGGGAACCAGGTTCTGGCCCTTCTTCAAGCAGTGGTTCGTCATAATCTTTCATTTTTAAGTACAAGATCTCTTTATCAGGAAAATCATACTGTACTAACTGATAGTCTTCAATAGGTTGGTGAGCCAAATGGTCAGCCAAGACACTACCCTTAATCGCTTTTTGAGATCGGTATTCAATATCATACTCTGATAACAACATCTGCCAACAAGAAATTCTCCCAGTTAAAGCAGGCTTCTCAAAAATGTACTTGGTTGGATCCATTTTGGATATCAACCAAGTAGTATGATTCAACATGTACTGGCATAGACGCTTAGCAGCCCAAGCCAATGCGTAACAAGTCTTTTCAAGCATAGAATACCGGGTCTCATAGTCGATGAATTTCTTACTGAGGTAGTAAATTGCATACTCTTTCTTTCTAGATTCATCTTGCTGACCAAGAACACAGTACATACTCTCATCAAGCACAATCAAATACATGATCAACGGTCTTCCTTCAACACGTGGAGATAGAATCAGAGGTTTAAGCAGATACTCTTTGATATTGTCAAAAGCTTTCTGGCAATCATTGGTCCAATCACAAGACCGATCTTTCTGAAGAAGCTTGAATGTAGGCGCACATGTCGCAGTCATATGCGATATAAATCTTGAGATATAATTCAAACGAACAAGAAAACCTCTGACTTGCTTCTCAGTTTTAGGCGCAGACATTTCTTGTATTACTTTGACCATGGCAGGATCGACTTCAATACCCTTCTCACTGACAATAAAGCCCAACATCTTACCAGAACGAACACCAAAAGTACACTTATTGGGATTCAAGAGGAGTTTATATTTCCTCAAACGCTAGAATAACTTCAACAAATGCTCAACATGTTCTTCTTCATCACTTGATTTGGCAATCATATCATCAACATAAACTTCAATCTCTTTATGCATCATATCATGAAAAAGAGTGGTCATAACTCTCTGGTACATTGCACCAACATTCTTTAAACCGAAAGGTATCACTCTATAACAGAATGTTCCCCGGGGTGTAATGAATATGGTCTTCTCCATATCTTCAGGTGCCATCTTAATTTGACTATAACCGGAAAATCCGTCCATAAATGAAAAGAATTTGAATTTAGCTATATTGTCTACCAACTGTAGCACCTCAAATTTGCACCTATCATTATGCATACATTTTCGTATTAGGCCATAACATGTCATGGTTCATTGCATAGCATTGCATTGTTCCCAGTTGCCTCAAGAGCAAGCAATCAAGAACCAGGTCAAACTAATCTCCTGATCAGTCAACCAAGCAAGCAAAGGAATTTCTCATTGAATCAAGGCCTTGAGGTTTGTCCAACAAGTTCACATGGCTTGGAGGTCTATTTGAAGTGTTCAAGTCAAGGGTTGAAGGCTCAGAGGTCAGCAGTTCACACACAGACAGTCAAAAGTCAAAGAAAAGTCAACTGTCAGTCAAAGCAGTGGATGGTGGTCATTCTTGTGGAATTTGGGCACCATGGTCAATAATCAAGGGTTCATACAACTTGGGACATCATTTGAAGTCAAGTCCTCAAGGAATCAGGGTTTGGAAATCATCAGTCAATGCACGATCAGTCAGAAACCCTAAAAGTCAACTGTTGGTCAACTGTCCATTTAATCAGTGATTGGATGATTGGATTTGGTTTGTGGGAGTTCATTCATGTCCAAATGGTCATCATACATCATGCCAAACACCATCATGGAAGAATTTGAAGCCAGATCATGAATTTCCCAAAGTAGGAACTGGGCCTGTAACTGAAACTTGCCATAAATGGAAAGTTTTGATCCTCAAACTTACATCATGATACAAGCCTCAAATGAATTTTTGCCCAACATGAAAGTTGAAGATCTTGTTCTCCCATTTCCAAAAAGTCATAGAACTCTCAATTCCCATGTGTGGTTGGCAAGTTATGATCGAATCGATTTCAGAAAATCTTGAACTTCAAAGGGCCATATCTCCCAAACCGTTTGGCCAAATTTGGTGGGGTTTTTTCCTACAAACCACATTTTTCATCCTCTTTCCAAAAATATAAATTTCATGACCTAAAACCTTACCAATCAAAATGGCATTTTTGGACCTTTTTCATTTAAATTCAAAGTTTGACCAAGAGTTGACTTTTTGACTCAAACATTTTTTCAGCATTTGGCCAATTGGGAAAGCTCATAAATGTCATTTTAAGTGTGTTTGCAAAGCCAAATTATGCAGAACATGTGGATATTGCTTGGTTGCTTGGATTGTAAGAAAAGTACCATTGCACCATACTTGTTTATGCATCCACCATACCATGGTTTGTACTCTCAAAACAGAAGTTAGCAAGCCATTTTTTCTGTCATGTTGAAACCTCATTATGTAGCCATACTCTAAACAGTACATAAAGCCATTCTTGCTTACTTGGATTGAGGAGGAAAGTACATTGCTTCAACAACCAAGTGCAATAGCCATAACTTGTACTGTCCAATAGCAGTTTGGACAGCATTACTTTTCTGTCAAGAGAGGCTCATGGCAGTCACAAGAAAGGGAGGAGTGCAACAGAACTGACCAAGACTCATTGATGCTAAAAAACTGCTTTGGCCATGTTCTAAAAAACTGTCAAAAACTCAAAACCACAAAGCCATCTCAAACCAAACAGTAACAGCATGGTTTTCTTTTTCTTTTTCCCTGTCATGAGCAACATGCTGCAGCAGAAGGAAGCATGGCAATCTTGATGACACATCCATATTCATCATTGTGAAACAAGGAAAAAACCAACACAAACCAACAGTTTCACCACTTTTTTTTTCTGTTATATAAAAACTGCAGCAAAGACCAACTAAAAACCCTTACCTTGTACCTTGTTTTGGCATTCACCTCAATTTCTCATAACAGCCTTGCCCTCTTTCTGTCATGGACAGAACCTAACATAACAAAAACCTAAAAACTCACTTCACTGGATTTTGACCAAAAACCAACTTGACCTAGCTACTTGCACTTTCCTTCAAAAGCCTGGCAACATTTTCACCCTCATTTCCCTGTCATAAAACCAACAACAGCACTTTATTTTGAGTTGGATTTCAGAAAACCTGCACACACCTTGCCCTCTTGCTGTCATGAGCAACAACCTAACCAAAAAACCAAAAACCAATCTCATTCATTCCAACCACAACCAACTTGACATCTTCAAGAAACCTTGTACTCCCCTTTTCCTGTGAAAACATAACAAAACCTAACTGGTCTTGGCCATTGGCAATGTTCTGTCTGAGCACAAAATGAACTAACCACCTCCCTGCAGCAAAAAGGACCAACAGACTTCCCATCTTCAAGAAAACAATTCATTCCTTGGCCATTGATTTTTCCTGTCATCAAAAACAATTTCACAACCAACCTTCATTCTTTTCCAACCTTGCCCTGCTAAACTTCTTCTATCCAAAACCAATAAATTAAGTTGGTTGGTCAAAGCCTGCAGCAAGCAAAAGAAAGCCCTTGGCAACACATGACCTACATAAGAGAAACTGCACTTTTTCTGTCATAAAACAAAACCTTACAGTAGCAGACAGAACACTTTCTTTTTTTCCAACTCCATCCTTTGCTTGCTTGGCATAGACCATGGGTTGTCATGACAAGAACCCAAAAAATAGCAGCAGGCCAGTCCAACTTTGTTTTGCTTTCTTCAAATCCTAAAAAACAACATAACAAACCTCAAACTCACTGCACTTGATTTTTACCAAAAACCAGTCCAAAACCAAAGTTGCCTAAACCCTGCATGAACCAAACTTGAAGTATTGCATTGTGACCACCAACATAACATGGCTTAGCCTACATCATACAATCACCTTACACTCACCTTGGCATCACTATTTTCTGCCAACACAACCAACTGCTAGCAGCCACACAAACCACTTGGCCTGAACAAAAGCTCACTTTCTACTTCAAAATCCAAATTTGCAAAATCATATTTTCCTCAAGTCCCTTGCAAACCATCCATTCAAACACCTTCCATATAACAAGTAGAAGCTATTGTAGGCAGAAAATCCCATCTGTAATCATTAAGTCATCATATCCAAACTTCAAGTCTTCACACTTGCATCTTGAATTGGCTAGAACAGTTGAGGAGGTTTCAAGGCAAACTCTCAAAAGCATTACATTCCTGGAGCATCAAAGGAGCTAAAGGGATCATCTAGCATCATTAAAAACACCTCTAACATCACATTCAACATTGCCCTGTTCAGGTTAGCAACTTGCTTTCGAATTGCTTGATAGAATGGTTTTCATGACTTGATGTGTGAATGAGAAATGCTATATTCAACCCCCTGAACATGATTGAATGCCTATTTTTATCCAATTTTGCTTATGTGTGGTTTTGAGTTTTGCTGCTAGGGAGTTAGGGTTTCTATGCTCACTATGATGTATTTTTGTGTATAGCGTACCATTTTAAAATTCAGGACCATGGTTGTTTTAAGCTCATGAAATAGATGAACATTGGTTTTTATTTCATTTGATTTCGTCCACTATAGAGGAAGATATGTGTTGCTAAAGATTGAGAAACATATTTGATTTTGGGGATGAAGATGGTGCCAGGGCGCGCGCATTTCAGATTTTTAAATTATTTGTTTTGTTTATCTTGACTCGGAAGCAGGCTTATGTCACCAAGTGACTCACAGCCCAGTGGTGGGCGCGCTGAGTTGCATTGCCAAGGGGAGGGGTTCGAATCCCATCTCCCCCATTTGTGTTTTTCTTTTGAGAAAAAGGTTTTTTTTTTAAGGTTTTCTTCTAGAACTTCCATTTTTGATTTTCATCTTTTGATTTTATTTTATTTAACATAGAATAAATATGTGAGCATGAAAATACCAAAAACATGAATGTTTGACTTTGTTGACTTTTTAGACCATTTTGCGAATTTATCCCGATTTTATGAGTTCTATTAATTAAATGTCATCTTGTGCGTTTCATGTGTTTATTCCGATCTTTCCAAACCTGGGATTTTTGTGTGAAATCAATGAAGGGTAGGAACATGTCCCCTTAGACACTTAGGGTGACCTTTCACACAATGCTCGATTTAATTTTGACAAAGTCCCGATTAAACGTTTTTGACCTCCTAAACTTGTCCAAACGGGATGAAATTTGACATGCTTACCGTGCTGTGTGTTAGGTTTGATCATGATTTATTTGATGATTTTTTGGAAAATGTTTAGATTGCCTTTGGTGCAAGTCTTGCTGTTGACTTCTATGAGCTTCTGTTTGCCATGTTTTGACCTAAATGGTTCATAAAATGATGATGATGATTGATATGAATGTGAACCCCATTGGTTTTGTTTCCTAATTGTTTGGACATGATTTTGGATACCTAACCCTCGCTGTTTTGACTTTCTCATTCACTTTTGACCCTAGGCTTGCCCTAGTGGTCCTGTTACTCACCTTTGAGTTTGTAATTTCAGGTTGACCATCAAATGGCCATTAAGACCAATTCTTTTGATTGAGCTTATCCAAGCATCATTGCCTAACCTCTTTGTTTTGTAGGTGGCTTGGCTCACATGCCCTAAAGCCTTGTGCCTTGCACATCCATGTGCCTTTAATGGACTGTTGTTGTCTGTTTCTGTTTGTTTTGTTTGAAGTTGCATACTAACCTCTGCTTGACTGTTTCAGGTGCTTTAGTTGCTTAGTTCTTTGTGAACTTTTTGCTTTGCTTTGCTTGTATAAGCAATTTGCATTGAGGTATGTCTCTTTTACTCCATGTAGTCTGGAAGACCTGGCCTGTTACTTGGCCAGGCAACTGTCTGAAGTCCTCCTTAAGAGGCAATGTTTGTGGATGTTTACTTTTGTCCCTGCATAGAGTCAAAGTCCTCCTAAGTGAAGAGGCAATTGGTGGAAGGTAGGGATATGCAATCTATCCCCCACTATTCAGTGTGTCATCTGCCTTGCTCACACCACTGTGTTGATGCATTGCAGATACAAACCCAAGATCTTGTACAACTGTACAGTTGAGTCAGTTTTAATGTGTAGAAGGGTTCCCACTTTCTGAACCCACACATTCTTGTCTTGAGCTCTCCCAGGCCTGGGATAAGAGCTGTGAGGTCTCATCCTCCCTTCATCCTTTCATCTGCTTCACCTTAGCCCCTCAATGGCAAGGTTAAGAGCAACATTCACCCAGTTCCAGAGGTTTGTTTGTTGAGGTTGATATGACCCCTTGACTAAAACCTAACCCTTGTTTGAGCCACTTGTTTGTGTATAGCGTGTGCTATCTGTGCTTGTAGGATAGTTTGACTTGCTTCCTGTGCAAGTTAGGATAGTTTGACTTGCTTCCTGTGCAAGTTAGGATAGTTTGACTTGCTTCCTGTGCAAGTTAGGATAGTTTGACTTGCTTCCTGTGCAAGTTAGGATTAGTTTAGACTTGCTTCCTGTGCAAGTTAGGTTTTGCTTGGCTTGCTTCCTGTGCAAGTTAAGTGTGTGTGGCTTGCTTCCTGTGTGAGCCATACTTAGGATAGGTTGGCCCTTGTGCCATTTAGCTAGAAACCATAACTTAGGTTTGACTTTGCATGACAACATCTAGGCTCGAGTCGTAGTCTCCCTAGTGTTGTGTCTCCCTCTGTTATCTGGTTAGGCTAGAACCTTTGTCCCTCTGTAGGGGAACTACATCGCCCTGATCTTCATACCAGATGAAGTATGTAGGCAGGAGATTGAGCTGATCTCTCCGGGCGCCCTTTTCTTTTGTGTGTGTTGTCTGACCTTTGCTAGGCTCGAGTCTGTGACTCCTTAGCAATTTGTTGTCTGTCTGTTTGAGTGTGTGCTTGACAGTTGTAGGCTGAGTCCCAGACTCCCTGTCTATCTGTTGTGTTGTTTAGGTTCGGATGCTGATGTAAGTCCAGTGATTGGCATTTGGGCTCCACGTTTGCCTCTTTGCGTGTGTTTAGGTTCGGATGCTGATGTAAGTCCAGTGATTGGCATTCGGGCTCCACGTTTGCCTTTGCCTGTGATTGTTTGTGTGCGTGTCAGCCGAGCTACGAATGCTCTGATTCTTCTCTCGTCCGAGAAGATACGTATGCATAGGATGCGATATCTTAGCGAGCATGTGTCGTTTCCCCAGTCCGAACTACTTCGACTCTGATGTCTATGCCTGATAGACTAAGTAGGCCCAGGATGCGACATCCTGCCGAGTCAGTTTCAGTCAGTCTCTTGCGTTTCCTTCAGCCAGTGTGTGTGAATATTTGAGCAGTGTTTAGCAACCAATTTCCTTTCTAGTGTGCGTGGATCCCGTAGAGTACTACGGATGCGTAGGGGTGCTAATACCTTCCCTTCGCATAACCGACTCCCGAACCCATCCTCTTTGGTCGCGAGACCATGTTCTTTTCCCAGGTTTACTCTGAGCGTTTCCTTTCCCTCTTTTGGGATAAATAACGCACGGTGGCGGCTCTGTTGTTCTTTCTTTTCCCGCCGGTTTTTCGCGCGATGCGACAGCTGGCGACTCTGCTGGGGATAATAGAGAAGTTGGCCTATGCTGGTCCATCTTCCCTGAGCGAGTCTCTCCTAGCGCTCTCTAGGTTAGGGTTTTGGTTGCTTTGTGCTGTGTTTATTTATTGCATTCATTATTTACTGTTTGCATTCATTGTCTATTGTTTGCATTTATGTTTGCATTAATGTTTGCATTTATTCATCTGTTCACCTGGCTGGTTGTTGTTTCTCTCTGTGTGGGGGGGAAGAGTCAGTTGAGGTAAAAGGTCCAATACCCAGACCATGAGTGAAAATCTAGGATACCTAGGAATAGAGTGATTCATGAGAAGCGGGTGGTATGGCGCCACTTAGCGGAACATTGATATCACGAGCAGTTCAGACCCTGGTGGGATGCTGTCGTTACATACTTCGGGTGTGTATATGACAGTATTCTGCGAAAGGTTATTTATGCTGCGTTTCTCTCAAGCTTTACCCTGGCCTAGACTACACCCGTGAGTGGGGAAGGGTTATTCATTATTACAGGTACCGTTGGTGACTCGGTTCTGTTGGTGACTTGATTCTGATGGTGACTTTGTGTTCAGACAGTGTTCAGTTAACCTTAAGTGGGATTTATGTTCCGATCTTGACTGAAGCTTCGACTTAGTGATCAGAGATTGCACAACCAGCCAGTCCAGTCTGCATCATGTGCATCATAGCATATTTATTTTTCAAAAGAAACGCAAAAAAAAAAAAAAAAAAAAAAAAAAAAAAAAAAAAAAAAAAAAAAAAAAAAAAAAAAAAAAAAAAAAAAAAAAAAAAAAAAAAAAAAAACTAATCCCTGCATGCATATCATTTCTCAGGTACATTCCCGAGCTTGTCTACTGATAGAGATGGCAACGTTCCCCGAGCCAAAGCGAAAGACCTGTTCCTACAGTTTCCACCGTGAGCCGTTGACTCCGCTATTTGAGTTGGGTAGCCTCGTGACAGACGATCGACTGAAGAGTTTTGTTGGGCGGTACGGAGATATCTTGACAGTATTGAAGACAGTAGTGGATCCAGTGCCTCTGCAGACACTACTTCAGTTTTATGACCCAGAGCTCAGATGCTTCACTTTCCAGGATTACCAGTTAGCACCGACTCTCGAGGAGTATTCTATCATGTTGAGTATCCCAGTTCAGCACCAGACTCCCTTCTTAGACGTCCCAAAGGAGGTTGACTTTAGATTGATTGCCAGAGCTCTCCACTTGGGTATCAAGGAAGTCAGTGATAGTTGGAAGTCCAGTGGGGATGTTGTAGGATTGCCTTTGAAATTTCTGTTGAGGGTAGCTAGAGAAGAAGCAGAGAAGGGAAGTTGGGAAGCCTTTCATGCTCAGTTGGCCGTCATGATCTATGGGATCGTCTTGTTTCCGAGTATGCCGAATTTTGTTGACTATGCTGCAGTCAGCATTTTCATTGGAGGAAATCCAGTTCCTACTCTATTGGCTGACACTTACTATGCTATTCACAGTAGGCATGGTAAGGGTGGGGCTATCAGGTGTTGTCTACCTCTTCTGTTCAAATGGTTCATGTCTCTTCTGCCAGCCAGTGGACCATTTGTGGATACTCAGAGCACCCTGAAGTGGACTCAGAGGGTTATGTCTCTTACCTCCTATGATATCAGGTGGCAATCTTACCGGATGGATGTGCGTAACGTCATTATGAGCTGTGGAGGATTCCAGAATGTGCCACTCATAGGGACTAGGGGTTGCATCAATTACAACCCGGTTCTTTCTCTTCGCCAGTTGGGGTTTGTGATGAGTAGAAGACCACTCGAAGCAGAGATAGCTGAGAGTTTTTGTTTTGAGAAGAAGGATGACCCTGTTAGGTTGGAGCAGATTGGAAGAGCTTGGAGGTCTATTGGTGTGAAGGATGGATCTGTCTTAGGGAAGAAGTTTGCCGTTGCTATGCCCGATTACATTGATTGGGTCAAGAAGAGAGTGGAAACTTTGTTGTTGCCCTACGATAGGATGGAGCCGTTGCAGGAGCAACCACCTTTGGTTCTTGCTGATAGTGTGCCTGCTGAGCACTATAAGCAAGCCCTGATGGAGAGTCGTCGTCTGAGAGAGAAGGAGCAAGACACTCAGATGGAGTTGTACAAAGCTAAAGCTGATAGGTTGCACTTGGCCCATCAACTCAGGGAAGTGCAAGGAGAAGATGCTAGCAGACTGAGAAGTAAGAAGAGATCCTACGAGGAGATGGAGAGTATGTTAGATGCAGAACATAGGGAATGTCTGAGGCTGCAGAGAGCAGAGGCCAGTTATCAGAAGAAGATCAGAGACTTGGAGAAGCAACTCAGAGATAAAGACACTCAGTTGAAGAAGGAAGTAGACTCGAGACAGGCATCAGAGGACCACCTTGGAGGAGAAGTCTTGGAGCTGAGAAGACAGTTGAAAGAGAAGATCACTCCTTTACCAGATTGCTCAGAATGTTCGCTGTTGATCGACCAGTGCCATTACCTGAAGACCCTCATTCCGGAAGACCGTCTGTCTTAGTTTGTATCTCTGATTGCATTTTGTTGAGAATCACCTCCAGGCTTGTTGGATGGGATTCATTTGCGTGTAAGCCATCTCTTGGATCTTTTTGTTGAGAATCACCTCCAGGCTTGTTGGACGGGATTCTTTTTCTTTGTATGTTGTTTATTCAGATTTTCTGTTGACATTGGTTGTATGCCTTTTATCCTTATGTATATATAAGGATGTCAGCATTTCCTTGTAGCTGTTTGTTCTCTTGTTGCTGCAGGTTGCCATCTTCTCAGGATGGGTCAGGCTCTTTGAATGCCTGAGAAATGAGCATATCATGTGCATCATCCGCATCATTTGCATCATACTCATATCATTTTGCATAACAGGTGTTCTTGATCGTGACTTCTCACTCTTGGTTCCTGTTCAGGCAGGATAGCTGATCAACGTCCGCACCGCTACTCCACAAGACTGAATCAACAGAGAAGTATGGATCAATTTCAAGCTGAGTTAGCTGAGATGAAGGCAAGCATGGCCCAGTTTATGAATATGATGCAAGGGGTTGCGCAAGGTCAAGAAGAACTTCGAGCTATGGTTCAGAGACAAGAGGCTGCAAATCCACCGATCAACCATGCTCCGCCAGAGGGAGGCCCAGTCGATGATAACAATATTGCTGCTGCTGTACCCGTCAACAACTATGCTGTAGGTGATGAGTTAGGGGGTATTCGAATCAACGGTCAACCTATTGTTCCAGATGCCGCTAATGCCAGAGTAGTCCGTGCTCCGGCCCGCAATCCTGTTCCGATTGTTGACAGACAAGAGGATTTGTTCTCTCTGCTCAGTGAAGACGAAGACGTTCTGGGAAGGGTTAATGAGAGAGACCGCAAAGTTGAAGCTCTTGCTGAGAAGATCCGTGCTATGGAAAGTCAGAATTCTCTCGGTTTTGATGTTACTAATATGGGGTTGGTTGAAGGTTTGAGAATCCCTCACAAGTTCAAAGCACCGTCCTTCGACAAATACAACGGTACCTCTTGCCCTCGCACCCATGTGCAGGCTTACTACAGGAAAATCTCTGCGTATACCGATGATGAAAAGATGTGGATGTATTTTTTCCAAGATAGTCTATCTGGGGCTTCTTTGGACTGGTACATGGAATTGAAGAGAGATTCTATCCGCTGTTGGAGGGATCTGGGTGAGGCCTTTTTGAGGCAATACAAACACAACATGGACATGGCACCGAGCCGGACTCAGCTGCAGAGTCTTTGTCAGAAATCCAATGAAAGCTTCAAGGAGTATGCCCAGAGGTGGCGTGAACTGGCTGCTAGAGTTCAACCCCCTATGCTGGAGAGGGAGTTGACAGACATGTTTATTGGTACTCTTCAAGGTGTGTTTATGGACCGGATGGGGAGCTGCCCGTTCGGTAGTTTTTCTGATGTTGTCATTTGTGGAGAAAGGACTGAGAGTCTAATCAAAGCTGGTAGGATCCATGATGCTGGTTCCTCGTCTTCATTAAAGAAACCTTTCTCTGGGGCACCTCGCCGTAGAGAAGGAGAGACCAATGCTGTACAACACAGGGGGAGTGTGTATAGAACAAATGCTAACAGAGATCAATATCGTCCAGTAGCTGCAGTGACTATTCCGGCACCTCAACCTCGTCAACAACAACAACCAAGAGTTCAACAACCGCAACAACAACAACAACAGCAACGTCCTTATCAGCCCAGACAGAAATTGCAGGCTGATAGAAGATTTGATCCTCTGCCCATGTCTTACACAGAATTATTACCCGAACTACTCAAGTTGGGGATGATTGAGCTGCGTACAATGGCTCCGCCTACAGTGCTGCCTCCCGGTTATGATGCTAATGTTAGATGTGACTTTCATTCTGGGGCATCAGGCCACCATACTGAGAAGTGTCGAGCTCTCCAGCACAAGGTCCAAGATTTGATCGATGCCAAGGCAATCAACTTCGCTCCAGCGCCTAACGTCGTGAACAACCCTATGCCTCAGCATGGTGGGCATAGGGTGAACAATATTGAAGGGAAAGAAGCTGAAGATCTGGTTGTTAATGTTGATGATGTTCAGACTTCTCTGCTAGTTGTGAAGTGCCGTCTGCTGAATGGGGGTGTCTACCCGGGCTGTGATGAAAATTGTTTGGGCTGTGCAGAATCTGAGAATGGTTGCGACCAGTTGAAGACCGGTATCCAGGGTATGATGGATGAAGGTTGTTTGCAATTCAGTAGGGCTGTAAAAGATCGTGGAACAGCGTCAACTATCACCATTTACTTTAAACCGTCTGAAGAACGTGGACAAAGGATTGTCAGTGCACCTGCAGCAAATGGTACCCCAGTTACCATTCCCGTGCCTGTAACCATCAGAGTTCCAACTACTATCGTGGCGCCTGGAAGAAGGGTTGTTGAGAATAGTAGAGCTGTGCCGTGGAAGTATGATAATGCTCACCGCAATTACAGAAGGGCTGAAAGTCAGACAAGACCAGTGAATCAAGCTCCAGTGACAATTGGTGTACCGAATAGAGTTCCTGCAACTGTTGGTCCGGCTGTGGATAATGTAGGAGGTCCAGGAGGTTTTACCAGAAGCGGTCGTCTGTTCGCACCGCAGCCTTTGAGGGACAATAATGCTGAAGCTCTCGCCAAAGCAAAGGGGAAGCAAGCTGTGGTTGAGGAAGAACCTGTCCAGAAGGAAGCGCCCGAGGGGTCATTCGAGAAAGATGTGGAGGAGTTTATGAAGATAATCAAGAAAAGTGACTACAAGATTGTGGATCAGTTGAATCAGACTCCGTCCAAGATCTCTATACTTTCACTATTGATGTGCTCTGAGGCACACCGTAATGCCTTGCTGAAGATGTTAAATCTGGCTTACGTGCCTCAGGAGATTTCTGTCAATCAACTGGAGGGCGTAATGGCCAATGTGAGCACCAGACACGGTGTAGGTTTCACCAACCTGGACTTACCGCCTGAAGGGCGAAACCATAACAAAGCCTTGCACATCACCATGGAGTGCAAGGGGGCAGTGTTGTCTCACGTATTGGTAGACACCGGGTCGTCGCTGAATGTGTTGCCTAAGCAGATTCTGAGGAAGATTGATGCGGAAGGGTTTGTGCTTAATCCTAGTGACCTGATCGTTCGTGCTTTCGACGGATCCAAGCGTTCTGTGTGTGGGGAAGTTACCTTGCCTGTGAAGATAGGTCCTGAGGTTTTTGATATCATCTTCTATGTTATGGACATCCAGCCCGCCTATAGTTGTTTATTGGGGCGTCCGTGGATTCATGCAGCAGGGGCAGTCTCGTCGACTCTCCATCAAAAGCTCAAGTATGTCTGGAACGGTCAGATTGTGACTGTGTGCGGTGAAGAGGAGATTCTGGTGAGTCATCTATCCTCGTTCAAATATGTTGAGGTGGATGGCGAGATCCACGAAACCTTATGCCAGGCGTTTGAGACTGTGGCTCTTGAGAAGGTGGCGTATGCTGAGCAGAAGAAGCCGGGTGTTTCAATTACTTCTTACAAGCAGGCTAAGGAGGTTGTTGATTCTGGAAAAGCTGAAGGCTGGGGCAAGATGGTGGATTTGCCGGTTAAAGAAGACAAATTTGGCGTTGGTTACGAGCCTCTCCAAGCAAAGCAGAATAGTCAAGCGGGTCCGAGTACCTTTACCAGCGCTGGGCTGATGAATCATGGTGACGTCTCCGCGACCGGTAGTGAAGACTGTGATAGTGATTGTGATCTGGACAATTGGGTTCGCCCGTGTGCACCAGGGGGGTCTATCAACAACTGGACGGCTGAAGAAGTGGTTCAAGTTACTCTTCTGACAGAGTAATTTTCTGTTGTTTTGTCATTTTGCATGAAAATCCTACGTTCTGCCCAAGGCGTAGTGATTCATTTTTGTAGGGCCTCATCATGTTTTAATGATTATCATTAATGAAGGACATTTTTTGAACAAATTTTGTGATCCCTGTCTTTCTGTTTTCTGTTTTCACTTTTTTTTTTTTTTTTTTTTTTTTCTTTTCAAAACAATAAAAATGGCAATGTTTTTTGTTTTTGTGACTTTATTGAACTCTCTTTCTAAAACAAAGCATCAAACATGCAGAAGCGATCTTATGGCATTCACTATGAACAGTTCTGTTATGGCTCAGTATGATTTCGATAATCCCATTTACCAAGCTGAAGAGGAGAGTGAGGAAGACTATGAACTCCCTGCAGAATTAGCCAGATTGCTGAAGCAGGAGGAAAGAGTCATCCAACCTCATCAGGAGGAGTTGGAAACTATTAATTTGGGTACTGAGGATGACAAAAAGGAAATCAAGATTGGGGCTGCTTTAGAGGACTCTGTCAAGAGGAGGCTGATCGAGATGCTGAGAGAATATGTGGAAGTGTTCGCCTGGTCATACCAAGATATGCCTGGTTTAGATACAGATATTGTGATGCACCGATTACCTCTTAGGGAAGGATGTCCTTCGGTTAAGCAGAAGCTTCGTAGAACGAGTCCTGACATGGCAACTAAGATCAAGGAAGAGGTTCAGAAGCAGTGGGATGCAGGTTTTCTGGCTGTTACCAATTATCCACCGTGGGTGGCCAACATCGTTCCTGTGCCGAAGAAGGATGGTAAAGTCAGAATGTGTGTCGATTACCGGGATTTGAATAGAGCGAGTCCGAAAGATGATTTCCCATTACCTCACATTGATGTATTGGTTGATAATACGGCTCAATCTTCGGTATTCTCTTTCATGGATGGTTTCTCCGGATATAATCAGATCAAGATGGCGCCAGAGGACATGGAAAAGACGACATTCATTACACCTTGGGGCACGTTCTGCTATAAGGTGATGCCATTTGGGCTAAAGAATGCTGGTGCTACCTATCAGAGGGCAATGACGACTCTCTTTCATGACATGATGCACAAGGAAATTGAAGTGTACGTGGATGACATGATTGCGAAGTCGCAGACGGAAGAGGAGCATCTGGTTAATTTGCAGAAGCTGTTTGACCGGTTGCGAAAGTTCAAGCTGAGGTTGAATCCGAACAAGTGTACGTTTGGAGTGAGATCAGGGAAGCTTCTAGGCTTCATCGTCAGTGAGAAAGGGATTGAGGTTGATCCAGCAAAAGTGAAAGCTATTCAAGAGATGCCTGAACCAAAAACGGAGAAGCAAGTCCGTGGGTTTTTAGGGAGGTTGAATTATATTGCAAGGTTCATATCTCATCTAACTGCTACATGTGAACCAATTTTCAAACTGCTCAGAAAGAATCAAGCAATCAAGTGGAACGATGACTGTCAGAAAGCTTTTGACAAAATCAAGGAGTACTTGCAGAAACCTCCAATCCTGATTCCTCCAGTTCCAGGGAGACCACTGATAATGTACCTTTCAGTGACTGAGAACTCGATGGGGTGTGTATTGGGACAGCATGACGAGTCTGGTCGAAAAGAGCATGCCATATACTACCTTAGCAAAAAGTTTACCGACTGTGAAACAAGATATTCACTGCTCGAGAAAACTTGCTGTGCTTTGGCCTGGGCTGCTCGCCGACTAAGACAGTATATGTTGAACCATACTACCTTATTGATTTCTAAGATGGATCCAGTCAAATACATCTTTGAGAAACCAGCTCTCACCGGACGTGTTGCCCGTTGGCAGATGATCTTAACAGAGTATGACATTCAGTACACGTCACAGAAGGCCATCAAAGGTAGTATTCTGTCAGACTACCTCGCCGAGCAACCGATTGAAGATTATCAGCCTATGATGTTTGAATTCCCTGACGAAGACATCATGTATCTCAAGATGAAAAATTGCGAAGAGCCTCTTGTTGAGGAAGGACCGGATCCTGATGACAAATGGACACTGATGTTTGATGGGGCTGTGAATATGAATGGTAACGGCGTTGGGGCAGTATTGATCAATCCTAAAGGTGCTCATATACCTTTTTCTGCCAGACTGACGTTTGACGTCACCAACAACGAAGCTGAGTATGAGGCTTGTATCATGGGGATAGAAGAAGCCATTGATCTGAGGATCAAAACTCTTGATATATTTGGAGATTCCGCTCTAGTGGTCAATCAAGTCAATGGAGATTGGAATACGAACCAGCCGCATTTGATTCCGTATAGAGATTACACCAGAAGAATACTGACATTCTTCAAGAAAGTGAAGTTGTATCATGTCCCCCGGGATGAGAATCAAATGGCTGATGCTTTGGCAACTTTGTCTTCCATGATCAAAGTTCATTGGTGGAATCATGTGCCACATATTGAAGTGAATCGACTCGAGAGGCCTGCTTATGTGTTTGCAGCCGAGTTAGTTGTTGCTATTGATGATAAGCCGTGGTATTATGACATCAAGAATTTCCTCAAGACTCAGGAATATCCTGAAGGTGCGTCGAAGAATGACAAGAAAACCCTGAGGAGGCTGGCTGGAAGCTTCTATTTGAATCAGGATGATGTGTTGTATAAGAGAAACTTTGACATGGTCTTGCTCAGATGCGTGGACAGACCCGAGGCAGACATGTTAATGCAGGAAGTCCATGAAGGTTCCTTCGGTACTCATGCCGGCGGACATGCAATGGCTAAGAAATTGTTGAGAGCAGGTTATTACTGGATGACTATGGAATCCGATTGTTTCAAGTATGCTCGGAAGTGCCATAAGTGTCAAATCTATGCTGATAAGGTGCACGTACCACCAAGCCCTCTGAATATCATGAATTCGCCTTGGCCGTTCGCCATGTGGGGCATTGATATGATTGGGAAGATTGAGCCTACTGCTTCGAATGGACATCGCTTCATCTTGGTTGCAATTGACTATTTCACCAAATGGGTGGAAGCAGCTTCCTATGCTAACGTTACCAAACAAGTGGTTACCCGGTTCATCAAGAAAGAAATCATATGTCGTTATGGAGTTCCTGAGAGAATCATCACTGACAATGGTTCGAATCTCAACAACAAGATGATGAAAGAGCTTTGTAAAGACTTCAAGATTGAACATCACAATTCTTCTCCTTACAGACCGAAGATGAATGGTGCTGTAGAAGCGGCGAACAAGAATATCAAGAAGATTGTGCAGAAGATGGTCGTTACATACAAGGATTGGCATGAGATGTTGCCTTTCGCTTTGCATGGGTACCGTACCTCAGTACGTACGTCGACCGGGGCAACCCCTTACTCCCTTGTGTATGGTATGGAAGCTGTCCTACCTGTCGAAGTGGAGATTCCTTCTCTGAGAGTTTTATTGGATGTCAAGCTGGACGAAGCCGAGTGGATTCGAACAAGGTTTAACGAGTTGAGCCTTATTGAGGAGAGACGGCTAGCAGCTGTATGCCATGGACAGTTATATCAGCGAAGGATGAAACGAGCCTTTGATCAGAAAGTGCGTCCTCGAAGCTATCAGATCGGTGATCTAGTTTTGAAGAGGATCCTCCCTCCCGGTACAGATAACAGGGGCAAGTGGACTCCTAATTACGAAGGTCCGTACGTTGTGAAGAAGGTCTTCTCCGGTGGAGCCTTGATGCTTACAACTATGGATGGTGAAGATTTTCCGTCTCCTGTCAACTCAGATGTAGTCAAAAAATACTTCGCATAAATTGACCCGCTGGACAAAAGAAAAGTAGTCCAGGCAAAAAATGGGCATCCCGGCGAACCAAAAAACAGAAAGAAAAGGTTCGGGCAAAAGTTAGGGATAAAAATAAAAAAATGTGTACACCCGGTAAGTCGACAACCCGCAAGGGCGGCTTAGGCAAAAATGGGTATCCCGGTGGATTGAAAACCCGAAAGGGCGATCCAGGCAAAAGTTAGGGATTAAAGCGAAGACTACAGTCTGAGTTGTCTGTACTTCATCAAGCTTTGTCGTCTGCCATCTCGAAAGATGTGATCCGTCCATTCATTCTTCTCAGAAGGCAAGGAGTTGGGAGGAAAACTGATGATCTGTGAGTTATAACAGAATTGGGAAATAGTGGATGCCGTGTTCACATTGCCATTAGGATGGATTTTTTTCTTTTGTGCGCAATTACCTCTTTCTAGGAATTGCTTCCCGATGTATTTGCCTCTTCAGGCACATTTTCAATCAATAAAAATTGTTATTCAGATAAATAGCTTTTGTTTTTTATTTTTACTGTTTTGTTTACAAAAATGTCCGAATTTTTGATAAACATTGCATATAAAAACATGAAGGCTACACAATAACGTGCAAGAAGATGAAACATTTGAAAATCATTTTGAATGGTGAGGACACTTGAGCGTATCTTGTCCATGTATCCCCTGGGGGCATTTTGTTGTGCTGTTTTTCAGGTTGGTATCTGTGAGGACGTTTCCTCAGCAGATATTTTCCCCAAGCAAGTTTGGAAGCTACCAGAGCTATGTTCCCCTGCGGAGACGTCTGTGGATAGTGCCTTCTATTCCCCAACAGATCTAAGGGTTGCCTATCCCCAGCAGGCCTGTATTCGCCGTTTTCCTCCCCGAGTGAGGCAGGTTCATTGAATTTATCCCCAGCATTTATCCTACCTGTAGACTGAAGGATATCCCTAGCGGAGTTTATCTTTCCCCAGTAGCAGTACTATTCTTCAACATGAGTGTGAAGTCACTTTACCACTCCTCAAGCAGAGTTCAATATGGAGCATTACGCCATAGAAAAATTCAAACATATGCATTCATGTGTTAACATCACCAGACCGTATCCCCGGCAGAGGCGGATCATTTTTGTTCAACATTTGCACCAAGACTGCTACAGTTGCTCTTAACAGCATTCAGAGTTGTTTATTCCCCACAGAGGTTTATTTCCCCACCCGATGGTGACAGAGGTTTATTTCCTCACCCGATGGTGACAGAGGTTTATTTCCTCACCCGATGGTGACAGAAAGTTTGTTTCTCTTCAGTGAGACCCCTAGCAAGTGGTCAACCTTGCCTTGACATATCTCAGATGTCATTCTTGTGATACCAGTAAGTGTCATGCCAGCACCCGCGTGTGTTTCTTTGTTTGGTGTCGGTAAACACCATTGTTTCGGTGTCTGTAAACATCGAATTTCTCATTCCCAGTCATCAGTAAATGTCTGGTCATCATTTTTGGTGTCGGTAAACACCATTGTTTCGGTGTCTGTAAACATCGAGTATTTTCTCCAGTCATCAGTAAATGTCTGGTCATCATTTTTGGTGTCGGTAAACACCATTGTTTCGGTGTCTGTAAACGTCGAGTATTCCCAGTCATCAGTAAATGTCTGGTCATCATTTTTGGTGTCGGTAAACACCATTATTTCGGTGTCTGTAAACATCGAGTATTTCCACCCAGTCATCGGTAAATGTCTGGTCATTTTTGATGTCGGTAAACATCATCCTTCGATGTCGGTAAACATCGAGTCTTTTCCTCAGTCATCGGTAAATGTCTGATAATCCCCGGCTAAAAATCCCCAGTAGAGTCATCTGTAAATGTCCTATCTGGTTTCCAGTTGCAAATATTTGTATCTCCCCAATAAAATTCTCATTCCCAGTCATCGGTAAATGTCTGGTCATTTCTTTGGATGTCGGTAAACATCATCTTTCGATGTCGGTAAACATCGAGTCTCATCCCAGTCATCTGTAAATGTCTGGTCAATAAAATCAAAATCCCCAGAAGTCGTCGGTAAACGTCTTGTCTGGTATCACCACAAAGATTCTGTTCCTCCCCAAGTGGAGATGCCATCGGTAAATGGCCCAGTTTCCTTCGATATCGGTAAATATCGAATTCCCAGTTGCAGCAGCCATCGGTAAATGGTCTTGCTAAGTTGACATCGGTAAATGTCCAGTTTCTTTGAAGATATCATCGGTAAATGGTCTTGCTTCCTTTCTACATCAAAATCTGTTTCCCAGCCGCCATCGGTAAATGGTCGTGCTGAAGTTGATATCGGTAAATATCAAGTTTTAACCATCGGTAAATGGTTTTGCTTTTCAGAAGTTTGTTTTCCCCAGCCGCCATCGGTAAATGGTCGTGCTGACGTTGATATCGGTAAATATCAAATTTCCAGTTTCTAACCATCGGTAAATGGTTTTGCTTTTTCTGAAGCTGTCATGCAGGTTGTCATCGGTAAATGACGTGGTTCTTTGGTATCATATCCAGTCTGTGCAAATTCTACGGTTCTTGGTATTCAATCCCTGTTTACCCTGAAAGTCTGACAGCCGTTGCTATCATCCGTTCGGGTTCCCAGCTGATTGAATAGGGGCAGCTGTAGCACCTCAAATTTGCACCTATCATTATGCATACATTTTCGTATTAGGCCATAACATGTCATGGTTCATTGCATAGCATTGCATTGTTCCCAGTTGCCTCAAGAGCAAGCAATCAAGAACCAGGTCAAACTAATCTCCTGATCAGTCAACCAAGCAAGCAAAGGAATTTCTCATTGAATCAAGGCCTTGAGGTTTGTCCAACAAGTTCACATGGCTTGGAGGTCTATTTGAAGTGTTCAAGTCAAGGGTTGAAGGCTCAGAGGTCAGCAGTTCACACACAGACAGTCAAAAGTCAAAGAAAAGTCAACTGTCAGTCAAAGCAGTGGATGGTGGTCATTCTTGTGGAATTTGGGCACCATGGTCAATAATCAAGGGTTCATACAACTTGGGACATCATTTGAAGTCAAGTCCTCAAGGAATCAGGGTTTGGAAATCATCAGTCAATGCACGATCAGTCAGAAACCCTAAAAGTCAACTGTTGGTCAACTGTCCATTTAATCAGTGATTGGATGATTGGATTTGGTTTGTGGGAGTTCATTCATGTCCAAATGGTCATCATACATCATGCCAAACACCATCATGGAAGAATTTGAAGCCAGATCATGAATTTCCCAAAGTAGGAACTGGGCCTGTAACTGAAACTTGCCATAAATGGAAAGTTTTGATCCTCAAACTTACATCATGATACAAGCCTCAAATGAATTTTTGCCCAACATGAAAGTTGAAGATCTTGTTCTCCCATTTCCAAAAAGTCATAGAACTCTCAATTCCCATGTGTGGTTGGCAAGTTATGATCGAATCGATTTCAGAAAATCTTGAACTTCAAAGGGCCATATCTCCCAAACCGTTTGGCCAAATTTGGTGGGGTTTTTTCCTACAAACCACATTTTTCATCCTCTTTCCAAAAATATAAATTTCATGACCTAAAACCTTACCAATCAAAATGGCATTTTTGGACCTTTTTCATTTAAATTCAAAGTTTGACCAAGAGTTGACTTTTTGACTCAAACATTTTTTCAGCATTTGGCCAATTGGGAAAGCTCATAAATGTCATTTTAAGTGTGTTTGCAAAGCCAAATTATGCAGAACATGTGGATATTGCTTGGTTGCTTGGATTGTAAGAAAAGTACCATTGCACCATACTTGTTTATGCATCCACCATACCATGGTTTGTACTCTCAAAACAGAAGTTAGCAAGCCATTTTTTCTGTCATGTTGAAACCTCATTATGTAGCCATACTCTAAACAGTACATAAAGCCATTCTTGCTTACTTGGATTGAGGAGGAAAGTACATTGCTTCAACAACCAAGTGCAATAGCCATAACTTGTACTGTCCAATAGCAGTTTGGACAGCATTACTTTTCTGTCAAGAGAGGCTCATGGCAGTCACAAGAAAGGGAGGAGTGCAACAGAACTGACCAAGACTCATTGATGCTAAAAAACTGCTTTGGCCATGTTCTAAAAAACTGTCAAAAACTCAAAACCACAAAGCCATCTCAAACCAAACAGTAACAGCATGGTTTTCTTTTTCTTTTTCCCTGTCATGAGCAACATGCTGCAGCAGAAGGAAGCATGGCAATCTTGATGACACATCCATATTCATCATTGTGAAACAAGGAAAAAACCAACACAAACCAACAGTTTCACCACTTTTTTTTTCTGTTATATAAAAACTGCAGCAAAGACCAACTAAAAACCCTTACCTTGTACCTTGTTTTGGCATTCACCTCAATTTCTCATAACAGCCTTGCCCTCTTTCTGTCATGGACAGAACCTAACATAACAAAAACCTAAAAACTCACTTCACTGGATTTTGACCAAAAACCAACTTGACCTAGCTACTTGCACTTTCCTTCAAAAGCCTGGCAACATTTTCACCCTCATTTCCCTGTCATAAAACCAACAACAGCACTTTATTTTGAGTTGGATTTCAGAAAACCTGCACACACCTTGCCCTCTTGCTGTCATGAGCAACAACCTAACCAAAAAACCAAAAACCAATCTCATTCATTCCAACCACAACCAACTTGACATCTTCAAGAAACCTTGTACTCCCCTTTTCCTGTGAAAACATAACAAAACCTAACTGGTCTTGGCCATTGGCAATGTTCTGTCTGAGCACAAAATGAACTAACCACCTCCCTGCAGCAAAAAGGACCAACAGACTTCCCATCTTCAAGAAAACAATTCATTCCTTGGCCATTGATTTTTCCTGTCATCAAAAACAATTTCACAACCAACCTTCATTCTTTTCCAACCTTGCCCTGCTAAACTTCTTCTATCCAAAACCAATAAATTAAGTTGGTTGGTCAAAGCCTGCAGCAAGCAAAAGAAAGCCCTTGGCAACACATGACCTACATAAGAGAAACTGCACTTTTTCTGTCATAAAACAAAACCTTACAGTAGCAGACAGAACACTTTCTTTTTTTCCAACTCCATCCTTTGCTTGCTTGGCATAGACCATGGGTTGTCATGACAAGAACCCAAAAAATAGCAGCAGGCCAGTCCAACTTTGTTTTGCTTTCTTCAAATCCTAAAAAACAACATAACAAACCTCAAACTCACTGCACTTGATTTTTACCAAAAACCAGTCCAAAACCAAAGTTGCCTAAACCCTGCATGAACCAAACTTGAAGTATTGCATTGTGACCACCAACATAACATGGCTTAGCCTACATCATACAATCACCTTACACTCACCTTGGCATCACTATTTTCTGCCAACACAACCAACTGCTAGCAGCCACACAAACCACTTGGCCTGAACAAAAGCTCACTTTCTACTTCAAAATCCAAATTTGCAAAATCATATTTTCCTCAAGTCCCTTGCAAACCATCCATTCAAACACCTTCCATATAACAAGTAGAAGCTATTGTAGGCAGAAAATCCCATCTGTAATCATTAAGTCATCATATCCAAACTTCAAGTCTTCACACTTGCATCTTGAATTGGCTAGAACAGTTGAGGAGGTTTCAAGGCAAACTCTCAAAAGCATTACATTCCTGGAGCATCAAAGGAGCTAAAGGGATCATCTAGCATCATTAAAAACACCTCTAACATCACATTCAACATTGCCCTGTTCAGGTTAGCAACTTGCTTTCGAATTGCTTGATAGAATGGTTTTCATGACTTGATGTGTGAATGAGAAATGCTATATTCAACCCCCTGAACATGATTGAATGCCTATTTTTATCCAATTTTGCTTATGTGTGGTTTTGAGTTTTGCTGCTAGGGAGTTAGGGTTTCTATGCTCACTATGATGTATTTTTGTGTATAGCGTACCATTTTAAAATTCAGGACCATGGTTGTTTTAAGCTCATGAAATAGATGAACATTGGTTTTTATTTCATTTGATTTCGTCCACTATAGAGGAAGATATGTGTTGCTAAAGATTGAGAAACATATTTGATTTTGGGGATGAAGATGGTGCCAGGGCGCGCGCATTTCAGATTTTTAAATTATTTGTTTTGTTTATCTTGACTCGGAAGCAGGCTTATGTCACCAAGTGACTCACAGCCCAGTGGTGGGCGCGCTGAGTTGCATTGCCAAGGGGAGGGGTTCGAATCCCATCTCCCCCATTTGTGTTTTTCTTTTGAGAAAAAGGTTTTTTTTTTAAGGTTTTCTTCTAGAACTTCCATTTTTGATTTTCATCTTTTGATTTTATTTTATTTAACATAGAATAAATATGTGAGCATGAAAATACCAAAAACATGAATGTTTGACTTTGTTGACTTTTTAGACCATTTTGCGAATTTATCCCGATTTTATGAGTTCTATTAATTAAATGTCATCTTGTGCGTTTCATGTGTTTATTCCGATCTTTCCAAACCTGGGATTTTTGTGTGAAATCAATGAAGGGTAGGAACATGTCCCCTTAGACACTTAGGGTGACCTTTCACACAATGCTCGATTTAATTTTGACAAAGTCCCGATTAAACGTTTTTGACCTCCTAAACTTGTCCAAACGGGATGAAATTTGACATGCTTACCGTGCTGTGTGTTAGGTTTGATCATGATTTATTTGATGATTTTTTGGAAAATGTTTAGATTGCCTTTGGTGCAAGTCTTGCTGTTGACTTCTATGAGCTTCTGTTTGCCATGTTTTGACCTAAATGGTTCATAAAATGATGATGATGATTGATATGAATGTGAACCCCATTGGTTTTGTTTCCTAATTGTTTGGACATGATTTTGGATACCTAACCCTCGCTGTTTTGACTTTCTCATTCACTTTTGACCCTAGGCTTGCCCTAGTGGTCCTGTTACTCACCTTTGAGTTTGTAATTTCAGGTTGACCATCAAATGGCCATTAAGACCAATTCTTTTGATTGAGCTTATCCAAGCATCATTGCCTAACCTCTTTGTTTTGTAGGTGGCTTGGCTCACATGCCCTAAAGCCTTGTGCCTTGCACATCCATGTGCCTTTAATGGACTGTTGTTGTCTGTTTCTGTTTGTTTTGTTTGAAGTTGCATACTAACCTCTGCTTGACTGTTTCAGGTGCTTTAGTTGCTTAGTTCTTTGTGAACTTTTTGCTTTGCTTTGCTTGTATAAGCAATTTGCATTGAGGTATGTCTCTTTTACTCCATGTAGTCTGGAAGACCTGGCCTGTTACTTGGCCAGGCAACTGTCTGAAGTCCTCCTTAAGAGGCAATGTTTGTGGATGTTTACTTTTGTCCCTGCATAGAGTCAAAGTCCTCCTAAGTGAAGAGGCAATTGGTGGAAGGTAGGGATATGCAATCTATCCCCCACTATTCAGTGTGTCATCTGCCTTGCTCACACCACTGTGTTGATGCATTGCAGATACAAACCCAAGATCTTGTACAACTGTACAGTTGAGTCAGTTTTAATGTGTAGAAGGGTTCCCACTTTCTGAACCCACACATTCTTGTCTTGAGCTCTCCCAGGCCTGGGATAAGAGCTGTGAGGTCTCATCCTCCCTTCATCCTTTCATCTGCTTCACCTTAGCCCCTCAATGGCAAGGTTAAGAGCAACATTCACCCAGTTCCAGAGGTTTGTTTGTTGAGGTTGATATGACCCCTTGACTAAAACCTAACCCTTGTTTGAGCCACTTGTTTGTGTATAGCGTGTGCTATCTGTGCTTGTAGGATAGTTTGACTTGCTTCCTGTGCAAGTTAGGATAGTTTGACTTGCTTCCTGTGCAAGTTAGGATAGTTTGACTTGCTTCCTGTGCAAGTTAGGATAGTTTGACTTGCTTCCTGTGCAAGTTAGGATTAGTTTAGACTTGCTTCCTGTGCAAGTTAGGTTTTGCTTGGCTTGCTTCCTGTGCAAGTTAAGTGTGTGTGGCTTGCTTCCTGTGTGAGCCATACTTAGGATAGGTTGGCCCTTGTGCCATTTAGCTAGAAACCATAACTTAGGTTTGACTTTGCATGACAACATCTAGGCTCGAGTCGTAGTCTCCCTAGTGTTGTGTCTCCCTCTGTTATCTGGTTAGGCTAGAACCTTTGTCCCTCTGTAGGGGAACTACATCGCCCTGATCTTCATACCAGATGAAGTATGTAGGCAGGAGATTGAGCTGATCTCTCCGGGCGCCCTTTTCTTTTGTGTGTGTTGTCTGACCTTTGCTAGGCTCGAGTCTGTGACTCCTTAGCAATTTGTTGTCTGTCTGTTTGAGTGTGTGCTTGACAGTTGTAGGCTGAGTCCCAGACTCCCTGTCTATCTGTTGTGTTGTTTAGGTTCGGATGCTGATGTAAGTCCAGTGATTGGCATTTGGGCTCCACGTTTGCCTCTTTGCGTGTGTTTAGGTTCGGATGCTGATGTAAGTCCAGTGATTGGCATTCGGGCTCCACGTTTGCCTTTGCCTGTGATTGTTTGTGTGCGTGTCAGCCGAGCTACGAATGCTCTGATTCTTCTCTCGTCCGAGAAGATACGTATGCATAGGATGCGATATCTTAGCGAGCATGTGTCGTTTCCCCAGTCCGAACTACTTCGACTCTGATGTCTATGCCTGATAGACTAAGTAGGCCCAGGATGCGACATCCTGCCGAGTCAGTTTCAGTCAGTCTCTTGCGTTTCCTTCAGCCAGTGTGTGTGAATATTTGAGCAGTGTTTAGCAACCAATTTCCTTTCTAGTGTGCGTGGATCCCGTAGAGTACTACGGATGCGTAGGGGTGCTAATACCTTCCCTTCGCATAACCGACTCCCGAACCCATCCTCTTTGGTCGCGAGACCATGTTCTTTTCCCAGGTTTACTCTGAGCGTTTCCTTTCCCTCTTTTGGGATAAATAACGCACGGTGGCGGCTCTGTTGTTCTTTCTTTTCCCGCCGGTTTTTCGCGCGATGCGACACCAACATGTAAATGTGTGGTAGGGGGAAATCATCTTTTTGACTTGCCTTGTTCAAATCTCTATAATCAACACACATACAGACTTTTCCATCCTTCTTCGGAATATGCACAATGTTAGCCACCGACTGCGGATATTCAGAGGTAACAAGAAAACCAACATCAATTTGTTTTTGCACTTCCTATTTGGTCTTAACTGCCATATCAGGATGAATTCTCCTCAATTTCTACTTGACCGGCGGGCATTCTGACTTCAATGGCAATCTATGCTCCACAATCTCCGAATACAACCCAGGAATGTCTTGATAGGACCAAGCAAACACATCTGAATACTCTTGAAAACGATCAATCAACCCCTTCTTAGCCTCTGGACTCAGTTGAGACCCAATCTTGACTCCTTCACATCATCTTCAGAACCCAAGTTGATTAGTTCAATCTGCTCTTCGAACGGCTGAATGGCTTTTTTCTCATGCTTAAGTAAACAAAATAATTCATCAGATACTTCTTCATCATCAGTTTCTTCCTCAGCCTCATACACATGGAAGTCAAAGTTTGGAGAGGGAGTATGATCATTGTATTCAATGGGTTTGGGAACCAACCTGCGTAATGATTTGATATTTTGATTTTAGAGAAGTGAATTGCGACCAAATATTATGAAGATGGAAGGTGTAGCGGTGTATTCGTCGCTATATGATTTATCGATTAAACCATAAGCAAGGTATACAATGAAATTTCGAGTCGCCACCGCACTTTTATTTATCCAAAGGACTGGCTAAAAAGCGAACAAAAGCCTAAGAAGTTTTACACGTAGAAAACTAATAAAAAGATCAGAGAGTCTGGGTAAGGGGTAAATTACGCAATGGGAAGGTGTTAGGCACCCACTACGTCCTAGGTACTCCTAGGGAGCCCTTTTCACACTTGTTGTACTAAATTGTTATTTGTTATGACATAAGTATTGTGCAAACATGATTGGGATGATGAGAAAAGAATATACATTTTTTATTGGGTTTTTGTGTTCGAACGGATGAACCCGCTGCCTACGTACCTTCCATCAAAGGTAAGGATCAAAATGCCGTAGTTCGGCTAAAAGATTTCCAAAAGTTGGTGGATTCAATTTTAAACAATAGCACTGAGGCTTTTCATTATCAATGGGAGAAAACTCGACCAAGACCAACATCCACCATGCGAGGATAGCTTCGACGTACTAGAGGGGTTAGCCCTGTTTTCAGTACGGAAGTCTTACTGTCGACTCACTAAGGATAGGCAAGATTTACATCAACCACAATGATAATTGAAACCTATGGCTAATGTGAAAAGATTAACAATGGACAAAGCCAAAACAAGTGAATGAGTGAAGTTAATTGATTGTGATTATGAAAGTGAAGTCAAAGTATGATTAAGATTAATTTGAAAGAAGTATTATGAAAATGGAGTTTGAAAAAAGTCAAGGACTTGAGGTCCAGGTTTTTAGTTTGAAAACATGAAGATGTTTGCACAATATCTATGTCAAGTTTGAAATCAGAGTGTGAAAAAGGTTTAGGACATAATGAGGATGAATGAATGAAGATGGAAGGTAAAACTTCTTAGAAGGTTCACTTCTTGAAATCATATAGAAGATGATTCAAGTGTGTCCTTTGGAATGGCAATAAGCAATAATAAACAAACAGGAAAGTCAACAAAAGCGGATATCGGATGCCAATCACTGGGCTTATACCAATCTCCTAAAATAAAACTGGATATCAGATGCCACTCAATGGTCTTACACTAATCTCCTCAAAGCAAAAGAAATAAAAGGCGGATACCGGATACCAATAGATGGATTTACACCAGTCTCCTAAAATGAAAATGGATATCAGAGGCCACTCAATGGTCTTATACTAATCTCCTAAAACAAAAAGAAACTTGGATACCGGATGCCAATCTGTCTGGGCTTACACCAATATCCAACATATGATCATAGGAAAGCAAATGCCAACTTGCAGGGACTTACAGTTGCAACCTCACATAAACAAAGAAAAACAAAACATGGATGTCAGATGCCAATCTGTCTGGGCTTACTCTAACCTCCACAGTATGGTCCTAGGAATACAAATGCCAACTTGCAGGGACTTACAGTTGTATCCTCACATACAAACAAACAAAGCAACGTGTGATCATAGGAATGCAAATGCCAACTTACAGGGACTTACAATTGCAACCTCACATACAAACAGATAAACCAACTTATGATCACAAGAAAAGCAGATGCCAACTTACAGGGACTTATAACTGCATCCTCACATACAAACAAAGCAACAGAAGATATGAGTGACCAATGAGGTCTTACACTCTATCCTTCCATATCATAGGAACAAAGGCCAAAGAGATGGACTTACAATTGTCCTCAATGGGCAAACAACAAAATGACAATATCACAAAGACAAATGAGATGATTGTGCATTAATGAGCAATTAATGATGATGATAAATGCATGGAGCATACAAGCAAACATGTGCATATGAAGTAATCAATCAATCAATCAATATCAAACAGCACACTCTATAGCCAAACAAGGAGGCTCATACAAGAGGGTTAGGCACTGAGGCCAACTGGAATAGGGTCAAAGATTGCTCTTAACCTTGCCATTGAGAGGCTAAGGTGAAGCAGATGAAAAGGAGATGAGGGGTGTGCCTCATTGCTCTTATCCCTGATCAGGGAGAGCATTTCAGAAAGTGTGGGAGTTCAGAAAGTAGGAACTCTTTCCACATATTAGACTCGATTGATCTTGGGTTTTGATCTCAATGCTACAACCATGTAATGGGAGCAAGGAGAAGACTCACTGAATAGTAGGGGATAGGTTACTTATCCCTTTGATCTACCAATTGCCTTACTTGAAGGACTTTTCCTGCTTGGGACAAAATTAAACACACACAAGCATTGCCTCTTAAGGAGGACTTCAGACAGTTTGCCCGGCCAAATAACAGGCCGGGTCTCCAGACTACATGAAGAAAGAGGGATTACCTCAAAGCAAATTGCTAAATAGCAAAGCAAAGCAACTTCAAAGAACTTAAGCAACTAAATGGTACCTGAAATAGTCAAACAAATCAGTACACAATTCAACAGTTTAAATCAGAAGGAATGGACTCAACAGTCAAAACAGAGAAACAAGTGTGCAAAGCACAAGACTCAAATAATATGAATCATACCACCTACAAAACAAAGGTTAGCACATGATATATAATCAAGCTCAATCAAATTTGTATGATCTTTGAGGCATTGTTGCTTAACCTGAAACATGAACTCAATCATAAGCCCAAAAGACCACTAGGGCAAGCCTAGGGTCAAAAATAAAAGGGAAAGTCAAAACAGCAAACAATAGTCAACCAAAGTCAAGTTCAAACATTTAAGAAGCAAGCACAATTGGTTTCAAGTTTATATCATGCATCAACATCATTTTATAGACCAAAGAAGTCAAAACATGGCAAGAGGGAGCACACAAAAAGGTCAACAGCAAGACCAAGCTCAAACCCAAACATAATCAATTCCAAAAATTATGAAACAATTCATACTCAATCACAATCCATAACATAGCATGCATATGAAATTTCAGCTCAATTGGATCATGGGAAGATGGTCAATTAAAATCAGGAAGTCAACACATTTTCAAGTATGCACCAAGAGGTCAACAAAACATGTGTCATCTTCAAAAAATCATAACAAAATGAAAACAGATGAGAAATGGATGGGATTAACACCATTGCAAAGCTCAAGATGTCTAGTATGCACATGTGAAATTTCATGATCATACAATAAGGCATGAGGATTTCCCAAATGAAACGGCAAGATGTGTCACACAAAGTCAACAATTGACTAGGCAGGGAAGAAAAATTCCAAACAAATAGGAAATGGCACAAATAATTCCAGGAAAAATCACACATCAACTAGACATATAAGAGATGGTTCATGCAAAATTTCACATTAATTGGAGGTCAGGAAGCATGTCAATAAAAATCATGAAATGGCATAACATGGGTGTGACACAAATTGTCACACCCTACTTCAAAAATTCAAAGCTCTCAATCCACATATGATAAATTCAAGAACTCTACATTAAAACAAACATGAATGAGTGTAGATTAACCACAAAAAATTTCAGGGGCATTGGATGCATCATGATCATTTCACAAAAGGATTGGCAAAAGGTATCAAATAAGCATACATGACAAGAAACCTAGAGCCATTAAAAATCCAGCCACGCAAAAAATAGTTAAAAATCATGACAAAATAGTAGACATTCTCATGAACATGATGGAAAAAATTTCGTGATTTTTGGAGTTAAAATGAATGAGAAATGAATTTTGGAAGTGGAGTGATCATTTGGAACAAACATGAATGCATAGCATGGTTTAACAAGTCAACTAAGTTGACCGGATGGCAAATCAGTAAATACGCGCGTCACTAAACCAAACGCTGCGTTTCAGGCCACGAAACCAAATGTTTTGATTGGTCAACTCTCAATGAAACAGTAACAACAAGCTGATACACGTGAAACAAGCTTTCTGGAAAAAAGGCTAGGGTTTCTAACAGCAACTCATATTCATCTTCATGTAATCATCAAAAACAAAATTCAACAGCATCAAACAAACAGCATGGCATTGATATAGTGACCTTCATGCAACATCATACAACAAACCAACACAGTTCATGCAAATTTCTGGGAATGCTAGGGTTTATCACAACAGCAAACATTCATCACCTTCATGCAAATCGAAATTCCAAAATGCCCAGAAATAAAAATTAAGCATATCAATGGCATCAGTAAACATCAAGCATGCATGCTCCAAGCATAGATTTCATTGAATCAACACATCAAAGCAAATCGATGGAAAACAAGTTTGAGCATAAAAAAATGAAATCCAGATTTCTCATGAATGACACAACCATTTTGAATGATACAAGTTGCAATGGATTCAGCATGGTAAGAACTACAAGAAACATAGCATTATTTTGAGAAAAGAGGAACTCGAAACCTTACTTGAATTTGAAGCAAATGGTGAATCAGTGATGTTTTGAGTGATGCAGCTCGAAACAGATGAAGATCTTGGTTGATGTTGGTGTATACTTGAAGCCCTTTAGCTCAATGATGCTTAAACATGTCCAACTCTTGATTTGCCATGGAAGGGGTCTTGGAGAAACAGAACACAAACTGCTACTACAGGTGGGATTTGATGGTTCAAAATGCCTCCAAAGGTTGGTTAGATGATGAAGGAACCAAGAGTGCTCGAGGGTTTTTTGAAGATTTTGGCCGAAAATGCAAAGGATGTGAAAATGGCAATTGAGAGAGAATCAGAATTTCTGTACGATGGAGGCTGCTGTTAGGGTTGGTTTTGTGCAGAAAATGGTTTATATATGGTCTGTTTAACATTAGTTAATCATGTGCTAAGCTTGTTTAGTTCAAATGAAGTGAAATGGCCAATTGCTAATTTTGGACAAATGAACATGGAGGTGCATGGTTCTGCACGAATTGGGCCTCAAAACAGGCTGCAAATGGCCTTCTAAACAGATCCCAAATGGCCAAAATGTCTAAAAACATTTAATTCAAAAAGTCACTTTTGCAACTCACTTGAATTTAATAAAGTCAAGTCCAAAAATGGCATTTTGCATTGTAAGGTTTTGGTGAATGAAATTTATATTTTTGGAAAGAGGATATGAAATGTGATTTGTAGGAAAAAACCCCACCAAAATTGGCCTTGTGGTTTGAGAGATATGGCCCTTTGAAGTTCATGAATTTGTGAAATTGAATTGATCATATCTTGACAACCATACATGGGATTTGAGAGTTCTTGGACTTTTTGAAAATGGGAGAACAAGATCTTAAACTTTCATGTTGGGCAAAAATTCATTTGAAGCTTGTATCATGATGTAAGTTGAGGATCAAGAAGTTTCCATTTTTGGCAGTTGAAATTACAGGTCCACTTTCTATTTTGGGAAATTTTCTGATTTTGCTTCAAATTCTTCCATGATGAGGTTTGGCATGATACATGAGGCTTATATAGACATGAATGAACTCCTTCAAATCAATTCCATCCATCAAATCACTGATTAAATCCACAGTTGACCAAGTTTGACTTTAGTTGACTTTTCTAGGGTTTTGCATGATTGAACCACTTCTGATGAATTCCAAACCCTGATTCTTTGAGACCTTGATTTCCAATGATGTCTCAAGTCATATGAACTCTTGATTATGGATCATGGTGCCCAAATTCTGCAAGAAGGGCCACCATCCACTGCTTTGACTGACTAATGACTGACTTTGACCTAATTACTGATGATTGCTTCAGCTGCAAGCAACAAGGTTAAACTGACAATATTTTTGTACTTTTTTTGGTTAATAAACATATGAAAGGCAAAGATATACAAATGCAAGGCATGCTTGGTGATCAAGAATCAACCCACAAGGCAATCTACCCACTAGGAGGGAAGCTAGGGCATGCAATGATCCTTGAGGCCATGATATGATATGATATGGGCCATGAGGGATCTTAGGGCCCAAAATTGGGGTCTTACAGATGCCCCTATTTAAGGTCATTCTAGCCGGAGAAGTGAAGTTTAGAAATCTTCATCTCGACGCGGTAGAATGGGCTTAAATAACAGTAATGAGACAAATTTTGGTCCCTAAGAGACCTCATGATGCAAATGTATGCATGCAAGACACAAATTCTGTGGGGAATATGATTCACACAGAAGAAAAGACGATCCATCGGAGTAGTATACTCACCAGGAACAGAGACTCTAACAAGACTCTAGTTGGGAATAAACAACACTGACACAGCGTGATCAAAACATGACTCTGATTAGGAAATAACAGAAAAACAGACTGGAGAACTCACTGGGGAAAAGAATTCCAAAGGAAAATAAATCCGTTGGAGAGACACAAGCTGACTCGTGGGGAGAAACAACAAGAAAACTTCACTGAGGAAGCACCAAAGAAAATGAGGTGTTACCGGGTATAAGGGTAACAAAAAACAGGAAGGAACACCAAGGATACCGGGTTGTAGGTATATAATAGGTGACCGACCAAAGCGTGAATTGGATTTCACTTCCAATACACTCATCATCCTGAAGAGAGCTAGAAAAGCAAACTTGTTTATAGGATGGATATTCGATTCTACAAAGAATACAAATCTTACTCTGAGGGGAAAACAATCAAAAGATTAATCCAAGAGTGCAGAAAGGAAAATTATCCTGAACCGGTTACTGGGTTGTTTATAGGATAAGATCCGAAGACGTGAATTGGTTTTCACTTCCAAAACACTCATCACCCTGAAGAAAGCTAGAACAGCAGACTTGTTTATAGGATGGATATTCAATTCCACAAGGAATATGAATCTTACTCGACTGGGGAAGATCAACAAAGGACTCCAACCAAAGAGCGCATGAGACATATTATTCATTACCGGCAGACCATGAATAATATACTCGAAAGGAAAATTATCCTGAACCGGTTACTGGGTTGTTTATAGGATAAGATCCGAAGACGTGAATTGGTTTTCACTTCCAAAACACTCATCATCCAAAACACAAACTGGTTAAAGGATGGACATTCGAATCCACAACGGGAAAACGAATCTTACTCAACTGGGGACACAAACCCAAAGAGTGCATGAGATATAATATCCATTACCGGCAGACCGTGGATAAGATACTCGCATGAGATATATTATCTATTACCGTCAGAACGTAGATAATAAACTCGCATGGTAAAAAACACCAGAGATACCGGTTACTGGGTATATAATAGGTGATCTACCGAAAACGTGAATTGGATTTCACTTCCAAAACACTCATCATCCAAAACACAAACTAGTTAAAGGATGGATATTCGATTCTACAAAGAATACGAATCTTGCTCAGTTGGGGAAAATCAACAAAGGATTCCAACTAAAGAGCGCATGAGATATATTATTCATTACCGGCAGACCGTGAATAATACACTCGAAAGGAAAAGACACCAGGGATACCGGTTACTGGGTATATAATAGGTGACTAACCAAAAAGAGAGACAATCGATACCAAGCATCCGGGTAAACGAAAGACAACTCAAAGGGATAAATTGCAAGCATCCGGCAATTATCCAACAACAAGAATATTCGACTCCACAAAGGGAAATAACGAATCTTACTCGACCGGGGAAATGCAAAAGGCTTCGACTGAAGAGTGCATGAGATATATTATTCATTACCGGCAGACCGTGAATAATATACTCGCATGGAAGATTATCCACAACCGGTTACTGGGTTAATAAAGGATAAATCAACCGGAAAGAAAGGCATCGGGATACCAAACTAGGTATATAATGATAACCAATCAAAAGGGAGCAACAGACATTACCAACAAAAGGGTAAATGAAAGGCGATCTGCTGAGGATAAATTGCAAGCATCCGGCAATTATCCACAGGGACTAGCTGGGGATGCATTGGTATACAACCAATGATCCGGGGAACAAATCACTAGCAAACGGTGAAAGGACCCACTGGGGATAAAATTGCTAACATACGGCAATTATCCGCAAAAGACTTGCTAGGGATATAAGTGCTGATCTGAGCAACTTATACAAGCAAAGGAAAATCAACATCAAATATTGAATGAAGATAACCACGAAATTAGGGTTTACATCTACCGAATACGGGGTAGAAGACCAAAAACTCCGCGTGGGGATAGAACAAATCACAAATCCGCACGGGAAACCACGATAGGGTTTATAACATACCGCAAACTGCTGAAGAGCAGGAAAATAGGGTTTACAACTACCGGTATGAGGGTAGAAAACCAAAACTCTGGCTGGAGAATAAAAGGGGTATAACCATAAATTCTGCCAAGAAAGCCAGGAAAAATAGGACTTATAGCTACCGGGTCGTAGGTAGAGGCCCAAAAACTACTCCACTGGGGAACAACCCACTGGGAAGCACAAGACTTTTGACAAATAGCCAATTCGGGAATGATCCGAAAAGACGGACTGAATCAAGACACGTCCTAATGAGGATGTAACTCAAATAGGAAAATCCATCCCAATATATGTGTTGGGAGGAAACGGAAGAAACCGTCATCCACGAGGGTATATCTCAGTGGGGAACTGCAGAAGGAAAGACAACATTTTCTGCTTATGGGGTTGACTCTATATGGAGAGATTTAAAACACCCAACATCTGCTTTGGGAGATCTGTAAAGAGATCTATATCACCATAGCAGGAGACACGACAATCAAAAGATATATGGCGAGAAATGCAACATGAATATCTGAATGTTTATGAATATGCATGAATATGCGTGATTTATGTTTGATGAATGCTGACAAAACAGACAATTCTAACACAAACAGGTCCAGGAATCAAGCGTCCGGTATTATACTTCCAGGGGAAAAACCAGCTGGAGAGCCAATCTGCGGAGATCCATATGCTGTAAAGCAAAGATCTGCGGGTACTGCTGAAGAAGCAGAGGATCAGAGATATCGGGAAACAACCCAATTAGGATACAGAAAGTCACAACGGGCAAAAACAGCCACCAAGACAAATCTGTAGGGGGACAAGAGAAATCCCAAAGATATCCGCAGGGGATCCCAGTGTCGACTGAGAAACAAAAAGTGCGTTGCACAAGCATGAACTGCTGTAAAAGCAACTCCACATAACTCCGCTGGGGAACAACCCACTGAGGGAGAATGATATCATCCAAATAGAGTCTAACTGCATAAGCCACTCTACTGGGGAAAACTGTCAGCTACTCTCTTGGGGAACAAGCCACTGAGGGAGGACAGATAAAACAAGTAGATTCTGCAATGAACCATTCTACTTGGGGAGAATATACATAGCAAACTGATCACAACAAGTAGATTCTGCAATATAAGCCACTCTACTGGGGATCACAAACAGTCAGGAAATCAATCCGTTCACTGGAGGCCAGAGCCATCATCCGACCATACTGAGGTTTGAAGGAGTATTCAACTGGCGAAACTGCCACAACAAACAATCTGCAGACTGCGCTGAGGAAAAGGTGGATGAAAAACTGGGATATCAACCCAAATCAACCACTGAAATAGGAAAATAAATCCTGCTCTGCTGAAGTGATAAACTCTGATGGAGATATAGCAACAAATTCCGCAGACGACTTCGCCGGGGAAAAGGTAAAGTACCGGGTATCAAACCACTGACTTACCGAGTCTTAAAAAAGAAAGCGATCGTGCTGAGGAAACAGACAACTCCGCTGGCAACTGTACTGGGAAGAGTGATAACAACTCTGCTCGCGAATCCGACGGGGATATCAATAACAACTCTACTCATGACTGCGCTGAGGAGACAAATAAATTCTGGGGATATTGACCCACTGGAGAAAGTGACGGGGCACCAAGATGACAAACCATCAACCGCCGAAACTCACAAGAAAACACCCATGCTGGGAAAAACTGCTGCTGGAGAAAACGAAGTCTTCAACAACACTCTGCTTGCGACTATACTGGGGAACAACCCCAACAACAACCCTGTTTGAGGAACAACCTCAACAAAGATCTGAAGAAAGAAAATACAACCAAACCAGGAATATGAACGAATGTCTTACCTGTTGGAAATCATGCCACCCTCAGGAGAGCACTGAGATATTCTTGAGTATCCTTTCAATCTTGTGAATGTTCACTTTGTTTAAAACAACAATTTTGAAAAATTTGATTTGTTTAAAACAATGACATTTTATCAATTTAAAACATGCAAAACATTTGTTGAATTGAAACAAATAAGAGTGCAAATAATTGGATAAAAAGCTCAAATTGATTTGATAGAATGGTAGTCTGCAAATGGCAAGACTCCATAGATCTGTACAAATTTGAAATCAGTGATATATATTGGAAGAGGGCTACATTGAACATAATGATCCTTTCTCTACCAATTTGAATCTCGATGTATCCGAAGCTTCAGTTGACGACGAATCGAGAATCTTCTGACGAAATGACGACTGTGGAACAGAAAGTCTTGTCAGGATGCAGTTACTTGCCAAATCCCTAACTTTTGCCTAGATTGCCCCAGGGTGAGGTACTCAATCTAGCGGGATGCAAATATTCTCTTTTTTTCAAGTCTCTAATTTTTGCCTGGATTACCCTTGCGGGTTCTCCACCGAGACGCTCATTTTTGCCTAAGCCGCCCTTTCGGGTTTTCAACTTAGCGAGCTATTCTGTTTTTTCATGTTTTTTCATTTGCATATACTTTTTTTCTAGGCGAAGTATCTCTTAACTGCATCTGAATTCACAGGACGAGTGAAATCCTCCCCATCCATTGTTGTAAGCATCAAAGCACCGCCTGAAAAGGCTCTCTTAACAACATATGGACCCTCGTAGTTTGGAGTCCACTTGCCCCTGGAATCGGGCGCGAAAGACAAAACTTTCTTGAGCACAAGGTCACCTTCTCGGAACACACGAGGCTTGACCTTCTTATCGAATGCTTTCTTCATTCTCTGCTGATATAACTGACCATGGCACATGGCAGTTAAACGCTTCTCTTCAATCAAATTCAACTGGTTGTAACGACTTTGAATCCATTCAGCATCAGTCAACTAGGGACTCGAGGGTATAATTTTTCTTTTTTCCTTTGGAAAAATTTTGAAAATTTTTCCTGGTTTTTGATTTTTTTCATCTTATTTTTCACCCTCTCTCTTTTTTTTTTTTTTTTTTTTTTTTTTTAATGCCCCAGTTTGACTGTTTTTGCTGATTCTCATGATACAGCTGAATGAGCTCTTTTGGTGCTCAAGAAGGTGGGTAATCTCGTCAGGAATCCCCTTCAACATCATCTTCCTCTGCCTCAGAATACAAAGAATTCAAGATTGGGAGATGGCGTTGGATCATTATGTTCAATGGGTTTAGAAATCCCTGCATAATGATTCTGGATAATGAAAAGCTTTTGAATTTAAACAAGCAAATCATTTATGCAGATGAAAAAGCTGTTTTTGTTTTTTCAAGGTTTTTTGTGATCACTGATTTCATGCAAAAGCAAAAAGTGAAAACAAATGGAAAAACAAATGTTTAACAATGCATTAATTGAATGAAAACATCATTGTATTAAATGCTGCCAACAATGTCATCACTTCTCCTTTTGGCATGGGAGAAGGGTTTTAAACAAAGTGAACAATTTACTCTGATCTATGGATAACTGTAGGAACATCCACAGCGACCTAATTGTGGCAGGCACCACCAGGAATAACAAAGTTGTTCAAGTCTTCTGCATCTTCTTCTTCAATGATAGCAGCAGCTTCCTCTTCTGCAGGTTGATCAGCATGGATGAATCCTCCACTTGTGAACAGACCTTGCTCATTGCATGCCCCAGAACCATAGCCAATGCCAGCCCGGGATCGGTTATCTTCAAGTTCAAGCACTTTCCCTAATCCAGCAACTGCACCACATTGAATGGCCAGCTTAGCATCTCGGTAGGAAGTGAATGAAGGAGACTTCTTCTCGATTGGTTCATCAATAGATAAAGCTTGGAACTGAGTTCCAACTTCATCCTCTGCGTCAATATACGAGAAAGAAGATAGATGGCTAACCAGGAGAGCCTTTTCTCCCCCTACTACAACCAATTTCTTGTTTTTGACAAACTTCAGCTTCTGGTGTAGGGTGGATGTCACGGCGCCAGCCTCGTGAATCCATGGTCTGCCTAAGAGACAGCTATAAGATGGGTGGATATCCATTACTTGGAAAGTAACCTGGAAATCACTTGGTCCTATCTTGATAGGGAGATCAACTTCCCCAATCACGGTCTTGCGTGACCCATCAAAAGCTTTCACAACAACCCCACTCTGCCTCATAGGAGGACCTTGATATGACAAACGAGAGAGTGTGGATTTTGACAATACATTAAGAGATGATCCAGTGTCCACCAACACATTGGACATTGCATCAGATTTGCAGTTCATTGAGATATGTAAAGCCATGTTGTGGTCTCTTCCCTCCTCAGGGAGATCAGCGTCACAAAAGCTCAAAGTGTTGCAAGCGGTAATATTTGCAACGATGCTATCAAACTGCTCAAGGGTGACGTCGTGATCGACATACGCCAGATCCAAGACCTTCTGCAGAGACTCCCTATGAGGTTTTGAATTCAACAATAGAGAAAGAATAGAAATCTTGGAGGGCGTGTGTAGAAGCTGGTCTACAATGTTGTACTCACTCTTTCTGATGCGCCTCAGCATCTCATCAGATTCTTCATCAACAATGCCACTTGGGCCAACTGAAGAAACAAGAGTCTTTTATACGGATGAGGAGGGTTTGGCAACATCAAGTGCCGGATTCTGAACATTCACAGCGGTCCCCACAGGGTGCTCAACAGTATCAGAAACAGTAGCCTTTGGAGGCGCAGAAAACACACGACCACTGCGGGTCAACCTACTAACATCAGCAATAGTGGTCACAGAAGTGGAAGGCAAAGGCACTTCGACCCCATCCTGAACAGCAACAGGATTGTACCGGAATGGCACAGCTCGATCAGATGTATAAGGCACAGGGCCTGCCGGTTTAATGACCAAAGAAGGTGAAGCCTTGGGCTTGTTGCTATTGTAGCGAATAACAACGGGCTCAGGCAGCTTGAACACTGGTGATATGACATTCACTTCAGGTTCGACTTCATCAACATTGCGATTCTGGAGAATCTCAATGGTACCCTCATTCAACAGCTTTTGAAGTTCTTTGCGGACCTGGTCGCAACCCAAGCGATTAACCGAGCAAACGCGGCACTTGTCGTGGTTATGCTCCAAATAGCTGTACTGACACAGCATCTTATGTAAATCAACCAACGACTGCCTGATGTGGCTGACATACTTAACCTTGTACTTCCCAAGGCACTCCTGAATCATGTTCACAGACTTCCCATGCGAAGGCAATGGGTTCCTGGTGACGTTCGGGTTTGAGTCTTCAAAACTCAAGATTCCACTTCTCATAAGGTCTTGAACCTTATTCTTCAGCGGGAAACAGTTTTCTACATTATGGCCCGGAGCACCGGAATGGTAGACACAATGCTGGTCTGGTTTGTACCACCATTGCGGGTTTGCAGGAATAGCAGGAGGATCCTTGGGAGAAACCAATTTCCTCTCCAACAAGGAGGGATAAAGCTCTGCATATGTCATAGGAATTGGATCGAAGCTGATCTTTTTCCTATCATAATTCATGTTAGCTTGATTACTCGTACTCCCACGAGGCTGGTAAGCCTGTTGCTGTGGACGAGATTGTTGCTGATACTGTGGTTGTTGATATTGCTGCTGATGCTGATATTGTTGAGCATTATCTTTGAATACAGGCGCTACATTAGCCACCTGGTGTTGATGTCCGGCACGACGTGCAGGCTTCCTCTGAACAGAGGGTCTTCTATGCTTCGGCTGAGATTGCACGGCATGCGCTTCGCCTTCTTTCCTCTTAAACGCTCCATATCGTTTAGAGGAAGAACCATCTTCTTTAGCCAACCGTCCTTCGCGGACACCTTCTTCAAGACGCATCCCCATGTTCACCATCTCGGTGAAATCAGAGGGAGCGCTTGCCACCATTCGTTCATAGTAAAATGAACCAAGAGTTTTCAGAAATATCTTGGTCATCTCTTTCTCTTCCAACGGTGGAGTGATTTGAGCTGCCAGCTCACGCCATCTCTGGGCGTACTCCTTGAACGACTCTTTATCTTTCTGTGACATGGACCTGAGTTGATCACGGTCAGGTGCCATATCGACATTGTACTTATATTGCTTGACGAAAGCTTCGCCAAGATCGTTGAAAGACCGGATGTTGACACTGTCCAGGCTCATGTACCATCTGAGCGCGGCACCAGACAGACTATCTTGGAAATAATGGATCAAGAGTTGATCATTATCAGTCTGTGTTGACATCTTCCTGGCGTACATGACCAGGTGAGCGAGTGGACAGGTGTTCCCCTTGTATTTTTCAAAGTCTGGGACCTTGAACTTGATCGATATCTTGACACCGGGAACTAGGCAGAGTTCGGCTGCAGATTTGCCGAAGAGATCTTTGCCACGGAGAGTCCTCAATTCCTTTCTCAGCTCAAGGAATTGGTCGTTCATTGCATCCATCTTTTCATGAACATCTGAGCCCTCAGATGCCTCAGAGTGATAGATGGTGTCGTCTACCCTAGGCATGGTATGCACGACAGGAGGAGCGGGAACAGGGACCGGGCTAGATGCCGGCATTTGAGCAAATGTTGGAGCTGGCAGATCAGGCATGAAGCCTGGAGGCATCCCCCAAGGAAAACCGGGAGGCATGGCATTAGGCTGATGGGCACTGACTGGCACCGTTGAAGTAGCCACTTCGGAAATAACCGTCCGCTGAACCGGAGTTGCTGGCTGTTGAGCAGGCTGGTTCTGAGCAGCAAGGAGTTGCTCCATCAAAGCGCCAAGTCTGGTGACCTCTTCTCTTAGATCTCGGTTCTCTTGCTCCAACTGTTCCATGATTCTGGCAGAGTTGACTCTTGTATAATACCGATGAGTCAGCTTGTCTTCAAAATAAATGAAGAGCAAAGGTTAGAACCAAGAAGACCAGAAACAAAGGGTACCTGTTTATGCAAGAATGATGCATGAAATGCTTGTGCAAATGCTTTGTTTTCAAGGAACCCTTAGGGTATTGTTTGTAATATTTTGAATATTTAAACATTTTAATTGCTCATGGAAAATATTTCATTCAAAATATCAAGACAAAGAAGTACATCATTCTTTTAAATATTACAAAGAGAAAAGGTAAATGACATCCTATGGATCCCTATTAGCTCGGGATGCTGGAAGACGAGAAGTGCACAACTTCTTGATCTCTCTCTCATAGGCAGCCTCCATATCAGCTTTCTCTTTAGCAAGTCGATCATATCTCCTCTTCCAGAATTTGGATGACTGAGGAAGTAGAGAAGTCCAAGTGTCGTTCGGATCGTCGATCACTCGGTGCTCGAGAAATTCAATCATAGCATCCTTCTCCTTGAGCTGCTGCAGCAATTCTTCTCTTTCGCGGATCCAGGCACGCGAAAGGTCTTCTTCTCTCAACTCCTCTACACGTTGGGTAGGGAGGGTTGAAGGCCCAGCCACATCCAACGGTGTAGGTCTTGGATGATCATACGGCATCAGGTAGGTAGCAGCTCTCTGTCTGACCCAAGAGGTGTATGGCTCCAAAGCAATGCAGTTCTTTGGACCCAACTCGTTCCTACTCTTCTTGTGAATACTGCGCCAAGCACGGACAAATCTGGCTTTCAGGCCTTGGGGATCTTTACCCTCCTGAAAGAACACACCTTCTAACAGAATGTTATTAGGTTTATCCTTTAGGGGAACCCAAGCTGACGACGTGCGAGAATAGGATTGTAGGTAATCCCACCACATGTACCAAGAAGAGGCACATTAGGGAATTCACCACAATAATCGATGATCTGAACGGTATCATACACGCGATCATACCAGGTGATATCATCATTGGTGAGAGACATGAATCTCTGAGACCACCGTAGACATCCCTTGTTCTCCTTGAAAGCAACTGTCTGCGGCAAGTGCGAAATAAACCACTTGTACAGCAGGGGTAAACAGCAGACAATGACTCCTCCACCCTTCATATTCCTTAGGTGCAAAGAGACATATGCATCACCCAACAAAGTCGGAACTGGATTAAGGACTGAAAAGATCCTAATAGCGTTCATGTCCACGAACTTGTCGAAGTTGGGAAATAGCACCAATCCATAGATGAGCAGCACAAATAGAGCCTCAAAGGCATCCTCACTCATGGCCTTCCCATAAAAGGTAGCTTGGGCAATGAGGAATTCGGAAGGAAAACCCTGAATTCCGCCTTTGGTAGTCAGATTAGCTCTAATCAGATCTTCATCTATATGCAACAGACTAGCAATCTCTCGAGCAGATGGAATACTCTCTAGGCCACTGAACGGCACTTGATCCAGAATCGGAATCCCAATAAGATGAGAGTATTCTTCCAAAGTTGGCAGCAACTGGAAGTCCGGAAATAAGAAGCAATGATGCAACGGATCGTAGAACTGAGCCAGAGTGCTCATCAATCCTTCGTCAACCTGAGTGGTGAGCAGAGGTAGAAGCTTCCCATAGCGTACTTTGAAACCCAAGGGATCTAATACATACGATGTCAGATTCCTTAACTCTTTTACATCGGGCTGTTTGAAGCTGTACTTCTTTGTATGCCTTTTTGGTCTTTCCATGTCTGAAAATTTTGCAAATAAACCCTTAAGTTCCTTGAAAATTTTCTCTTTTTTGATGACATGAATGCGGATGAATGCGTGAATGTATGAATGCAACAAACACACTCAAGGATCAAGCAAAGCACACCAAACAAAGGTCGTGGGAAAGCTCTATGTATCCCTAATATCAATCATCCATTTTGGTGGATTTAGGTTTTCACCTTATCGACACCCAAGTTCCATTGATATTAACGGTACATGAACCGGTTCAGACATTCTTAATATCAACCAGCCGCTTTGATGGATTTTAGGTTTTACACCTGATCCGGGATCCATTGATATTAACAATGTTTGAACGACTCAACCACGAATCACGGGTTTGCTGAGAGTCACGAGCATGGAGTCTCGGTTAAGAACCACCCAAAGGGAGTGTACTAGGGTTTAAACCTGCCAGACATGTTCTACCAGAGGTTCCCATAATCATCGTTCCATCTTTCGAATATTATCGGAGGAACGAATACTCGTATTCCAAGAATATTCTCAAGAGAAACTCTTACGAGTGTAGTATCGCGTGACAATCGTATCAGAACTGACATCTGAACGACCTCCGCACTACGGTCCTAAAAAAATAGGCCAAGATGGGTTTGGTAAACTAAGGTCCTTGGCTTCTGCGGAACATGATTGAAAGAATAGTGCCTAACCACAAATAACTTGTGTGACATTATTAGTTCAACATGACCTCCACCAAGTGAATGGACTCGCAAGTCAACTGGCTAAGGAATACTCCACACCAATCAACAAGACTATGCCATTCTCCTATCCTAGAGAGCACTCGAGTTCGGGTATAGAACTCATCTCACAGATCACCAAAGCAAACAGCAATTGTATATCAAGCAATTCACACATTACAATCAATACAGTGATCCCAAATTGTACAAAAATATGTCATACAACAAATAATAATATAGCACAACAAGGGTGAAAAGTAGGCAATACCACCAAGGATTCTGGTGAGTCATTTTCCCCAGCAGAGTCGCCACTTTTCTGTAGCGGTGTATTCGTCGCTATATGATTTATCGATTAAACCATAAGCAAGGTATACAATGAAATTTCGAGTCGCCACCGCACTTTTATTTATCCAAAGGACTGGCTAAAAAGCGAACAAAAGCCTAAGAAGTTTTACACGTAGAAAACTAATAAAAAGATCAGAGAGTCTGGGTAAGGGGTAAATTACGCAATGGGAAGGTGTTAGGCACCCACTACGTCCTAGGTACTCCTAGGGAGCCCTTTTCACACTTGTTGTACTAAATTGTTATTTGTTATGACATAAGTATTGTGCAAACATGATTGGGATGATGAGAAAAGAATATACATTTTTTATTGGGTTTTTGTGTTCGAACGGATGAACCCGCTGCCTACGTACCTTCCATCAAAGGTAAGGATCAAAACGCCGTAGTTCGGCTAAAAGATTTCCAAAAGTTGGTGGATTCAATTTTAAACAATAGCACTGAGGCTTTTCATTATCAATGGGAGAAAACTCGACCAAGACCAACATCCACCATGCGAGGATAGCTTCGACGTACTAGAGGGGTTAGCCCTGTTTTCAGTACGGAAGTCTTACTGTCGACTCACTAAGGATAGGCAAGATTTACATCAACCACAATGATAATTGAAACCTATGGCTAATGTGAAAAGATTAACAATGGACAAAGCCAAAACAAGTGAATGAGTGAAGTTAATTGATTGTGATTATGAAAGTGAAGTCAAAGTATGATTAAGATTAATTTGAAAGAAGTATTATGAAAATGGAGTTTGAAAAAAGTCAAGGACTTGAGGTCCAGGTTTTTAGTTTGAAAACATGAAGATGTTTGCACAATATCTATGTCAAGTTTGAAATCAGAGTGTGAAAAAGGTTTAGGACATAATGAGGATGAATGAATGAAGATGGAAGGTAAAACTTCTTAGAAGGTTCACTTCTTGAAATCATATAGAAGATGATTCAAGTGTGTCCTTTGGAATGGCAATAAGCAATAATAAACAAACAGGAAAGTCAACAAAAGCGGATATCGGATGCCAATCACTGGGCTTATACCAATCTCCTAAAATAAAACTGGATATCAGATGCCACTCAATGGTCTTACACTAATCTCCTCAAAGCAAAAGAAATAAAAGGCGGATACCGGATACCAATAGATGGATTTACACCAGTCTCCTAAAATGAAAATGGATATCAGAGGCCATTCAATGGTCTTATACTAATCTCCTAAAACAAAAAGAAACTTGGATACCGGATGCCAATCTGTCTGGGCTTACACCAATATCCAACATATGATCATAGGAAAGCAAATGCCAACTTGCAGGGACTTACAGTTGCAACCTCACATAAACAAAGAAAAACAAAACATGGATGTCAGATGCCAATCTGTCTAGGCTTACTCTAACCTCCACAGTATGGTCCTAGGAATACAAATGCCAACTTGCAGGGACTTACAGTTGTATCCTCACATACAAACAAACAAAGCAACGTGTGATCATAGGAATGCAAATGCCAACTTACAGGGACTTACAATTGCAACCTCACATACAAACAGATAAACCAACTTATGATCACAAGAAAAGCAGATGCCAACTTACAGGGACTTATAACTGCATCCTCACATACAAACAAAGCAACAGAAGATATGAGTGACCAATGAGGTCTTACACTCTATCCTTCCATATCATAGGAACAAAGGCCAAAGAGATGGACTTACAATTGTCCTCAATGGGCAAACAACAAAATGACAATATCACAAAGACAAATGAGATGATTGTGCATTAATGAGCAATTAATGATGATGATAAATGCATGGAGCATACAAGCAAACATGTGCATATGAAGTAATCAATCAATCAATCAATATCAAACAGCACACTCTATAGCCAAACAAGGAGGCTCATACAAGAGGGTTAGGCACTGAGGCCAACTGGAATAGGGTCGAAGATTGCTCTTAACCTTGCCATTGAGAGGATAAGGTGAAGCAAATGAAAAGGAGATGAGGGGTGTGCCTCATTGCTCTTATCCCTGATCAGGGAGAGCATTTCAGAAAGTGTGGGAGTTCAGAAAGTAGGAACTCCTTCCACATATTAGACTCGATTGATCTTGGGTTTTGATCTCAATGCTACAACCATGTAATGGGAGCAAGGAGAAGACTCATTGAATAGTAGGGGATAGGTTACTTATCCCTTTGATCTACCAATTGCCTTACTTGAAGGACTTTTCCTGCTTGGGACAAAATTAAACACACACAAGCATTGCCTCTTAAGGAGGACTTCAGACAGTTTGCCCGGCCAAATAACAGGCCGGGTCTCCAGACTACATGAAGAAAGAGGGATTACCTCAAAGGAAATTGCTAAATAGCAAAGCAAAGAAAGTTCAAAAAACTTAAGCAACTAAATGGTACCTGAAATAGTCAAACAAATCAGTACACAATTCAACAGTTTAAATCAGAAGGAATGGACTCAACAGTCAAAACAGAGAAACAAGTGTGCAAAGCACAAGACTCAAATAATATGAATCATACCACCTGAAAAAACAAAGGTTAGCACATGATATATAATCAAGCTCAATCAAATTTGTATGATCTTTGAGGCATTGTTGCTTAACCTGAAACATGAACTCAATCATAAGCCCAAAAGACCACTAGGGCAAGCCTAGGGTCAAAAATAAAAGGGAAAGTCAAAACAGCAAACAATAGTCAACCAAAGTCAAGTTCAAACATTTAAGAAGCAAGCACAATTGGTTTCAAGTTTATATCATGCATCAACATCATTTTATAGACCAAAGAAGTCAAAACATGGCAAGAGGGAGCACACAAAAAGGTCAACAGCAAGACCAAGCTCAAACCCAAACATAATCAATTCCAAAAATATGAAATAATTCATACTCAATCACAATGCATAACATAGCATGCATATGAAATTTCAGCTCAATTGGATCATGGGATAATGGTCAATTAAAATCAGGAAGTCAGCACATTTTCAAGTATGCACCAAGAGGTCAACAAAACATATGTCATCTTCAAAAAATCATAACAAAATGAAAACAGATGAGAAATGGATGGGATTAACACCAATGCATAGCTCAAGATGTCTAGTATGCACATGTGAAATTTCATGATCATACAATAAGGCATGAGGATTTCCCAAATGAAACGGCAAGATGTGTCACACAAAGTCAACAATTGACTAGGCAGGGAAGAAAAATTCCAAACAAATAGGAAATGGCACAAATAATTCCAGGAAAAATCACACATCAACTAGACATATAAGAGATGGTTCATGCAAAATTTCACATTAATTGGAGGTCAGGAAGCATGTCAATAAAAATCATGAAATGGCATAACATGGGTGTGACACAAATTGTCACACCCTACTTCAAAAATTCAAAGCTCTCAATCCACATATGATAAATTCAAGAACTCTACATTAAAACAAACATGAATGAGTGTAGATTAACCACAAAAAATTTCAGGGGCATTGGATGCATCATGATCATTTCACAAAAGGATTGGCAAAAGGTATCAAATAAGCATACATGACAAGAAACCTAGAGCCATTAAAAATCCAGCCACGCAAAAAATAGTTAAAAATCATGACAAAATAGTAGACATTCTCATGAACATGATGGAAAAAATTTCGTGATTTTTGGAGTTAAAATGAATGAGAAATGAATTTTGGAAGTGGAGTGATCATTTGGAACAAACATGAATGCATAGCATGGTTTAACAAGTCAACTAAGTTGACCGGATGGCAAATCAGTAAATACGCGCGTCACTAAACCAAACGCTGCGTTTCAGGCCACGAAACCAAATGTTTTGATTGGTCAACTCTCAATGAAACAGTAACAACAAGCTGATACACGTGAAACAAGCTTTCTGGAAAAAAAGGCTAGGGTTTCTAACAGCAACTCATATTCATCTTCATGTAATCATCAAAAACAAAATTCAACAGCATCAAACAAACAGCATGGCATTGATATAGTGACCTTCATGCAACATCATACAACAAACCAACACAGTTCATGCAAATTTCTGGGAATGCTAGGGTTTATCACAACAGCAAACATTCATCACCTTCATGCAAATCGAAATTCCAAAATGCCCAGAAATAAAAATTAAGCATATCAATGGCATCAGCAAACATCAAGCATGCATGCTCCAAGCATAGATTTCATTGAATCAACACATCAAAGCAAATCGATGGAAAACAAGTTTGAGCATAAAAAAATGAAATCCAGATTTCTCATGAATGACACAACCATTTTGAATGATACAAGTTGCAATGGATTCAGCATGGTAAGAACTACAAGAAACATAGCATTATTTTGAGAAAAGAGGAACTCGAAACCTTACTTGAATTTGAAGCAAATGGTGAATCAGTGATGTTTTGAGTGATGCAGCTCGAAACAGATGAAGATCTTGGTTGATGTTGGTGTATACTTGAAGCCCTTTAGCTCAATGATGCTTAAACATGTCCAACTCTTGATTTGCCATGGAAGGGGTCTTGGAGAAACAGAACACAAACTGCTACTACAGGTGGGATTTGATGGTTCAAAATGCCTCCAAAGGTTGGTTAGATGATGAAGGAACCAAGAGTGCTCGAGGGTTTTTTGAAGATTTTGGCCGAAAATGCAAAGGATGTGAAAATGGCAATTGAGAGAGAATCAGAATTTCTGTACGATGGAGGCTGCTGTTAGGGTTGGTTTTGTGCAGAAAATGGTTTATATATGGTCTGTTTAACATTAGTTAATCATGTGCTAAGCTTGTTTAGTTCAAATGAAGTGAAATGGCCAATTGCTAATTTTGGACAAATGAACATGGAGGTGCATGGTTCTGCACGAATTGGGCCTCAAAACAGGCTGCAAATGGCCTTCTAAACAGATCCCAAATGGCCAAAATGTCTAAAAACATTTAATTCAAAAAGTCACTTTTGCAACTCACTTGAATTTAATAAAGTCAAGTCCAAAAATGGCATTTTGCATTGTAAGGTTTTGGTGAATGAAATTTATATTTTTGGAAAGAGGAGATGAAATGTGATTTGTAGGAAAAAACCCCACCAAAATTGGCCTTGTGGTTTGAGAGATATGGCCCTTTGAAGTTCATGAATTTGTGAAATTGAATTGATCATATCTTGACAACCATACATGGGATTTGAGAGTTCTTGGACTTTTTGAAAATGGGAGAACAAGATCTTCAACTTTCATGTTGGGCAAAAATTCATTTGAAGCTTGTATCATGATGTAAGTTGAGGATCAAGAAGTTTCCATTTTTGGCAGTTGAAATTACAGGTCCACTTTCTATTTTGGGAAATTTTCTGATTTTGCTTCAAATTCTTCCATGATGAGGTTTGGCATGATACATGAGGCTTATATAGACATGAATGAATTCCTTCAAATCAATTCCATCCATCAAATCACTGATTAAATCCACAGTTGACCAAGTTTGACTTCAGTTGACTTTTCTAGGGTTTTGCATGATTGAACCACTTCTGATGAATTCCAAACCCTGATTCTTTGAGACCTTGATTTCCAATGATGTCTCAAGTCATATGAACTCTTGATTATGGATCATGGTGCCCAAATTCTGCAAGAAGGGCCACCATCCACTGCTTTGACTGACTAATGACTGACTTTGACCTAATTACTGATGATTGCTTCAGCTGCAAGCAACAAGGTTAAACTGACAATATTTTTGTACTTTTTTTGGTTAATAAACATATGAAAGGCAAAGATATACAAATGCAAGGCATGCTTGGTGATCAAGAATCAACCCACAAGGCAATCTACCCACTAGGAGGGAAGCTAGGGCATGCAATGATCCTTGAGGCCATGATATGATATGATATGGGCCATGAGGGATCTTAGGGCCCAAAATTGGGGTCTTACAGAAGGTTATTATTTATTTATGTTTTTTGTGATTACCATTTTCAGAAAAGCAAAAAGTAATAAAACATAATAGACGTGGATGAATAAAATTTCATTTTATTGATGATAATTGAAATGCCCAACAATGTTCACTTCTCTCTTAGGCATAGGAGAAGGATTTTTCTTAAAATGAAAAACAAATTACTTAGATCAGTGAATAATAGTAGGAACATCAACAATAACCCAATTGTTGAAAATCTGGCCATGCGTCACAAAGTTGGCACAAGCTTCGTCTTCATCATCACCATCCTCGATCACAGCAGTTGAGTGTTGATCATTACCATGAATGAACCCTCCACTGTGGAAACTTGGTTGAACATCTTCAACTTTGACGTTGAACGACCCTAGTTGAAATCCCAATCCGGCCCTATTCTTGTTTTTAGCAATTTCTACCACACGACCCCACTGATCAGTGCTTCCAGTCTCAATAGATTTCTGAGCATCCTTCAAAGAAGACATGGGTTCCCCAGTTTTCTTCACTTCAGCAATAGACAAGGCTTGGAACAGAGTTCCAACCTCCTCCTCAGCTTCGACATAAGAAAAGGATGACAGATGGCTCACCAAAAGCGCCTTCTCTCGACCAAAGACGACGAGCTTTCCGTTCTTCATAAATTTAAGCTTTTGGTGTAGAGTAGATGTGACTGATCCATCTTCATGAATCTATGGCCTTCCCAATAAAAAACTGTAGGCCGGGTGGATATCCATCACATGGAAAGTAATTTGGAAATCACTCAGACCTATCTTAATCGGAAGATCCACTTCACCAATGACGGTTTTACGAGAACCATCAAACGCTTTGACAATCACGCCACTGTATCTCAATGGGGCGCCTTGGTAGGAAAGTCTAGACAAAGTTGACTTTGGAAGCACGTTCAGAGACAAACCAATATCGACCAACACATTAGATAGCGCGTCCTCCTTGCAATTCATCAAAATATGGAACGCTCAATTGGGATTTCTACCTTCCTTAGGATGCTCTTCATCACAAAAACTCAAATTATTGCAAGAAGTGATGTTAGGAACAATGTGGTCAAACTGATCCACAGTAACATCATGTTCAACATAGGCTTGCTCGAGTACCTTCTGCAACGCTTCTCTGTGTGCCTCAGAATTCATCAACAAAGACAACACCAAAATCTTTGATGGGGTTTGGAGAAGATGCTCCACCACATTGAACTCACTTATTTTTATCAAACGCAATACCTCATCATCATTATTAGTCTTCAGTTTGCTGGATTCACCAGACTGACACACTGGAGCACTTTCTGGATTCACCAATGGCATCTCCATCCTCTTACTGGTTGCAGTATTTTCTACCTCCTTTGGAAAGACCGGACCAAATACACAACCATTATGGGTAACCTTCGTAATATCAGTTATATTTACCACAGAATCTGATACTGGTAAAGGAACCTCTTAACCATTCTCCACCATGGTGGCATTATACTGATAAGGCATAGCTTTATCGGATGCGTACGGAATAGGGCCCGCTAACCGTATTACCAATGATGATACCGATCTATTAATGATGTTGTTACTGCTGTTATCAAATTGGATTATTACCCGCTCAGGGGTCTTAAACACTGGCACAATTACATTCACATTATCTCCCATATCCCTTGACTGTTGAATCTGGATTACATTCTCATCCATCAACTTCTGGGTATCTCTCTTGACAATCATACACCCATGGGGGTTCCCACTACAAATTGCACAACCATCATGGTCGTGCTCACAGTCAATGATCAAACACAAGGTCCTATGTATTTCCACCAATGACCTACGGATACGTCGTACATCGAATACTCGGAAATTCCCTAGACAACCATCCACCATGCTGACTGTAACATTACCTTGAGTAGGCAATGGATTAGCTTTCACATTAGGCGCTCGGTCCTTAAAGGACACCATCCCACTCTTCACAAGCTTTTGTACTTCTTACTTCAACGGGTATCAGTTCTCTATGTCATGGCTAGGAGCTCCTTGGTAAAAGGCACAACGAAGTTCAGGTTTGAACCACCATGGAAGTGGCTCGGGAATTTGCGGTGGATTTTTTGGTTGAATGAGGTTCTTGAGAACTAAAGATGGATACAGTTCTGCGTAGGACATAGGAATAGGGTCAAAAGAGACCTTCTTCCTCTCAAAACTTTGTTATAGATTATTGTTGTTGTTGTAATTGGTTCTTTGTTGCAGTTGTTGTTGACGTTGTTATTGCGGAATCAGAACTGATTGATTTTTGGAATTATTGGAAAATACAGGAATCACTGATGAAACTTGATGTTGATGCTGACGAGGTTGAGAACTCTTTCTGACATGAGGCCTCCTCTGCCTCCCCACAGACACTGAATTAGTTTCCCCTTCTTCCTCTTAGAGAAACTACCACCGTACTTTTTACTGGACGATGTTTCTTCCTTGGACAAACGTCCTTCATGGACTCCCTCTTCTAGCCTCATCCCCATGTTTACCATTTCGGTAAAGTCATTGGGGGCACTGGCAATCATATGTTCGTAGTAAAATGAACTCAAAGTCTTCAGGAAAATCTTTGTCATTTCTTTCTCTTCCAATGGCGGACTAATCTGGGCAGTAAGTTCCCTCCACCTCTAAGCATATTCTTTTAACGTCTCTTTATCCTTCTGAGACATAGACCTCAACTGGTCTCTATCGGGCGCCATATTAACATTGTACTTGTACTGCTTAATAAAAGCTTCACCCAAATCGTTGAAAGTACGTACACTTGCATTGTCCAACCCCATATACCATCTCAAAGTAGCACCAGTCAAATTGTCTTGGAAGTAGTGAATCAGCAACTGATCATTATCAGTTTGAGTTGACATATTTATGGCGTACATAACAAGGTGGCTTAGTGGACAAGTATTTCCCTTATACTTTTCAAAGTCAGGGACTTTTAACTTCATCAGGATCTTTACATTCGGCACTAGGCAAAGCTCAGCAACATTCTTCGCAAACAAGTCTTTTCCTCTCAGAGTCTTCAATTCTTTTCGCAACTCAAGGAAGTGATCCTTCATTTCATCCATCTTCTCATATACGTCTGGACCCTCAGATGGCTCATAATGGTAGATGGTGTCCTCAACATGAGGTAGAGTGTGAACAACTAGAGGTGGCACTGACATGACCGGGCTAGATGCCGGCATAGAGACAAAGGTGGGTGCAAACCTTTTCGGCATGAAGTTGGATGGCATTCCCCAAGGGAATCCAGCAGGCATGGAAGGACTAAACTTGCTGGCAGCAACGGGAATAGTCGAGGTAGCAACCTCAGAAATGACACTCCTTTAGGGAGGAGTTGCGAGTGTTGGTGAAGAATGATTTTGCGCAGCAAGAAAAAACTCCATCATAGCAGTCAACCGTGCAATCTCATCCTTCAGCTCTCTATTCTCTTGTTCCAAATGTTCCATGATCTTGGGTTGATTAGCGCGTGTGTTGTATCGGTGAGTATGCTTGGCTGAAGCACAGAAGAATAGTCGATAAGACATCTGGCAGAAGAAAACCTGCTATGCATATGATGCATGAAATGCAATTTTTTTGTTTGTTTTTAATTTCAAGGAACATATTGTTTTATTTGCAAATATATAATAACAATAATAATAATTTGATTGACCATAAAATCTCTTTTTATTCATAAAATTTGGAAGGATTACACTGAGTACAATTTCAGAAACCAAAGTACAAATACAAGAGAACAGGAAACTAATCATCCTAGGGATCCCCTAGAAACAGTGTCAGATGATCTGACTGTGGGCGCGTACTTCCTTCGGATGCGTCGAATCTCGGACTCAAAAGATGTCCTCAACTGAGCCTTCTCAAGGACAAGCTGATCAACAATCTTCTTCCAAGCACCGGAAGGCTGAGGCATGCTAGAGGAAGATGGATCCTCTAGCTCTCTCTGTCTCTTCACTGCTCGGTCTTCAAGAATTTCAATAAGTGTGTCCTTATCTTTCGACTCAAGCTGCAACTACTCATGCTTTTGGCTCAAAGCATGGAACCATTCTTCCCACATATCTCTATCTTGCTTCATCTTAGTGACCGCATCTTCCAATTCCTCTATATCTTGGTTACGGAGATTTGATGGCTCAGCCACAACCAAATACATAGCCCTTTCACAAGCATGCAACATCTTCAATTCCAAAGCTCTCTTCTTCACCCAAGTAGTGTAGGCTTCCAAAGCTACACAGTTGTGCAGACCAAACTCGAATCTTCCTTTCCTATGCACATTATGCCAAGCATGTATCATCTTCTGCTTCAAATGTTGAGGATCTTTACCCTCTTGATAGAAAAGACCTTCTAACTGAATGTTATTAGGTTTGTCTCTCAAGGGGAACCCAAGTTGACGACGAGCCAAAGCGGGGTTGTAGTTAATTCTTCCTTGTGTACCAATAAGAGGCACATTAGAGAATTCACCACAACTGTCAATAATATCCAAGCCACTAAATGCAGAATCATACCAAACAATATCATCATTAGTGAGAGACATAAGCCTCTGGGACCATCGTAGACATTGTTTGTTCTCCATAAAAGCAGACGTCTGAGGCAAGTGTGAAATAAACCACTTGCACAGAAGAGGAACACCACACATAATAGTTCCACCACCTTTAGAATTCCTCAAATGCAAAGAAAAATACAGGTCACCCAACATAGTAGGTACATGATTCCCAATCAAGAAGATTCTAATGGCATTAACATCAACAAAACCGTCATTGTTAGGGAACAAAATCAAACCATAGATGAGCAACAAAAAGATAGCTTCAAAAGAATCCACACTACCGGCTTGAGCAAAAACAGTAGCTTTACTAATGAGAAACTCATAAGTCAACCCAAAAATACCTCCTTTCTTTACCCAATGAGTCTCAATTTCAGACTTCTTCAGATGAAGAGCTTCAACTATGATATGAGATATGGGAATCTCTTCCAATCCATTAAAAGGGACTTTGTCAGATACAGGCATTCCCAAGAGACGGACATACTTCTCCAACATAGGCACAACCTGATAACCGGGAAAAGTGAAGCACCGGTAGAGAGGGTCATAGAACTGAACCAAAACACTCAAGAGTCCTTCAACCACATCAACAGATAATACAGAAAAAAGCTTCCCATGACGTTGCTTGAAGTCCAAGGGATCTAATACAAAGGATGACAAATTCCTTAGCTCTTTCAAATCCGGACATCTGAAATTGTACTTTTTAGTGTTCCTTCATCCATAACCCATGGTCTGAAAAGATTTGTAAATAAGACCTCAGTTCCTTGAAATTTATTTTTCTGCGGTGAATGTTATGATGCACATGAATGCATGAATGCAACAATCACAAACAAGGGATCACACACAAGGAAAACACAAACAAAGGTAAAGGGATGGATCAAGTCATCATCAAGATCAATCATCCATTTTGGTGGATTATGGTTTTCACCTTATCAACACCCAAGTTCCATTGATATTGACAAGACTTGATCGTATCAACCGAGAATCAAAAGGTTTGTTGTGAGTCACGAGCATGGAGTTAGGTTAAGAAACATCCCAAAGGAGTGTACTAAGGATAAAAACCTGTAGATCATGTTCTAAAAAGTTCCCAAAGTATTCATTCCATCTATCAGGTATTATATGTTAGGATGACTAATTCATCAACCCATAATATTCTCAAGAGAAACTCGTCTGAGTGTAGTATCACGTAACAACTGTTATCAGGTCTACACCTGAATAGTCTCCGCACTACGTCCTAAATAGGCCAAGTTGGGTTAAATGTTCTATGGTTCTCAGCTTCTCGGACCCTAAATCAGAGAAAGTAATGCCTAACCACAAATAACTTGTGTGATATTAGTAACTCCAAAAGGGTCTCCACTTAGTAGATGGGTCTCAAGCCAACTTGTTAAGGACTACTCTACACAAGTTGAACATGACTATACCATTCTCCTATCTTAATTGCACTCAAGTTCTGGTTAGAACTTATCTCACCACTCAGAGATCACCAAGCACAATAGACAGATTATATCACACAAGTAAATATACAAACATCAAATATACAAATATATACACATAAAAAAGTAGGCTAAACCCACTGAGGACTACTCCCCAGCAGAGTCATAACTTAATTTCTGTAGCAGTAAATTGATAACCATCAAGGTATGGATAAGCTTAATGTCAATAAAACCAGAGTCGCCACCGCGCTTTTATTGTTTCCAAAGGAAAAGGGAAAAGTACGAACAAAACCCAAAGATAATAAGTTTTCAAATCAAAACTAATAAAATTCCAGAGATTACACATTAGGGGGTTGGTTACACAGAGGGAAGGTGTTAGCACCAAAAGTGTCCTAGGTACTCCTAAGGAGTCCTTTTTATGTGTGCATATGTGTTTGGTATAAAATATGTTTGAGAAAAATAGAGTGTGGGAGTGAGAAAAGAATTCATTAATTATATTTTTGTGTTTGACAAGACCATCAGACTTGTGCCTACGTACCAACATAAAAATGAGGGATCAAAACCTCGTAGTTCGTGGTATCAATTTCAAAAGGAGTGGATTGCTTTTAATCAAAATTTAAGTTAAAAGAGGCAAAAAGGGCCCAAAAGTTTGAATGAGTGTTAATTCTTTTTATCTTTAGAAATTTTAAGTCAATATGATTAGATTTATTTACAAGTTTGATTTAAGAAAAAGGTTTGAAAATTCATTGGCATAAGGCCAAAGCTTTTAATCATTTAAAAAGAGTCTAAGTTTGAAATCACAAGCAAAGAAGATCTTTGAAAAGGGGGAGAGATTTTGAAATTTAAGAAGTGGGAGGAGATGAAGAGACTAATCCTGAGGATAGATTTAAAAGTTAAGAGTTGAAAATATATGACAAATGGGATGCAATCCAACAGACAGGAATGTCATATAGAAAACCCACTTTCCATTTGGACTTTGAATCAAGCAATTATCAACAAGAAATTAGCAATATCAAGCATCATGAAGATCAAGGCATCAAATAAAGATGGTCACATCAAAGCAAGCAAATCCCATAGCTAGCAGTTTTCTTTGTCTTCTTATGTATCAAATGAAATACTCCTTGATCAACTCAGAAGAAATCCCTAGACATAGGATCAAAGTAACAGTTGCATCAAGACCATGTAGTAGATAGGTTCAATTCACAATAACTTGGTCTCAAAATGTTGGCATTGGCCAAGCCCTTTTGCATAGGGAGTGCTGCCTAATTCTAAGTCCAAAAGATCAGATCAAGCTCAACAATCCACTCAAACATTTTTTAGGGTTTTTGTTGTTTATTAGGTATTTTAAGGTCCTAAGTCCACAAGCACAATCAAAATACACAAACAAATATATACAATCACAATATATGGCTCAAATGAGCAAAGTGGAAATGGAATAAATATAAACAAGTTTAATGAAATGTAAATGGCAATGAATGATAAATGACTAGAAATTAAATTGCATAAAGTAAATGACTTGAAAGTTAAGCAAAGTGTTAGTCAAAGTTAATTGGATGTTAGTAGTGTTTTACTTTTCAATTGATTAAGTCATTCTTTGGATAACACTTAACCACCTATTCACAAGCATGGATCCTTGAACCAAGACATCTTCCATAGGAAGGAAAAAAGACCAAGTTTCCACACAATACCATGAAAGATGGGAGACTTACAATCTCACTTACTAGAATTCTATGCCTTTAGGGTCAAATTTAGGTCTATGTTAAGCAATCGTAATTGGACTTATGTAGAAGTCACAACTTTCTAAGGATGGGTAATAAAAATTTAGGTGTTAATGCATGTTAGCGATTTGGCATAATGAACCAAACTCCTAAAACATACCACACACTAAAAGAAAAGATCAAAAGGGATGAACCTATCTCATCCATACTTGTATTGGTTCATCTAACACAAGGTCATTGATGAACCAATTAGCCTAAGATATTGAGATTTCATTGGTCAATGAAAGGAATGGGAAAGAATAGGAATGAAGCTGAAAGGGGAGGGGAAATGAGAGAAACACAAATTGGTCATCGGAGGAATTTTATCAAATTAAAATCGTTCATTCATTTTGGGAGATGAATTGTACATTTCATCAATCTCCTAAATTCAATGATTTTAATCCAACAAAAGTCAAATCAACCTTGACCAATGCCCAAACAAATAATCAAACATCACAAGACCACAAAAATGGCTCAACATAATTTTTACACAATTAATCAATTAAAAATCAAATTAAAAATGCATTAAATACAATTTAAATTGGTCAAAATCTAAAATCTCTTCAAAACACCAAATAAATGGCCAAGAGATTTATCCTAGGTCAAACAAGGTCAAAGAACCTTAGACAAAAAATTTCATGATTTTTAAAAAGTCAGAAGTATTTTCAAACAATTAAGAATATGCACAAAAACATTTAATTCATGAAAAATATCAAAATTAATCCAAAAAATAATTTTAATTCCTAAAATGAAAGAGGAAAACATTTAAAGATTTTTGGTGAAAGTCCCATATTTTTTGGATTAAAAATGAAATTATTATGAATTAAACAAAATAAAGCAATTAATTGAAAAATCAGAAAATAAAAAAAAATTCAAAAAAACAAGGGCCATCAGATCTCCCTAATTAATTAAAAGATCTGATGGCCAAGCGTGCACTTCCATCCAACACCTCAGTCAACACATGTACACGCGTGGTATGCAAAAGCAAGGGCTGATATTAAAACGTTGGACCAAGATCAGATGGTTGGAACCTTGCCAACACACCACCGAAGCCCTAGCTTCGGTCATCTTCTCCGGTGAGGACCACCGGACTGGTCCAACCTAAACTTCATGAAAAATGGGAAAAAGGACACTAATTTGAAGAGAAAATGCTCAGGATCACGAATCTGACCTCAATTTTCTCCAATTCCAAGAATATAAAAAGATACAGGGATTTGAATTTTGAGGATCATGAACTGAGTAGCTTCTATTAGACCTCAAAGCAACTCAATCTTGTTGCCTACATTGGTAGGACTTCAGCAAACCAAAAATCACAAAGAATAGTGAAGAATTGAGAGAGAATCAAAGAGATGAAGTTTCTGAATTTTCACCTTCGAGTAGCTTCATATTGGCTTGATCTTAATATAGATTTTCTTGATTCCTCTTCCTCTTGCTTGCAGTGATCAATTGAGATGGAAAGGGCAATGAATTCTTGGAGTTTGAACTTCAAAACAGAAGGTGAAATTCAAACTCGATTTCAATGAAATCCTCAAGAAATTCTATGGAGTGAGGGGTCTGAGTTGTCTTGGAAAAGCTTGGGCAAGGTGTTCTTACTTTTCTCAGCTCATAGCACTTGTATTTATAGGGTTATCACATGATTTCCACACACTTCCATTTGAAATCCAAAAATAGAAATTACCTCATGCAAGCTTGCATGGGCGTGTACAAAGCCCAAAGAATGATTGGAATAGGTCCAAAAATATGCACATGTGATGCTGAACGTAATTCATGAAGCCATGCAATGTGGAATGGGAAATGGTTGTGAGAATCTTCCAAATGGGACCATGCATTGCACCCATTCGCAAGTTCTTCAATTGTGATCTAGATAAGATGATCTTGGACTTTTTGGAAAGGGGAGATCAAGAGGAACAACTTTCATTTTGAACAACTTTCCATTTGAAGCTTGGATCATGATGAATTTTGAGGTGGAAGTTTGGAAAATCAAACATATTTGAAAAATTTCTAAGTACCAAGTCAAATGTTCACTTCTTCCACCTTGAATAACTTTTGCTATGGACTTCAAATGGAAAATGTTACTTCATCAAAGTTGTAGCTCTTTTAAACATCTTCAATTTGGTCACATATTTGACCTCATTTGGATTGGGCATGAAAGAGTTATGCATTTTAGAATTTGAGGAAAATCACTTGTTCAATGGTAATGGCCCAAAATGACCTATAATGTTTCCTCTTGGCACATGCATTTGAAAGTTTAATTTGAACTCCCTCCAAACATAAACGTTGAATATTACATCTTTAATTTTATCATGGAATTTGAATGACTTTCAGATCATAAAAATTGAGCAAGTTATGGTCTTGGGAAATTGACCTCCTAACTAGAGTTCAGACAAAATAACCTATAATCTTTCACCATAAAAAATGACTTTCCAAGAAAAAATAGCTCTTGACTTCAACATGAAAGTTGTTTGGAATGTCATTATGAGTAATGTTTCTCTTGGAATAATTTTCATATGACAACCATTGTAGGAGATAATGTCTAGGGAACCCCATTTTTGACCAGTTGACTTTCTCTGGCCAACCACCATGAACCAACTTGCTAGCTTGACACTCTCTTGATCTTTGGGATTCATGGAGGATCATATATGTGTAAGATGATATAATATGAAGTATCTCTTGAAATATTGGATCAAATGTTGAAGAAACTTGTTGAGGAAGTCACACAAGATACCCAGATGAATTAGGGCTTCCAAGTCAAACAAGCTTCAAACTCTTGATGAACTCTTCATCAAAATGATATGTGAAGACCATGGGGATCCAAATATGATATCTAGAGTCAATGTGAACCATCTTTTGATTATTCTCCTTGCATTGAGGGTCTTAAACCCTAGATATGAGCTTGATGAGGCATTGGTGGATGCACACACTACCTACAAAAGTAATAAACTATACATTGATATATTTTTGGTATTTTGGTTAGTAAATAATGAAAAACAAAGTATGATATAATAAAATGTGCTTGGTCATCTCTCCCAATGCAAACCCAATGAATGATGGGTAAGGAGGATACTAAGGTGTGATCCCAAAACTAATGTATATGATGAGATAGCATGAGGGATCTTAGGGTCAAAATTGGGGCCTTACACCTACGTGCTAGGCGCCATCTGTTGGAACAAGATCTGTTCATATCCCTTAGGTTTTTATGATAACAATGTACTTAAAGAACAATTGGATATACTAACATATGTTCAAGTGTGCATGATCATAAAGCTTAAAGTCTACTCAGAATTGACCTTGATGAAAGCATTTGTTGACAAGCTAAATGTCTCAGATTCTGATGGATTAGAATCTGATGACTCTGAAGGATTAAACTCTAAACGTAGTACTTCAGCTTCTGAAGGCTCATACTATAATCATGGTGCTTTTGCCTATAGTGACAACTCAACCTCTGATCCGTACTTTGTCCCCATAGCAGACCTAACTTGTCAACACCAGACTTAGGGAAGAACTTAACTAGAGTCCCTTAGTGCAAGGCTCAAGGAAATTTGATGTGACTTATCTAGTTCAGCCCTACATCTACTTTATACCTAGGATGAAAAAGAGATGGAGTGGATTATGCTATTACACATGATTGAAGATCTTAAACATGATTCATCTTCCAATTTATCTCTCATGGAGCTGCTACATTTCAAAGTTCTCTTGTGCAAACAAATGTTCAATGATTATTTTATCTGCCTCTATAAAAAGAAGCTGAAGATTTGAAGGAATAAAAACAATCATCAAACATCTTAACAGAATACATTGAGTACAAACTTTGAGCTAAAGTTTCATCTATTTATTTCCACAAGCTCTTAAGATTTCTTATCTTTGTATATCTTAGAAATCTTAAGTTTGAAGAATCATTATGATTGTTCTAATACTTCAATACTTATGATTGTATATCAAAGTATAGTTGTAATTATTTCTACTAAACTGTTTGTTTAAAATAGAGGAAGTCTCGTGCAAGGTTTCTTAAGCAATGAAGTATCTTGCAGGTGTACTTGAGCAGTGAAGTCTCTTTATCCTATGATTGAGCAGAAGTCTCTTGTAGGATTTATTGAGAGGAAGTCTCTTTATAGATTGATTGAGTAGTTGAAGTCTCTTTCTAGTTTGATTAAGCAAAGTTGTAATCAGGATTGATTATAGTGAAAAATCTCTTGTTGGACAAGGGGATTTGACTACTCTCAGTTTAGGAGAGGAACCAGGATAATCTTTGTGTGTTGATTTACTTATTGCTTATGATTGTTTATCATTCAGTTGCAAACTAACTTTGTATCCAGACTCTAAACTTGTTCAGATTCTGAAGCTGGTTTTATTTAGTAGTAGAAAAATAATTCATACACAATTCACCCCCCCATTATTGTGTATTTTTCTCACCTTCACCAACTTCAGCAAATTCGTCAAGAAATGGCTGAAAATGACAACCTTCCACTCAAGGACTTTGCCTCCTCCTCTGAGTCTGAGCCTCACTCAATTAATGTTAATCCTACAATCCAGGCTAACAATTTAGAGTCAAAACCCTATCTACTTCCCATTGTGAAACAAAACCAATTCTTCGATAACTCAACAAAGGATCCTAATTTGCACCTCTTCATCTTTGTGCAGTTTCCTGACACGTTAAAAAGTAATGGATTTGACCCCGAAGCAATTCAATTGCATCTATTTACTCTCTCCTTAAAGGATAGAGCCAGAGCTTGACTACGGTCTCTACCGTCAAATTCCATAACGACATGGAATGAGTTAAAGAAAACGTTCATTGTTAGGTACTTCTTACGAAGCAAAACTGCACAGCTAAAGAACCAGATTACCTGCTTCAGGAAGATGGACGGTGAAGCGCTTTTTGAAGCATGAGAGTAATATAATGAATCGACGTGGTCCTCTCCTCACCATGTATTAGAGAAGTCGTTAATCATTCGTACATGTTACAACAATCTTATTTATAACACAAGAATGAATATTGATGTCGCAGTTGGCAGAGCTCTGATGAACAAACCCTTCAATGATGCATATGCTTTGGTCAAGAATATGGCTCACAACCACTACCAATGGGGGAGTGAACGAACTCCTGTAGAAAAGTCATAATCGAAAGGTGGTATATATGAAGTTAGTAGCTTCGACGTGTGAATACAAAAGTCGGAGCCCTTACTCAGAAAATTGATAATCTGAGCATTAATCCCACAACTACTGTAGCTGATGGGACTCTCAAATGCGAGATTTGTGGAGTCCATGGACATGTCACTACTGACTGTCAATTATTAGCTTAACCAACCCCTAACTTGGTCAATTATGCGCAAGGAAATCCATATTCTAACATGTATAATTCTGGATGAAGAAATCATCCAAATTTCTCCTACAATAATAATAATGCCCCATTCGTACTAACAAGGAGTTTCCAAAACCATAAAGAAGCCCATGTTGCTCTCGCTGCCCTAAAAAGTCGAACTTGGAATTGATGAGGGAGAACTTTTTCATGTATCAAACTCTGCAAAATAAGGAGTTCATGAATTAGAAAATTCATACTAACAAGTTGATTAAACAATTTGCTCACAAAGTTGATGTTATCGCCACCCAAAATAAAATGTTAGAGACCTAGATCTCTCAAATGGTACAAAACCAAGAAATTACTTCTGCCCCATCTAGAATATATTCAGGCCAACCGCAACCAAACCCAAAGGGACATGCTAATGCTATAATATTGTGAAGAGAAACAGAGTTAGAGGGCCCTGTTGATAAGAGAGTTATAAACAATGTTGTAGGAAAGTCCATGGAAAAGGAAATTGAGAAGGTGGTCGACAAGGACATAGAGAAGGAGCTGATAACAGTTATGACAAATATAGTTGATACATATAAGGCTAAAGAGGTGGTTGAAAAGGATAAGGAACAACCATATGTATCCATCCTTATTGTTGCACAAGTGAATTCAAATAATCAATCAGTGCTAAGGAGGTGGTTGAAAAGGATAAGTAACAACCATATGTAACCATATGTGGTATTCAAAATTTGTAATTAATATTATCCTTTCTCGATTAAGATTATATTAGTATATTTTAGATGAGTAATTGCAGTGGAAATAAAATACTGAAAGTAAATTGCAGAAAATAAAAGAGAATAAAGGGTTAGAGAGATTGCACCAGAGAGTTATCCAGGTTTGGCCGAACATTGGCCTAGCCTGTTCCCAAGAGATCTTCTTGATATTTTGACAAAAACTATAAGCTTTTACAGGTGATGACCATAAACCTTTAATACAATATGATCTTGATATTTTAATAGGCTTATCCCCAATCAAATGATAACTTTTAACCTAGGATAAGATATAAAGTCGTTTAGATATTTATGGATGATCTCAATAACCAAAACAAAGTTTTTTTCTGGAAAATATTGATAAACCAAGAACAAAGATTTGATAAAGGTTGATATCAAGAACCAAACTTAATCTATTAAAGGTATCACACCCTTAAGAATATAAACTACGAGCACGATGAGTTACAAAAATATCTTCGTTATAAGTAAAACTTCACTTACTAGAACTAAGGCAATTTGAAGTGAAAAGAAATATTTTCTAAAGAGAGGGAGAAAGATAAATTCCAAAGAAATATGAAAAGGTTGGAAATTGGTGTGGTATGAAGTGAGGAAGAGCCTCTCTTATATTTTAGTTGGAAAATCCAAGAATATAAATAATCCATGGCCAAATTGATTATCTAATCGATTGGCAAAAAGCTTTAATCGTTTAGACAACTCATTTACAATTAATTGGCAAGCCCAAAAAGGAAGGTTTGGATATAGAATTGTTACAAGTCATTAAAGTGATGTCCTTATTGATTTTGTAATCGATTAGAATCCATCTAATTGATTAGCATAGTGTTCCAATTGAATGGTCGGTAAAAATGATTTGCGAATCAACTGGCACATTTTTCCAATCGATTAGATGTTTAAAAAACTATTTAAACAACTTTTTAATCACTTGGTTCTGGCTTAGAAAATATTTTTCAAGGTAGAAAAAGAATTTGAAGTGTGTGATTAAGTTGCCATACTCTTAAGCTACTATCTTACTTTTACAGTACTCGGTTCACTCAGACAGAATAGACATGACTTGGCGAGCATTCACATCTTTCGCCATAGTAGCTTCAAGACTTTGTTAGATATTATATAATTTTATAAGCAATTGATCTTGAATTCTATTATAATATGTTCTGGTTATCATCGGGGTTGAGGATTGTTACTTTTTATTATCGTCATTAAAAATTTAGATGCAAATCTTCATCATCTGCAAGTACATATATCTACATTCTCCCCCTTTCTGATGATGATAATGCATCTCTTAGGGAAGGTGGTAACAAAAATAGATACAAGTATTTTGGAGTGATTAAACTCCCTTTCAATTAAGCAGAGAGTATATTATAGTCCCCCCTAGAGTATACTTCTCCCCCTTTGGCATTATAAAAAAGGCAAAAAATAATCAAAGCACATAGATCTCATGTAAAAGGATTGAGTTACCCTATAGAGATGGATAATATTTGTAACATCCCAAAATTTTAAATATAAACTATAAATGTTGTTTTGGTAATTTTTATAATTGGCTTAAATGAAATTTTGGTCCCCTAGTTTGATGCTTTTTAATTTGTAGTCCCCGTATTTTAAAAACTAATTTTTTGGTCCCTGAGTTTTACATCACTTGGAATTTTGATGGTCCCCCTCTAATTTTACATATGTATCAGTGATGATTAGGATAAAAAATATTTCTAATGACATTATTAGGCTTATTTATTAATTATTATTTTATATAATTAGTTAACTAGTCATTATTTATAAATTATTATTTTTTAATATAATTAATTAATAATTAACAATGTTTATTTTTTATAGAAGTTTATTTAGAAAATAATCCAAATTTTAAAAGAAACTTATTGGGCCTGAAGCCCAATTTGTTGTATAGACAGTCCACTTCATATAATATACAAATCCATGTGTGAATGAGTATTATAAACACTCATTTTAATTTTTCAGAAAATGATGTGGGACTCACTAATACGAAATCCATTGTTCTAGCTTCATGAGCACTTTCAGGAGCTGCGAATCCATCTGTTAAGCACCCTATGTACTTGTTTCTAATGCATCTTTATTACTTCTACATCTACATGTCTATATACTAGATTAGATAAACTATAACAAGAGAAAACAACTTTTGGAAACACAATCTGCAAATAAGTAATAGTAATATATACATGTAATTAAAAGTAACATATTTTTCACTTATTAGATAATATATAACCTTTGCCTTGCAATTGTTTACTTGTTGGATCACATGCATCTTGACAAAGTGAGTCTTTTGCATATTTGATTTTCAACAAATTGAAATGAATTGTTCGATACTGTCATATGAGGTCCTCACGTCGCCATTTTTAATGGCATCATCATTTAAGTATATATCTTTATTTTCTTCAATTGTCGCTACCCTCATTAGCGACTTGTATATAAGAAGAAGAAGAAGAACCAATATCACTATTACGCCTAAGGATTTGTTAGCCATTGTATTATTAATTAGTGTCTAAATGAGACCAAACGTTAAAGGTTTTGAAATACATGTAATATGGATATTTGTCTAGAATTAGTGCGTGGGGGAAAATAAATTGTTGGCTTGTTCTAAAGGGCTATATATGTATTATGAAATGGGAGGAATGCATGATAATTTATATATTTTTCTAATGAACAATGTCAATTCTTGATAGTTACCAGTTTATGTGACAACAAGCAACAACTCGTGTGTTTTTTCCTATCATGAAGGAATACTATCAAGCAACTGCAGGAGAGCTAGTAAGAATTAATGGAACAACAAAAGTACTAGTTGTGGAATTAATGACACATATGTTATACTATTCTTGCATACCAATGCTGGTTTGGAGTGGTTATAATATAGAATTGACATAATTCAAAATTTGATCCTTTTTACAGCAGTTTATCTATTTGTGTTTCTTCCGAGGGGATCAACTGCTCCAAGTAACAATAAAATCACGATATATTGTTTTGCATTTTTTTGGAGATCAGGTGGGCTAAGATATAATAGATCATTGGAGATGCATATGGAATCTAGAGCGGCGCTTTAGTAAGCTCTATAAATGGGAACTATCGTCCACCACAATGTTTAATAGAGAACCATGGAAAATGTATTTTTGTCTTAATGTTGGAATGTGAAGGAAAACTAAAGTCCTACATTGATTTGTTTAGAAATAGTACTAGAGTTTATATATCACATACATGTAAGCCTGATGTCTTAAGTGGGCGGGAGAGAAGTGGGCTGAAGCCGGTAGTGTGGATTCTTTTGAAGTCATCTTTGTTTTTCTCATTTATGGTTTAGCTTTGTTCCATAACATTGACGGTTTTGTTGATGTTAACGCCATTAGGATCTTCTTGATTAGAAATCCTGTGCCTACTATATTGGGTGACATGTATTTTTCTTTGCATTTGAGGAATTCTAAAGGTGGTGGAACTATTTTGTGATGTGTTCCTCTTTTGTACAAGTGGTTTATTTCTCACTTGCCTCATACGCCTACTTTTACGGAGAACAAATGATGTCTACGATGGTCTTAGAGACTTATGTCTCTCACTAATGATGATATTGTTTGGTATGATTCTATGATGATTATCTTGGATATTATTGATAGTTGTGGTGAATTCTATAATGTGCCTCTCATTGGTACACAAGGAGGAATCAACTACAACCCTGCTTTGGCTCGTCGTCAACTTGGGTTCGCCTCGAGAGACAAACCTAATAACGCTCAGTTAGAAGGTCTTTTCTATCAAGAGGGTAAAGATCCCCAACATTTGAAGCAGAAGAAGATAGGTGCTTGGCATAATATGCATAGGAAAGGAAGATCCGAGCTTGGTCCGTGCAACTCTGTAGGTTTGGAAGCATACACTACATGGGTGAAGAAGAGAGCTTTGGAGTTGAAGATGTTGTATGCTTGTGAGAGACCTATGTCTTTGGTTGTGGCTGAGCCATCAACTCTTCCTAACCAAGATGTAGAGGAGTTGGAAGATGCGCTCGCCAAGATGAAGCAAGAGAGAGATATATGGGAAGAGCGGTTCCATGCTTTGAGTCAAAAGCATGAGGAGTTGTAGCTTGAGTCTAAAGATAAAGATGCGCTTATTGAACTTCTTGAAGACGGAGCAGTGAAGAGACAGAGAGAACTAGAGAGTCTACCTTCCTTTAGTATGCCTCATCCTTCCGGTGCTTGGACGAAGATTGTTGATCAGCTTGTCCTCGAGATGGCTCAGATGAAGACATCCTTTGAGTCCGAGATTCGACACATCCGAAGGAAGCATGCGTCTGCAGCCAGATCATCTAACGTCGTTGCTAGGGGATCCTTAGGATGATTAGTTTCCTTTTCTATTATATTTATACTTTGGTTTCTGAAATTGTACTCAGTGTAATCCTTCCAAATTTTTATGAATAAAAGAGATTTTTATGGTCAATCAAATTGTTACTATTGTTATTATATATTTGCAAATAAAATAGTATGTTCCTTGAAAATAAAAACAAACAAAAACATTGCATTTTATGCATCATTTGCATAACAGGTTTTCTTCTGCCAGATGTCTTGTCAGTTATTATTCTTTGCTTCAGCCAAGTTGACTCACCGATACAACACTCGTGCCAATCAACCTAGAATTATGGAGCACTTGGAACAAGAAAACAAAGAGTTGAAGGATGAGATTGCTCGTATGACTGCTATGATGGAGTCTGTTCTTGCTGCGTAGAATCAGTCTTCACCAACTCCTGCGACTCCTCCTCCTCAAAGGACTATCATCTCAGAGGTTGCTACCTCAACTGTGCATGTTGCTGCTACTTAATCTGGTCCATCTATGCCTGCTGGGTTCCCGTGGGGAATGCCACCAAATTTTAGGCTTGAAGTGTTTGCGCCTACATTTGCTTCTATGACGGAATCTAGCCCGGTCATGTTTGTGTCGCCTCCAGTTGTTCATACCTTGCCTCGTGTTGAGGACACCATCTACCATTCTGAGCCATCTGAGGGCCCAGATGTTTACGAGAAGATGGATGAAATGAAGGATCAGTTTCTTGAGCTGCACAAGGAATTGAAAACATTAAGGGGAAAAGACCTATTTGGTAAGAGTGTTGCTGAACTCTGCTTGGTACTAAATGTGAAGATCCTGATGAAGTTCAAAGTCCCTGACTTTGAAAAAATGTAAGGGAAACACTTGTCCACTAAGCCACCTTGTTACGTATGCCAGAAAAATGTCAACTCAAACTAATAATGATCAGTTATTGATTCACTACTTTCAAGATAGTTTAACTGGTGCCGCTCTGAGATGGTACATCGGGCTAGATAGTGAAAGTGTTCGCACATTTAATGATTTGGGGGAAGCTTTTGTGGAACAATACAAGTATAATATGGACATGACGCCTGATAGAGACCAGTTGAGGTCTATGTCTCAAAAGGACAAAGAGACATTTAAAGAGTATGCCCAGAGGTGGAGAGAGCTTGCTGCTCAGTTTAATCCTCCGTTGGAAGAGAAAGAGATGACGAAAATTTTCCTGAAGACCCTGAGTTCGTTTTATTATGAACACATGATTGCCAGTGCCCCTAGTGACTTTACCGAAATGGTAAACATGGGGATGAGGTTAGAGGGAGGAGTCCGAGAGGGACGTCTGTCTAAGGAAGAGGTGTCATCTAGTAAGAAGTATGGAAGTGGTTTTTCCAAAAAGAAGGAAGGAGAAACCAATGCAGTATCTGTAGGGAGGCAGAGGAGGCCTCATGTCAGAAGAAATTCACAACCGCGTCAGCATCAACATCAAGTTTCATTAGTTATCTCAGTATTTTCAAACAATTCAAACAATCAACCAGTGCCAATTCAACAACAACGTCTACAACAACCTCAACAAAGAACCAATAACTACAACAACAGTAACAATAATCAACTACAACAAAATTTTGAGAGGAAGAATGTCTCTTTTGATCCTATTCCTATGTCATACGCCAAACTCTACCCATCTTTGGTTCTCAAGAACCTACTCCAACCAAGAAATCCACTTCAAATTCCAGAACCACTTCCATGGTGGTATAAGCCCAAACTCCATTGTGTCTTTCATTAAGGAGCTCCCGGCCATGATATTGAGAACTGCTACCCATTGAAGTACGAGGTCCAGAAACTTGTGAAGAGTGGGATGGTGTCCTTTGAGGACCGTGCACCAAATGTGAAAGCCAATTCGTTACCCGCTCATGGTAATGCTTCAGTTAACATGGTGGAAGGTTGCCCAGGAAATTTCTGAGTCTTCGATGTGCGACGTATTCGTAGGTCCTTGGTGGAGATGCATAGGACTTTGTGTTTGATCAGTGATTGTGAGCACGACCATGATGGTTGTGCAATTTGCAATGTAAACCCTCGAGGGTGCATCATCGTCAAGAGAGATATCTAGAAGTTTATGGATGAGAATGTAATCCAAATTCAATAGTCAAGGGACATATATGATGTTAATGTGATAGTACTAGTGTTTAAAACCCCTCAGCGGGTAGTCATTCAATTTGATAATAGCAGCAACAACAACGTCAATAGATCGGTATCATCGTTGGTAATTCGGTTAACGGGCCCTATCTCGTATACATCCGATAGAGTTGTTCCTTACCAGTATAATGCCACAAAAGTGGAGAATGGTCAAGATGTTCTGTTGCCTATGACAAATTATGTCGTGAATATAGCCGATATTGTGAAGGTGACCCGTAGTGGTCGTGTATTTGGTCTGGTCTTTCCAAGAGGTGTTAGAGGATTTTTCAGTTGGTAAGAAGGTTGATGTACCTGCAGTAAACCCAGTTAGTGCTCCAGCATGCCAGCCTGGTAAATACAGCAAGCTAAAGCCTAATGATGATGATGAGGTACCGAGATTAATCAAGAAGAGTGAATTTAATATGGTGGAGCAGTTGCTCCAAACTCCTTCGAAGATTTCAGTGTTGTCTCTGCTTATTAATTCTGAAGTGCACAGAGAAGCATTGCAAAGAGTGTTAGAGCAAGCCTATGTCGAGCACGATGTTACTGTGGATCAGTTTGACCACATTGTGGCTAACATTACTTCCTGCAACAATTTGAGTTTTTCTGATGAAGAACTTCCTGAGGAAGGTAGAAATCACAATCTGGCACTACATATATCGATGAACTGCAAGGAGGATGCATTGTCAAATGTGCTAGTTGATACTGGTTCTTCTTTGAATGTACTCCCCAAATCAACTCTGTCTAGATTATCCTACCAAGGCGCCTCGATGAGGTATAGTGGCATAATTGTTAAAGCTTTTGATGGTTCTCGCAAGACTATCATAGGAGAGTGGACCTTCCAGTGAAGATAGGTTCGAGTGATTTTCAAATTACTTTTCAAGTAATGGATATCGACCCGGCCTATAGCCGTTTATTGAGAAGGCCATGGATCCATGAAGCAGAAGTTGTGCCATCTACTCTACACCAGAAGCTCAAATTTGTGAAGAATGGTAAGCTTGTCATTGTTGGTAGAGAGAAAGCGCTCTTGGTGAGCCATCTATCATCTTTTAGGTATGTGGAAGTTGAGGAGGAGGTTGGAACTCTGTTCCAAGCCTTATCTATTGCTGAAGTAAAGAAAACTGGGGCACCCATGTCTTCTTTCAAAGATGCTCAGAGAGCTATTGAGATAGGAAGTACAAATCAGTGGGGCCGTATGGTAGAAGTCTGTGAGAACAAGAATAGAGTCGGATTGGGATTCCAGCGAGGGCCGTCTAATGTCAAAGCTGAAGAAGTGCAACCGAGTTTCCGTAGCGGAGGGTTCATCCATGGTAATGAACAACACTCAGCTGCTATGATCGAGGGTGATGAAGTTGAAGATTGCGCCAACTTTGTGACGCATGGCAAGACTTGGAACAATTGGGCTGCTGTTGATATTCCTATTATTGTCCATTGTTCTAAGTAATTTTCTTTTTTCATCATTTTAAATCCTTCTTCTATGCATAAGGGAGAAGTGAACATTGTTGGGAATTTTTCAAATTATCATCAATAAAATGCAATTCTATTTCATCCACATCTATGATGTTTTTTATTTTACTTTTTGCTTTTCAGAAAATGGTAATCACAAAAAACATAAATAAATAAATAGTAATTGTCCATCTGCATAATATTTGGTCACAATCCACTTCTCTAAAATCAAAATATCAAATCATTATATAGGTTGGTTTCCAAACCCATTGAATACAATGATCCTACTCCCTCTCCAAACTTTGATTTCCCTGTGTTTGAGGCTGGGGAAGAGATTGATGAAGAAGTATCTGATGAATTATTTCTCCTACTTGAGCACGGGGAAAAAGCCATTCAACCGTTCGAAGAGCAGATTGAGTTAGTCAACTTGGGTTCTGAAGATGATGTGAAAGAAGTCAAGATTGAGTCTCAATTGTGTCCAGAGGTTAAAAAGGGGTTGATTGATCTTCTCCGAGAGTATTCAGATGTGTTTGCTTGGTCCTATCAAGACATTCCTGGTTTGGATTCTGAGATTGTGGAGCATAGATTGCCGTTATAGCTAGAATACCCGCCAATCAAGCAAAAATTGAGGAGAACTCATCCTGATATGGCAGTAAAGATCAAAGAGGAGGTGCATAAGCAAATTGATGTTGGCTTTCTTGTTACCGCCGAATATCCTAAGTGGGTGGCCAATATTGTGGATGTTCTTAACAAGGACGGAAAAGTCCGTATGTTTTAAACAAAGCTAGTCCAAAAGATGATTTCTCTCTTCCACACATTTATATGTTGGTAGACAATACAACTAAATTTAACGTCTTTTCTTTCATGGACGGATTTTCCGGATATAATTAGATCAAAATGGCACTAGAAGACATGGAAAAGACCACATTCATTACACCATGGGGAATATTCTGTTATAGAGTGATGCCTTTCGGTTTAAAGAATGCTGGTGCAACATACCAGAGAGTGATGACCACTCTTTTTCATGATATGATGCATAAAGAGATCGAGGTCTATGTTGATGACATGATTGCCAAATTGAGTGATGAAGAAGAACATGTCGAGCATTTGTTGAAGTTATTTCTGCGTTTGAGGAAGTACAAACTCCGCTTGAATCCCAATAAGTGTACATTTGGTGTTCGTTCTAGTAAGTTGTTGGGCTTTATTTTCAGTGAGAAGGGTATCGAGGTTGATCCCGCCAAAGTCAAAGCAATACAAGAGATGCATGCACCCAAAACTGAGAAGCAAGTCAGAGGTTTTCTTGGCCGCTTGAATTATATCTCAACATTCATTTCGCATATCACTGCCATGTGTGCGCCTATATTCAAGCTTCTTAGGAAATATCAGTCTTGTGATTGGACCGAAGATTTCCAGAAAGCTTTTAACAGTATCAAAGAATATCTGCTTGAGCCTCCACTACGCCAAATAAGGGAAAAGAGGGCGCTTATTTTGGCCTATAACAGCGCTTTTAAGCGCCCTCTAAAGTGGCGCTGGCATAGGTAAAGACAGCGCTTTGTTTTCCTGGAGAAAGCGCTGTCTAAAGTGGCCCTTTAAGGGCCACATTATAGTGCGCTTTAAGAAAAAAGCGCCCTCTGGAGTGGTCCATAAAGAGACACCTTAGAGGGCGCTTTCAGGAAAAAGCGCCCTCTAAAGTTGTCAATGTAAAGTGTTTAGAGGGCGCTTTCAGGAATAAGCGCCCTCTAAAGTTGTCAATGTAAAGTGTTTAGAGGGCGCTTTCAGGAAAAAGCGCCCTCTAAAGTTGACAATGTAAAGTGTTTAGAGGGCGCTTTCAGGAAAAAGCGCCCTCTAAAGTTGTCAATGTAAAGTGTTTAGAGGGCGCTTTCTGGACAAAGCGCCCTCTAAAGTGTTAGTTATTTTAAAAAAAAATTGTTTGAAAAACAGTGGATATTTAATTGGTAACCTGTTCGCATGCTGCAAAAGTGTAAAATTCATATTGATTTCATCCTTTAATCCAATGTTATACACCATTAATCCATTGATATATACAACATGAATCCATTTATATACAACATTAATCCTCCATATATACAACATTAATATATGATTCTTTGATCAAAAATATACAACAACATATTCATGATTTAGTAAAATTACAACAACAATATACAACATATATACAACAACAGCATACAACAACAACATTCCATACATATATGTACAACAATATACAACCTAGCTATATGATTCTTTGATCAACAATGAATTGACACAATTCATCCTTGATTTCATCCAAATGAGCTCTTGAGTAAGATTTGTATTCCTCAAAGTACTACAATTAAGAGAATAAAACATATTCATGATTTAGTAACAAATTAGATAAAATATCCGATAATATTAAAATAAACCCTAAGTTATTATTCCATACCATTTTTGGGATGTCTATACGATTCAACGCAATGATGTCTCTCATAAATCTCATTACAAAAAATCCGCAATCGACCGAATTATTTTGCTGAGGACACTACACAGAAAAACAAACAATATATATATAGTTAATTTCTTACAAACACTATTATAAGCAAAAAAGCAAACACTATTATAAGCAAAAATAAGATACTTAATATATACCAGAACTCTGATCCAGGTAATGTCCTTCCTATTGCGGTATTTCTTTTTCAATCTAAATTTTATTATTGCCCTAACATAATAAAAACGTATATTGAGATCAATCTGACAGACATAATTAAATATACAAATACACACGATTATTTAGGGGAATTTCACTTACGCGTCAACCGTCTTCTTCATACTCGGATATTTACTCCAATCACCCGATAAAGAATCGAGATAATACACTATTAGTCTCGAAAGATCCATAGCAACCAACACCCAGTGACCACTGTAAAATAAAACAAAAATTTAGATGAATGAAAATTTTCTACGTAAAAGATATACATAGATTAGAATGAAATTATTAGAAAGAAAATCTAACCCGTTGCCAGAATTAAACGGTAAAAAATACAAACTGGGTGTAGACTTATCGTCGGCCGCCATGAATATATCGACTAGATCATTCTTTACGGATGTTGAATTATTCGTTATTAACGTTGCGTTGATACGGGAAGCAGCAATAAAATTGAAACGGTTACACAATTCAGTTCCCCGCATCAATGTTACATACATATACCTTAAATAGAAACATAATAAACATTAGACTACTCATTGAAATGTGTAAATAAATTGTTCAACTAAGTAAATTATAGATTGATCGGAGTACCCTATGTATGTATGAATGACAGCGATGCCCAATTCGGTGTGTTCAAAAAGTTGTTGGAAGTCCTCCTTTCCAATTATTTCGAAATGAGCAGCTCCGAAAACACCTTCATCAAAATTTATAGTACGAATGCCCCCCCCCCCCATGCATAATATCGGACTCCTCCACCATTTTCTCAAGACGCATCAAAATTTGAGATTTTGTCCCGGACGTCGTTGGAATATCCTTAGCAGCGCTTTTCAACTCTCGACCGGGAACCTAAAAATTCATATAAAATAAATCATGACTTTTTGTGATGCAACAGAATCGTTGCGTATATAATTCAATGGGTATATATATTTGTACCTCTCTTTGAGATGCAACCGACTCGATGCGTCTTGAAATCCCTTTACCAACTTTATGTGTGGGTCTTGTAGGAGTCTAACATTACCATATAATTGATTAAATATCATAATTGTAGCTGAATTGAAATGTGAATACTAAATATTCATAATCATTTAGAACATATATACCTCGGCATCAGGGAAAATTAGCTCTGACGGCCAACCAACAAAGGATCCGACTGCATCTCGCATCAACGTTGTCTCTGAAACAACGTCAGGTAATGGTAGACGGGCGTCCGTATCGAATACGAGGTCAACCGAAACTTTCATAAATCCCACCGGGAGGGGATTATGGTGAAGTAATTCACCCGAAGTATTGTGCACTTTTCCCTTGCCAACCATGCGATAAGTTGGTGACGATAGATACAGCTGACAAGGTGAAATGCCCTAAACCAATAATAAATGTTATTGTTAACTTGTATATGTGTCAAGTAAAAAAGTGCTATTTTAATTTCATAATAACATATATAATTACCTCGGGAAATTTCGGTTGATGATTGATACTAGCTCGGTCACTAGTATCTTTTGCCTCGGAAGCGCACCTTTCCTCTCTATACCTTGCATTCTCGTTTTGCAGTTGGAGTACTTGTGCCCTTAACTCCGCCAAGGTCTCCATCACCTCTTTGTTGGTAGGATTTTTTGTTTTTGTTTTTTTATAAAATGACGACGGAGTCACACCAAAACCCTTACCCCTCACACGACCGGAATACTCAGGAACATTTAGTACTCGACTAAGTACGCTCCTGCAATCCTGGACCTCGGTTGAAGGTATGGTTTGGGATAAAGTCTCCTGAAATATTATTAGAGGAGATTAAAAATGAATTATATGTCTAACAAAATTTTCGATATAATTAAAGAAATAATGTTACATATACTTACACATTCGTCATAAACATTTTGGACCGCTTCAACGACAGCCCCATCCTTCCCAACCCGAGCAGCCTTCCATAATACGTGATCCAGAAGAGATGTTGCGTCACTTTTCTCCTCGGCTAGCTACACATTGAATTAGATTATAAGATCATCAATTATAACATATTGTGACAATGTATAAGCTCATAGTATTTGAATATACTCACAATTCTTTGTTGTAACCGTGCATAACCCATACGCCCTTTTTTGTACGGATACGCGGGTTTTGATGCCCTTTTCCTATTTATGTCGCTTACTTCCTGGATAAAAAAGTTTAAGGCATATTAGAACTTAGTAACTTAACAATTGTATAATAGCATAATTAATAGACATTACATGGAATTTTTCGTTTCTTCGTTTGGCGACAAAGTTATTCCATTCATCGGCTGAAATAATCTCGGCATACTTCATTGGCCGTTCTCCTTCAACAAATTTTCCTTCCTCATCCTTGAGAAATTTGTTGCACAAAAAGGATCGAAATCCTCGGAGTCTTTTTCCGGCCAATTGAATACAATATTTTTGCCGGCTTTCATCGATGTGAAAGGATCTCTAAAAAACATACAAATGGAGTGTGTTATTATAAAGTAATATTATAACAATATATGGTTAACAAATAGTCAACAAAAAAACATATAACAATATATGGTAAGTACCTTTATCTCCGACCATATTTTTTCCTTGCCAACCTTCAAGTCCGGACTTCTCCAATTATCACATGTAATCGGAATATGTTGGCGAACAAGGAAACCAATGTAACTTGCCAACATTGAACCGTTAGGCTCAATTAGTTGGTCTTCAGCACTCCAATGTACTTCAAATTTTACACCCCTGTCTCTTGCACGAATGATTGACTTCATAACAGTCAATCCTCGTTTGATTTCTTTTTCAACATTATTACGTGATTCATTCACGGCATTGGTATCGTCTTGGTTAGCCATTTTATCTGTAATATAGAAATGATTCAATAAGACCCAAGTAAGACAATGATTCAATACGTGAACACATTCATATACCTTTCATTTCTCTCATGTTACAACAATCTAAACTCTTTTTTTTTTATCATTATTGAATACAAACTCACACACACCTACTGCATGCAAAAGACCAATGCAAACTTATGGTGTTTGGAACATGAACAAACTTGTATCCATAATCATCAAACTTCCAAAAACAAGCTCAAACACACTTCAAATATATCAGTTTTCAATCAGAAATAAAAACCTCAGTTTGCCCTAAACAACATTAATCAACATAATGCACAAAATGAAAAACTAAGTTTAGAAAATGCCATAATCAAACACATGAAGAAAGTGAACGGTAACGATGGAGAAGAGAAATACCTTAAAGGTGACGGTAACGATGGAGAAGAAAGTGAACAGTGACGGTGGAAGAGGATAACGCAGTGAACGTGAACGGTGAGGGAGGGAGAACGAACGGCGACGATGACGGTGAGGGAGGGAGAACGAACGATGAACGGTGAGGGAGTAATCGCAGTAGAGAGTAATCGCAGTTGAGAGAAAACGAAATAGCTTATAGAGAGGGAAAATAAAGAGACATGCAGTATATGTTATATTTTTAATGTTTACTAAAGGGGACCTTAGAGGGCGCTTTTTTAAAAAAAGCGCCCTCTAAAGGGGGCCTAAGAGGGCGCTTCTGAAAGCGCTCTCTAAGGCTTTCCAAAAGCGCCTTCTAAACTGGAAATGTACATGGACTTAGAGAGCGCTTTTTCAAAAGCGCCCTCTAAGGGTAACCTTAGAGGGCGCTTTCACAAAAGCGCCCTCTATTGTTGTCCCTCCATTTTTTTTTGGCTTCACTTTAGAGGGCGCTTTGTTACAAAAGCGCCCTCTAAAGGGGGTCTTAGAGAGCGCTTTAAGAGCTCTCTAAGGCTTTCCAAAAGCGCCTTATAAACTGGAAATGTACATGGACATAGAGAGCGCTTTTTTAGAAGCGCCCTCTAAGGTTACCCTTAGAGGGCGCTTTCAATAAAGCGTCCTCTATTGGTGTCCCTTCATTTCCTCATTATTTTTTCGCTTCACTTTAGAGGGCGCTTTGTTACAAAAGCGCCCTCTAAAGTGCGCTGTCTATTCAAGTTGTTCGCTCCTTATTTTTTCTCTTCACTTTAGAGTGCGCTTTTGTAATAAAGCGCCCTTTATAAAGGGGACATTAGAGGGCGCTTGTGGAAAAAAAACGCCCTCTAAAGGGGGCCTAAGAGGGCGCTTACGAAAGCGCTCTCTGAGGCTTTCCAGAAGCGCTTTATAAGCTGGAAATGCACGTGGACTTATAACAGCGCTTTATTAAAAGCGCCCTCTAAGGGTAACCTTAGAGGGCGCTTTCTAAAAAGATCCATGTATTGTTGTCCCTCTATCTCCTCCTTATTTTTTCGTTTCACCTTAGAGGGCGCTTGTGGAAACAAAGCGCCCTCTAAAGGGGGCCTAAGAGGGCGCTTATGAAAGCGCTCTCTAAGGCTTTCCAGAAGCGCTTTATAAGCTGGAAATGCACATGGACTTATAACAGCGCTTTATTAAAAGCGCCCTCTAAGGGTAACCTTAGAGGGCGCTTTCTAAAAAGCGCCATGTATTATTGTCCCTCTATCTCCTCCTTATTTTTTCGCTTCACCTTAGAGGGCGCTTTGTTACAAAAGCGCTCTCTAAAGTGCGCTGTCTATTGCTCCTTATTTTTCGCTTCACTTTAAAGAGCGCTTTTGTAGTAAAGCGCCCTCTAAGGTGCGCTGTCTATTCCAGTTTTTGGCGTAGTGCTCCGATTTTGTCTCCGCCTATTGAAGAAAGGCCTTTTATCATGTATTTGACCGTGCTTGATGAGAGTATGGGTTGTGTCCTTGGTCAGCAAGACGAAACTGGAAAGAAAGAATATCTTATTTACTACCTCAATAAGAAGTTCACCGACTGTGAGACTCGGTATTCTATGCTTGAAAAGACTTGTTGCGCATTGGCTTGGGCTGCTAAAAGTCTCCGACAATATGTGTTGAATCATACTACTTGGTTGATATCCAAAATGGATCCAATTAAGTATATTTTTGAGAAGCCTACTTTAACTAGGAGGATTTCCCGTTGGAAGATGTTGTTATCCAAGTATGATACTGAATAACGATCTCAAAAAGCTATCAAAGGTAGTGTCTTGGCTGACCGTTTGGCTGACCAACCGATTGAAGATTACCAGTCAGTGCAATGTGATTTTCCCGATGAAGAGATTTTGTACCTTAAGATGAAAGATTGTGATGAACCATTGCTTGAAGAAGGGCCAGAACCTGGTTCCCGTTGGGGCATGGTATTTAATGAAGCTGTTAATCAGTATGGTAATGTCATTGGGGCAGTGATTATTACTCCTCAAGGCACTCATATTCCGTTTACAGCTAGACTGACTTTCAAGTGTACAAAAAACATGGCTGAGTATGAAGCTTGCATTATGGGGCTTGAAGAGGCCATTGATCTCAGAATCAAGTATCTTGACGTCTATGGAGATTCAACTTTGGTTGTAAATCAGATCAAAGGTGAATAGGAGACGAATCAACCCGGTTTGATACCATATAGAGATTATGCGAGGAGGATTTCAACTTTCTTTACAAAGGTTGAGTTTCATCATATCCCTCGAGATGAAAACCGGATGGCAGACGCTCTTGCAACGTTGGCTTCTATGATTATGGTGAAATTTTGGAATGAGGTTCCTAATTTGACTATGATGCGTCTTGATAGGCCAGCTCATGTGTTTGATGTTGAAGAGATCAAAGATGAAAATCCATGGTATTTTGATATCAAGTGTTTTCTCTAAAGTCAAATTTATCCGTATGGGGCATCCTTGAAAGATAAAAAGACTTTGAGAATATTAGTTGGCAACTTCTACTTGAATGGTGATGTGTTATACAAAAGAAACTTCGATATGGTTCTGCTCAGATGCGTGGATAGACACGAAGAAGACTTGTTGATGACTGAAGTCCATGAAGGTTCCTTTGGTAATCACTCCAATGGATAGGCTATGGCTAAGAAGATGTTGAGTACAAGTTACTATTGGCTGGAAATGGAATCTGACTGTTGCAAGTTTATGAAGAAATTCCACAAGTTTCAAATTTATGCCGATAAAATTTATGTTCCTCCGACACTGTTGAATGTCATTTCCTCTCCATGGCCCTTCTCCATGTGGGGAATTGATATGATTGGCATGATTGAGCCTAAAGCTTCAAACGGACATGGTTTCATTTTGGTGGCTATTGACTACATCACAAAGGGGGTTGAAGCGGCATCATATGTGAATGTAACAAAGCAAGTTGTTGTAAGGTTTATCAAGAATAAGATTATATGCCGGTATGGTGTGCCAAGTAACATCATTATTGATAATGGATCTAACTTGAATAATAATATGGTGGAAGCTCTTTGCAAAGACTTCAAGAATGAACATCATAATTCTTCTCCTTACAGACCTAAGATGAATGGGGATGTTGAAGCTGCGAATAAGAACATCAAGAAGATCATTCATAAGATGGTTGTGACCTACAAGGATTGGCATGAAATGCTCCCATTTTCCTTGCATGGGTACCGTACGTCCATCCGCACTTCAACAGGGGCAACCCCTTTCTCGTTTGTTTATGGTATGGAAGTTGTGCTCCCAGTAGAGGTTGAGATCCCATCATTGCGTGTTTTGATGGAAGCCAAGTTGACTGAATTTGAATGGTGTCAGACCAGGTATGACCAGTTGAATTTGATTGAAGCGAGGAGGTTGACTGCCATGTGTCATGGCCAGTTATACCAGCAGAGAATGAAGAAAGATTTTGATAAGAAGGTCATGCCTCGTGTACTCAGAGAAGGTGACCTTGTGTTCAAGAAGATTCTATCTTTCAAACCAGATTCTAGGGGAAAATTTGAAGTTGATCCTTCCAAGGTCAAAGCAATACAAGAGATGCATGCGCCCAAAACTGAGAAACAAGTCAGAGGTTTTCTCGGCCGCTTGAATTACATCTCAAGATTTATTTCGCATATGACTGCCACATGCGTGCCGATATTCAAGATTCTTCGAAAAGATCAATCTCATGATTGGACCAAAGATTTCTAGAAAGCTTTTGACAGTATCAAGGAATATCTGCTTGAGCCTCTAATTCTGTCTCCACCTGTTGAAGGAAGACCATTTATCATGTTTTTGGCTGTGCTTGAAGAAAGTATGGGTTGTGCTCTAGGTCAGAAAGACGAAATTGGAAAGAAAAAAATATGCAATTTACTACCTCAGTAAGAAGTTCACTGACTGTGAGACTCAATATTCTATGCTGGAAAAGACTTGTTGTGCATTGGCTTGGGCTGCTAAGCGTCTGCGTCAGTATATGTTGAATCATACTACTTGGTTGATATCCAAAATGGATCCAATCAAGTATATTTTTGAGAAGCCTGCTTTAACTGGGAGGATCACCCATTGGCAGATGTTGTTATCTGAGTATGATATCGAGTACAGATCTTAAAAAGCTATTAAAGGTATTGTCTTGGCTGACCATTTGGCTCACCAACCGATTGAAGACTATCAATAAGTGCAGTATGATTTTCCTGACGAAGAGATCTTGTACCTGAAGATGAAAGATTACCATGAACCATTGCTTGAAGAAGGGCCAGAACCTGGTTCCTGGTGGGGCATGGTATTTGATGGAGCTGTTAATCAGTATGGTAATGGCATTGAGGCAATGATCATTACTCCTCAAGGCACTCATTTTCCGTTTATAGCTAGACTGACTTTCAAGTGTACAAATAATATGGCTGAATATGAAGCTTGCATTATAGGGCTTGAAGATGCCATTGACCTCAGAATCGAGTATTTGGACGTCTATTGAGATTCAACTTTGGTTGTGAATCAAATCAAAGGTGAATGGGAGACGAATCAGCCCGGTTTGATAACATATAGAGATTATGCGAGAAGGATTTCAACTTTCTTTATAAAGATTGAATTTCATCACATCCCTCAAGATGAAAACCGGATGGCAGATGATTTTGCAACGTTGGCTTCGATGATTGTGGTAAAATTCTGGAATAAAGTTCCCAATTTGAATGTGATGCGTCTTGATAGGCCAGCTCATGTGTTTGTTGTTAAAGAGATCAAAGATGAAAAGCCATGGCATTTTGATATCAAGTGTTTTTTCCACAGTCAAATTTACCCGCATAGGGCATCTTTGAAAGATAAGAAGACTTTGAGGAGATTAGCTGGAAACTTCTACCTGAATGGTGATGTGTTGTACAAAAGAAACTTCGATATGGTTCTTCTCAGATGCGTGGATAGACACGAAGCAGACTTATTGATGACTGAAGTCCATGAAGGTTCCTTTGGTACTCATTACAATGGACATGTTATGGCTAAGAAGATGTTGAGAGCAGGTTACTATTGGCTGACAATGGAATTTGATTGTTGCAAGTTTGTGAATAAATGCCACAAGTGTCAAATCTATGTAGATAAGATTCATGTTCCACCAACACTGTTGAATGTCATTTCCTTCCCATGGCCCTTCTCCATGTGGGGAATTGATGTGATTGGCATGATTGAGCCCAAAGCTTCGAACGAACATTGTTTCATTCTAGTGGCAATTGGCTACTTCAGAAAGTGGGTTGAAGCGGCATCATATGCAAATGTAACCAAGCAAGTTGTTCTAAGGTTTATCAAGAATCAAATTATATGCTGGTATGGTGTACCAAGTAAGATCATTAATGATAATGGATCAAACTTGAATAATAATATGGTGGAAGCTCTTTGCAAAGACTTCAAGATCGCACATCATAATTCTTCTCCCTACAGACCCAAGATGAATGGGGATGTTGAAGCTGCGAATAAGAACATCAAGAAGATCATTCGGAAGATGGTTGTGACCTACAAGGATTGACATGAGATGCTCCCATTTGCTTTGCATAGGTACCGTACATCCGTCCGCACTTAAATATGGGCAACCCCTTTCTCACTTGTTTATGGCATGGAAGTTATGCTCCTAGTGGAGGTTGAGATCCCATCATTGTGTGTCTTGATGGAAGGGAAGTTGACAGAGGCTGAATGGTGTCAGACCAGGTATGACCAGTTGATTTTAATTGAAGAAAAGAGGTTGACTGCCAGGTGTTATGGTCAGTTATATCAGCAAAGAATGAAGAAATATTTTGATAAGAAGGTCAGACCTCGTGTGTTCAGAGAAGGTGACCTTGTTGAAAACCCTAAAGGGCGGCTTAGGCAAAAATGAGCGTCTCGGTGGATTGAAAACCCGAAAGGGCAATCCAGGCAAAAGTTAGAGACATAAAACAGAAAAATTTATCCTAATAAATTGAGTACCCCACCTTGGGGAAATTTATGCAAAAATTAAGGATTATGGCAAGTAACTGCATCCTGTTGATCTCCAGTCTTGAAGATATTCTTGAGCACGTCATTTGGGTTTGATTCATCTTCAATCGAAGCCAAGAGCACGGTGGATATCAAAGTTGGTAGAAGAATTAGTGATCATTGTATTCAATGTATCCCTCTTCCATATAAATTAACGTTTTTCAACTTTTGTAAGGATCTATGGAGTCTTGTCATTTACAGACTACCATTCTATTAAATAAAGTTGAGCTTTTTATCCATTTATTTCTACTCTTATTTATTCAGCTAAATAGAATTAAATTTTATGATGATCATTTTGAAATTAAATTTAAAATTCAAAATCATGGTTTTCTTAAAATAATAAAAGCAATTACTTTTTAAGAGCAATCAAATCCATTAAAGGAACATCATCAGCAATCTGAGAACATGTAAGTCCCAAAATGTGAAGCATCGTTGGTCTTCCCCAAGCAGTTGGTTCGATCATATTTTTCAAACGACAACTCATCTTCCCCTACCGAGTTTTATTTGTTTACCCAGCCGAGTTCGTATTTCCCTCCCTATCTTTGAGTTGTAGGCGCATTGTCTCAGCAGGTTTGCATAGACTCATCACAGATTGTTACCCCGCTCGAGTCGTCAACAGAGTTTGTGCCTGATCCCTGTTAGCACTAATTCTTGAGCAATATTTCTAGTCCTCTGCAAGGTTGTCTCCCATTTGATATGATGTTGACCTAAAATTCCCCACAGAGTTGATGTTGCAGGTCCTCAGCAAGTTTTCCCTCTTTCCCCAGCCAGGGTCGAGCCTTTGAGACAGTTAATTCATGCTCATCCTTAACATCTCTTTCTCTAGTTGATGCCTCCATCTTGTTGAGATTGGTCGAGTGTTGTAACGATGATTCAGGCCATTGATATTTATATCCTTGTGATTATTTTGTCAACATAATCATCATATATACATATACATATACATTCATAGATTTCATTATTGCATTATTATTGCATTTTGTGATTCATTATTTTTCTGGTCCTCTGCTATGGTGGTAGCCTCTTCCCCATGCAGATTTGGTATGTATGTCCTCTTTCAATTGTAGAGTGTCAGCCCCCTTAAGCATAAAGAATTTAACCTTTCTCATTCCCCACTTAGTTATTTCCTCATGGATGATCATTATTTCAACTTCTTCCCCAGTTGATTATCTGGATGGAACCACTCCCCATGAGTTACATCCTCATTGGGTTGAGTCTTTGATTGACTTTTTTCTTTCTAGATCCTTCCTAGATAGATACTTTGATCCCCCGAGAGTCTGTTACCCAGTAAATGGTAATATTCTTCTCGATTTGTGAGTACTTTACTTTCGCCCAATACCCGGTAAACATAATCTACTTCCTTTATGTTCCCCAGCGGATCCATTTTCACGTTTCCCAGGAAGTCTATCCTTGATATGTTCATCTTAACTGGTGACAGATATTCTTCCCTTTGAGTCTATCCTTGATATGTTTATCTTAACCGATGACGGATATTCTCGTTTTGGTATTCTACCCAATAAAAGGTAGTTGTAATCCCTATTCCATTCCCTAGAGGGTTAATCCTTGATATGTTCATCCTAACCGATGACGGGTTTCCTCCTCCTTGCTAGTTTTCTATCCAGTAATTGATAGATGTATTTCCTATTTCTCCCCTCGGAGTCTATCCATGATATGTTCATCCTAACCGGTGACGAATATTCTCTTTTCGGTATTCTATCTAGTAACTGATAGATGTAATTCCTACTTTTTCCCGGCAGTTTATCCTTGATATGCTCATCTTGATTGATGACGGATATTCTCCCATTCGAGTCTATCCTTGATATGTTCACTTTAACCAGTGACGAATATTCTCTTTCTTTCTGGTCTTCTGCCCAGTAACCGACAATTGTAAACCCTATTTGGCTTTTCCTCGGTTGGTTATTCTTACCCAATAATTGGTAATGAATACACCTTATGTTTCCCTCAGCGAGTCATCCTTGATATGTTTACCCTAACGGGTAACGGATGTCCTCTCTGTCAGATTATGTTATCTCCTTACTGTAAGACCCCAATTTTTACCCTAAGATCCCTCATGGAATTTCATCATCTGCATTAGCATTGGGATCATACCTTGGCATCCTCCTTACCCCTCTTTCATTGGGTTTATTTTGGGAGAGATCACCAAGCACTATGTGATTGTATCATACTTGTATTTTATCATTTCACTAACCAAAATACCAAATATATGTCTTTGTATTTGCCTAACTTTTTGTAGGTAGGGCATGATCCTCATTGATCTATCAAGTCCACACTTAGGGTTTGGGACCCTTATGGCTAAAATCACAACCAAGGATTGATGCACAATGTCTCAAAGCATCATATATGAGTCCCAATGATCTCTACATTTCATATTGATCAAGTATTCTTCAAGAGTTTGGAAGTGATTTTCCTTGGAAACCCTAGTTTGACCGGGTATCTTGAGTAACTTCTTCAACAAGCTATCTCACAAATTGATAAAATTTCTCAAAGGATACTTCAAAATCCATCATCTTATGCATATATGATCTAACATGAGCCTAAAAAGCCAAGAGAATTGAAGGTTAGAAAGTTTGTTGATGGTGGTTGGCCAGATGAATTCATCTGATCAAAATTGGGTCTCCCTAGATCTTATATCCTACAATTTTCACCATAAGAAAATGATTCCAAGAGAAACTTTACTCTAAATTCCATTCTAAACAACTTTCATGCTGAGACCTAGAGCTAGTTTTTCTTTGAAAATCATTTTCTATGTTGAAACATTATAGGTCATTTTGTCTAAACCCTAATTTGAAAGTCAACTTCCCAAGGCCATAACTTGCTCAATTTTTATGATATGAAATATTTCCAAGTTGCAAAATCAAATTCAAGATGCCTAATTTAACTTTTATGTTTGGCATAAGAGCTAATTCAACTTTTATGAGCATGTGATATGAGGATACATTATAGTTCATTTTTGACCTATACCATTGAACAAGTGATTTTCCTCAACTTTAAAAATGCATAACTCTATCATTCTAAACCCAAATGACATGAAATTGGTGACCATTTTGAAGGTATTTGAAAGAGATACAACTTTGATGAAGACACGTTTCTCGTTTGGAGCTCACATAAAAAGTTAAGCAAGGTGGAATACTGAGATATATGGCTTGACACTTAGAAAAAATTTCAACATGTTGAAATCTCCAAACTTCCACCTCAAAATTCACCATGATCCAAGTTCCAAATGAAAAAGTGTCAAACATCAAAGTTGTTCCCTTCGATCTAAGCTTTCCAAAGAGGCCAAGTTCATTCATTTTGGATTAGGATTTCTAGGGCTACGCGTGGCTTTAACACGTCTGCATGATTGGAAGAAATCAAATGCCAAAAATCACATTTCACATTGCCTTGACATCCAAGCCTCATTTGAACTTCAGAATGATTGTACATGGATCAAATTGGATTGCTTCATGGGCCTGTACACGCCCATGCAAGCTTGTGCATGAAATGTCCAAATTTAGCAATTTTTCAAGTGTGCAAATATCAGTCACAATTGCTATAAATACAGGCCCTTGGAGCTCAATTCAAACACACCTTGCGCGCCAGCTTTTCCCCCCAATTGAAACCCTCACCATTCAAAGGAAAATCTGAGAATTTTTAACTTGAAAATTGAGTTTGAATCTCACTGTTTGGAGATTCAAAAACTCCAGGATCCAAAGCTTTGTACGATTGCCAAACCTCTCCTGCAAGCTTCTCAAGTGTGATCAGATCAAGGAAGCAAGCAAGATCCATTTTTGCACAACATTGAAGGTAAATTTCAGAAAACTCCTCCTCTTTTGTTTCTCACTCAAATCTCATCAATTCTCTTGAATCTTTGGTTGTCTGAAGTCCTACCAATGTAGGCAAGAAGATTGAGTTGCTTTGAGGTCAAATCGAAGCAACTCAGTTGTCACACCTCAAAATTCAACTCCTCATATCTTTTTATATATTTTGAGTTAGTTGAAATTGAGGTCAGATTCGTGCTCTACGCCATTTTTTCTTTCAGATCATGTCCTCCTTTTTTATTTTGGTGATGGTTGAGGGTGGACCAGTCCGGTGAGGTCCACCGGAGAAGAAGACCGGAGCTTTGGCTCCGGCGGTGTGTTGGCACGTCTCCAGACCATATGATCCATTTGAATTGTTTTAATCTTAGGCATTGGTTTTAATTACCACGCGTCTGGCGTGCTGACTAAGTTCCACCATGGAACGCGCGTTTCCATCCACTTGATCTGCCACCTCAATTAATGAGGGAGATCAAGTGGCTCACGTTTTTTTTTGTTTTTTTATTTTTGTTTTAATTCATTTTATTTTCATTAATTCATATTAATTTTAATATTGATCCAAAAAAAATGAGAGTTTCACCAAAAAATTTAAATAAATTCCTCTTTCATATTCTGAATTAAAATTATTTTTTGGATCATTATTAATATATTTCATGATTTAATTGATTTTGTGTTTATTTTTAATTGTTTAAAAATACATTTAAGTCCTTAAAAATTCTGAAAATTTTTCTCCAAGGTCCTTTGACCTTGTTTGACCTATGATAAATCTCATGGCCATTTCTTTGGTGTTTTGATGAGGTTTTAGGAATTTGACAAACTATATTTAATTTAAATGCATTATTTTAGTATTTTTAATTTGAATAAATACCAAATAATTGTGTTGACCTCTTGTGATGGTTTGTATAAGTTTGACTTGTGTTGTTGGGTCGTGGTCAAGGTTTATTTAACTTTGCTAGGTTAATATCATTGGATTTAGGGGATTGATGGAATGTACATTCTATCTCCCAAAAAGAATGAATGATATTAATTTGGTGAAAGTCCTCCTTTGACCAATTTGAGTTTTGATCCATTCCCCTCCCTCTTCATCTAATTCCCCTTCTTTATGCGTCCATTTCACTTGGCCTATGATGTCTCTAAATCCTAAGGCTAGTTGATTGCAAAATAAACATAAGTATGGATGAGATTAGACCACCTCTTTTGCATATTCTTTTTTGTGTGTCGTATGTTTCATGAGCATAGTCCATTATATTATGTCTCTAACATGCATTAGCACCAAAATTCTATTGCCCGACCTCAAATAGTTGTGACTTCTACATAAGTCCAATTACGATTGCATAACATAACGCTAATTTTTTTGACACAAAAGGCATAGCATTCTAGTTAGTGAGATTGTAAGTATCCCCTCTTTCATGGTATTGTGTGAAAACTTGGCCTTTTTTCCTTCCTTTGGAAGATGTCTTGGCTTAAGGATCCATGCTTGTGATAAGTGGGTTGAGTGTTCTCCAAAGAATGACTTAAAACAAAAAAAAGCAAAAGCAAAACAATACTAACTTCTAACTCATTAACAACTAAAATTTAATTTCAAGTCCTTTACTTTAATGCCATTTAATCTTAAGCTCTACTCATTTGCCATTATTCATACCATTCTAATTGTTTATGTTAATGCCATTTTTACTTTGTCCACTTGGACCATATTGTGTGATATATTTTGCTTCTGTATATTTCGTTTGTTTGTATGGTCTTCGACCATTAATGTACATAATAATAACAAAAGCCCTAAAAACGTTTGTGTGGACTATTGACTTGATCTTGGACAATTGGACTTAGAATTTAGGCAACATTCCTATGCAAAAAGGACTTGGCCAATGCCGACTATCATGTAACCAAGTGCTTGCAATTTGAAACTTCATCTGATACATCTTAGAAGATCCCTTTGAGTTCATCTGCAACATGATCATTGTGAAGTTGTTATTTTGAACCCGTGACTTGTGGAATCCATCTGTTACATGAGCAAATTTGAAGGAGATCATGGAGTGGATAAAGCATGGATGGGGATATCTTTATTTGATGCCTTTCTCTTCAAGTTCATATTGTATGTATGGTTTGTTGCTTGATTCTAATATCCAAGGGAATTTGGGGTTTCTATAAGACATTCTTGTCTATTGGATTTCTACCCATCGGTCAGATCTTTTCAACTCTTAACTTTTAACTTTGTGCTTAGGACTAGTCTCTTCATCTCCTCCCCACTTCTTTAATTTCAAAATCTCTCCCTCCTTTTAAAATATTTTCTTTGCTTGAACTAGTTTTGTTCTAAACTTTGACAACTTTGCAAACTAGAAACTTTCTCCTTATGCCATTGCATTTTCAAACTTATTTTCTTAATCAAACTTATAAATAGACTTAATTATACTTGACCTAAAATTTCAAAAGCCAAAAAGAACTAACTCATTCAAACCATTTTTTAGGCCTTTGTGCCTTTCAAACTTAATTTTTGTTAAAAAACAATGCATCCACTTTGAAATTTGTATCACGAACTATGAGGTTTTGATCCCTCATTTTTATGTTGGTACGTAGCCACAAGTCCGAAGGTCTTGTCAAACACAAAAATATAATCAATGAATTCTTTTCTCATCCCCCCATTCTATTTGTTTGTAAATATCATTTTGTATAAAATACATATGCACACGAAAAAGGGCTCCCTAGGAGTACCTATGACACTTTGGGTGCTAACACCTTTCCTCTGTGTAACCAACCCCCTTACCTGTAATCTTTGACATTTTATTAGTTTTGATTTGAAAACTTCTTACTTTTGGGTTTTGTTTGTACTTTTTCCCTTTTCCCTTGGAAACAATAAAAGCGCGGTGGCGACTCTTGTTATTTGATGTCTACCGTATCCATAGCTTGATGATCATGAATTTACCGCTACAGAAATTAAGTGGCGACTCTGCTGGGGAGTAGTCTCCAGTGGGTTGAGCCTACTTTTTTGTGTGTGTATATAATTGTATATATATATATATATATGTGATGTATGAATATTTGTTTGTATGATATAATCTGCTTGTCGTGCTTAGTGATCTCTGAGTGGTGAGATAAGTTCTAACCCTAACTTGAGTGCAATTAAGATAGGAGGATGATATAGTCATGTTCGACTTGTATGGAGTAGTCCTTAACAAGTTGGCTTGAGATTCATCTGCTCAGTGGAAACTCTTTTGGATTTGGAAATGTCACACAAGTATTTGTGGTTATGAATTACTATCTCTAATTTAGGTCCGAGAAGCTGAGGACCGTAGAACATTTACCCCTCTTGGCCTATTTAGGACGTAGTTCGGAGACTGTTTAAGTGTAGACTTGATAACAGTTGTTACACGATACTACACTCAGACGAGTTTCTCTTGAGAATATTATGGGTCGATGAGTCAGTCATCTTAACCTATAATATCTGATAGATGTAATTAAGACTCTGGGAACTTTTTAGAACATGATCTACAGGTTTTTATCCTTAGTTCACTCCTTTGGGATGGTCCTTACACAGACTCCATGCTCGTGACTTGTAACAAACCCTTGATTCTTGGTTGATCCAAGTCTTGTCAATTTCAATGGAACTTGGGTGTTGATAAGGTGAAAACCATAATCCACCAAAATGGATGATTGATCTTGACAATGACTTGATTCATCCCTTGACCTTTGTTTGTTTGCCTTGTGTGTGATCCCTTATTTGTGATTGTTGCATTCATGCATTCATGCGCATCATAACATTCATCACACGAAAATTTCAAGGAACTGAGGTATTATTTGCAAATATTTTCAGACCATGGATTGTGGACGAAGGAACACTAAGAAGTAGAGTTTCAGATGTCCCAACTTGAAAGAGTTAAGGAAGCTAGCATCTTTTGTTTAGATCCCTTGGACTTCAAACAGCGCCATGGGAAGCTTCTATCTATGTTGTCTGCTGATGTGGTTGATGGACTCCTGAGTGTGCTAGTGCAGTTCTATGATCCTCTCTACCGTTGCTTCACTTTCCTAGATTATCAGCTTGTGCCTACATTGGAGGAGTATGCCCATCTCTTAGGAATACCTGTTTCTAGTAGAGTGCCTTTTAGTGGATTGGAAGAGATTCCCAGATCTCATCTTATTGCTGAAGCTCTTCACTTGAAGAAGTCTGAGATAAAGGCTCATTGGGTGAAGAAAGGAGGTTTATTTGGGTTGTCATCTAATTTCCTCATCAAGGAAGCTACTGCTTTTGCTCAAGCCGGTAGTGTGGATGCTTTTGAAGCTATCTTTGTGTTGCTCATTTATGGATTAGCTTTGTTCCCTAACATTGACAGTTTTGTTGATGTTAACACCACTAGACTTTTCTTGATTGGGAATCCTGTGCCTACTTTGTTGGGTGATATGTATTTCTCTTTGCATCTAAGGAATTCTAAAGGTGGTGGAATGATTGTCTGTTGCATCCCTCTTCTGTACAAGTCGTTTATTTCGCACTTGCCTTAGACACCTGCTTTTGTGGAGAACGAACAATGTCTTTGGTGGTCTCAGAGACTTGTGTCTCTCACTAATGATGATATAGTTTGGTATGATCCGTCTTTGAGCAGTTTGGAGATTATTGATTGTTGTGGTGAATTCTCTAATGTGCCTCTCATTGGTACACAAGGAGGAATTAACTACAACCCTGCTTTGGCTCATCGTCAACTTGGGTTCCCCTTGAGAGACAAACCTAATAACACTTTGTTAGAAGGTCTTTTCTATCAAGAGGGTAAAGATCCCCAACATTTAAAGTAGAAGATTGTGCATGCTTGGCATAATATGCATAGCAAAGGAAGATCCGAGCTTGGTTCGTGCAATTGTGTAGCTTTGGAAGCCTACACTCTTTGGGTGAAGAAGAGAGCTTTGGAGTTAAAGATGCTTTATCCTTGTGAGATACCTATATCTATGGTCTTGGTTGAGCCATTAACTCTCCTTAACCAAGATGTAGAGGAGTTGGAAGACGCACTCGTCAAGATGAAGCAAGAGAAAGATATGTGGGAAGAGCGTTTCCGTGCTTTAAGCAAAAAGCATGAAGAGTTGCAGTTGGAGTCTAAGGACAAGGATGCACTTATTGAGCTACTTGAAGACCGAGTGACAAAGAGACATAGAGAGCCGGAGGTTTCATCTTCTAGCATGCCTCAGCCTTCCGTTGCTCGGAAGATGATTGTTGATCAACTTATCCTCGAGACGACTCAGATGAAGGCTTCTTTTGAAACCGAGATTCGAGGCATTCGAAGGAAGTACGCGCCTTCAGCCAGATCTTCTGACGTTGTTAGGGATCCGTAGGATGACCAGTCTCCTTTTCTCTTGTATTTTTCATTTGGTTTCTGAAATTGTACTCAGTGTAATCCTTCCAATTATATAAATAAAAAGAGACTTTTATGGTCATATAAAATTGTTGCAATTGTTGTAAAGTACATATATATTTGTAAATGATATAGTAAGTTCCTTGAAAATAAAAATAAACAAACAAGCATTGCATTTCATGCATCATTTGCATAAGCAGGTTTCTCTTTCATCCGGATGTCTCATTGGTGTTTCTTCTGTGCTTCAGCCAAGCTGACTCATCAGTACAACACTCGCGCCAATCATCTGAGAATCATGGAACATCTTGAGTAAGAGAACAGAGAGTTGAAGGACGATATCGCTCGACTGACTGCCATGATGGAGTCAGTGTTGGCTGCTCAGAGTCAATCTTCTCCAACACCCGCAACTCCTCCTCCTCAAAGGATTGTTATTTCAAAGGTGGCTACCTCTACCATGCCTACTGCTACCGCTCACTTTGCGCCTGCTATGCCTGCCAGATTCTCGTGGGGAATGCGGCGAATTTCGTGCCTGGAGGCTTTGCGCCTGCTTTTGCTTCTATGCCGGCATCTAGCCCGATCATGTATGTGTCACTCCCATTGTGCACACTTTACCTCGTGTAGAGGACATCATTTATCATTCCGAGCCATCTGAGGGCCCAGATGTTTATGATAAAATGGACGAGATGAAGAATCAATTTCTTGAGCTACGCAAGGAATTGAAGACGTTGAGAGGCAAGGATTTGTTTGGGAAAAGTGTTGTTGAGTTATGTCTAGTGAGTGCCGAATGTGAAGATTCTGGTGAAATTCAAAGTGCCTGACTTTGAAAAATACAAAGGGAACACATGTCCGCTCAGCCATCTAGTGATGTATGCCCGCAAAATATCAACCCAAACTGACAACAATCAACTGTTGATACACTACTTCCAAGACAGTTTGACCGGTGATGCGCCTTGTTGGTATATGGGGTTGGACAGTGCAAGCATTCACACTTTCAATAATTTGGGAGAAGCTTTTGTCAAGCAGTATAAGTACAACGTGGATATGGCGCCTGATAGAGACCAGTTGAGGTCTATGTCTCAGAAAGATAAAGAGACATTCAAAGAGTACGCGTAGAGGTGGAGAGAATTGGCTGCTCAGATCACTCCTCCTTTAAAGGAGAAAGAGATGACAAAATTTTTTTTGAAGACCCTGAGTTCATTTTATTATGAACGTATGATTGCTAGTGGCCCCAATGACTTTACCGAAATGGTAAACATGGGGATGAGGCTTGAAAAAGGTGTCCGAGAAGGACGTTTGTCAAAGGAGGAAGCATCATCAAGTAAGAGATATGGTAGTAGCTTCGAGAAGAAGAAAGATAGAGAAGCTAATGCAATTTCTAGTGGGAGGCAAAGGAGACCTCAGATCAGAAAGAATCAACCATCCCATCAACACCATCATCAAGTATCTTCAGTCATTCCTGTATTCTCGAATAATCAAGTAACACCAATTCAGCAACAACAACAACGTCAACAACAACAACCACAACAACGAACAAACACCTACAACAACAACAATACCAACAATCATCATCAACAAAACTTTGAGAGGAAGAAGGTCTCTTTTGACCCGACTCCTATGACTTATGCAGAGCTTTACCCATCTTTGGTTCTCAAGAACCTACTCCAACCGAGAACCCGCCACAAATTCCAGAACCACTCCCATGGTGGTACAAGCCTGAACTTCGTTGTGCTTTTCGCCAAGGAGCACCCGGACATGACATAGGGAATTGTTATGCGCTCAAGTATGAGGTTCAGAAGTTGATAAAGAGTGGAATGGTGTCCTTAGAGGATCGTGCGCCAAACGTGAAAGTAAATCCATTGCCCGCTCATGGGAATTCTTCTGTTAATATGGTGGACGGTTGTCCTGGGGAGTTTAAAGTGTTTGGTGTTGGTTTCATCTGGAGGTCCTTAGTGACGATGCATAAGGACATTTGTGTGGTGAGTGATTGTGAGCATGACCATGATGGTTGTGCTATCTGCAGTGTCAACACGAGAGGTTGTGAGGTTGTGAAAAGGGACATCCAGCGGTTGATGGCTGAAGGCATGATTCAGATTGTTCAATCACATCATGTAGATGACGATGTGAATGTCATAGTTCCCATTTTCAAGAATCCGGAGAGAGTGGTGATTCAGTACGACATCAGTAACAGTAACAGCGTCAACAACAGATCGGTATCGCTGTTGGTTATACGGTTAGCGGGTCCAGTCCCATATTCATCCGATAAAGTTGTTCTGTATCAGTAGAATGCAACAATGATGAAGGATGGTCAAGAGGTCCCGTTGCCTATGACTAAATCTATAGTGAGCATTGCTGATGTTACCAAGGAGACCCGTAGTGGTCGTGTGTTTGGGCCGGTGTTCCCAAAAGACAAAGAAGAATCAACTGTCAGTAAGGAAGTGGAAGTTCCTACTGTAGATTCGGTTAGTGCTTCAAAGTGTAAGTCTGGTGAATCCAGCAATTTGAAGGCTAATGATAATGATGAGGTACTTCGTCTAATCAAGAAGAGCGAGTTCAATATGGTGGAGCAGTTGCTCCAAACCCCCTCGAAAATTTCAGTACTGTCTCTACTTATGAATCCAGAAGCGCATAGAGAAGCACTGCAAAAAGTTCTTGAGAAAGCATTTGTGGAAGATGATGTTACGGTGGATCAATTCGATCATATTATGGCTAACATCACTTCCTACAACAATCTCAGCTTTTGTGATGAAGAACTCCCCGAGGAGGGTAGAAATCATAACTTGGATTTGCATATCTCTATGAATTGCAAGGATGATGCTTTGTCCAATGAGCTTATTGACACCGGGTCGTCACTGAATATGCTGCCAAAGTCAACTCTGTCAAAGTTGTCATATCAAGGAGCGCCCATGAGGTATAGCGGTATAATCGTCAAAGCTTTTGACGGTTCACGCAAAACAGTTATTGGTGAAGTGGACCTTCCAGTGAAGATAGGTCTGAGTGATTTTTAGATTACTTTCCAAGTAATGGATCTCCACCCGGCCTACAGTTTTTTGTTGGGAAGGCCATAGATCCATGATGCGGGAGGTGTTACTTCCACATTGCATCAGAAGCTCAAATTTGTAAAGAATGGAAAGCTTGTAATTGTTGGTGGGGAAAATGCGCTATTGGTTAGCCACCTGCCATCTTTCTCTTACGTTTAAGTTGAGGATGAGGTTGGAACTCCGTTCCCAGCCTTATCTATTGCTGCCAAAAATATAGTTGGGGCACCTATGTCCTCATTGAAGGATGCAAAGAAGATTGTTGAAGAAGACAATGTTGATCAGTAGGGGCACATGGTAGAAGTCTCCGACAACAAAGGTAGAACCGGTCTGGGCTTTCAGCGAGGTTTATCAACTGCAAGGCCTGAGGATATGCAACTTAACTTCTGAAGTGGAGGGTTCATTCATGGCAATGAACAACACTTAGCTGCTGTGCTAGAGGATGACGAAGAGGAAGACTGCACCAATTTTGTGGCGCATGGAAAGGCTTGCAACAATTAGACTGCTGTTGATATTCCTGTTATTTTGCAACAATCTAAGTAATTGCTTTTATATGTTTTAAAAATCCTTTTCCTATGCCTAAGGGAGAAGTGAACATTATTTGGGCGTTTTGAAATTGATCATTAATAAAATTAATTCTATTCATCCACATCTATGATGTTTTGTTTTTACTTTTTGCTTTATTCTGAAAATGGTAATCACAAAAAAATATAAATAAATAATGTAATTGTCCATCTGCATAATATTTGGTCACAAAATTCACTTCTCTAAAATCAAAATATCAAATCATTATGCAGGTTGGTTTCTAACCCCATTGAATACAATGATCCTTCTCATTCTCCAATTTTTTAATTCCCTGTGTTTGAGGCCGAGGAGGAAAGTGATGAGGAAGTGAGTGATGAATTATCTCGTCTTCTTGAGCATGATGAAAAGACCATTAAGCCATTTGAATACCATATTGAGCTAGTCAACTTGGGTTCCGAGGACGACGTGAAGGAAGTCAAGATTGAGTCTCGACTGTGTCCAGATGCTAAGAAGGGGTTGGTTGATCTTCTTCGTGAATATTCAGATGTGTTTGCTTGGTCCTATCAAGACATGTCTGGTTTGGATTTTGAGATTGTGGAGCATAGATTACCGTTGAAGCTAGAACGCCCGCCAGTCAAGCAGAAGTTGAGAAGAACGCATCCTGATATGGAAGTGAAGATTAAGGAGGAAGTGCAGAAGCATATTAATGTCGGTTTCCTTGTGATCGCTGAGTATCCGCAATGGGTGGCCAATATTGTTCCCGTGCCGAAGAAAGATGGAAAAGTCCACATGTGTGTTGATTATAGAGATTTGAATAAAGCTAGTCCGAAAGATGATTTCCCTCTACTACACATTGATATGTTGGTAGACAACACTACTAAATTCAAAGTCTTTTCGTTTATGAATGGATTTTCCGAATATAATCAGATCAAGATGGCACCCGAAGATATGGAGAAGACCACATTCATTACACCTTGGGGAACATTCTGTTATAGAGTGATGCATTTCGGTTTAAAGAATGCTGGTGCAACTTACCAAAGAGCAATGAATACTCTTTTTCATGATATGATGCATAAAGAGATTGAAGTTTATGTCGATGACATGGTTGCCAAATCAATTGATGAAGAAGAACATGTTGAGCATTTGTTGAAGCTATTCCAGTGTGTGAGGAAGTATAAACTCTGCTTGAATCCCAATAAGTGTACTTTTGGTGTTCGTTCTAGTAAGTTGTTGGGCTTCATTGTCAGCGAGAAGGGTATTGAAGTTGATCCTGCCAAGGTTAAAGCAATACAAGAAATGCATGCGCCCAAAATTGAGAAACAAGTCAGAGGTTTTCTCGGCCGCTTGTATTATATCTCAAGATTCATTTCACACATGACTGCCACATGTGCGCCTATATTCAAGATTCTTCGGAAAGATCATTCTTGTGATTGGACCGAAGACTTCCAGAAAGCTTTTGACACTACCAAAGAGTATCTGCTTGAACCCCCGATTTTTTCTCCACCTGTTGAAGGAAGACCGTTTATCATGTATTTGATTGTGCTTGAAGATAGTATGGGTTTTGTTTTGGGCCAGCAAGATGAGACTGGAAATAAAGAATTCACGATTTACTACCTCAGTAAGAAGTTCACCGACTGTGAGACTCGGTATTCTATGCTAGAGAAGACTTGTTGTGCATTGGCTTGGGATGCTAAGCGTGTGCGCTAGTATATGTTGAATCATACTACTTGGTTGATATCCAAAATGGATCCAATCAAGTACATTTTTGAAAAGCCTGCTTTAACTAGGAGGATTTCCCGTTAGCAGATGTTGTTATCAGAGTATGATATCGAATACCGATCTCAAAAGGCGATCAAAGGTAGTATCTTGGCTGACCATTTGGCTCACCAACCAATTCAAGATTACCAGTCAGTGTAATATGACTTTCCTGATGAAGAGATCTTGTACTTGAAAATGAAAGATTGTGATGAACCATTGCTTTAAGAAGGTCCATAACCTAGTTCCCGTTAGGGCATGGTATTTGATGGAGCTGTTAATCAATATGGTAATGGCATTGGTGTAGTGATTATTACTCCTCAAGGCACTTTTTTTTTTGTTTATAGCTAGATTGAATTTCAAGTGTACAAACAAATGGCAGAATATGAAGCTTGCATTATGGGGCTCAAAGAGGCCATCGATCTTAGGATCAAGTATTTAGATGTCTTCGGATATTCCTCCTTGGTTGTAAATCAGATCAAAGGTGAATGGGAGATGAATCAACCCAGTTTGATACCATATAGAGATTATGCGAGGAGGATTTCAACTTTCTTTACAAAGGTTGAGTTTCATCATATCCCTCGAGATGAGAACCGGATGGCAGATGCTCTTGCAATGTTGGCGTGAATGATTGTAGTGAAGTATTGGAATGAGGTTCCCAATTTGACTGTGATGCGTCTTGATAGACTAGCTCATGTATTTGCTGTTGAAAAGGTCAAAGACGAGAAGCCGTGGTATTATGAAATTATATGTTTCCTCCAAAGTCAGATTTACCCATCTGGGGCATCTTTGAAAGATAAGAAGACTTTGAGAAGATTAGCCGACAATTTCTACTGTAATGGTGATGTACTATACAAGAGAAACTTCGACATGGTTCTGCTCAGATGCATGGATAGACGCGAAGCAGACTTGGTGATTGAAGTGCATGAAGGTTCCTTTGGTACTCATTCCAATGGACATGCAATGGCGAAAAAGATGTTGCGAGCAAGTTACTCTTGGCTGACAATGGAATCTGACTATTGCAAGTTTGTGAAGAAGTGCCACAAGTGTCAAATATATGAGGATAAGATTTATGTTCCTCCGACGCTATTGAATGTTATTTCTTCCTAATGGCCCTTATCCATGTGTGGAATTGATATGATTGGGATGATTGAACCCAAAGCTTCGAATGGACATCGTTTCATTTTGGTGGCAATTGATTACTTCACAAAATGGGTTGAAGCGACATCGTATGCGAATGTAACCAAGCAAGTTGTTGTGAGGTTTATCAAGAATCAAATCATATGTCGTTATGGTGTGCCAAGTAAGATCATTACTGATAATGGATCAAACTTGAATAGTAATATGGTAGAAGCTCTTTGCAAAGATTTCAAGATTGCACATCATAATTCTACTCCCTACAGACCCAAGATGAATGAGGTTGTTGAAGTTGCGAACAAGAACATTAAGAAGATTATTCAGAAGATGGTTGTCACATATAAATATTGGCATGAGAGGCTCCCATTTGCTTTGCACAAGTATCGTTCATCCATCCGCACTTTAATAGGGGCAACCCCTTTCTCTCTTTTTTATAGCATGGAAGCAGTGCTCCCCGTAGAAGTTGAGATTCTTTCATTGCGTGTGCTCATGGAAGCCAAGTTGATTGAGGCTGAATGGTGTCAGACCAGGTTTGATCAGTTGAATTTGATAGAAGAGAAGAGATTAACTGCCATATGTCATGGTCAGTTATATCAGCAGAGGATGAAGAAAGCTTTTGATAAGAAGGTCAGACCTCGTGTATTCAGAGAAGGTGACCTTGTGCTCAAGAAGATTTTATCTTTCAAACCAGATTCTAGGGGAAAATGGACTCCTAATTATGAAGGCCCATATGTTGTTAAGAGAGCCTTTTTAGGCGGTGCTTTGATTCCTACAACTATGGATGGTGAAGAGTTCACTCGTCATGTGAACGGAGATGCAGTCAAGAAATACTTTTCCTAAAAAGAAAAGAACTGCTCGCTAAGTTGAAAACCCAAAAGGGCGGCTTAGGCAAAAAAGGAGCGTCTCGGTGGATTGGAAACCCGAAAGGGCGATCCAAGCAAAAATTAGAGACATAAAACAGAAAAATTTATCCCGATAAATTGTGTACCCCACCTTGGGGCAATTTATGCAAAAATTAGGGATTATGGCAAGTAACTGCAAGCTACTGATTGTCCAGTATTATAGAAACTTTGTTGAGCACAAGGGTTGATGGTGATTCATTATCCCTAGTGGCGGTCAAAAGCACAGTGGATATCAAGAGTTGGTAGAAGGATTAGCGGTTAATTGTATTCAACGTAACCCTTTTCCATGTAAATTACCATTTTCAACTTTGTAAAGATCTATGGAGTCTTGACATTTACAGACTACCATTCTATTAAATAAAGTTGAGCTTTTATCCAATTGTTTCTACTCTTATTTATTTCAGCCAAATAGTTTAAAATTTTATTATGATCATTTTTTAAATTAATTTTTTTTAATCGAAATCATTTTCTTAAACATATAAAAGCAAGAATTTTTCAGAGGAAGTTTTAAAGCAATATCAACAACATTTCGAAAAACAACAAGTCTTAAGTGTGGAGCTCTATTGGTTCCCCCGAGCAGTTAACCCTTCGAGTATCCTTAGCCGGGTTTGTTGATCCAGTTCCCCTACGAAGTGTTTTGGTCCCTAGCGGAGCTTCTGTACTTTTCCCAACTGAGTTGGTTGATTTAATACCCGACAGAGTTTGTGTGCTCCTCAGCAGGGTTGATGTTCTGTTTCGATCTTCAACAGAGTAAGATTGATTTCCCTAGTTGATCGCGTTGGTTTCCCCGCCAGTAGTCATCCGACTCACTCCCAGTCAGAGTTTCCTCCTGGTTTCTGAGCGGCTATATGTGTTTATCCTCTGTATGGTTGTCTCCCATTCGATATGGTGTTGACCTAAAATTCCCTGCAGATTCAATAATATTTCCTTTCCTCAGCAAATCTCCTCCTTCCCCAGATATTGTTGAGCCTTTGGGATGTTGATCTCCCTGTTCTCTGGCAGTTATATTCCTTTGTTGTGGATTGACCGAGGTTTGTACCGATGATTCAGATTTTTGTGACACCTTTGTATCCTTTGCGATCGTTTTGTTAGCATAATCATCATACATATACATATACATATACATATACATATACACTCATATAATTTCATGATTACATATTTTTGCATAATCATATTTGTTGATTCGTTGCTTGAGATTCTTATTCTTTGCTATGGTGGTAATTTATCCCCATACAAGTTGGGTATTTGTCCTCTCAATGATAGAAGTCTCGGCCCCTTAAGCAGAAAGATTTTAACCTTTCTCCCTTCCCCACTGAGTTATTTCCTCATGGATGATAATTGTTTTAGTTTCCTCCCCAGTTAATTATCTGGAAGGAATTACTCCCCTTGAGTTATATCCTCATTAGGTTGAGTCTTGATTGACCTTTTCTTTCTAGATCTGACCTAGATAGATGCTTTTGGTCTCCTAAGAGCCTATTACCCAATAATTAGTAATATTCTTCTCATGTTTTTCACTTTTGCCCAATACCCGAGTAACTTTTTCTCCCCAGCGGATTCATTTTCACGTTTCCCCAGGAAGTATATCCTTGATATGTTCATCTTAACCGATGACGGATATTTTCTTCCCTTGCTTGAGACTATCCTTGATATGTTCATCCTAATCGATGACGGATATTCTCATCCTTGGTATTCTACCCAGTAAAAATGTAGTTGTAATCCTTATTTTGTTCCCTAGAGGGCTAATCCTTGATATGTTCATCCTAACTGATGACGGATTTCCTCCTCTTTGCGGTCTTCTACCCAGTAACCGGTAGTTGTAAATCCTGCTCTTCCCCTCAACAGAGTCTATCTTGATATGTTCATCCTACCCGGTGACGGATTTTCTCTTTGATGGTCTTCTATCCAACATTCGATAGATGTAATTCCTACCTTTTCCTCAGTTGGTTTATTCTTGATATATTCATCCTAACCGATGACGGGTATCCTCCTTAACAATTCCCAGGCAAGACTATCCTTGATATGTTCATCTTAACTGATGACAGATTTTCTTTCCTTTGAGTCTATCCTTGATATGCTCACCTTAACCAGTGGCGGGTATTCTCATCTTCGGTCTTCTACCAGTAACTGGTAGTTGTAAATCCTATTTTTTTCTGCAGTTTTCCCCAGCAAGGATATTCTTACCCAGTAGCCGATATTGAATATTCCCTCCTGGTGGTTCCCAGCGAGTCATCATTGATATGTTCATCCTAACTGTAGCGATGTATTCGTCGCTATATGATTTATCGATTAAACCATAAGCAAGGCATACAATGAAATTTCGAGTCGCCACCGCACTTTTATTTATCCAAAGGACTGGCTAAAAAGCGAACAAAAGCCTAAGAAGTTTTACACGTAGAAAACTAATAAAAAGATCAGAGAGTCTGGGTAAGGGGTAAATTACGCAATGGGAAGGTGTTAGGCACCCACTACGTCCTAGGTACTCCTAGGGAGCCCTTTTCACACTTGTTGTACTAAATTGTTATTTGTTATGACATAAGTATTGTGCAAACATGATTGGGATGATGAGAAAAGAATATACAATTTTTATTATTGGGTTTGAACGGATGAACCCGCTGCCTACGTACCTTCCATCAAAGGTAAGGATCAAAACGCCGTAGTTCGGCTAAAAGATTTCCAAAAGTTGGTGGATTCAGTTTTAAAACACAATAGCACTGAGGCTTTTCATTATCAATGGGAGAAAACTCGACCAAGACCAACATCCACCATGCGAGGATAGCTTCGACGTACTAGAGGGGTTAGCCCTGTTTTCAGTACGGAAGTCTTATAGTCGACTCACTAAGGATAGGCAAGATTTACATCAACCACAATGATAATTGAAACCTATGGCTAATGCATGAAAAGATTAACAATGGACAAAGCCAAAACAAGTGAATGAGTGAAGTTAATTGATTGTGATTATGAAAATGGAGTGAAAGTATGATTAAGATTGATTCAAAGAAGTATTATGAAATGGAGTTTGAAAAAAAAAGTCAAGGACTTGAGGTCCAGGTTTTTAGTTTGAAAACATGAAGATGTTTGCACAATATCTATGTCAAGTTTGAAATCAAAGTGTGAAAAGGTTTAGGACATAATGAGGATGAATGGATGAAAATGGATTGTAAAACTTCTTAGAAGGTTCACTTCTTGAAATCATATAGAAGATGATTCAAGTGTGTCCTTTGGAATAGGCAATAAGCAATAACAAAATAAGCAAGCAAATGATACCGGATGCCACTCAATGGTCTTACTCCAATCTCACAAACAAAAGCGGATATCGGATACCAATAGATGGATTTACACCAATCTCCTAAAACAAAAATGGATATCAGAGGCCACTCAATGGACTTATACTAATCTCCTAAAACAAAATGAAACTTGGATACCGGATGCCAATCTGTCTGGACTTATATCAATATCCAACATATGATCATAGGAAAACAAATGCCAACTTGCAGGGACTTACAATTGCATCCTCACACAATCAAACAAAGCAACAAATGATCATGGGAAAGCAAATGCCAACTTACAGGGGCTTACAATTGCATCCTCACATACAATCAAATGCATCAAGCACAGATAAGATGAGTGGCCAAGGTGATGGTCTTATACTCACTTCCATATCATAGGAACAATAGCCAAAGGAATGGTCTTACAACTGTCCTCAATGGGTAAACAACAATGATAATGATGTCACAAGGATAAATGAGATGATCATGCATTGATGAGCAATAAATGATGATAAATGCATAGAGCATACAAGCAGACATGTGCATATGAGATAAACAATCAATCCAATGAAGTCAATCAGCACACACTATAACCATACAAGGAGGCTCATACAAGAGGGTGAGGCACTGAGGCCAACTGGAATAGGGTCAAAAGTTGCTCTTAACCTTGCCATTGAGAGGCTAAGGTGAAGCAGATGAAAGGATATGAGGGGTGTGCCTCATTGCTCTTATCCCTGATAAGGGAGAGCTTTTGAATATCAGAAGTTGTGGGAGTTCAGAAAGTAGGAACTCTCTCCACATATTATTGACTCGATTGATCTTGGGCTTGGATCTCAATGCTACAACCATGTAATGGGAGCAAGGAGAAGACTCACAGAATAGTAGGGGATAGGCTACTTATCCCTTTGATCTACCAATTGCCTTACTTGAAGGACTTTTCCTGCTTGGGACAAATATAAACACACGCAAGCATTGCCTCTTAAGGAGGACTTCAGACAGTTGCCTGGCCAAGTAACAGGCCAGGTCTTCCAGACTACATGAAGATAAAGGAATTATACCTTAAAGCAAATTGCTATTAAAGCAAAGCAAAGCAAGTTCAAAGAACTTAAGCAACTAATGGTACCTGAAATAGTCAAACAAATCAGTACACAGTTCAACAGTTAAAGCAACATGAAGTAGTCAAAACAGATAAGCAAATGTGCAAAGCACAAGACTCAAATCATATGAGTCAAGCCACCTACAAAACAAAGAGGTTATCTCATGATAAACAATCAAGCTCAATCAATTTTGTATGATCTCTTTGGAGCATTTGTGCTTAACCTGAAACAATGAGCTCAAACATAAGCAACAGGACCACTAGGACAAGCCTAGGGTCAAAATGAGATGAGAAAGTCAAAACAGCAAGGGATAGTCAACCAAAATCAAGTTTTAAACAATCAAGAAGCAAACTCAATTGGTCCCACATTCATATCATTCATCATCATCATTTTATAGACAAAAGAAGTCAAAGCATGGCAAATGAAAGCTCATAGAAGTCAACAGCAAGACTTAGCTCAAAACCAAACATAATCAATTCCAAAAATCATCAAATAATTCATGGTCAATCACAATCCATAACATGACATTCATATAAAATTTCAGCTCATTTGGATCATGGGAAGATGGTCAATTAAAATCAGAAAGGCAAAACAATTCCAAGTATGCACAAAGAAGTCAAACATACATGTATCAACTTCAAAAAATCATAACTTAATGCCAACAGATGAGAAATGGATGGGATCAACACCAATGCAAAGCTCAAGATGTCTAGTATGCACATGTAAAATTTCATGATCATCCAACAAAGTATGAGAATTTCCCAAATGAAATGGCAAGATGTGTCACACAAAGTCAACAATTGACTAGGCAGGGAAGAAAAATCTCAAACAATTAGGAAATGGCATAATTAATTCCAGAAAAATTCACACATCAACTAGACATATAAGAGATGGCTCATGCAAAATTTCACATTAATTGGAAGCCAGGAAGCATGTCAACAAAAATCATGAAATTGCATATCAATGGTGTGACACAAATTGTCACACCCTACTTCAAAAATTCATATCTCACAAACCACATATGATAAATTCAAGAACTCTACATCAAAACAAACATGAATGAGTGTAGATTAACCACAAAAAGTTTCAGGGGCATTGGATACATCCTCATCATTTCACAAAAGAATTGGCAAAAGGTGTAAAATGTGCATACATGTCAAGAAACCTAATACCATTTAAAATCCAGCCAACCAAAAATTCAGCAAAAATCATGATAAAATAATAGACATTCATGTGAATATGATGCAAAAAATTCCATGATTTTTGGAGTTGAAACGAGTGAGAAATGATTTTTAGAAGTTGAGTATCAATTTGGAATAACATGAGCAAAAGAACATGGTTCAATGGTCAAAGGTGGTTGACCGATGGCAATTTTGTGAATAAGGCCTCATTAACCAAAACGGTGCGCATCAGCAAAGGCAAATGAAATGTTCTGATTGGCTATCACCAATAGAACAGTAACAACACGTGAAAAATAGATTTTCTGGAAATAGCTAGGGTTTGCTACAGCAACAGCATTTCATCTTCATGCTCATCAACATCAAACGAATTTCAAACAACATTACACCAACAGCATGGCAGTGGAACAAAGATATTCATACAACATTAAACATCAGCAAACCAAACACGGTTGGGGAAGGAAAACTGGAAAAATGCTAGGGTTTGTAAACTACAGTAGAGCTTCATCATCCACATTCAAATCGAAATTTCCAACATGCCCAGAAATAAAAATCAAGCACACCATTCGAACAAGTGAAGCAAGTACATGCATAATCCAAGCATGGTTTTCATGAAATCATCATCATCAAAGCAAATCGACTGAAAACATATTTGAGCATACAAATGAAAAACCAGATTTCTCATGCATGACACAACCATTTCAAGCAATCCATAGTGCATTAGAATCAGCAAAGAGTAAACTATCATAAGCATAGCATGGATTAGAGAAAGAAGGTGGTCGAAACTTTACTTGTTTTTGAAGAAATGGAGGAAGCAGTTGTTATTTTGATGATGTTGGCTCGGACAGGTGAAGCTGATGGTTGGAAATGAAGGATTCTTGAAGAAATCGAGCTCAGCAAGGCTTGGGAGTGTCCAAATCCAATTTCACCATTGTTGGTCCATGGAGAAAACAGAACATGAAAGGTGCTGCACAGTTGGGATTTGCTGCTTCAAAAGAGCTCCAAATGATGGCTAGGTGAAGAAACCAACAAGAGTTGCTCGAGTGTTTTGAAGGTTTTGGCCAGAAAATGCAATATGGTGAAAATGCAAATTGAGAGAGAATGAGGTTTTTCTGATCTGGGGAGGCTGCTAGCTAGGTTTAGAATGACAGAAAACTTCCTTTATATTTGCTGTTTAGCATTGGTTAATGAAGTGTTAAGTTTGGTTAACTCAAAATGAAGCCAAATGCCAAATTGCTAATTTTCAACATAAGCACATGGAGGGTGTAAGGTCCTGCACGAATTGGGCCTCAAGCAAGTTTCAAATATCATTTCCAACAAGTTCCAATTGGCCAAAAGTGTTAAAAATGTCTAATTCAAAAAGTCAAATTTTCAACATACTTGAATTTAATTAAGGAGAGTCCAAAAATGCCATTTTTCATGGTGAGGTTTTGGTGAAAGATGAATGCATTTTTGGAAAGAGGGGAACAAATGGAGCTTGTAGGAAAAAACCCCACCAAAATTGGCCAAATGGTTCATGAGATATGGCCCTTTGAAGTTCACAAATTTTTGAATTTGAATTGATCATATCTTGCCAACCATACATGGGAATTGAGAGTTCTTGGACTTTTTGGAAATGGGAGAACAAGATCTTCAACTTTCATGTTGGGCAAAAATTCATTTTAAGCTTGTATCATGATGTAAGTTTAAGATCAAGAAGTTTCCATTTTTGGCAGTTGAAATTACAGGTCCACTTTCTATTTTGGGAAATTTTCTGTTTGACTTCAAATTCTTCCATGATGAGGTTTGGCATGATACATGAGGCTTGTGTGGACATGAATGAGCTCCTTCAAATCAATTCCATCCCTCAAATCACTGATTAAATCCACAGTTGACCAAGTTTGACTTCCTGTTGACTTTTCTAGGGTTTTGCATGATTGAACCATTTCTGATGAATTCCAAACCCTAAATCTTTGAGACCTTGACTTCAAATGATGTCCCAAGTCATATGAACTCTTGATTATTGATCATGGTGCCCAAATTCTGCAAGAATGGCCACCAGGCACTGCAATGACTGAATTTGACTGTCTTTGACCTAATTGCTGATGATTGCTTCAACTGCAAGCAACAAGGTTAAACTGACAATATTTTTGTACTTTTTGGTTAATAAACATATGAAAGGCAAAGATATACAAATGCAAAGCATGCTTGGTGATCAAGAACCACACTCACAAGGCAACCACCCACTAGGAGGGAAACCAGGGCATGCAATGATCCTTGAGGCCATGATATGATATGATATGGGCCATGAGGGATCTTAGGGCCAAAATTGGGGTCTTACAGATGCCCCTATTTAAGGTCATTCTAGCCGGAGAAGTGAAGTTTAGAAATCTTCATCTCGACGCGGTAGAATGGGCTTAAATAACAGTAATGAGACGAATTTTGGTCCCTAAGAGACCTCATGATGCAAATGTATGTATGCAAAAGTCGCAAATTCTGTGGGGAGTATGATTCACACAGAAGAAAAGACGATCCATCGGAGTAATGCACTCACCAGGAACAGAGACTCTAACAAGACTCTAGTTAGGGATAAACAAAACTGACACAGCGTGAACGAGACACGACTCTGATTAGAGAAATAGAAAACAGACTGGAGAACTCACTGGGGAGTGAAGGACTCACACTGGGAAAAAGAATTCCAAAGGAAAATAAATCCATTGGAGAGACACAAGCTGACTCCTGGGGAGAAGCAGAAGGAAAACTTCACTGAGGAAGCACCAAACAAATGAGATGTCACCGGTATAAGGGTAACAAAAAACAGGAAGGAACACCAAGGATACCGGGTTGTAGGTATGTAACAGGTGACCGACCAAAGACGTGAATTGGTGTGTGTTCCAAAACACTCATCATCCTGAAGAGAGTGAAAGCAAACTTGTTTATAGGATGGATATTTGATTCTATAAAGAAAGCAAATCTTACTCAGTTGGGGAAACAAACAAAGTGTTCGACAAAAGAGTGCATGAGATATATTATCTATAGCCGTCAAAACGTAGATAATATACTCGCATGGAAAATTATCCTGAACCGGGTTGTAGGTTGTTTATAGGATAAGATCCGAAATCGTGAATTGGTTTGTGTTCCAAAACACTCATCACCCTGAAGAAAGCTAGAACAGCAGACTTGTTTATAGGATGGACAAAAAAACGTGAATTGGTGTGTGCTCCAAAACACTCATCACCCTGAAGAAAGCTAGAACAGCAGACTTGTTTATAGGATGGAAAAAAAAACGTGAATTGGTGTGTGTTCCAAAACACTCATCACCCTGAAGAAAGCTAGAACAACAGACTTGTTTATAGGATGGATATTCAATTCCACAAGGAATATGAATCTTACTCGACTGGGGAAGATCAACAAAGGACTCCAACCAAAGAGCGCATGAGACATATCATTCATTACCGGCAGACCGTGAATAATATACTCGAAAGGAAAATTATCCTGAACCGGTTACTGGGTTGTTTATAGGATAAGATTCGAAATCGTGAATTGGTTTGTGTTCCAAGACACTCATCATCTAAAACACAAACTGGTTAAAGGATGGATATTCGATTCTACAAAGAATACGAATCTTGCTCAACTGGGGACACAAACCCAAAGAGTGCATGAGATATAATATCCATTACAGGCAGACCGTGGATAAGATACTCGCATGAGATATATTATCTATTACCGTCAGAACGTAGATAATAAACTCGCATGGTAAGAAACACCAGAGATACCGGTTACTGGGTATATAATAGGTGATCTACCGAAACGTGAATTGGATTTCACTTCCAAAACACTCATCATCCTGAAGAGAGCGAAAGCAAACTTGTTTATAGGATGGATATTCGATTCTACAAAGAATACGAATCTTGCTCAGCTGGGGAAAATCAACAAAGGATTCCAACTAAAGAGCGCATGAGACATATTATTCATTACCGACAGACCGTGAATAATACACTCGCATGGTAAGAAACACCAGAGATACCGGTTACTGGGTATATAATAGGTGATCTACCGAAAAGAAAGGCATCGGGATACCAAACTAGGTATACAATGATGACCAATCAAAAGGAGCAACAGACATTACCAACAAAAGGGTAAATGAAAGACAATCTGCTGAGGATTCATTGATGAAAATCAAAGATCCGGGGAACACAATCACTGACACAGGGTGAAAGGACCCGCTGGGGATAAAATTGCTAGCATACGGCAATTATCCGCAAAAGACTTGCTAGGGATATAAGTGCTGATCTGAGCAACTCATCCAAGCAAAGGAAAATCAACATCCAGAACTAGATGAAGATAACCACAAGGGAGATTATCATCGGTTGGGATGAACAACAAAGTTAACTCTGCAAGGGGAGATAACGGGGTTTGTAACTACCGGTTTGTAAGTAGAAAAAACCGCAAAGATAGGACTTACGACTGCTGGTTAGTAGGCAGAGGGCCAAAAGGTGGTGATAACCACAAGATTAGGGTTTACATCTACCGAATACGGGGTAGAAGACCAACAAATTCGCGTGGGGATAGCCACAAATCACAAATCCGCACGGGAAACCAAAATAGGGTTTATAACAAACCACAAACTGCTGAAGAGCAGGAAAATAGGATTTACAACTACCGGGTAGTAGGTAGAAAACCAAAAACTCTGGCTGGAGAATAAAAGGTGTATAACCACAAATTCTGTCAAGAAGGCCAGAAGAAATAGGACTTATAACTACCGGTATGAGGGTAGAGGCCCGGAAAAAATTCCGCTGGGGAACAACCCACTGGGAAGCACAAGACATGACAAATAGTCAATTCGGGAATAATCCGAAAAGACGGACTGAATCAAGACATGTCCTAATGAGGATGTAACTCAAATAGGAAAATCCATCCCAATATATGTGTTGGGAGGAAACGGAAGAAACCGTCATCCACGAGGATATATCTCAGTGGGGAACTGCAGAAGGAAGGACAACATTTTCTGCTTACGGGGCTGACTCTATATGGAGAGATTTATAACACCCGACATCTGCTTGGGGAGATCTGTAAAGAGATCTATATCACCAAAGCAGGAGACACGACAAACAAAAGATATATGGCAAGAAATGCAACATGAATATCTGAATGTTTATGAATATGCATGAATATGCGTGATTTATGTTTGATGAATGCTGACAAAACAGACAATTCTAACACAAACAGGTTCGGGAACAAAATGCCCGGTATTATACTTCCAGGGGAAAAACCAGCTGGAGAGCCAATCTGCGGAGATCTATATGCTGAGAAGCAAAGATCTGCAGGTACTGCTGAAGAAGCAGCGGGTCAGAGATATCAGGAAACAACCCGATCAGGGTACAAAAGGTCACAACGGGCAAAGACAGCCACCAAGACAAATCTGTAGGGGAATAAGAGAAAACCCAAGATATCTGCAGGGGATCCCAGTGTCAACTGAGAAACAAAGGGTGCATTGCACAAGCACGAACTGCTGTAGAAACAACTCCACATAACTCCACTGGGGAACAACCCACCGAGGGAGAATGATATCATCCAAATAGAATCTAACTGCATAAGCAATTCTACTGGGGAAAACTGTCGGCTACTCTCTTGGGGAACAAACCACTGAGGGAGGACAGATCAAACAAGTAGATTCTGCGACGGACCACTCTACTTAGGGAAAATATACATAGCAAACTGATCACAACAAGTAGATTCTGCAATACAAGCCACTCTACTGGGGATCACAAACAGTCAGGAAATCAATCCATTCTCTGAAGGCTAGAGCCATCATCCGACCATGCTGGGGATTGAAGGAGTATTCAACAGGCGAAACTGCCATAACAAACATTCTGCAGACTACGCTGAGGAAGAAATGGTTGAAAAAACTGGGATATCAACCCAATCAACCACTGAGTAGGAAAATAAATCCTGCTCTGCTGAAGAGAAAAACTCTAATGGAGAGATAGCGACAATTCCGCAGACGACTTCGCCGGGGAAAAGGTAAAGTACCGGGTATCAAACCGCTGACTTACCGAGTCTTTAAAAAGAAAGCGATCGTGCTGAGGAGGCAGACAATTACGCTGGCAACTGCACTGGGAAGAGTGACAACAACTCTGCTCGCGAATCCGATGGGGATATTAATAACAGCTCTACTCATGACTGCGCTGAGGAGACAAATAAAGTCTGGGGCATACGACCCACTGGAGAAAGTGACGGGGCACCAGGATGATAAACCATCAACCGCCGAAACTCACAAGGAAACACCCATGCTGGGAAAACTGCTGCAGGAGAAAACGAAGTCTTCAACAACACTCTGCTTGCGACTATACTGGGGAACAACCCCAACAACAAATCTTCCTGAGGAACAACCTCAACCAAGATCTGAAGAAAGAAGATACAACCAAACCAGGAATATGAACAAATGTCTTACCTGTTGGAAATCATGCCACCCTCGGGAGAGCACTGAGATATTCTTGAGTATCCTTTCAATCTTGTGAATGTTCACTTTGTTTAAAACAAAAATTTTGAAAAATTTATTTGTTTAAAACAATGATATTTTATCAATTTAAAACATGCAAAACATTTGTTGAATCGAAACAAATAAGAGTGCAAATAATTGGATAAAAAGCTCAAATTGATTTGATAGAAGGGTAGCCTGCAAATGGCAAGACCCCATAGATCTGTACAAATTTGAAATCAGTGATATATATTGGAAGAGGGCTACATTGAACATAATGATCCTTTCTCTACCAATTTGAATCTCGATGTATCCGAAGCTTCAGTTGACGACGAATCGAGAATCTTCTGACGAAATGACGACTGGCGAACAGAAAGTCTTGTCAGGATGCAGTTACTTGCCGAATCCCTAATTTTTGCCTAGATTGCCCCAGGGTGAGGTACTCAATCTAGCGGGATGCAAATATTCTATTTTTCAAGTCTCTAATTTTTGCCTGGATTACCCTTGAGGGTTCTCCACCGAGACGCTCATTTTTGCCTAAGCCGCCCTTTCGGGTTTTCAACTTAGCGAGCTATTCTGTTTTTCATTTGCATATACTTTTTTTTTTTTTTTAGGCAAAGTATCTCTTGACTGCATCTGAATTCACAGGGCGAGTGAAATCCTCCCCATCCATTGTTGTAAGCATCAAAGCTCCGCCTGAAAAGGCTCTCTTAACAACATATGGACCCTCGTAGTTTGGAGTCCACTTGCCCCTGGAATCGGGCGCGAAAGACAAAACTTTCTTGAGCACAAGGTCACCTTCTCGGAACACGCGAGGCTTGACCTTCTTATCGAATGCTTTCTTCATTCTCTGCTGATATAACTGACCATGGCACATGGCAGTTAAACGCTTCTCTTCAATCAAATTCAGTTGGTCGTAACGACTCTGAACCCATTCAGCATCAGTCAACTTGGCTTCCATCAAGACTCGCATTGATGGGATCTCCACCTCTACTGGGAGAACAGCTTCCATGCCATAGACAAGAGAGAAAGGGGTTGCCCCTGTTGAAGTGCGTACAGACGTACGATATCCATGCAAAGCAAATGGCAGCATCTCATGCCAATCTTTGTACGTGACAGTCATCTTCTGGATAATTCTCTTGATATTCTTATTAGCAGCTTCAACAGCCCCATTCATCTTAGGTCTATAGGGAGAGGAATTATGGTGTGCAATCTTGAATTCGGCGCACAACTCATCCATCATCTTGTTATTCAGATTGGATCCATTATCAGTAATGATCCTCTCTGGCACACCATAACGGCAAATCAGCTGGTTTTTGATAAACTTCACAACCACCTGCCTGGTTACATTTGCGTACGACGCGGCTTCAACCCATTTGGTGAAGTAATCAATTGCTACGAGAATAAACCGATGTCCGTTGGACGCTTTCGGCTCAATCATGCCGATCATGTCGATTCCCCACATAGAGAAAGGCCATGGTGATGAAATCACGTTCAGGAGTGTCGGAGGAATGTGAATCTTATCCGCATAAATTTGACACTTGTGACATTTCTTCACATACTTGCAACAGTCAGACTCCATTGTCAGCCAATAGTAGCCTGCTCTCAGCATCTTCTTAGCCATGGCATGTCCATTGGAATGAGTACCAAATGAACCCTCATGGACCTCAGTCATCAACAGGTTTGCTTCGTGTCTATCCACGCATCTGAGCAAAACCATATCAAAATTTCTCTTGTACAGCACTTCACCACTGAGGTAGAAACTGCCTGACAACCTTCTCAAAGTTTTCCTATCTTTCACAGATGCCCTAGGCGGGTAGACCTGGTTCTGGAGGAAATTCTTGATATCAAAATACCAAGGCTTGTCATCTTTCACTTCTTCGATTGCAAATATGTGAGCTGGTCTATCCAAGCGCATCACAGTAATGTTGGGGACATCATTCCACCATCTGACTACTATCATAGAAGCAAGCGTAGCAAGAGCATCTGCCATCCGATTATCTTCTCGAGGAATATGATAAAATTCAACTTCTGTAAAGAAAGTTGAAATTCTCCTTGCATAATCTCTGTATGGGATGAGACCTGGCTGATTCGTCTCCCATTCACCCTTGATCTGATTGACAACCAAGGCTGAATCACCATAGACATCAAGATACTTGATTCTCAAATCAATGCATTCTTCAAGTCCCATAATACAGGCTTCATACTCTGCCATGTTGTTCGTGCATTTGAAAGTTAGCCTTGCTGTAAACGGAATGTGTGAACCTTAAGGAGTAATGATCACTGCCCCAATTCCATTCCCATATTGATTAACAGCGCCATCAAACACCATCGTCCATCTGAAACCAGGTTCTGGACCTTCGTCAAGTGTAGGCTCATCGCAATCTTTCATCTTCAAATACAGAATTTCCTCATCAGGGAAGTCATACTGAACAGACTGATGATCTTCAATCGGCTGGTGCGCTAGATGGTCAGCCAAGATACTACCTTTGATAGCCTTCTGAGCTCGATACTCAATATCATACTCAGACAACAACATCTGCCAACGGGAAATTCTCCCAATTAAAGCAGGCTTCTCGAAGATATACTTAATTGGATCCATTCTGGATATCAACCAAGTTGTATGATTTATCATGTACTGGCGCAAACGCTTAGCAGCCCAAGCCAAAGCACAACACGTCTTCTCAAGCATAGAGTACCGAGACTCGCAATCAGTAAACTTCTTATTGAGGTAGTATATAGCAAACTCCTTCTTCCCTGATTCATCTTGTTGACCGAGTACACAACCCATCGAGTCTTCAAGAACTGTTAAGTACATAATCAGAGGTCTTCCTTCCACAAGCGGAGACAAAATCGGAGGTTCAGACAGATAATCTTTGATACTGTCGAAAGCTTTCTGGCAATCCTCGGTCCAATCATGAGACTGATCTTTCCGGAGGAGCTTGAATATCGGCGCACATGTGGCAGTCATGTGGGATATAAATCTGGAAATGTAGTTCAAGCGGCCAAGAAAACCTCGGACTTGCTTCTCAGTTTTGGGTGCAGGCATCTCTTGTATTGCTTTGACCTTTGCAGGATCAACCTCAATACCTCTTTCGCTTACCACAAAACCCAACAACTTGCCGGAACGGACTCCAAACGTACATTTGTTCGGATTCAGGCGAAGTTTGAACTTCCTCAAACGCTGAAAAAGCTTCAACAAATGCTCAATATGCTCAACTTCCGTTCGGGACTTAGCAATCATATCATCAACATAGATTTCGATCTCCTTGTGCATCATGTCATGAAACAAGGTAGTCATAGCTCGTTGATACGTGGCTCCGGCGTTCTTCAAACCGAAGGGCATCACTCGATAACAGAATGTTCCCCAAGGTGTGATGAATGTTGTCTTCTCCATATCCTCTGGTGCCATCTTGATTTGATTATATCCGGAAAATCTGTCCATAAAGGAAAAGACTTTGAATTTGGCTGTATTGTCTACCAACATGTCAATGTGTGGTAGAGGAAAATCGTCTTTTGGGCTAGCTTTATTCAAATCTCTATAGTCAACGCACATGCGGACCTTTCCGTCCTTCTTAGGAACAGGCACAATATTGGCCACCCATTGAGGATATGTAGAAGTCACCAGAAACCCCGCATCAATTTGCTTCTGAACTTCCTCTTTGATCTTCACTGCCATGTCTGGATGAGTTCTTCTGAGCTTCTGCTTCACAGGCACGCACTCAGGCTTCAAAGGCAGGAAATGTTGCACAATATCTGTATCTAAACCCGGCATATCTTCATAGGACCAAGCAAAGATATCTGAATATTCTCGTAGCAAGCTGATCAAATCTTCCTTGACGGACCCTTCAAGAAGTGCCCCAATCTTCACCAGACGAACACAATCCTCAGACCCCAAGTTGATTGTTTCCAAGTCTTCGAGATGCGGCTGAATGATCTTCTCTTCGTGCTCAAGGAGACGGGCGATCTCATCAGGAATCTCTTCAACGTCATCTTCCTCTGCCTCAAATACAGGGAATTCAAAATTGGGAGATGGCGTTGGATCATTATGTTCAATGGGTTTTAGAATCAACCTGCATAATGATTTCGGTTAATGAAAAAACTTCAGAATTTAAACAAGCAAATCATTATGCAGATGAAAAATATTTGCTTTTGTTTTTTTGTTTTTTTGTTTTTTTTTTTTATGGTTTTTTGTGATCACTGATTTCATGCAGAAAAGCAAAAAGTGAAAACAAAGGAAAAACAAATGTTTAACAATGCGAAAATTGAATGAAAACATCATTGTATATATGCTTTGCCAACAATGTCATCACTTCTCCTTTTGGCATGGGAGAAGGGTTTTAAACAAAGTGAACAATTACTCTGATCTATGGATAACTGTAGGAACATCCACAGCGACCCAATTGTGGCAGACACCACCAGGAATAACAAAGTTGTTCACATCCTCTGCGTCCTCTTCAATGATAGCAGCAGCTTCCTCTTCTTCAGGTTGATCAGCATGGATGAATCCTCCACTCGTGAACAGACCTTGCTCGTTGAATGCCCCAGAACCATAGCCAATGCCAGCCCGGGATCGGTTGTCTTCGAGTTCAAGCACTTTCCCTAATCCAGCAACTGCACCACATTCAATGGCCAGCTTCGCATCTCGGTAGGAAGTGAATGAAGGAGACTTCTTCTCGATTGGTTCATCAATAGACAAAGCTTGGAACTGAGTTCCAACTTCATCCTCTACGTCAATGTACGAGAAAGAAGACAAATGGCTAACCAGGAGAGCCTTTTCTCCCCATACTACAACCAATTTCTTGTTCTTGACAAACTTCAGCTTCTGGTGTAGGGTGGATGTCACGGCGCCAGCCTCGTGAATCCATGGTCTGCCTAAGAGACAGCTATAAGATGGGTGGATGTCCATTACTTGGAAAGTAACCTGGAAATCACTTGGTCCTATTTTGATTGGGAGATCAACTTCCCCAATCACGGTCTTGCGCGACCCATCAAAAGCTTTCACAACAACCCCACTCTGCCTCATAGGAGGACCTTGATATGACAGACGAGAGAGTGTGGATTTTTGCAATACATTAAGAGAAGATCCAGTGTCCACCAACACATTGGACATTGCATCAGATTTGCAATTCATGGATATGTGTAAAGCCATGTTGTGGTCTCTTCCCTCCTCAGGGAGATCAGCGTCACAAAAGCTCAAAGTGTTGCAAGCGGTAATGTTTGCAACTATACTATCAAATTGTTCCAGGGTGACGTCGTGATCGACATACGCCAGATCCAAGACTTTCTGCAGAGACTCCCTATGAGGTTCTGAATTCAGCAGTAGAGAAAGAATAGAAATCTTGGAGGGCGTGTGTAGAAGCTGGTCTACAATATTGTACTCACTCTTTCTGATGAGCCTCAGCATCTCATCATATTCTTCATCAACAATGCCACTTGGGCCATCTGAAGAAACAGGAGTCTTTTGTACGGATGAGGAGGGTTTGGCAACATCAAGTGCCGGATTCTGAACATTCACAGCGGTCCCCACAGGGCGCTCAACAGAGTCAGAAACAGTAGCCTTTGGAGGCGCAGAAAATACACGACCACTTCGGGTCAACCCACTGACATCAGCAACAGTGGTTACGGAAGTTGAAGGCAAAGGAACTTCGACCCCATCTTGAACAGCAACAGGATTATACCGGAATGGCACAGCTCGATCAGATAAATAGGGCACAGGGCCGGCAGGCTTGATAATCAAAGAAGGGGAAGCCTTCGGCTTGTTGCTATTATAACGAATAACAACGGGCTCAGGCAGCTTGAACACTGGAGAGATGACATTCACTTCAGGTTCGACTTCATCAACATTGCGATTCTGCAGAATCTCAATGGTACCCTCATTCAACATCTTCTGAAGCTCTCTGCGGACCTGGTCGCAACCCAAGCGGTTAACCGAGCAGACGCGGCACTTGTCGTGGTTATGCTCCAAATAGCTGTACTGACACAGCATCTTATGTAAATCAACCAACGACTGCCTGATGTGGCTGACGTATCTAACCTTGTATTTCCCAAGGCATTCCTGAATCATGTTCACAAACTTCCCATGCGAAGGCAATGGGTTCCTGGTGACGTTCGGATTTGAGTCTTCAAAACTCAGAATTCCACTTCTCATAAGGTCTTGCACCTTAGTCTTCAGCTGGAAACAATTTTCAATGTCATGGCCCGGAGCGCCAGAGTGATAGACACAATGCAGGTCAGGCTTATACCACCACTGAGGGTTGACAGGTATAGCCAGAGGATCTCTCGGAGAAACCAACTTCCGCTCTATTAGAGAGGGATATAACTCCGCATAAGACATAGGAATCGGATCAAAACTGATCTTCTTCCTTTCATAACCCATGTTTGCTTGATTACTCGTACTCCCACGAGGCTGGTAAGCCTGTTGCTGTGGACGAGATTGTTGTTGTTGGTATTGCGGTTGTTGATATTGCTGTTGATGCTGATACTGTTGAGGTTGATATTGCTGACGTTGAGGAGTATTGTCCTTGAAAACAGGCGCTACGTGAGCCACCTGGTGCTGATGACTGGTACGACGTGCAGGCTTCCTCTGAATAGAGGGTTTTCTATGCTTTGGCTGAGATTGCACAGCATGTGCTTCACCTTCTTTCCTCTTAAACGCCCCATATCGTTTAGAGGAAGAACCATCATCTTTGGCCAACCGTCCTTCACGGACACCTTCTTCAAGACGCATCCCCATGTTCACCATCTCGGTGAAATCAGAGGGAGCGCTTGCTACCATTCGTTCATAGTAAAATGAACCAAGAGTTTTCAGAAAGATCTTGGTCATTTCCTTCTCTTCCAGCGGTGGAGTGATTTGAGCTGCCAGCTCACGCCATCTCTAGGCGTACTCCTTGAACGATTCCTTATCTTTTTGTGACATGGACCTGAGTTGATCTCGGTCAGGCGCCATATCAACATTGTACTTGTATTGCTTGACGAAGGCTTCGCCAAGGTCATTGAAAGATCAGATGTTGGCACTGTCCAGGCTCATGTACCATCTGAGCGCGGCACCAGACAGACTATCTTGGAAATAATGGATCAAAAGTTGATCATTATCAGTCTGTGTTGACATTTTCCTGGCGTACATGACCAGGTGAGCGAGTGGACAGGTGTTCCCCTTGTATTTTTCAAAGTCTGGGACCTTGAATTTGATTGGTATCTTGACACCGGGAACTAGGCAGAGTTCGGCTGCAGACTTGCCGAAGAGATCTTTGCCACGGAGAGTCCTCAATTCCTTTCTCAGCTCGAGGAATTGATCGTTCATTGCGTCCATCTTCTCATGAACATCTGAGCCCTCAGAAGCTTCAGAGTGATAGATGGTGTCGTCTACCCTAGGCATGGTATGCACGACAGGAGGAGCGGGAACGGGGACCGGGCTAGATGCCGGCATTTAAACAAATGTTGGAGCTGGCAGATCAGGCATGAAGCCTGGAGGCATCCCCCAAGGAAAACCGGGAGGCATGGCATTAGGCTGATGGGCACTGACTGGCACCGTCGAAGTAGCTACTTCGGATATAACCGTCCTCTGAACAGGAGTTGCTGGCTGTTGAGCAGGCTGGTTCTGGGCAGCAAGGAGTTGCTCCATCAAAGCGCCAAGTCTGGCGACCTCTTCCTTTAGTTCTCTGTTCTCTTGTTCCAATTGCTCCATGACCCTTGCTGAATTGACCCGCGTATAATACCGGTGAGTCAGCTTGTCTTCAAAATAAATGAAGAACAGAGGTTAGAACTAGAAGACCAGAAACAAAGGGTACCTGTTTATGCAAGAATGATGCATGAAATGCTTGTGCAGATGCTTTGTTTTCAAGGAACCCTTAGGTTTTTTATTTGCAATATTTTGAATATTTAAACATTTTAATTGCTCATGGAAGATATTTCATTCAATATATTGAGACAAAGGAGTACAACATTTTTTAATTATTACAAAGAGAAAAGGTAAATGACATCCTATGGATCCCTATCAGCTCGGGATGCTGGAAGACGAGAAGTGCACAACTTCTTGATCTCTCTCTCATAGGCAGCTTCCATATTAGCTTTCTCTTTAGCAAGTCGATCATATCTCCTCTTCCAGAATTTGGATGACTGAGGAAGCAGAGAAGTCCAAGTGTCGTTCGGATCGTCGATCACTCGGTGCTCGAGAAATTCAATCATAGCATCCTTCTCCTTGAGCTGCTGCAGCAATTCCTCTCTTTCACGGATCCAAGCACGCGAAAGGTCTTCTTCTCTCAACTCCTCTACACGTTGGGTAGGGAGGGTTGAAGGCCCAGCCACATCCAACGGTGTAGGTCTCGGATAATCATATGGCATCAGGTAGGTGGCAGCTCTCTGTCTGACCCAAGAGGTGTATGGCTCCAAAGCAATGCAGTTCTTTGGACCCAACTCATTCCTACTCTTCTTGTGAATACTGCGCCATGCACGGACAAATCTGGCTTTCAGGCCTTGGGGATCTTTACCCTCCTGAAAGAACACACCTTCTAACAGGATGTTATTAGGTTTATCCTTCAGGGGGAACCCAAGCTGACGTCGTGCAAGAATAGGATTGTAGGTAATCCCACCACATGTACCAAGAAGAGGCACATTAGGGAATTCCCCACAATAGTCGATGATCTGGACGGTATCATACACGCGATCATACCAGGTGATATCATCATTGGTGAGAGACATGAGTCTCTGAGACCACCGTAGACATCCCTTGTTCTCCTTGAAAGCAACTGTCTGCGGCAAGTGCGAAATAAACCACTTGTACAGCAGGGGTAAACAGCAGACAATAACTCCTCCATTCTTCATATTCCTCAGATGCAAAGAGACATATGCATCGCCCAACAAAGTCGGAACTGGATTAAGGACTGAAAAGATCCTAATAGCGTTCATGTCCACGAACTTGTCGAAGTTGGGAAACAGCACCAATCCATAGATGAGCAGCACAAATAGAGCCTCAAAGGCATCCTCACTCATGGCCTTCCCATAAAAGGTAGCTTGGGCAATGAGGAACTCGGAAGGAAAACCCTGAATTCCGCCTTTGGTAGTCAGATTAGCTCTAATCAAATCTTCATCTATGTGCAACAGACTTGCAATCTCTCGAGCAGATGGAATACTCTCTAGGCCACTGAACGGCACTTGATCCAGAATCGGAATCCCAATAAGGTGAGAGTACTCTTCCAAAGTCGGCAATAACTGGAAGTCCGGAAATAAGAAGCAGTGATGCAACGGATCGTAGAACTGAGCCAAGGTACTCATCAATCCCTCATCAACCTGAGTGGTGAGCAGAGGTAGAAGCTTCCCATAGCGAGCTTTGAAACCCAAGGGATCTAATACATACGATGTCAGATTCCTTAACTCTTTTACATCGGGCTGTTTGAAGCTGTACTTCTTTGTATGCCTTTTTGGTCTTTCCATGTCTGAAAATTTTGCAAATAACCCTTTAAGTTCCTTGAAAATTTTCTCTTTTTTGATGACATGAATGCGAATGAATGCGTGAATGCATGAATGCAACAAACACACTCAAGGATCAAACAAAGCACACCAAACAAAGGTCGTGGGAAAGCTCTATGTATCCCTAATATAAATCATCCATTTTGGTGGATTTAGGTTTTCACCTTATCGACACCCAAGTTCCATTGATATTAACGGTACATGAACCGGCTCTAACATTCTTAATATCAACCAGCCGCTTTGGTGGATTTTAGGTTTTACACCTGATCCGGGATCCATTGATATTAACAATGTTTGAACGACTCAACCACGAATCATGGGTTTGTTGAGAGTCACGAGCATGGAGTCTCGGTTAAGAACCACCCAAAGGGAGTGTACTAGGGTTTAAACCTGCCAGACATGTTCTATCAGAGGTTCCCATAATCATCGTTCCATCTTTCGAATATTATCGGAGGAACGAATACTCGTATTCCAAGAATATTCTCAAGAGAAACTCTCATGAGTGTAGTATCACGTAACAATCGCATCAGAACTTACATCTGAACGACCTCCGCACTACGTTCCTAAAAATAGGCCAAGATGGGTTTGGTAAGCTAAGGTCCTTGGCTTCTGCGGAACATGATTGAAAGAATAATGCCTATCCACAAATAACTCGTGTGACATTATTAGTTCAACATGACCTACACCATGTGAATGGACTCGCAAGTCAACTGGCTAAGGAATACTCCACACCAGTCAACGAGACTATGCCATTCTCCTATCCTAGAGAGCACTCGAGTTCGGGTATAGAACTCATCTCACAGATCACCAAAGCAAACAGCAATTGTATATCAAGCAATTCAAACATTACAATCAATACAGTGATCCCAAATTGTACAAAAATATGTCATATAACAAATAATAATATAGCACAACAAGGGTGAAAAGTAGGCAATACAACCAGGGATGCTATCCCCAGCAGAGTCGCCACTTTTCTGTAGCGGTGTATTCGTCGCTATATGATTTATCGATTAAACCATAAGCAAGGCATACAATGAAATTTCGAGTCGCCACCGCACTTTTATTTATCCAAAGGACTGGCTAAAAAGCGAACAAAAGCCTAAGAAGTTTTACACGTAGAAAACTAATAAAAAGATCAGAGAGTCTGGGTAAGGGGTAAATTACGCAATGGGAAGGTGTTAGGCACCCACTACGTCCTAGGTACTCCTAGGGAGCCCTTTTCACACTTGTTGTACTAAATTGTTATTTGTTATGACATAAGTATTGTGCAAACATGATTGGGATGATGAGAAAAGAATATACAATTTTTATTATTGGGTGTGAACGGATGAACCCGCTGCCTACGTACCTTCCATCAAAGGTAAGGATCAAAACGCCGTAGTTCGGCTAAAAGATTTCCAAAAGTTGGTGGATTCAGTTTTAAAACACAATAGCACTGAGGCTTTTCATTATCAATGGGAGAAAACTCGACCAAGACCAACATCCACCATGCGAGGATAGCTTCGACGTACTAGAGGGGTTAGCCCTGTTTTCAGTACGGAAGTCTTATAGTCGACTCACTAAGGATAGGCAAGATTTACATCAACCACAATGATAATTGAAACCTATGGCTAATGCATGAAAAGATTAACAATGGACAAAGCCAAAACAAGTGAATGAGTGAAGTTAATTGATTGTGATTATGAAAATGGAGTGAAAGTATGATTAAGATTGATTCAAAGAAGTATTATGAAATGGAGTTTGAAAAAAAAGTCAAGGACTTGAGGTCCAGGTTTTTAGTTTGAAAACATGAAGATGTTTGCACAATATCTATGTCAAGTTTGAAATCAAAGTGTGAAAAGGTTTAGGACATAATGAGGATGAATGGATGAAAATGGATTGTAAAACTTCTTAGAAGGTTCACTTCTTGAAATCATATAGAAGATGATTCAAGTGTGTCCTTTGGAATAGGCAATGAGCAATAACAAAATAAGCAAGCAAATGATACCGGATGCCACTCAATGGTCTTACTCCAATCTCACAAACAAAAGCGGATATCGGATACCAATAGATGGATTTACACCAATCTCCTAAAACAGAAATGGATATCAGAGGCCACTCAATGGACTTATACTAATCTCCTAAAACAAAATGAAACTTGGATACCGGATGCCAATCTGTCTGGACTTATACCAATATCCAACATATGATCATAGGAAAACAAATGCCAACTTGCAGGGACTTACAATTGCATCCTCACACAATCAAACAAAGCAACAAATGATCATGGGAAAGCAAATGCCAACTTACAGGGGCTTACAATTGCATCCTCACATACAATCAAATGCATCAAGCACAGATAAGATGAGTGGCCAAGGTGATGGTCTTATACTCACTTCCATATCATAGGAACAATAGCCAAAGGAATGGTCTTACAACTGTCCTCAATGGGTAAACAACAATGATAATGATGTCACAAGGATAAATGAGATGATCATGCATTGATGAGCAATAAATGATGATAAATGCATAGAGCATACAAGCAGACATGTGCATATGAGATAAATAATCAATCCAATGAAGTCAATCAGCACACACTATAACCATACAAGGAGGCTCATACAAGAGGGTGAGGCACTGAGGCCAACTGGAATAGGGTCAAAAGTTGCTCTTAACCTTGCCATTGAGAGGCTAAGGTGAAGCAGATGAAAGGATATGAGGGGTGTGCCTCATTGCTCTTATCCCTGATCAGGGAGAGCTTTTGAATATCAGAAGTTGTGGGAGTTCAGAAAGTAGGAACTCTCTCCACATATTATTGACTCGATTGATCTTGGGCTTGGATCTCAATGCTACAACCATGTAATGGGAGCAAGGAGAAGACTCACAGAATAGTAGGGGATAGGCTACTTATCCCTTTGATCTACCAATTGCCTTACTTGAAGGACTTTTCCTGCTTGGGACAAATATAAACACACGCAAGCATTGCCTCTTAAGGAGGACTTCAGACAGTTGCCTGGCCAAGTAACAGGCCAGGTCTTCCAGACTACATGAAGATAAAGGAATTATACCTTAAAGCAAATTGCTATTAAAGCAAAGCAAAGCAAGTTCAAAGAACTTAAGCAACTAATGGTACCTGAAATAGTCAAACAAATCAGTACACAGTTCAACAGTTAAAGCAACATGAAGTAGTCAAAACAGATAAGCAAATGTGCAAAGCACAAGACTCAAATCATATGAGTCAAGCCACCTACAAAACAAAGAGGTTATCTCATGATAAACAATCAAGCTCAATCAATTTTGTATGATCTCTTTGGAGCATTTGTGCTTAACCTGAAACAATGAGCTCAAACATAAGCAACAGGACCACTAGGACAAGCCTAGGGTCAAAATGAGATGAGAAAGTCAAAACAGCAAGGGATAGTCAACCAAAATCAAGTTTTAAACAATCAAGAAGCAAACTCAATTGGTCCCACATTCATATCATTCATCATCATCATTTTATAGACAAAAGAAGTCAAAGCATGGCAAATGAAAGCTCATAGAAGTCAACAGCAAGACTTAGCTCAAAACCAAACATAATCAATTCCAAAAATCATCAAATAATTCATGGTCAATCACAATCCATAACATGACATTCATATAAAATTTCAGCTCATTTGGATCATGGGAAGATGGTCAATTAAAATCAGAAAGGCAAAACAATTCCAAGTATGCACAAAGAAGTCAAACATACATGTATCAACTTCAAAAAATCATAACTTAATGCCAACAGATGAGAAATGGATGGGATCAACACCAATGCAAAGCTCAAGATGTCTAGTATGCACATGTAAAATTTCATGATCATCCAACAAAGTATGAGAATTTCCCAAATGAAATGGCAAGATGTGTCACACAAAGTCAACAATTGACTAGGCAGGGAAGAAAAATCTCAAACAATTAGGAAATGGCATAATTAATTCCAGAAAAATTCACACATCAACTAGACATATAAGAGATGGCTCATGCAAAATTTCACATTAATTGGAAGCCAGGAAGCATGTCAACAAAAATCATGAAATTGCATATCAATGGTGTGACACAAATTGTCACACCCTACTTCAAAAATTCATATCTCACAAACCACATATGATAAATTCAAGAACTCTACATCAAAACAAACATGAATGAGTGTAGATTAACCACAAAAAGTTTCAGGGGCATTGGATACATCCTCATCATTTCACAAAAGAATTGGCAAAAGGTGTAAAATGTGCATACATGTCAAGAAACCTAATACCATTTAAAATCCAGCCAACCAAAAATTCAGCAAAAATCATGATAAAATAATAGACATTCATGTGAATATGATGCAAAAAATTCCATGATTTTTGGAGTTGAAACGAGTGAGAAATGATTTTTAGAAGTTGAGTATCAATTTGGAATAACATGAGCAAAAGAACATGGTTCAATGGTCAAAGGTGGTTGACCGATGGCAATTTTGTGAATAAGGCCTCATTAACCAAAACGGTGCGCATCAGCAAAGGCAAATGAAATGTTCTGATTGGCTATCACCAATAGAACAGTAACAACACGTGAAAAACAGATTTTCTGGAAATAGCTAGGGTTTGCTACAGCAACAGCATTTCATCTTCATGCTCATCAACATCAAACGAATTTCAAACAACATTACACCAACAGCATGGCAGTGGAACAAAGATATTCATGCAACATTAAACATCAGCAAACCAAACACGGTTGGGGAAGGAAAACTGGAAAAATGCTAGGGTTTGTAAACTACAGTAGAGCTTCATCATCCACATTCAAATCGAAATTTCCAACATGCCCAGAAATAAAAATCAAGCACACCATTCGAACAAGTGAAGCAAGTACATGCATAATCCAAGCATGGTTTTCATGAAATCATCATCATCAAAGCAAATCGACTGAAAACATATTTGAGCATACAAATGAAAAACCAGATTTCTCATGCATGACACAACCATTTCAAGCAATCCATAGTTCATTAGAATCAGCAAAGAGTAAACTATCATAAGCATAGCATGGATTAGAGAAAGAAGGTGGTCGAAACTTTACTTGTTTTTGAAGAAATGGAGGAAGCAGTTGTTATTTTGATGATGTTGGCTCGGACAGGTGAAGCTGATGGTTGGAAATGAAGGATTCTTGAAGAAATCGAGCTCAGCAAGGCTTGGGAGTGTCCAAATCCAATTTCACCATTGTTGGTCCATGGAGAAAACAGAACATGAAAGGTGCTGCACAGTTGGGATTTGCTGCTTCAAAAGAGCTCCAAATGATGGCTAGGTGAAGAAACCAACAAGAGTTGCTCGAGTGTTTTGAAGGTTTTGGCCAGAAAATGCAATATGGTGAAAATGCAAATTGAGAGAGAATGAGGTTTTTCTGATCTGTGGAGGCTGCTAGCTAGGTTTAGAATGACAGAAAACTTCCTTTATATTTGCTGTTTAGCATTGGTTAATGAAGTGTTAAGTTTGGTTAACTCAAAATGAAGCCAAATGCCAAATTGCTAATTTTCAACATAAGCACATGGAGGGTGTAAGGTCCTGCACGAATTGGGCCTCAAGCAAGTTTCAAATATCATTTCCAACAAGTTCCAATTGGCCAAAAGTGTTAAAAATGTCTAATTCAAAAAGTCAAATTTTCAACATACTTGAATTTAATTAAGGAGAGTCCAAAAATGCCATTTTGCATGGTAAGGTTTTGGTGAAAGATGAATGCATTTTTGGAAAGAGGGGAACAAATGGAGCTTGTAGGAAAAAACCCCACCAAAATTGGCCAAATGGTTCATGAGATATGGCCCTTTGAAGTTCACAAATTTTTGAAATTGAATTGATCATATCTTGCCAACCATACATGGGAATTGAGAGTTCTTGGACTTTTTGGAAATGGGAGAACAAGATCTTCAACTTTCATGTTGGGCAAAAATTCATTTGAAGCTGGTATCATGATGTAAGTTTAAGATCAAGAAGTTTCCATTTTTGGCAGTTGAAATTATAGGTCCACTTTCTATTTTGGGAAATTTTCTGTTTGACTTCAAATTCTTCCATGATGAGGTTTGGCATGATACATGAGGCTTGTGTGGACATGAATGAGCTCCTTCAAATCAATTCCATCCCTCAAATCACTGATTAAATCCACAGTTGACCAAGTTTGACTTCCTGTTGACTTTTCTAGGGTTTTGCATGATTGAACCATTTCTGATGAATTCCAAACCCTAAATCTTTGAGACCTTGACTTCAAATGATGTCCCAAGTCATATGAACTCTTGATTATTGATCATGGTGCCCAAATTCTGCAAGAATGGCCACCAGGCACTGCAATGACTGACTTTGACTGTCTTTGACCTAATTGCTGATGATTGCTTCAACTGCAAGCAACAAGGTTAAACTGACAATATTTTTGTACTTTTTGGTTAATAAACATATGAAAGGCAAAGATATACAAATGCAAAGCATGCTTGGTGATCAAGAACCACACTCACAAGGCAACCACCCACTAGGAGGGAAACCAGGGCATGCAATGATCCTTGAGGCCATGATATGATATGATATGGGCCATGAGGGATCTTAGGGCCAAAATTGGGGTCTTACACTAACCGATGACGGGTGTCCTCTCTGTCAAACTTTTATTATCTCTTTACCCATTAGCAGGTAGCGGATAATTAATTTATGCTCCTCCTGCGTTGAAGTTTATTTCTTCCCCAGTTGAGTTGAGTTTCGCTTTTCCTTTGTGAAATCGCTTTTCCCTGCATTGATTCAAGAACTTCAATTTTATCCTGATCTACTTGTAATCCCCTGCAGATGTTTTATTTCCCCGGCTAAGCCTTTCCATTTTATGGAATTCCTCTAGTCCGTCCAACAGTTTTAAGTTGTAGCCTGGCCTATGCGTAACCTTTTATCCCCCCAGAGTCTCTGTCTCCCCAGTATGTTTTCCTTACGGAATGCATTATACTCCTGCGGATCTTCGGCCTCTCTGATTTCTTCTCCTTTGTGGCAACATCTCCCCACAAAGAATTTGCTTTTTACATTCATACCATATTCATCATGAGGTCTCTTAGGGACCAAAATTTGTTTCTATGTTGTTATTTAAGCCCATTCTACTGAGTCAATACGAAGATTTTAACCTTCACCTCCTCAGTTAGAATGTCCTTAAATAGGGGCTGCTGCAAGACCCTAATTTTGACCCTAAGATCCCTCATGCAATTTCATCATGTGCATTAGCATTGGGATCATACCTTGGCATCCTCCTTACCCCTCTTTCATTGGGTTTGTTTTGGGAGAGATCACCAAGCACTATGTGATTGTAACATACTTGTATTTTATCATTTCACTAACCAAAATACCAAAAATATGTCTTTGTATTTGCCTAACTTTTTGTAGGTAGGGCATGATCCTCATTCATCTATCAAGTCCACACCTAGGGATTGAGACCCTCATGGCTAAAAGCACTACCAAGGATTGATGCACAATGTCTCAAAGCATCATATATGAGTCCCAATGATCTCTACATGTCATATTGATCAAGTATTCTTCAAGAGTTTGGAAGTGATTTTCCTTGGAAACCCTAGTTTGACTGGGTATCTTGAGTAACTTCTTCAACAAGCTATCTCACCAATTGATCAAATTTCTCAAGGGATACTTCAAAATTCATCATCTTATGCATATATGATCTAACATGAGCCTAAAAAGCCAAGAGAATTGAAGGTTAGCAAGTTGGTGGATGGTGGTTGGCCAGATGAATTCATCTAATCAAAACTAGGTCTCCCTAGATCCTATCTCCTACACTTTTCACCATATGAAAAATATTCCAATAGAAAAGTTACTCTAAATTCCATTCCAAACAACTTTCATGTTGAGACCTATAGCTAGTTTTGCTTGGAAAATCATTTTCTATGTTGAAACATTATAGGTCATTTTGTCTAAACCCAAATTTGAAAGTAAACTTCCCAAGGCCATAACTTGCTAAATTTTTATGAGATGAAAGATTTACAAGTTTCACAATTAAATTCAAGATGTATACTTCCGCTTGGATGTTTTGAGTAAGATCTAATTCAACTTTTATGAGCATGTGATATGAGGATACATTATAGGTCATTTTTTACCTATACCATTGAAAAAGTGATTTTCCTCAACTTCAAAAATGCATAACTCTATCATTCTAAATCCAAAGGACATTAAATTGGTGACCATTTTGAAGGTATTTGATAGATTTACAACTTTGATGAAGATACTTTTCTCATTTGAAGCTCACATAAAAAGTTAAGCAAGGTGGAATATGGAGATATATGGCTTGACACTTAGAAATTTTTTCAACATGTTGATATTTCCAAACTTCCACCTCAAAATTCACCATGATCCAAGTTCCAAATGAAAAAGTTTCCAACATCAAAGTTGTTCCCCTTGATCTAAGATGTCCAAAGAACCCAAGTTCGTGCATTTTGGATAAGGATTGCTAGGGCTACGCATGGCTTTAACAGGTCTGCATGATTGGAAGAAATCAAATGCCAAAAATCACATTTCACATTGCCTTGACATCCAAGCCTCATTTGAACTTCAGAATGATTGTACATGGATCAAATTGGATTGCTTCATGGGCCTGTACACGCCCATGCAAGCTTGTGCATGAAGTGTCCAAATTTAGCAATTTTTCAAGTGTGCAAATATCAGTGACAATTGCTATAAATACAGGCCCTTGGAGCTCAATTCAAACACACCTTGCGCGCCAGCTTTTCCCCCCAATTGAAACCCTCACCATTCAAAGGAAAACCTGAGAATTTTTAACTTGAAAATTGAGTTTGAATCTCACTGTTTGGAGATTCAAAAACTCCAGGATCCAAAGCTTTGTACGACTGCCAAACCTCTCCTGCAAGCTTCTCAAGTGTGATCAGATCAAGGAAGCAAGCAAGATCCATTTCTGCACAACATTGAAGGTAAATTTCAGAAAACTTCTCCTCTTTTGTTTCTCACTCAAATATCATCAATTCTCTGTAATCTTTGGTTGTCTGAAGTCCTACCAATGTAGGCAAGAAGATTGAGTTGCTTTGAGGTCAAATCGAAGCAACTCAGTTGTCACACCTCAAAATTCAACTCCTCATATCTTTTTATATATTTGGAGTTAGTTGAAATTGAGGTCAGATTCGTTCTCTACGCCATTTTTTTTTTCAGATCATGTCCTCCTTTTTTATTTTGGTGATGGTTGAGGGTGGACCCGTCCGGTGAGGTCCACCGGAGAAGAAGACTGGAGCTCTGACTCCGGCAGTGTGTTGGCACGTCTCCAGACCACATGATCCATTTGAATTGTTTTAATCTTAGGCGTTGGTTTTGATTACCACGCGTGTGGCGCGCTGACTAAGTTCCACCATGGAACGCGCGTTTCCATCCACTTGATCTGTCACCTCAATTAATGAGGGAGATCAACTGGCTCATGTTTTTTTTTTTTTGATTTTTGTTTTAATTCATTTGATTTTCATTAATTCATATTAATTTTAATATTGATCCAAAAAATATGAGAGTTTCACGAAAAACTTTTAAATAAATTCCTTTTTCATATTTTGAATTAAAATTATTTTTTGGATCATTATTAATATTTTTCATGATTTAATTAATTTTGTGTTTATTTTTAATTGTTTAAAAATACTTTTAAGTCTTTAAAAATTCTGAAATTTTTTCTCCAAGGTCCTTTGACCTTGTTTGACCTATGATAAATCTCATGACCATTTATTTGGTGTTTTGATGAGGTTTTAGGAATTTGACAAACCATATTTAATTTAAATGCATTATTTTAGTATTTTTAATTTGAATAAATTCCAAATAATTGTGTTGACCTTTTGTGATGGTTTGTATAAGTTTGACTTGTGTTGTTGGCCTTGGTCAAGGTTGATTTGACTTTGCTAGGTTAATATCATTGGATTTAGGGGATTGATGGAATGTACATTCCATCTCCCAAAATGAATGAATGATATTAATTTGGTGAAAGTCCTCCTTTGATCAATTTGAGTTTTGATCCATTACCCTCCCTCTTCATCTAATTCCCCTTCTTTATGCGTCCATTTCATTTGGCCTATGATGTCTCTAAATCCTAAGGCTAGTTGATTGCAAAATCAACATAAGTATGGATGAGATTAGGCCACCTCTTTTGCATATTCTTTTTTGTATGTTGTATGTTTCATGAGCATAGTCCATTATACTATGTCTCTAACATGCATTAGCACCAAAATTCTGTTTCCCGGCCTCTAATAGTTGTGACTTCTACATAAGTCCAATTACGATTGCTTAGAATAACGCTAAATTTTTTGACACAAAAGGAATAGCATTCTAGTTAGTGAGATTGTAAGTCTCTCCTCTTTCATGGTATTGTGTGAAAACTTGGCCTTTTTTCCTTCCTTTGGAAGATGTCTTGGCTTAAGGATCCATGCTTGTGATAAGTGGGTTGAATATTCTCCAAAGAATGACTTAAAACAAAAAAAAGCAAAAGCAAAACAATACTAACTTCTAACTCATTAACAACTAACACTTAATTTCAAGTCCTTTACTTTAATGCCATTTAATCTTAAGCTCTATTCATTTGCCATTATTCATACCATTCTAATTGTTTATGTTAATGCCATTTTTACTTTGTCCACTTGGACCATATTGTGTGATATATTTTGCTTGTGTATATTTTGTTTGTATAAGACATTCTTGTCTATTGGATTGCTACCCATCGGTCATATCTTTTCAACTCTTAACTTTTAGCTTTGTGCTTAGGATTAGTCTCTTCGTCTCCTTCCAACTTCTTTAATTTCAAAATCTCTACCCCCTTTTAAAAATTCTTCTTTGCTTGAACTAGTTTTGTTCTAAACTTTGACAACTTTGCAAACTAGAAACTTTGGCCTTATGCCATTGCATTTTCAAACTTATTTTCTTAATCAAACTTGTAAATAGACTTAATTATACTTGACCTAAACTTTCAAAATCCAAAAAGAACTAACTCATTCAAACCATTTTAGGCCTTTGTGCCTTTCAAACTTAATTTTTGTTAAAAAAAACAATGCATCCACTTTGAAATTTGTATCACGAACTACGAGGTTTTGATCCCTCATTTTTATGTTGGTACGTAGGCACAAGTCCGAAGGTCTTGTAAAACACAAAAATATAATCAATGAATTCTTTTCCCATCCCCCATTCTATTTGCTTGTAAACATCATTTTGTACAAAATACACATGCACACGAAAAAGGGCTCCCTAGGAGTACCTAGGACACTTTGGGTGCTAACACCTTCCCTCTGTGTAACCAACCCCCTTAGCTGTAATCTCTTGTAGCGGGGTATTCGTTACATTTAGATTTATTGACTAAATCAAAAGTAAATCATACAAATCGAGTCGCCACCGCACTTCTATTTATCTAAAGGAAAGGTTAGAAAGCGAACAAAAACCGAGAAGTTTTATCGAATCAAAAACTAATAAAAATGTCAGAGATCGGAGTAAGGGGGTTGGTTATGCAATGGGAAGGTTTTAAGCATCCAAAGCATCCTAGGTACTCCTAGGGAGCCCTTTTCACAATTTGTTGTAATGTAGGTTGGTATTTGTGAAAAATCATTTGTGCAAACATGATTGGGGGGATGAGAGAAGAATGTACAAATTATTTAAAATTTTGTGTTTGAATGGATAAACCTACTGCCTACGTACCATCTTAAAAAAGATTAGGATCAGAACCTCGTAGTTCGGGGTAAAAATCTCAAAACAAGTTGGTGGATTGATTGGTCCAAAAGCCTTAAGGTCTTTTGTTATCCAAGGGAGAAAACTGAACCTAAAACCACAAATCCACCATGTGAGGATAGCTTCAACATGCTAGTGAGGGGTTAACCCTATAATAAGCATGGAAGACTCATTGTCCATCACTAAGGATATAGGTGAGCATTATATCAACCTCAAGGATAACTCAAACCTAATAGTTAAGGGTTATGAAAAAGCCTTGGCAAGAAGTAGCCATTGAAACCACAAAAACATTTGAATGAGTTATATTTACCAATGAAGAGTATTTACAAAATATGGTCAAAGTTGACTTAGGATTCAATTCAAAATAAGTGTTATGAAAAGAAATTTTGAAAATCAAAAGCATAATTCTTAGGTTTCTAATTTTGAAAACAAATGTTAATGTTTGCACAAAAGTTTTGGCTTGGGTTAGAGTGGAGGGAAGAAGAAGAATGGCTAAGTCCTGAACATACAAGAGGTGAAGGAAGAGAAATAAAACCACAAATGGAGTTCCCTTATTGAGATCATAGTGATGATCCAAGTAGCTCTCATCCTTTGGAATAAGCAAGCAAATAAGTAAATACTCAAGCAATCAAGCACACAATCAAACAAGCTCCTAGGAATCTTCCAATGGCTTTTGTATCTCTCACTTTGGATGCTCATGACAATGGTTCTTCAATTTGGCTCAAGTTTGGGATCCCTAGCATAAGAACACACACATCAAAAAGTTCCACAATACAAATAAAGAATGGGCAAGAGTGAGTTCAGAGATTAGGTCCTTTCGATTCATCTTCAACATTAAGCATTCTAAAGGCATGAGGCCTAGTTGCTATTTGACATTTATAGCACTCTAAAGGCATGAGGCCTAGTTGCTCTTTGACTCCATTTTGCATAGGGAATGTCCTAGAATCTAAGTCCTTTTGTCCATTTGCATTTGATTCACAACAATCAAAACAAAACAAAAGCACAATAGTATATACACAATTATGTGCTCAAGTAAGCAAAAGGCAAATTGCATTAACATAAACATGTGCTCAAATGAGAAAAGGGCAAAAGCAAATGAATAATATGTACAAGAATATTAAATTGCATTAATGTAAAGTGCAAGAATTAAATGTTAATGGTCAATAGTTAGAGTTAGTGTGCCATAAGGCAATTTAGCGTTATGTTAAGCAATTGTAAGTTGACTAATGTAGTAGTCACACCTATCTGAGGCCGGTCAATAAAAATATAGGCAACAAACACAAGTTAGAGACCTTGACTAGTAAGCCAAGCTCCTACAACTTGCCATCCCAGAAGAAAATGAGAATGATCCTGTATTGATTTAGGTTTTTTGCTTGATTAAGAAGCAACCTATCCTTAATGCAAAGCCATTCACTTGATCTTTGGATCAAGATTAATTAGATTTGAATCAAGGAAGGTTAAACCTCCCATATATCAAGGCTAACCATCAATCTTTAACTCATTGATCAAAAAGACAAAGATGAAGAAGAAGATGAATAAGAATGTACATTAATTGAACTTCAAATGAAATAAGCAAAGTGCATTGACCAAAGATGACTAGAATTAAAGTCGAACACTAGTAAACATAAGCAAAATGAAACTTAGAAGTTAAGAAACAATATTTTTGGTATTTTTCAAAAATAAAATAATACTTGAATTAAAATAAACAATTAAAGGTCAAACTTCAAATCCATTTCAAATCAACTTTGAAAAGTCCAAATGGATCGTCCTAAGTTCAACAAAGTCAAACAAAGTTTGACAAAAAATTTCAGCATTTTTAGAGACCAGAAACTATTTTTAATCAATTAAAAATGAATAAAAAATAACCTAATTAAACTAAAATCTCAAATAAATCTCAAATCAATTAATAAATTGATGAGAATATTTTTCATAGATCCATCATCATTCAAAGAGGTCAAGAAAATATTTTTGTATTTTTTGAATATCAGAAACTATTTAAAATGAATTAAAAATAACCAAAAAAGAGAAAATTCATAAAAAATATCAAATGACAAAATAAAAAATATTAAAAATCATTTTCAGAAACTAGAATTAAAAAGAGAAATAATGCAATTGGTCCCATATTTTTTGGAATTAAAATGAGAGAGTTATGATTTTTTGAAATAAAATGAAATAAAAGAGAATAAAAGGAAATCAAATCAGAAATTGGAAAATGCTAAAATATGTGGCGCGTTGGATCCAGTCTCATTAATTGAGCTGACACATCCAAAGGTTATGGTATGCGCGCGCACGAAAGACCATAGTCAACTGAGAAACACAAACTATTAAATAAAGTCATAAGATCCATGAGCCCTGATTCAATCTGGAAATCATCATCAACGGTCTGGATCAAAACTGGCAAACGGACGGTGGTGTACACCACCGTCTTCTCCGGCGAGCAAGGAGATTTCGGCCAAAGTTGCAGACAAAAAATCTTAACCAAATGAAGTGATCCTCATATCATTGGAAAGTTGGGGTGATGTACATCACCCCTGTACAATTGGTTTTCCTTCTAGATCCCCATAGTAAGAGAAATCAGAAGAGGAAAATGATGGAGTTCAAACTGAACTTGATGATTTTGCAAAATTAAAAGCACAGTTCAAATGCCTCTGATGAGAGGACTTCAGCCAAACCAATAAACACAAGAAATAAGCAATAATCAGTGAGTTTCGAAGAAGAAAAGTTTGAACATCCACCTTGGAAATGTGGATCTGTGAAGCACGATTCCTCTCAACTATTGATTGCAGTTTACTCTTGAGGTGAAGATGAAGCAAGGCCAAGGAATTTTAAGTCTAATAATCAACCAATGAAGTTGAAAATTAGATCTGAAATTTTGAAATGAAAGAGAGAAATCCTTTAGGTATGGTTATGGATTCAATTGTGCAATATATCAGGCGCCTTCAGGTTGAAGAATAGTGAAGCTGAACACACTTATTTATAGCGAATGGCAAGGCAAGCAAGGTGAATTTTCGTGTGCATGAATGATATGGGCATCCATGCATGGGCCTGTACAGGCGCATGAGGAGCCCAAATCTGATTGGTTTGGCTAGCTGAGGTCATAACAAGATGAAATGGACGTGCAAATGCAATTGATTTGAAGTGTGCAATCAGTTTTCAAGTGGTTTCCATAAATGCACTAAAGTCTTCCCTTCTTCGAAACTAGCCCTTACCAAAATTAAACATGGCCTTGTGGGTAATGGTTGGAAACGTCTTGACATGAGGATCAATTGTTATGTTGAACAAAACTTCATTTGGAATTGAGAAATTAGTGAAAATTGGTCATAAAGTTCAAGGTGCAAAACATGTGCATGTAAAAATTTCCAAAATGGACCAACTTCAAGCCCTTCTATTTCGATGATGCAAGCTTCAAATGGAAAAACCTTCAACATAAAAGTTGTATATATTTTCAAGTCAATCAATTTGGACTCAAATTGGGCATCATTTGGATTTTTTATGAGAAATTTATGGGCACTTGAAGTTGGACTTTTTCACATTTCAATGCCTTTGGTCCAAAGTGACCTATAATGTTTTAGGATTATGAAAATTTGTTCAACATAACAAATTAAGTAGACATTATAAAATTTCCAATGCATTTGATCCCACCTCAAAATCATAAAACATGAGTGAGTTAGGTCCTTGGGAAGTTGACCCAAAATTGGGGTTTCAGTCAAAATGACCTATAATGTTTTGAAATGGATGATGACCTTAAATGCTTCAAATATATTTTTGATAAACATGGAAGTTGTTCATATGGTTCTTAAGAGAATTTTTTCTCTTGAGGTAATATTCATTTGACAAACACATTAAAAGTTAGGTCTCAGTGTACTTCAAAATAGTCAGATGAATTGACTGATCAACTTCTCAAGTCCATACTTCAAATCTTGATGAATTGATGATTGAGGACACTCAAATAAGCTCAAATATGCATGAAATGATGAATGAAAGAACTTACCTTGATTGTATTTGATCATGGGTTGAGGTTGCTTCATGTGCAAAGCATAGTTGATGAACAAATGAATTAGGGTTTCCTTGGGAAACAAGCCTCAAGCCCCTTTGGTTTGATTTGATCAAATTGACACATTGAGATACTTGGGAGGCATATATGATGAATGAGAGCTTTGTAAACCATTGTCATGCTTGCTTTCTCTTTCACCTGGCCATATCTTTGAGCATAGGGTCTCCTAGGAGCCTTGGATCTTGTGATTGCTCAAGCTACAAAACAAAAGATGTTAGTGACATATTTTTGTGCTTTTGGTTAGTAAACAAAACGAGAAAAGCAATAATATACAATTCAAGCATGCTTGGTGATCTCAAACCAACTCACAAGTGTTCCTACCCAAAGGTTAGGAGCCAAGATGCTATGATCCTTGAGGCAAGATGCTAATGCAATGTTATGATGCCATGAGGGATCTTACGGTCAAAATTGGGGTCTTACAGATGCCCCTATTTAAGGTCATTCTAGCCGAAGATATGAAGGTTAAAATATTCGTCTCGAGGAGGTAGAATGGGCTTAGATAATAACAAAGAGACGAATTTTGGTCCCTAAGAGACCTCATGATGCAAATGTATGTATGCAAAAGGTAATACCCTGTGGGGATATGTGTCCACAAAGGAAAAGAAATAAGGAGAAACTGGAAATTCATATGAGTAATACACTCATAAATGGGACAGAGACTCTGGGGAGTTAAGGGAATAAAATGCGTGAGCAGGCCACGACTTAAAACTTGTTGAGAGACACGAGAGGGATTCCATGAAAATAAATAAATGGAAAGACTCGAACTGACGCAAAGATGCATGTATTGGGGAATATGCCAATACAGCAAAATTATCTACAAAGGATACTTCGGATAAAAATCCGGACTCATTCTGGGAAAATCCACCAAGGGACTCCGATGGGGAATGTCCAAAGAGGACTCAGCTGAGGAAACAACAAAATGAGGTATTACCGGTTACTGGGTAATAAGCTCAAAGAGACATGTGATCAAAACACTGACATAAGGGTGAGAGAACAACATGCTCGGGGAGAATGAATATCTAAGACCGGTATAAGGGTGAGAGTTATCGATCATCCCAAAACATCTGAGGAAGACCTAAAAAGGTATATTTCAACTCAGGGAAATCTGACTCCACAGGGGACCAAAGTCATAATAGGGAGCAGAAGGGAAGGAACATCAGGGATACCGGGTACTGGCATATAATAGGTGACCAACCAGGCGTGAATTGGGGAATATTTCCAAAACACTCATCATCCGAAAGGAGGGCTGAAAAAGCAAACTCAATTACAGGATGGACATTCGATTCCATAAGGAAATACGAATCTTACTCGATTGGGGAAGAAAAAAAACTTTAACTGCAGAGCGCATGAGATATATTATCTATTACCGTTAGAACGTAGAGAACATACTCGCATGGAAGATTATTCACAACCGGTTGCTGGGTTAATAAAGGATAAATCGACCAAAAAAAGAAAGGACATCGGGATACCGAGTACTGGGTACAAAATGATGACCAATCAAAGGGGAGAAACGATCATTACCAACAGGGGTAAATGAAAGATGACTCGTTGGGAATAAATTGCTTTATCAGAGCAATTATCCAAGAGATATATCACCGGTTACTGGGAGATATACTCAAAAGGATGAAGGAATATCAATACCGAATATTGGATAAAGATAATCGTCAAAGAGGGGATTACATCTACCGGTTACTGGGTAGAAAACCACAAAAGAGTAACCGTCATCGGTTAGGATGAACAAAATCAAGGGTTAACTCTGCAAGGGGATAAAATGGGGTTTACAACTACCGGTATGAGGGTAGAAAACCACAGAAATAGGACTTACAACTACCGGTTACTGGGTAGAAGGCCACAACATCCGCTGGGGAAAGAATGAATAATTACTGTTTACTGAGCAATTGATCACTCGAACCACAGGGAAGTGCAGGGGATATAACAAGAGGAGTCATTCTAGGAACAAACTAGAGAGACACAATGAAACAAGACTCAACCCAATGAGGATATAACTCAGGGGAGTAATTCCATCCCAATACATGTTTTGGGAGGAAACTGAAATAATAATCATCCACGAGGACATAACTCAGTGGGGAATATGGAAGAAAGGGTAGACACTTTCTGCCTATGGGGTTGACTCTATATGGAGAGATCAGACACAAACATCTGCTTGGGGAAATATATATCACCAAATAGCAGGAGACGACAAATAAAGATAAATGGGAAAGAATGCAACATGAATATCTGAATGTTATAATTATGCATGAATATGCATGGTTTATGTATGATTAATGCTGACAAACAGACATATCTGACACAAACAGGTCCAGGAATCAATGGACAAACATACGATACCACATCTCCAAAGAGAAAGCCAGGCCCACTGGGGAAACTCCCAATCTGATGGGGGGTGAAAAATACCGGGGAACACCCATCTCTGCAGGGGAACAAACACTACTGCTAGGGGATCCAACGGGGATCAGAGAACTCTGTTGGGAACAAACAAGGGATTACAATCACCAAAGCTGGGGATCTTCCAACAGTACGTAGAGAACAGGGATAAGATCGGTCAGAGAAGCGACTACTGGGGATCTTATCAGGAGGTGATGTAGAATTTTATGGGGAACAACCACCAGACAGGAGCACATCCACCAAAATTCACTTCTAATCAACGGAAGGAAATATTTCTGCCAAGGAGAAGGAAAACCAGTCACTTTGCTGAGGGAAGGAATCAACACATCTTCCTCAGAAGTCCCAACGCCAAACTGCGATCAGGTAAAATCTCTGATGGGAAGCTAAACACGGATAAAATCTACCGTAGAAGCAACTCTGTTGGGGAATTTATCAAGGAGAGAGATGAAACTCTGTGGGGGAATAACCATCGATCAAAAAGTTCCAAAACCTACAAATTTTCTCGCGCTGCTGGATAAACAATCTTTGCCGAGGAGAAGAGAAACACCACTCCGTTGGGGATAGAAAATAAACATTTTCAACACCCGCTCTACTCAAGAGGAAAATAACAAACAGGCTCTGATCAGACAACTCCATTGGGGAAGCACTGCTGACGATTGTACCGAGGAGTAAAAATGGGATCAACCCTGCTGAGGGTGAACAGAGCCAAACCTGCTGGATATTAATGTAGGCGAATCCACGGGGGGTAAGCTACAAACCAAATGTTGAGAATTCCACTCATGCTAGGGATTTCCTGCTCACTCTGCGGGAGAATTCCAATCTGAATGAGGGAAGACCAACTTCCTCGAAAAGATAGCATGCCAAATTTACCAACTTATAAGGGATTTTAAGTCTATCCACACAAGGGATGACAACCATATAATTGATAACACAAATGCTAGATCCAGCCTCACTAGGGAACTAGAATATTAAGACCAAACTCCAACCTCTCTGGGAATTTGGTGGGATGCTAGAGATATACTCCTCCAAACAAAATGGAACCAAAGCTCCAGACTCTCTGGGGATGTCGTGATGCTTAACTGCTTCTACGCTCGCGGAGGAGACAACCTGAAAGATAATGAAGAGGACACAAGTATTCTGGGAATATGAACAAATGTCTTACCCTTTTGGAGATTATACTATCTTTGGGAGAGCACTGAAGATGTCCCCATTATCCTTTTTTGTCATTGTGAATGTTCACTTTGTTTAAAAACAAATTATGAAAATTTTATTTATTTAAAACAATAATATTTATCAATTAAAACATGCAAATGTTTATTGAACAGAAACAAATAAGAGTGCAAAGAATTAGATAAAGGCTCAAATTTATTTGATGGAATGGTAGTCTGCAAATGGCAAGACTTCATGGATCTTTACAAATTTGAAATTGGTGATATATATTGGAAAAGGGCTACATTGAACATAATGACCATTTCTCCACCAACTCTGAATCAAATGTAATTGAAGCTTCAGTTGACGATGACTGAGCGAAATTCCTGGACAAATAACAGTTGTAGAACAAAGCCTTGTCAGGATGCAGTTACTTGCCAAATCCCTAATTTTTGCCTAGATTTCCCCAGGGTGAGGTACTCAATCTAGCGAGATACATATATTCCTTTTTATGTATCTAACTTTTGCCTGGGTCGCCCTTTCGGGTTTTCAATCCACCGAGACGCTCATTTTTGCCTAAGCCGCCCTTTCGGGTTTTCAACTTAGAGAGCTATTCTGTTTTTAGTTTAGGAGAAGTATTTCTTGACTACATTTGAATTCACAGGACGAGTGAAATCCTCCCCATCCATAGTTGTAAGTATCAAAGCACCGCCTGAAAAGGCTCTCTTAACAACATATGGACCTTCATAGTTTGGAGTCCACTTGCCCCTGGAATCGGGCGCGAAAGACAAGACTTTCTTGAGCACAAGGTCACCTTCTCGGAACACACAAGGCTTTAGCTTCTTATCAAAGGCTTTCTTCATCCTTTGCTGATATAACTGACCATGTCACATGGCAGTCAATCTCTTCTCTTCAATCAAATTCAACTGGTCATAACGACTCTGAACCCATTCAGCCTCAATCAACTTGGCTTCCATCAAGACTCTCGTTGATGGGATCTCCACCTCTACTGGGAGTACAACCTCCATGCCATATACACGGGAGAAAGGGGTTGCCCCTGTTGAAGTGCGGACATATGTACGATATCCATGCAAAGCAAATGGCAGCATCCCATGCCAATCTTTATACGTAACAACCATCTTCTAGATAATCTTCTTAATGTTCTTATTGGCAGATTCAACAGCCCCATTCATCTTGGGTCTATAAGGAGAAGATTATGATGTGCAATCTTGAACTCGCTACAAAGCTCTTTCATCATCTTGTTGTTCAAGTTAGATCCATTGTCAGTAATGATCTTATCCGGCACACCATAATGGCATATGAGTTGATTCTTGATGAACTTCACAACCACCTGCCTGGTCATGTTAGCATACGACGCCGCTTCAACCCACTTGGTGAAGTAATCAATTGCTACGAGAATAAATCTGTGACCGTTGGACGCTCTCGGCTCTATCATGCCAATCATGTCAATTCCCCACATGGAGAAAGGCCATGGTGATGAAATCACATTCAGAAGTGTCGGGGGAACATAAATCTTATCCGCATAAATTTGACACTTATGGCATTTCTTCACATACTTGCAACAGTCAGACTCCATTGGCAGCCAATAGTAGCTTGCTCTCAACATCTTCTTCGCCATAGCATGTCCATTGGAATGAGTACCAAATGAACCTTCATGGACTTCAGTCATTAGCAGGTCTGCTTCGTGTCTATCCACGCATTTGATCACAACCATGTCAAAATTTCTCTTATAAAGCACATCGCCATTGAGGTAGAAACTGCCAGATAATCTCCTCAAAGTCTTCTTATCCTTAACAGATGCCCCAGGCGGGTAAATCTGACACTGAAGAAAACACTTGATCTCATAATACCATGGCTTATCATCCTTCACTTCTTCTACTGCAAATACATGAGCTGGTCTATCCAAGCGCATCATAGTGAAATTGGGAACCTCGTTCCAGAGTCTCACCATAATCATAGAAGCAAGCGTAGAAAGAGCATCTGCCATCCGATTCTCATCTCGAGGAATATGGTGGAAGTTAAATTCAGTAAAGAATGTTGAAATCCTCCTCGCATAATCTCTATATGGAATGAGGCCAGGCTGATTCATCTCCCATTCACCCTTAATCTGATTAACAACAAGGGCCGAATCACCATAAACATCAAGATGTTTGATCCTAAGATCAATACATTCTTCCAAACCCATAATACAGGCCTCATACTCCGCCATATTATTCGTGCATTTGAAAGTTAGCCTTGCTGTAAAAGGAAAATGTGTGCCCTGATGAGTAATAATCACTGCCCCAATACCATTTCCATATTGATTTACAGTGCCATCAAACACCATGCTCCATCGGGAACCAGGCTCTGGCCCTTCATCGAGCGTAGGCTCATCGCAAAATTTCATTTTCAAATACAGAATCTCCTCATCTGGGAAGTCGTACTGAACTGACTAATAATCCTCGATTGGTTGATGTGCCAAGTGGTCAGCCAAGATACTACCTTTAATAGCTTTCTGAGCTCGATACTCAATATCATACTCAGACAATAGCATCTTCCAACGGGCAATCCTCCCAGTTAAAGCAGGCTTCTCAAAGATATACTTGATTGGATCCATTTCGGATATCAACCAAGTCGTATGATTTAACATATACTGGCGTAAGCGCTTAGCAGCCCAAGCCAAGGCACAACATGTCTTCTCAAGCATTGAGTATCGAGACTCACAATCCATGAACTTCTTACTTAGGTAGTAGATATCATATTCTTTCTTTCCAGATTCGTCTTGCTGACCAAGGACACAACCCATTGAGTCTTCAAGAACAGTCAGATACATAATCAAGGGTGTTCCTTCCACAGGCGGAGACAAATCAGTGGCTTGGACATATACTCTTTAATACTGTCAAAGGCCTTTTGGCAATCCTCGGTCCAATCATGACGCTGATCTTTCCGGAGGAGCTTGAATATTGGTGCACATGTGGCAGTCATGTGGGATATAAATATGGAAATGTAACTCAAGTGGCCAAGAAAACCTCGGACTTGTTCTCAGTTTTGGCCGCATGCATCTCTTGTATTGCTTTGACCTTGGCAGGATCAACTTCAATACCTCTCTCGCTGATAATAAAGCCCAATAACTTGTCGGAACGGACTCCAAATGTACACTTGTTAGGATTCAGACGAAGCTTATACTTTCTCAAATGCTGAAAAAGCTTCAACAAGTGCTCTATATGTTCAACTTCCGTTCTTGACTTTGCAATCATATCATCAACATACACCTCGATCTCCTTGTGCATCATATCATGAAACAAGGTAGTCATAACGAGTTGATACGTGGCTCCGGCGTTCTTTATACCGAAGGGCATCACTCGATAACAGAATGTTCCCCAAGGTGTGATGAATGTTGTCTTCTCCATATCCTTGGGTGCCATTTTAATCTGATTATATCCGAAAAATCCGTCCATAAACGAGAAGACATTGAATTTAGCTGTATTGTCTACCAACATATCAATATGTGGTAGAGGAAAATCATCTTTTGGACTAGCTTTATTCAAGTCTCTATAGTCTACACACATTCATACTTTTCCATCTTTCTTAGGCACGGGCACAATATTGGCCACCCATTGAGGATATGTAGAAGTCACCAGAAACCCCGCATCAATTTGCTTCTGAACTTCTTCTTTGATCTTCACTGCCATATCAGGATGAGTTCTTCTGAGCTTCTGCGTCACAGGTACATACTCAGGCTTCAAAGGCAGGAAATGTTGCACGATATCAGTATCCAGACCAGGCATGTCTTCATATGACCAGGAAAAGACGTCGACGTATTCTCGTAGCAACTCAATCAACCCCTTCTTCACAGATTCTTCCAGGAGTGCCGCAATCTTCACTTCTCGCACACAATCTTAAGACCCCAAGTTGATTGTTTCCAGATTCTCAAGATGTGGCTGAATGATCTTCTCTTCGTGCTCGAGTAGACGGGTAATCTCGTCAGGAATCTCTTTAACATCATCTTCCTCGGCTTCAAATACAGGGAACTCAAAGTTGGGAGATGGTGTTGGATCATTATGTTCAATGGGTTTGATCAACCTGCATAATGATTTTGGATATAAAAGAGATTTTAGAATTCAAACAAGGCAAATCATTATGCAGATGAAAAGATTGATTTTATTCTATTTTTAGGGTTTTATGTGATCACCAATTTCATGCAAAAAGCAAAAAGTGAAAATAATTTGGAAAAAACAAACATTTAACATGAATTATTGAATGAAATATCATTGTATTTATGGGCCAACAATGTCATCACTACTCCTTTTGGCATGGGAGAAGGGTTTTTAAACAAAAGGTGAACATTACGTTGACTTATGGACAACTGTTGGAACATCAACAACGACCCAATTATTGCAGACCCCTCCAGGGATGACAAAATTGCTACAATCTTCCTCTGTATCATCTTCCACAATAGCAGCAACTTCCTGATCTTCAACGGTGTGGATGAAACCACCACTCTGAAACAACCCATGCTTGTTCAATGTGCCTGAAGAATACCCTATGCCAACCCGGGATTTGTTATCTTCCATCTTGATCATTTGTCCTAAACCAGTAGTTGTGCCATGCTCAATGGCCAACTTAGCATCATTGTAGGACGCAAATGAAGAAGTTCCTTTCTTAGAAGGCTCAACAATAGACAAAGCTTGGAACGGCATCCCAACTTCGTCCTCAGCATCGATATAAGAAAAGGAAGACAAATGGCTAACCAAGAGAGCCTTCTCTCCCCCTACCACCACCAACCTTTTGTTCTTGACAAATTTCAACTTTTGGTGTAGGATGGATGTCACGGCGCATGCCTCGTGAATCCATGGTCTGCCCAAAAAACAACTATATGATGGGTGAATATCCATGACCTGAAAAGTGATCTGGAAATCACTTGGTCCAATCTTGACTAGGAGCTCAACCTCGCCAATCACAGTTTTGCGGGATCCATCAAAAGCTTTTACCACCACTCCACTCTGCCTCATGGGAGGCCCCTGATATGACAGTCTAGAGAGAGTGGATTTTGGCAACACATTCAGTTATGATCTAGTGTCTACCAGCACATTAGACATGGCATCATCTTTACAGTTCATGGAGATGTGAAGTGCCAGATTGTGGTTTCTTCCCTCCTCGGGGAGATCAGCATCACAGAAACTCAAATTGTTACAAGCAGTAATGTTTGCAACAATACTATCGAATTGTTCTATTGTGACGTCATGATCTACATACGCCACGTCCAACACCTTCTGCAGAGCTTCACGGTGTAGTTATGAGTTCAATAACAAAGATAACACAGAGATCTTTGATGGCGTTTGTAGAAGCTGATCTACAACGTTGTACTCACTCCTCTTGATGAGCCTTAGCATCTCATCATAGTCCTCCTTCATCATGCCATTCTGGCCAGCAGGGACAAGAGTTTTAACAGCGGCAACAGGTCTATTAACAACAAGTGCCGGATTCGGAGAATTGGAAGAATTTCCCATAGGACGAACGACACTATCAGCAATATCAGCCCTCTTGGTGTCAGCTTGGGCTTTCGGCGGCACCAAGAAAACGCGACCACTACGGGTCAGGCCGTTGACATCAGTGATATTAACAACAGAGGTGGATGGTAGGGGCACCTCCTTCCCATCTTCCAATGCCACATTATTGTAACGATAGGGAACAGCCTTATCAGAAGAATATGGCACAAGGCCAGCTGGCTTGATTATGAGAGAAGGAGAAGCCTTCTGCTTGCTGCCATCATACCGGATGACAACAGGCTCGGGGATCCTGAATACTCGTGATATCACATTAACTTCATCATCCTCGTCGCGATTCTGAAGTATTTCAATTACACCTTCATCCAACATTTCTTGGATGTCTTTTCTAACTTGTCGACATCCCCTCTCATTAACAGTGCAAACACGGCATCTGTCATGGTCATGCTCATAATGACTATATTCACACAACAGTATGTGCATATCGTTCAATGATTGTCGGATATGGCTGACATATCTGACCTTGTATTTACCAGAGAAACCTTGGACCATGTTGACAGTAGATTTCCCATGCTCCGGCAATGGGTTCTTCTTGACGTTAGGACATACGTCCTTGAAAAAAAGAATACCGCTTCTCACAAGGTCTTAAACTTTGGTCTTCAACGGGTAGCAGTTCTCCACATCATGTCCGGGAGCACCGGAATGGTAAACACAATGAAGCTCAGGCATATACCACCATTGAGGGTTGGTAGGTATAGCAGGTGGATCGCATGGAGTGATCAGTTTCCTTTCTATCAAAGAAGGATATTGCTCTACATAGGTCATGGGAATAGGATCAAAAGTGACCCTTTTCCTATCATAGCTTGTACTGGTCTGATTGTTGTTTCGAGGCTGGTAGGTCTGCTGTTGAGGACGATGATGTTGTTGTTGCTGTTGCTGGTTATGATGTTGATACTGCTGATTTTCTCTGAAAACATGTGCTATATGAGCCACCTGATGCTGGTTACCGGCGGGACGCACGGTCTTCCTCTTCATAGAGGGTCTTCTGGATTTGATATGGGAGGTCACAACATGTGCCTCACCATCTTTCTTCTTCCTAAACGCCCCAAAACGTTTGGCAGAAGAGCCTTCTTCTCTAGTCAGGCGCCCTTCCCTGACTCCTTCCTCCAGACGCATCCCCATATTCACCATCTCGGTTAAGTCAGAAGGAGCGCTGGCAATCATCCGCTCATTATAAAATGAACTCAAGGTCTTCAGAAAGATCTTGGTCATTTCTTTCTCTTCCAGCGGAGGCACAATCTGTGTAGCTAATTCTCGCCAACTCTGGGCGTACTCCTTGAAAGTTTCCTTGTCCTTCAGGGACATGGCCCTCAATTGATCTCTATCAGGAGCCATATCCATGTTATACTTGTATTTCTTGACGAAAGCTTCGCCAAGGTCGTTGAAGGAGCGGATGTTCGCGCTGTCCAAACCCATGTACCATCTCAAGGCGGCACCGGACAGGCTGTCCTGGAAATAATGAATGAGGAGCTGATCATTGTCGGTCTGAGTCGACATCTTTCTTGCATACATAACTAAGTGGCTGAGAGGGCAAGTGTTTCCCTTGTACTTTTCAAAGTCAGGCACTTTGAATTTTATAGGGATCTTGACATCGGGTACCACGCAAAGCTCAGCAGCAGACTTGCCGAAGAGGTCCTTCCCTCTGAGAGTTTTGAGTTCCTTGTGAAGCTCAAGGAACTGATCATTCATAGCATCCATCTTTTCATACACGTTTGGGCCCTCAGACGGCTCAGAGTGATAAATGGTGTCGTCTACCCTTGGCATAGTATGCACGACCGGAGGTGGCGCAGCAAGGACCGGGCTAGATGCTGGCAGAGAAGCAAACGTTGGGGCGAGACCCTCAGGAACAAAATTCGCGGGCATTCCCCAGGGAAACCCGACTAGCATAGCAGTAGGCGCGAAGTGGGCACTGGCAGCAGGCACTGTTGAAGAGGCAATCTCAGAAATGATTGTCCTCTGGGGAGGAGTTGAAGGTGTTGGAGACGACTGGCTTTGGGCGGCCATGAAAGACTCCATCAGGGCAGTCAATTTGGCCACTTCCTCCTTCAGCTCTCTGTTCTCTTGCTCTAGGTGATCCATCAGTTTTGAAGAGTTGGATGTGATGTAGTACCGGTGAGTCAGCTTGTCTTCAAAATAATTGAAGAACACAAAGTTAGACCACTGAATCCAGAAGCCTGGAGCAAAACCTGCTTATGCACATGATGCATGCAATGCTTGTGCATATGATTTATTTTAATCAAAGGAACTTTAGAGTCCTATTTGCAAATATTGAAAATATTAATCATTTAGACATATATGGAAATATCATATCAATAATATCTGGAAAATTTTTACACCAAAGAAGTACACTCTTGGTAACCAAATACAATACAAGAGAAAAGGAAAATGAACATCCTATGGAACCCTAGAAACAATCGTCCAAAAGCTCTCGAGACTGGAAGGTAAGCTGCACGAAGCCTCTTCACCTCTCTCTCATAGGCTGCCTCCATATCTGCCTTCTCTTTGGCGAGTCGATCGTACTTCCTCTTCCAAAACCTAGAAGACTGAGGAAGAAGAGAAGTCACCACATCATCAGGCTCGTCGAGAACCTAGTGCTTAAGAAACTCTATCAACACATCCTTATCTCTAAGCTGCTGAAGTAGCTCCTCTCGCTCACAGATCCAAGCACGTGATTGATCTTCGTCTCTCAACTCCTATACTCCTTGGTCAGGGAGGGTTGAAGGCCCAACCATAACCAAAGGTGTAGGTCTCGGATACTCATAAGGCATAAGGTACTCGGAAGCTCTCCTCCTAACCCACGAGGTATAGGGTTCCAAAGCAATACAGTTCTTCGGACCGAGCTCTTTCCTTCCCTTCCTATGAATCTTGCGCCAAGCGCGGACCATTCTGCCCTTCAAGCCTTAGGGATCTTTACCCTCTTGAAAGAACACACCTTCTAACAGAATGTTATTGGGTTTATCCTTTAAGGGGAGCCCAAGCTGACGACGTGCTAAAACGGGGTTGTAGTTAATCCCACCACATGTACCAAGAAGAGGCATATTGGAGAATTCACCACAAGAGTCGATAATCTGCACACCATCATATACACAGTTGTACCAAAAGATATCATCATTGGTGAGAGACATAAGCCTCGTGGACCACCGTAGACATCCTTTGTTCTCCTTGAAGGCGACCGTCTGTGGCAAGTGCAAAATAAACCACTTGTACAACAGAGGCAAACAACACACAATGGTACCACCACCCTTTGCATTCCTCATATGCAAAGAGAAATAAGTGTCACCCAACAGAGTCGGAACGGGATTAAGAGTAGAGAAAATCCTAATAGCGTTCACATCCAGAAACTTGTCGATGTTGGGGAATAACACTAGCCCATAGATGAGAAGTACAAATATGGCCTCAAAGGCGTCCTCACTCATAGCCTTCCCATACAAAGTAGCTTGAGCAATGAGGAACTCAAAAGGGAGACCTTGAATTCCACCTTTGGTAGTCATATGAGCTCCAACCAGAGATTCATCTATATGCAACAGATCAACAATCTCTTGAGAAGTAGGAACTCTCTCCAAGCCACTGAACGGCAACTGATCTAGAATAGGTATACCCACAAGATAGGCATACTCCTCAAGCGTAGGCAAGAGCTGGAAATTTGGAAATGTGAAGCAATGATACAAGGGATCACAGAACTGCACCAACACACTCATCAGACCTTCATCCACCTGAGTAGCAAGAATAGACAAAAGCTTCCCATGACGAGCCTTGAACTCCAAGGGGTCTAATACATAGGATGTCAAATTCCTTAGCTCTTTCAAGTCGGGTTGTCTGAAACTGTACTTCTTTGTGTTCCTTCTTTGTTTATCCATGTCTGAAAATTTGCAAATAGACCTCCTAAGTTCCTTGAAAATTTTCTCATTGTTGATGATATGGATGCAAATGTATGCATGGATGCAACAATCACACTCAATGATCAATCAAAGCACACCACACAAAGGTCATGGGATGGATCAAGTTATCCTTAATATCAATCATCCATTTTGGTGGATTATGGTTTACACCTTATCAACACCCAAGTTCCATTGATATTAAGGATATACAAGAACGAATCAAACATTAATCAAGGGTTTGTTGCAAGTCACGAGCATGGAGTCTCGGTTAAGAACCACCCAAAGGGAGTGTACTATGGTTTAAACCTGCCAATCATGTTCTACAAGAGGTTCCCATAGTCATCATCCCATCTATCGGATATTATCGGATAAACGACTACTCGTATTCCAAAAATATTCTCAAGAGAGACTCTTATGAGTGTAGTATCGCGTAACAATCGTATCAAATCTTACACTTGAACGACCTTCGCACTACGTCCTAAGAAATAGGCCAAGATGAGATTGGTAAACTAAGGTCCTTGGCTTCTAAGGTCTATATTGGAAAGAGTAATGCCTAACCACGACTACTCGTGTGACATTATTGATTCCAACATGACCTCCACCAAGTGAATGGACTTGCAAGTCAAATTGCTAAGGAATAACTCCACACAAGTTGACAAGACTATGCCATTCTCCTATCCTAAGTGCACTCGAGTTCGGGTATAGAACTCATCTCACAAAGATCACCAAGCATACAAGCAATTAATATATCAAGCAGTTCATACATTATAATCAATACAGTAATCCCAAATTGCACAAAAATATGTCACAAAATAATATACACAATACAATACAACAAATGTGAAAAGTAGGCAAAACCCACTAGGCAAATGTTATCCCCAGCTGAGTCGCCACTTTTCTGTAGCGGGGTATTCGTTACCTTTAGATTTATTGACTAAATAAAAAGTAAATCATACAAATCGAGTCGCCACCGCCCTTCTATTTATCCAAAGGAAAGGTTAGAAAGTGAACAAAAACCGAGAAGTTTTATCGAATCAAAAACTAATAAAAATGTTAGAGATCGGGGTAAGGGGGTTGGTTATGCAATGGGAAGGTTTTAAGCACCCAAAACATCCTAGGTACTCCTAGGGAGCCCTTTTCACAATTTGTTGTAATGTAGGTTGGTATTTGTGAAAAATTATTTGTGCAAACATGATTGGGGGGATGAGAGAAGAATGTACAAATTATTTATAATTTTGTGTTTGAATGGATAAACCCACTGCCTACGTACCATCTTAAAAAAGATTAGGATCAAAACCTCGTAGTTCGGGGTAAAAATCTCAAAACAAGTTGGTGGATTGATTGGTCCAAAAGCCTTAAGGTCTTTTGTTATCCAAGGGAGAAAACTGAACCTAAAACCACAAATCCACCATGTGAGGATAGCTTCAACATGCTAGTGAGGGGTTAACCATATAATAAGCATGGAAGAATCATTTTCCATCACTAAAGATATAGGTGAGCATTATATCAACCTCAAGGATAACTCAAACCTAATAGCTAAGGGTTATGAAAAAGCTTTGGTAAGAAGTGGCCATTAAAACCACAAAAACATTTGAATGAGTTATATTTACCAATGAAGAGTGTTTACAAAATATGGTCAAAGTTGACTTAGGATTCAATTCAAAATAAGTGTTATGAAAAGAAAGTTTGAAAATCAAAAGCATAATGCTTAGGCTTCTAATTTTGAAAACAAATGTTAATGTTTGCACAAAAGTTTTGGCTTGGGTTAGAGTGGAGGAAAGAAGAAGAATGGCTAAGTCCTAAACATACAAGAGGTGAAGGAAGTGAAATAAAACCACAAATGGAGTTCCCTTCTTGAGATCATAGTGATGATCCAAGTAGCTCCCATCCTTTGGAATAAGCAAGCAAATAAGCAAATACTCAAGCAATCAAGCACACAATCAAACAAGCTCCTAGGAATCTTCCAATGGCTTTTGTATCTCTCACTTTGGATGCTCATGACAATGGTTCTTCAATTTGGCTCAAGTTTGGGATCCCTAGCACAAGAACACACACATCAAAAAGTTCCACAATGCAACACAAAGAATGGACAAGAGTGAGTTTAGAGATTAGGTCCTTTCAATTCATCTTCAACATTAAGCATTCTACAGGCATGAGGCCTAGTTGCTCTTTGACATTTATAGCACTCTAAAGGCATGAGGCCTAGTTGCTGTTTGACTCTATTTTGCATAGGGAATGTCCTAGAATCTAAGTTCTTTTGTCCATTTGCATTTGGTTCACAACAACTCAAACAAAACACAAGCACAATAGTATATACACAATTATGTGCTCAAGTGAGCAAAAGGCAAATTGCATTAACATAAACATGTGCTCAAATGAGCAAAGGGAAAAAGCAAATGAATAATATGTACAAGAATATTAAATTGCATTAATGTAAAGTGCAAGAATTAAAAGTTAATGGTCAATAGTTAGAGTTAGTGTGCCATAAGGCAATTTAGCGCTATGTTAAGCAATCGTAAGTGGACTAATGTAGTAGTCACACCTATGTGAGGCCGGTCAATAAAAATATAGGTAACAAACACAAGTTAGAGACCTTGACTAGTAAGCCAAGCTCCTACAACTTGCCATGCCAAAAGAAAATGAGAATGATCTTGTATTGATTTAGGTTTTTTGCTTGATTAATAAGCAACCTATCCTTAATGTAAAGCCATTCACTTGATCTTTGGATCAAGATGAATTAGATTTGAATCAAGGAAGGTTAAACCTCCCATATATCAAGGCTAACCATCAATCTTTAACTCATTGATCAAAAAGAAAAAGATGAAGAAGAAGATGAATAAGAATGTACATTAATTGAACTTCAAATGAAATAAGCAAAGTGCATTGACCAAAGATGATTAGAATCAAAGTCAAACACTAGTAAACAGAAGCAAAATGAAACTTAGAAGTTAAGAAACAAATAAAATATTTTTGGTATTTTTCAAAATTAAAATAATACTTGAATTAAAATAAACAATTAAAGGTCAAACTTCAAATCCATTTCAAATCAACTTTGAAAAGTATAAATGGATCATCCTATGTTCAACAAAGTCAAACAAATTTTGACAAAAAATTTCAGCATTTTTAGAAACCAGAAACTATTTTTAATCAATTAAAAATGAATAAAAAATAACCTAATTGAACTAAAATCTCAAACAAATCTCAAATCAATTAATAAATTGATGAGAATATCTTTCATAGATCCATCATCATTCAAAGAGGTTAAGAAAATATTTTTTTATTTTTTGAATTTCATAAACTATTTAAAATGAATTAAAAATAACCAAAAAAGAGAAAATTCATAAAAAATATCAAATGACAAAATAAAAAATATTAAAATCCATTTTCAGAAACTAGAATTAAAAAGAGAAATAATGCAATTGGTCCCATATTTTTTGGAATTAAAATGAGAGAGTTATGATTTTTTGAAATAAAATGAAATAAAAGAAAATAAAAGGAAATCAAATCAGAAATTGGAAAATGCTAAAATATGTGGCGCGTCGGATCCAGTCTCATTAATTGAGCTGGCACATCCAAGGGTTGTGGTATGCGCGCGTACCAAAGACCATAGTCAACTGAGAAACACAAACTATTAAATAAAGTCATAAGATCCAAGAGCCCTGATTCAATCTGGAAATCATCATCAACGGTCTGGATCAAAAATGGCAAACGGACGGTGGTGTACACCACCGTCTTCTCCGGCGAGCAAGGAGATTCCGGCCAATGTTGCAGACAAAAAATCTTAACCAAATGAAGCGATCCTCATTTCATTGGAAAGCTGGGGTGATGTACATCACCCCTGTACCATTGGTTTTCCTTCTAGATCCCCATAGTAAGAGAAATCAGAAGAGGAAAATGATGGAGTTCAAACTGAACTTGGTGATTTTGCAAAATTAAAAGCACAATTCAAATGCCTTTGATGAGAGGACTTCAGCCAAACCAATAAACACAAGAAACAAGAAATAATCAGTGAGTTTCGAAGAAGAAAAGTTTGAACATCCACCTTAGAAATGTGGATCTGTGAAGCACGATTCCTCTCAACTATTGATTGCAGTTTACTCTTGAGGTGAATATGAAGCAAGGCCAAGGAAATTTAAGTCTAATAATCAACCAATGAAGTTGAAAACTAGATCTGAAATTTTGAAATGAAAGAGAGAAATCCTTTAGGTATGGTTATGGATTCAATTGTGCAGTATATCAGGCGCCTTCATGTTGAAGAATAGTGAAGTTGAACACACTTATTTATAGCAAATGGCAAGGCAAGCAAGGTGAATTTTCGTGTGCATGAATGATAAGAGCCTCCATGCATGGGCTTGTACAGGCGCATGGAGGGCCCAAATCTGATTGGTTTGGCTAGCTGAGGTCATAACAAGATGAAGTTGACGTGCAAATGCAATTGATTTGGAGTGTGCAATCAATTTTCAAGTGGATGGACTAAAATCTTCCCTTCTTCGAAACTAGCCCTTAACAAAATGAAACATGGCCTTGTGGGTAATGGTTGGAAAGGTATTAACATGAGGATCAATTGTTATGTTGAACAAAACTTCATTTGGAATTGGGAAATTAGTAAAAATTGGTCATAAAGTTCAAGGTGCACAATGTAGCACCTCAAATTTGCACCCTACCATTTTGTACATTCATTTCATATTAGGTCATTAACATAACCTGGTCCATTGCATAACATTGCATTGTCCATTTGCCCAAGTGCAAGCCCACTGACAAATTAGGTCAAACTTGTTAGGAGAATCAGTCAATCAAGCAAGCAAGTGCCATTTTCATTGAGACAAAGCCCTAGGGTGGATTTATCAAGCTCATATGGTCTAAGGATCATTTTGAAGTGATTTGGCCAAAGATTGGATGCTCAGAAGTCATCAGTCATTGTTCAGTCAACCAGAAACCCTAGAAAGTCAACGGTGGTCAACTGTGTCTGATTTTATGGATTGGAAGGTGTGAGATGGTTTGAAGGGCCTCATTCATGTCCATACAAGTCTCATTTGACATATCAAAGACCAAGGTTGAAGATTTGGAGGTCAGACAAGAAGTTTCCTAAAATGGCGGGTGACCTGTAATTTCAACTGCCCAAAATGGAAAGTTTTTCTCCTCAAAATAACTCCATCATAAAAGCTTCAAATGGAATTTTGTCCAACATGAAAGTTGAATATCTTGATCTCACCATTCCAAAAAGTCCAAGAACTTGAAATTCCCATGTGTGGTTAGCAAGATATGGTCCAATCATTTTCAGAAAATGCCCGAAATCAAAGTGGCATAACTTGCACATGGAGTGGCCAAATTGGATGGTTCTTCTTTGAGCAAATCACATTTAATGTGTACTTTCATAATCCATCACCACATTTTTCCAAAAGCATTCACATAAAAAGGCCATTTTTCAAGTGCACTAATTAAAATCCAAGGGCAAAATGGTCCAATTTGAGAAATACTTGGAATTTTGGCATGAGGCTTTTTGCAACAATTTCTAAATGTCATTTGTGACCTGTTGGAACCAAGTTTGGACAGAAAAATCAGCTGCATTAACCAAGGGCATTTTGGCCACACTTGAAAATTGCACATTAACACTAATCATGTACATTTTGCTAATCTTAATTAATTTGTGATTAAGCATTGGTATAAATAGATAATTGCAACTGTATTCATTAAGCACTAATCATTTTTTCAGATCCAAGCCAAAACCTCACAAAATTCTCTCACTTTTTCACAATTTCACATACACTATTTTTTCTCCATTTCATCAAAATTCATCATTGTTCTTGCAATTTCTTGGTCAATTCTTCATCTGCAGGTGTAGTAGGAGTTCTGTTCGTGGTAATTGAAGCAAGAACCGTGCAAATTCCAACCGTTGCAACCTTGAAGCTTCAATGGCGGTTTGATATTTCTTCTTCTTCGATCACTGTTGAGTTGAACAATCACTTGTATTCACCTTCCTACGCATCCTAGACATTCTGTTTTGGCAATTGGAGGTTCGAAACGTACAAGAACACGAGCTGCATAATCACGAGGTACATTTAGTCGCTTACAGTTCTTTAAGAACTTGCTTGTTGCTGCTTGGTTTTTAAACCATTTGAGGTAGGACTTCTATTCTTCATGTAGTCTGGAAGACCTGGCCTGTTACTTGGCCAGGCAACTGTCTGAAGTCCTCCTTAAGAGGCGATGTTTGTGGTTGTTTACATTTGTGCCCAAGCAGGTGAAGACCTCTATGAGGAAATTGGCGGAACCCAAGGGATATGCAATCTATCCCCCGCTATTCTGTTGAGTCGTCCCTCTGCTCACACGGCTGTGTGTTGATGCATTGGGACACAAACCCAAGATCTTGTGCTGTTGCACAATCGAGTCAGAGTCTTGAGCGTAGAAGGGTCCCTCCATTCTGGACCCACGCTCCTTTGTCTGAAGCTCTCCCTGGTCAGGGATAAGAGCTGTGAAGTCTAATCTTCACTCACCTTTCATCAGCTTCACCTTAGCCCCTCAATGGCAAGGTTAAGAGCTAACCTTACCCCGATACAGAGGCTTGTTTGTTGAGGTTGATATGACCCCTCGACTAAAGCCTAGCCTTGATATTTGAGCCCCTTGTTGGTGTGTTTATTCCATGCTGTATATGTTTGTGTGGTGCGATTGTATCCCCTAGGTTTGCTAGACTCCGCGTAGTCCCGTTTGCATGTCAATTAAGGTAGCACGGTTCCTTCATATAGGACTTCCTTTCTTGCTTGAGCTTTCCTAAAACACAAACAAACATTATCCCCTCTTAAGGATACGGCAACTCCTTCTACTACAGGTGAGTAAGTCTCCAAAGGTCGAGCATCCGGTAGATTGCGTAGTGACGTTATCCACTTAAAAAACACAAACCAACAAGAATAGTTTAGCCGAACTACGGCAACTCTGATTCTCATGTCCAGATGAGATACGTAGGCACGAGATGCGATGTCTTGTCGAGTTTGACTAACAACTAACACTAATTCTTTTCTCTCGCCCTCGTTGCGATTGAGACCTCCCCTTTCTCTTGCCCTAGTTGCAATCGAGACCCTTCTTCCGCCTGTGTCTTTGTTTTGTGTTGTTGTGTGCTTGGAAGCTGATGTAAGTCCATCGAGTGGCATTCGGGTTCCAGTGTTTGTGTGTGTTTTGGTTCGGATGCTGATGTAAGTCCAGTGATTGGAATTCAGGCTCCACGTTTGCCTTCTTGTGTGTGTTTTGGTTCGGATGCTGATGTAAGTCCAGTGATTGGCATTCAGGCTCCACGTTTGCCTTTGCCTGTGTTTGTTTGTGTGCGTGTTAGCTGAGCTACGAATGCTCTGATTCTCCTTCGTCCAAAGGAGATACGTATGCATAGGATGCGATATCCTAGCGAGCATGTGTCGTTTCCCCAGTTCGAACTACTTAGACTCTGATGTCTATGTTTGATAGACTAAGTAGGCCCAGGATGCGATATCCTGCCGAGTCAGTCTTGTCTATTTTCTTGTGTCTCTTTCAGCCTGTATAGATGTTTATTTGAGCAGTGTTTTAGCAACCAATTTCCTTCCTATTGTGCGTGGATCCCGTCGAGTACGACGGATGCGTAGGGGTGCTAATACCTTCCCTTCGCATAACCGACTCCCGATCCCATTCTCTTTGGTCGCGAGACCATGCTTTTTCCAGGTTTACTCTGAGCGTTTCCTTTCCCTATTTTGGGATAAATAACGCACGGTGGCGGCTCTGTTGTTCTTGTTTTCCCGCCGGTTTTTCGCGTAATGCGACAGCTGGCGACTCTGCTGGGGAACCATAGAGAAGTTGACCTGTGCTGGTCCTTCTTCCCTAAGCGAGTCTCTCCTAGCGCTCTCTAAGTTAGGGCTTTGGTTGCTATCTGCTGTTGTTTATTGCATTCATTTCATGTACTGTTTGCATTCAATGTGTGCATTAATGTTTGCATTCATTCATTTCATCTGCTGTGCTGGTTGTGTGTTCTCTGATTGGGGGTGGGTGTTACTCGAGGTAAAAGGCCCAATACCCAGGCTATGAGTGCAATCTAGGAAACCTAGGAATAGAGTGAGTCATGGGAAGCGGGTGGTATGCGCCACTTAGCGGAACATCGACGTCACGAGAAGTTCAGACCCTAGTGGGGTATCATCGTTGCATACTTCAGGTGTGTATATGATGGTATTCTGCGAAAGGTTATTTATGCTGCGTTTCTTTCGACCTTACCCTGGCCTAGATGACACCCATGAGTGGGGAGGGAATGATCATTTTAACAGGTACAGATGGTGACTGTTGGTGACTGATGGTGACCGGTTGTTGGACTCAGTGTGTTCCTGTTGGTGACTCAGTTTCTCAGATTGGGTTCAGACGACAGTTGACCAGTTGACTTTGGGTTTCAGATGATTGTGATCAGAGTTCGAGCCGAAGCTTCGATCCTGTGTTCAGAGATGCACAACTTGCCAGTCGTGTCTGCATCATGTGCATCATAGCATGTTTATTTTTCAAAAGAAATGCAATAAAAAATGAGAAAAAAGAAAAAAGTTAATCTCTGCATGCATGTCATTTCTCAGGTACATTCCATAGTCTGTTCACTGATGGATCCGGGTGCTCATTTACAGATGAAATTGTTGGTTTCACTCGGTACTCATTGCTCTTGTATACTGTGCCGTTGCTGCAGATTGCTTTTTTTCGAAGATGAATCAGGCTCTTTGAAGGCCTGAGAAATGATCATTATCATGTGCATCATATGCATTAGCATCATAATCATAACATGTTGCATAACAGGTGTTCTAGTTCGGACTTCTCACTCTGGCTCCTGTCTGAGACAGGATTGTTGATCATCGTCCGCACCGCAACCAGATCGAATCATCAGAGGAGTATGGATCAGGTTCAGACTGAGTTGGCTGAGATGAGGGCAAACATGGCCCAGTTCATGACCATGATGCAAGGGGTCGTTCAGGGGCAAGAGGAGCTGCGAGCCTTAGCCCAGAGACAGGAAGCCATGATTCTGCCACCCAGTCGTGCTTCACCAGAGGGGGTCCCCGTTAATGATCAAATTGCTGCTGTCACTATTCCCGTCAACAACTACGACGTGGATGATGATTTGAGGGGTATCATAATCAATGGACAACCTCTTGCTACAGAGACTGTTAATGTCAGAGCAACCCGTACTCCGGTTCGCCATCGTGGCTCTTCAAGTTCGTTGAATTCTAAGAAGCCATTCTCTGGGGCACCCAAAAGGGGAGAGAGTGAAACAAATGCTGTGCACCGGCGAGGGAGTGCGAACAGAGGACAATATCGTCAAGCTGCCGCTGTGACTATTCCAGCAACCCAACAGCAACAGGGAAGGCCAACTCAGCGGTATCAACATCAGCAACATCGTCCGCAACAGCAGGCTTACCAGCCTCCCTATGATAATCAAGCCGGTACAAGTAATGAGAGGAAGAGGGTCATTTTTTATCCGATCCCTACGTCTTACGCAGAGCTGTATCCCTCGTTGATAGAGCGGAACTTGATTTCTCCCAGAGACCCGCCGGCTATACCCGTCAACCCTCGGTGGTGGTATAGGCCTGAGCAGCATTGTGTGTATCATTCGGGTGCTCCTGGTCATGATGTGGATAGTTGCTTTCAGTTGAAAATGAAGGTTCAAGACCTCGTGCAGTCAGGTATTCTGAACTTTGAAGACTTGGGTCCCCGTGTTAATCAAGCTTGAAGATAACAAGTCGCGGGCTGGCGTTGGCTTTTCTCCTGAGGTCTTCAACAAAGAGGGTTGATCAAAAGCAGAAGCTACTAATGCAAGAGATTCTGACAGTTGTTATCCCTGGTGGGATCTATCATAATTGGGTCACTGTGGGCGTTCCTACAGTTGTTCATAAGTCAGAGTAATAATCACTTTGTTTAAAAACCCTTCTCCCATGCCAAAAGGAGAAGTGATGACATTTTTGGCAACATTTTGTGCAATGATATTTTCATTCAAGTAAATGCATGTTAAACATTCGTTTTTCCAATTGTTTTCCCTTTTCGCTTTTTGCATGAAATTGGTGATCACAAAAAACCCTAAAAACAGGAATAAAAGCAATCTTTTCATCTGCATAATGATTGTCTTGTTTGTTTTCCAAAAAGTTTTTCATATCGAAATCATTATACAGGTTGTTTCTCAAACCCATTGAACATAATGATCGGACGTCATCTCCCAATTTTGAATTCCCTGTATTCGAAGTAGAAGAAGATGATGTTGAAGGGATTCCTGACGAGATTTCCCGACTTCTTGAGCAAGAAAAGAAGATCACTCAGCTGCATCTCGAGAATCAGCAGAACAGCCAACTGGGGCATAAAAAAAAATCAATCAAAAAAAAAAAAAACAAAGAAAGAAAGGGTGCAAAAGAAATCAAAAGAAATCAAAAGCAAAATCAAAAGAAAAAACAAAGGAAAATAGCACCCTCAAAGTCCCAAGTTGACTGATGCTGAATTCGATCGAAAAGAAGAGATTAACTGCCAGGTGTCATGGTCAGTTATATCAGCAGAGAGTGACGAAAGCATTCGACTAGAAGGTCGAATCTCGAGTTCTGAGAAAATGACCTTGTGCTCAAGAAAGTCTTGTCTTTCGTGCCCGATTCCAGGGGCAAGTGGACTCCAAGCTATGAACGTCCATATGTTTTCAAGAGAGCCTTTTTAGGCGGTGCTTTGACACTTACAGCAATGGATGAAGAAGTTCACTCGTCCTGTGAATCCAGATGCAGTCAAGAAATACTTAGCCTAAAAAAAAAAAAGCAAAACAGCTCGCTAAGTTGAACACCCCAAAGGGTAACTTAGGCAAAAAGGAGCGTCTCGGTGGATTGAAAACCCGAAAGGGCGATCCAGGAAAAAGTTAGAGACATTGAAAAAAGAATTTGCATCTCGCTAGATTGATCACCTCACACTGGGGAAATCTAGGCAAAAATTAGGGATTTGGCAAGTAACTGCATCTTGACAAGACCGTGTTCTATATCTGTCATCCGCCAGGAATTCTCTATGCGTCGTCGACCAAAGCTCCGAATACATCGAGATTCAGAATGGTAGAGGAAAGGTCATTATGTTCAATGTAGCCCTCTCCAATATATATCACCGATTTCAAACTTGTATAGATCTATGGAGTCTCGCCCTTTGCAGACTACCATTCCATCACATCGATTTGAGCTTTTACCCCATTATTTGCACTCTTATTTGTTTCAACTCAACAAATGTTTTGCATGTTTTAATTGATAAAGTATCATTGTTTTCAAAATAAACAAAAATTTTCACAAAATTGTTCTTAAACAAAGTGAACATTCACAATGATGAAAGGATACCTAGGAGACCCGCAGTGCTCTCCCAAGGGTGGTATGATTACCGACGGGTAAGACAGTCGTTCGTATCTCGAGCATAACTGTATCTTTGTCCTGTAGAACCTTTTCATGGTCTCTCCTCAGCGAGGTTGCTCAGTGCAGTGTTGGTTGAAGTTGTTCATCTTCACGTCCCCGACAGTGCAACATGTTTTCTCCAAGTCTCTGTTAGCCCTATGGTGGGGCATCCCTAATAGAGTGTTGTTTGAGCCCTATCGTGGGGCATCCCCAGCAGGGTTGTGGAAGTTTATTTCCAGTATGACATGATGTGTCATCATTCCCCGACAGAGTTGTTACTCTCCCCACCAGAGTGGTTCTCCCTATCAGGAAGGTGTGGGTTTTTCCTCAGCAGTTCCCCGAGTGGAGCGGGTTTCATGAAATATTTCTCCAGCAGAGTTATCCCATCAGTGGATTGGGCAAGTTCCCGTAGCAGAGTTGCATCCCCAGCTGAGTTTATCCCCATTTGTGGATTGGATGGGTCGTTCCCAGTGGAGTAGTGGTTATTCCCCGAAGCAGAGCTATTCTACCTAAGGTTTGGTGGAATCTTCCCCAGTGAAGTCGCTTTATCAATCTCTGGTAAAAATGTCTTGTTACTCCCTAGCGAGTAATATCCCTGAAGAGTTACCTGGTCTACTTCCCCAGCGGAGTATTGTTTATTTGCTTCCCGAGCAGAGTCCCTGAGTGGATTTGGATTGTGAAGGATGTTCCCCAGCAGAGTTTATCCTGTCCCGACATCAGTTTTGTTTTCTCCAGCATGAGTGAGAAGTCAGTGCTCTCCCTACAGAGTTTTCATCAAGCAGATTTCCTCAGCAGAGTCTCCCCACAGAGTGGAGTATTTGATCAGTGGGCTCCCTAGCGGGGTTTTCATTCACTTTGCATTTTGCATGTAGTGATCATTGCATCCTCAAATCGCGTAGCATTTCCATTCATAATGGAGCATTACGCCATAGAAAAATTCAAACATATGCATTCATGTGTTAACCCGATCAGACCGTCTCCCCGGCAGAGGCAGCTTCTTGTTCGACGTCTGTACAGCGCTTTCGCTACAGTTGCTCCTGACGGCACTCAGGATTGGTACCCCCAGAGAGGTTTATTTCCTCATCCGTTGGTGAAAGAAAAACCTGGTTCTACCCAGTAGCCTCCTAGTAGATGTGGGTGTGTCTGATCTCTCCATGTAGAGTCTACCCCTTAAGCAGAAAGTGTCCATCCTTTCCTGCCATTTCCCCACTGAGATACATCCTCGTGGATGACGGTTGCTTCCGTTCCCTCCCTAATTGGATGGGTTTTCCCTATTGAGTTCTTTCCTCATTAGGATGAGTCTTGATTCAGTTTGCCTTTTTGGATCGATCCTAAATTGGCTTCTTGTTGACTGTCTCTTGTGTTGCCCTGGGGCATGAATGAATAGTGGCTCACTAACCGGTACTCATTCATCTTATCCTCAGCGGAATTTGTGGGCTTCTACCTACAACCCGGTAGTTGTAAGTCCTATCCTTGTGGTTTTCTACCTACAAGCCGGTAGTTGTAAAATCCCACTTTCATCCCCTAGCAGAGGTAGCCTTTGTGGTTCATTCTGTTTGTTGGCTTCTACCTACAACCCGGTAGTTGTAAGTCCTATCTTTGTGGTTTTCTACCTACAAATCGGTAGTTGTAAAATCCCACTTTCATCCCCTTGGTGGAGTTAACCCTGTGTGCTCATCTTATCGATGACTGGTTACTTTCCCGTGGTTTTCTACCTACTAACCGGTAGATGTAATCCCCTCTTCGCAGTTATCAGTATCCAGTTTGCGGTATTGATATTCTCTTCCCCTCTGGATACTTGCCTTGATCAAGCAGTATTGTCCCCAGTGGGTCTTCCCCTTTCTTTCGGGTATTTGCTCCGAGTCAGCAATTTTATCCTCTTTTGATTGGTCAGCTTTTGCATACCTAGTCCTGGTACCCTGATGCCTTTCTTTTCGGTCGTTTATCCATCTAACAACCTACAACCCGGTTATGGATAATCTTCCATGCGAGTCTATTATCTATGTTTTGACGGCTATAGGTAATCTGTCTCACGCGCTCTTGGGTCGAAGTCGTCCTCCCCAGTCGAGTAAGATTCGTATTCCCTGTGGAATCGAATGTCCATCCTTTAACAAGATCGCTTTTCTAGCCCTCTTCAGGATGTTGAGTGTTTTGGAACACAAACCAATTCACGCTTTGGTCGGTCACCCGTTTCATACCTACAACCCGGTATCCGTGGTGTTCCTTCCTGTTCGCTCACTGTCGTGACCTCCAGTGAGATCCCCTGCAAGTGTTTAGCCTTGCCCAGACATGTAGACGTCCGTATCCTGTCAGCACCCGCGTGTGTTATTTGTTTGGTGTCGGTAAACACCATCTTTCGGTGCTTTCCCAGTCATGGGTAGTGTCTGGTCTTCTTTGGTGTCGGTAAACATCATCTTTCGATGTGCGTAACGTCGTCCCTTCCCTAGTGAAGTTTCCTCCTCTCCGTTGGTGTCGATAAACGTCGAGTTTTTCCTATGCGTCCGTTGGCGTATAGTTGATATCTTTCCCCACAGGGTCGTCCCCAGAAGAATCCTCCTCTCCGTTGGTGTCGATAAACGTCGAGTTTTTCCTAGTCGTCCGATGATGTCTAGTTGCTTACTCCCTACAGATCATTTGGTAATACCATATGATTCCCCTCAGAGTTTTCTCCTCTCCGTTGGTGTCGATAAACGTCGAGTTTTTCCTATTCGTCCTATGATGTCTAGTTGTACCCTTCCTCAAGTGGATTTACCTCCCCGTTGGTTTCGATAAACGTTGTGTTTTTCTCATTCGTCCGATGACGTCTGATTGTATACCCTATTCCCAGTCATTCATTAATGTCTGGTCGATTTCCCAGCCAGAATCCCCAGTAGACGTCCTATTTGGTGTCCGGTTGTGGTCTCCCTTTCGTCCTATGACGTCTGGTTGAGTTTTCTCCTTCTCCGTTGGTGTCGATAAACGTTGAGTCTCCCTTTCGTCCTATGACGTCTGGTTGAGTTTTCTCCTTCTCCGTTGGTGTCGATAAACGTTGAGTCTCCCTTTCGTCCTATGACGTCTGGTTGAGTTTTCTCCTTCTCCGTTGGTGTCGATAAACGTTGAGTCTCCCTTTCGTCCTATGACGTCTGGCTGAGTTTTCTCCTTCTCCGTTGGTGTCGATAAACGTTGAGTCTCCCTTTCGTCCTATGACGTCTGGTCGAGTCTTCCCATTCATCCTATGATGTCTGGTTACCTCTCCGTTGGTCTTGGTAAACGTTGAGTCTTTCCCATTTCGTTCGCTGACGTATGGTTGTATCACTATCCTTCCAGTCATTCATTAATGATTGGTTACCTCTCCGTTGGTCTTGGTAAACGTTGAGTTTTTCCCCATTACGTCCGCTGACGTATGGTTGTATCTCTCTTTCCATCCATTCATCCTATGATGTCTGGTTACCTCTCCGTTGGTCTTGGTAAACGTTGAGTTTTTCCCCATTATGTCCGCTGACGTACGGTTGTATCCTTTCCTGGTTATCCCCAGTAGAGTTGAGTTACCTCTCCGTTGGTTTTGGTAAACGTTGAGTGTTTCCTAGTTGTCCGTTGGCATCTAGTTGAGATGATTTCTGTTCCCATTCATCGTGTGTCGATGTCTGGATGTGCTTTACCCTGAAAAGAAAGAAGAAAACAAAAAAAAAATTCCCAGCAGTGTGCAAATTTCTACGGTACTTGGTATTCAATCCCTGTTTACCCTGAAAGTCTGACAGCCGTTGCTCTCATCCATTCGGGTTCCCAGTTGACTGAATAGGTGCAGCTGTAGCACCTCAAATTTGCACCCTAACATTTTGTACATTCATTTCATATTAGGTCATTAACATAACCTGGTCCATTGCATAACATTGCATTGTCCATTTGCCCAAGTGCAAGCCCACTGACAAATTAGGTCAAACTTGTTAGGAGAATCAGTCAATCAAGCAAGCAAGTGCCATTTTCATTGAGACAAAGCCCTAGGGTGGATTTATCAAGCTCATATGGTCTAAGGATCATTTTGAAGTGATTTGGCCAAAGATTGGATACTCAGAAGTCATCAGTCATTGTTCAGTCAACCAGAAACCCTAGAAAGTCAACGGTGGTCAACTGTGTATGATTTTATGGATTGGAAGGTGTGAGATGGTTTGAAGGGCCTCATTCATGTCCATACAAGTCTAATTTGACATATCAAAGACCAAGGTTGAAGATTTGGAGGTCAGACAAGAAGTTTCCTAAAATGGCGGGTGACCTGTAATTTCAACTGCCCAAAATGGAAAGTTTTTCTCCTCAAAATAACTCCATCATAAAAGCTTCAAATGGAATTTTGTCCAACATGAAAGTTGAAGATCTTGATCTCACCATTCCAAAAAGTCCAAGAACTTGAAATTCCCATGTGTGGTTAGCAAGATATGGTCCAATCATTTTCAGAAAATGCCCGAAATCAAAGTGGCATAACTTGCACATGGAGTGGCCAAATTGGATGGTTCTTCTTTGAGAAAATCACATTTAATGTGTACTTTCATAATCCATCATCACATTTTGCCAAAAGCATTCACATAAAAAGGCCATTTTTCAAGTGCACTAATTAAAATCCAAGGGCAAAATGGTCCAATTTGAGAAATACTTGGAATTTTGGCATGAGGCTTTTTGCAACAATTTCTAAATGTCATTTGTGACCTGTTGGAACCAAGTTTGGACAGAAAAATCAGCTGCATTAACCAAGGGCATTTTGGCCACACTTGATAATTGCACATTAACACTAATCATGTACATTTTGCTAATCTTAATTAATTTGTGATTAAGCATTGGTATAAATAGATAATTGCAACTGTATTCATTAAGCACTAATCATTTTTTCAGATCCAAGCCAAAACCTCACAAAATTCTCTCACTTTTTCACAATTTCACATACACTATTTTTTCTCCATTTCATCAAAATTCATCATTGTTCTTGCAATTTCTTGGTCAATTCTTCATCTGCAGGTGTAGTAGGAGTTCTGTTCATGGTAATTGAAGCAAGAACCGTGCAAATTCCAACCGTTGCAACCTTGAAGCTTCAATGGCGGTTTGATATTTCTTCTTCTTCGATCACTGTTGAGCTGAACAATCACTTGTGTTCACCTTCCTACGCATCCTAGACATTCTGTTTTGGCAATTGGAGGTTCGAAACGTACATGAACACGAGCTGCATAATCACGAGGTACATTTAGTCGCTTACAGTTCTTTAAGAACTTGCTTGTTGCTGCTTGGTTTTTAAACCATTTGAGGTAGGACTTCTATTCTTCATGTAGTCTGGAAGACCTGGCCTGTTACTTGGCCAGGCATTTGTCTGAAGTCCTCCTTAAGAGGCGATGTTTGTGGTTGTTTACATTTGCGCCCAAGCAGGTGAAGACCTCTATGAGGCAATTGGCGGAACCCAAGGGATATGCAATCTATCCCCCGCTATTCTGTTGAGTCGTCCCTCTGCTCACACGGCTGTGTGTTGATGCATTGGGACACAAACCCAAGATCTTGTGCTGTTGCACAATCGAGTCAGAGTCTTGAGCGTAGAAGGGTCCCTCCATTCTGGACCCACGCTCCTTTGTCTGAAGCTCTCCCTGGTCAGGGATAAGAGCTGTGAAGTCTAATCTTCACTCACCTTTCATCAGCTTCACCTTAGCCCCTCAATGGCAAGGTTAAGAGCTAACCTTACCCCGATACAGAGGCTTGTTTGTTGAGGTTGATATGACCCCTCGACTAAAGCCTAGCCTTGATATTTGAGCCCCTTGTTGGTGTGTTTATTTCATGCTGTATATATTTGTGTGGTGCGATTGTATCCCCTAGGTTTGCTAGACTCCGCGTAGTCCCGTTTGCATGTCAATTAAGGTAGCACGGTTCCTTCATATAGGACTTCCTTTCTTGCTTGAGCTTTCCTAAAACACAAACAAACATTATCCCCTCTTAAGGATACGGCAACTCCTTCTACTACAGGTGAGTAAGTCTCCAAAGGTCGAGCATCCGGTAGATTGCGTAGTGACGTTATCCACTTAAAAAACACAAACCAACAAGAATAGTTTAGCCGAACTACGACAACTCTGATTCTCATGTCCAGATGAGATACGTAGGCACGAGATGCGATGTCTTGTCGAGTTTGACTAACAACTAACACTAATTCTTTTCTCTCGCCCTCGTTGCGATTGAGACCTCCCCTTTCTCTTGCCCTAGTTGCAATCGAGACCCTTCTTCCGCCTGTGTCTTTGTTTTGTGTTGTTGTGTGCTTGGAAGCTGATGTAAGTCCATCGAGTGGCATTCGGGTTCCAGTGTTTGTGTGTGTTTTGGTTCGGATGCTGATGTAAGTCCAGTGATTGGCATTCAGGCTCCACGTTTGCCTTCTTGTGTGTGTTTTGGTTCGGATGCTGATGTAAGTCCAGTGATTGGCATTCAGGCTCCACGTTTGCCTTTGCCTGTGTTTGTTTGTGTGCGTGTTAGCCGAGCTACGAATGCTCTGATTCTCCTTCGTCCAAAGGAGATACATATGCATAGGATGTGATATCCTAGCGAGCATGTGTCGTTTCCCCAGTTCGAACTACTTAGACTCTGATGTCTATGTTTGATAGACTAAGTAGGCCCAGGATGCGATATCCTGCCGAGTCAGTCTTGTCTATTTTCTTGTGTCTCTTTCAGCCTGTATAGATGTTTATTTGAGCAGTGTTTTAGCAACCAATTTCCTTCCTATTGTGCGTGGATCCCGTCGAGTACGACGGATGCGTAGGGGTGCTAATACCTTCCCTTCGCATAACCGACTCCCGATCCCATTCTCTTTGGTCGCGAGACCATGCTTTTTCCAGGTTTACTCTGAGCGTTTCCTTTCCCTATTTTGGGATAAATAACGCACGGTGGCGGCTCTGTTGTTCTTGTTTTCCCGCCGGTTTTTCGCGTAATGCGACACACAACATGTGCATGTGAAAATTTCATAAATGAACCAACTTCAAGCCCTTCTGTTTCAATGATGAAAGCTTCAAATGGAAAAACCTTCAACATCAAAGTTGTAGATATTTTCAAGGCAATCAATTGGAACTCAGATTTTGCATCATTTGGATTTTTTATGAGAACGTTATGGGCACTTGAAGTTGGACTTTTACACATTTCAATGCCTTTGGTCCAAAGTGACCTATAATGTTTTGCATTATGACATGTATTTCTTTTAGGATTATGAATTTTTTTTAAACATAACAAATGAAGTAGACATATTAAAACTTTAAATGATTTTGATACCACCTCAAAATCATAAAAAATGAGTGAGTTAGGTCCTTGGGAAGTTGACCCAAAATTAGGGTTTCTGTCAAAATGACCTATAATGTTTTGAAATGGATGATGACCTTACAAGCTTCAAATAAATTTTTGATGAACATGAAAGTTGGTCATATGGTTATTAAGAACATATTTTCTCTTGGGGTCATCTTCATTTGACAAAAACATTAAACGTTAGGTCTCAGTGTACTTCAAAATAGTCAGATGAATTGACTGATCAACTTCTCAAGTCCATACCTCAAACCTTGATGAATTGATGACTGAGGACACTCAAATAAGCTCAAATATGCATGAAATGATGAATGAAAGAAATTCCCTTGATTTTATTTGATCATGGGTTGAGGTTGCTTCATGAGCAAGGCATAGTTGATGAACATATGAATTAGGGTTTCCTTGGGAAACAAGCCTCAAGCCCCTTTGGTTTGCTTTGATAAAATTGACATATTGAGATACTTGGGAGGCATATATGATATATGAGAGCTTTGTGAACCATTGTCATGCTTGCTTTCTCTTTCACCTGGACATATCTTTGAGCATAGGGTCTCCTAGGAGCCTTGGATCTTATGATTGCTCAAGCTACAAAACAAAAGATGTTAGTGACATATTTTTGTGCTTTTGGTTAGTAAACAAAATGAGAAAAGCAATAATATACAATTCAAGCATGCTTGGTGATCTCAAACCAACTCACAAGTGTTCCCACCCAAAGGTTAGGAGCCAATATGCTATGATCCTTGAGGCAAGATGCTAATGCAATCTTATGATGCCATGAGGGATCTTAGGGTCAAAATTGGGGTCTTACATCTTTGACATTTTATTAGTTTTGATTTGAAAACTTCTTACTTTTGGGTTTTGTTCGTACTTTTTCCCTTTTCCCTTGGAAACAATAAAAGCGCGGTGGCGACTCTTGTTATTTGATGTCTAGCTTATCCATAACTTGATGATCATGAATTTACCCTACACTTACCCAGTAACCGATAATGGATAATATACTTATGTTACTCTTGTGTTGAAGTTCATTTCTTCCTCAGTTGAGTTTGTGTGTATTTCCTCAGTGAAATCGTCGTTTCCTATTTGGATCGAGTATTTCAGTTTTGTCCTGATTTATCCGTTTTCCCTACAGATTTTTCCTTTATCCCCGCCTAAGTCCTTCCATTGATTTATTTTCATGGAATCCCTTGTGTCCCGCAGCAGTTTTAAGTCGTAGCCTGGCCCATGCACAACTTTTTATCCCCCAGCAGTTTTAAGTCGTATCCTGGCCCATGCATAACTTTGTATCCCCCATAATCTCTGTCTCCCCAATCAGTTTTTCTTATGGAAAGCATTGTGCTCCTACGGACTTTCAACATCTCCTGATTCTTTTCCTTTGTGGCAACATCTACCCACAAAGATTATTTTTAACATTTCGTATCATATGCATCATGAGGTCTCTTAGGGACCAAAATTTGCTTCTATTGTTGTTATTTAAGCCCATTCTACTGAGTCGATACGAAGATTTTAACCTTCGTCTCCTTAGCTGGAACGTCCTTAAATAGGGGCAGCTGTAAGACCCCAATTTTGACCCTAAGATCCCTCATGCTATCTCATCATATGCATTGGCTTTGGGATCACACCTTGGCATCCTCCTTACCCCTCACTCATTGGGTTAGCATTGGGAGAGATCACCAAGCACAATTTGATTGTAGCATACTTTATTTTTCATTATTCACTAACCAAAATACCAAAAATATGTCAATGTATAGTTTGTTGCTTTTATAGGTAGTGTGTATGCTCACCTATGCTCTATCAAGCTTATATCTATGGTTTGAGACCGTCAATGCAAGGAGTTCAATCAAGAAATGGTTCACATTGGCTCTAAGAATCATATATGGATCCCCATGATCTTCACATGTTATTTTGATCAATAAATCATCAAGAGTTTGGAGTTTGTTTTCCTTGGAAACCCTAATTCATCTAGGTATCTTGAGTAACTTCTTCAACAAGTTTCTTCAACAATTGATCAAATATTTCAAGGGATACTTCACACTACATCATATTATTCATATATGATCCTCCATGAATCCAAAAAGTCAAGATAATGTCAAGCTAGCAAGATGGTTCATGGTGGTTGACTAAAGAAAGTCAACTGGTCAAAACTAGGGTTCCCTAGACCCTATCTCCTACAACTGTTTGTCATATGAAAATTATTCCAATAGAAAAGTTACTCAAAATGACATTACAAAAAACTTTAATATTGAGGTAAAGAGCTATTTTATCTTGGACAATCATTTTTTATGGTGAAAGATTATAGGTCATTTTGTTTGAACCCTAGTTTGGACGTCAACTTCCCAAGACTATAACTTGCTCAAGTTTTATGAGATGGAAGCCATTAAAATTTAATGATCAAATTCAAGATGTATACTTCATCTTTAGTGTTTGGAGGAAGTGAAAATTCAACTTGCAAATGCATGTTCCAAGAGGAAACATTATAGGTCACTCTGGACCAATACCATTGAACAAGTGATTTTCCTCAACTTCTAAAATGCATAACTCCTTCATTCCAAATCCAAATGAGTTCAAATTTGTGACCAAAATGAAGAGGTTTGAAATATTTACAACTTTTATGAAGGAACCTTTCTCATTTGAAGTCCATAGAAAAAGTTATTCAAGGTGGAAGAAGTGAACATTTGACTTGGGACTTAGAAATTTTTCAAATATGTTTGATTTCCCAAACTTCCACCTCAAACTTCATCATGATCCACGCTTCAAATGAAAACATGTTCAAAATGAAAGTTGTTCCCCTTGATATCCCCTTTCCAAAAAGTCTAAGATCATCCCATTTGGATCAAAATTGAAGGACTTGCACATGGGTGCAATGTGAGGTACCATTTGGAAGAATGTCATGATCCATTTCAGTTCAACAATGCATGGCTTAAGGCAACACCTTCAGAATGACATGTGCAGACTTTTGGACCTTTGCCAATCATTCTTTGGGCTTTGTACACACCAATGCAAGCATGCATACTTGAATTTCTATTTTTGGCATTTGAATGGAAGTGTGTAGAAATCAATTGCATTGGCTATAAATAGAGAAGCAATGTGATCAGAACTTCATGAACACCTTGCCCAAGCTTTGCTAGACTGATTCAAACCCTCACTGCCATAGAATTTCTGAAGATTTCTCTTGAAATCGAGCTTGAACTTCATATTCTGTTTGGAACTTCAAACTCTAGAAATTCACTTCCCTTTTCATCTCAATTGGTTCCTGCAAGCAAGAGGAAGAGAAAGCAATCAAATCCAGATTAAGATCAAGTCGAATTAGATCAACTCGAAGGTGATTTTTCAGAAATTTCATCTCTTTGATTCTCTCTCATTTCTCCATCATTCTTTGTGATTTTTGGTTTTCTGAAGTCCTATTAATGTAGGCAAGAAGATTCAGTTGCTTTGAGGTCAAATCGAAAGAACTCAGTTGATGATCCTCAAAATTCAAATCCCTATATCTTTTTATATACTTGGAATTGGATAAAACTGAGGACAGATTCAAACCCTTGAGTATTTTTTCTTTAGATCCATGTCCTTGTTTTTCATTTTGGTGATGCTTGATGGTGGACCAGTTCGGTGAGGTCCACCGAAGAAGAAGACCGGAGCCCAAGCTCCGGTGATGTGTTGTCATGCATCTCAGCCATAGGATCCAACTGAATTGTTTTAATCTTGTGCGTTGCTTTTGATTACCACGTGTGTGGGACAATTTGAAGGTAGAGAAAAACAAGAAAGGGGGGTTTGAATTATTTGGAAAATAAAACTTTTTCAATAACTTAGACACACGCAGAATAAAAAGTTTGACAAAGAATTTTATACTGGTTCGCTTGAAATTCAAAGCTACTCTAGTCCACCCGGCACAGGTGATTTCACCTTCAAAAAGGTTTTAATCCACTAATCCTGAAAGATTAGATAAACAACCATCTAAGAGAATTAATCCCTTAGCCCTCTCAAGTATTCAGACTTCACAGAGTCACTTGAGGAAATATCTCATAAAATGATTTGTAATGCATAGTGCTTCTAACAATAAGCAAATATTACAAAAATAATAACCAGAGTTTTTCACGTAAGAGCAGCAGCTCGTGAGAGAGTGAAAGAAGATGATGGAGAATTTTGTATTCTTGTGTGTCTTAGGTGTATTTTTCTTGAGCGGCATTCCATCCTTTATATAGGAGTTTGAGAGGAACGTTAGGTGATGACCGAATCTTGGACATTGAAGAATGACTAATTTCATTACTCTCCTTGTTTCTCTCCAAAACAGTTTTGGGTGCGTCATAACTTTCTTCTAGAAATAGTTTCTTTCTAAATGCAGATTTCTTCACAATTACGTTTTCTGAGTCAGCGAATCCTGTATCCAGAGTCTTGTTTAGGAATGTTCATCTTCAGAGGGTAATTCTATCGATTGAATCAGAGTTTCTCTTTAATCTTGACTTCTTCATATCGTGCGTCTTCAGAGTCTGGATTCATTCTTCTTTATCAGAGTTTCTGACTTCTTTCGTTTTGCTAGTGCCTGCATTTGATCAGAGTCAGAACCTTCTAGTTGCATATCTTCTGAGTAGCGTCTAACACTGGATTCTGTATCTGATGATTTATCTATCTAATTGTTTGATCAGAGTCCTACACACTTAGGAAAATTTTCGTTAGGGTGCCATTTTTGTTTCATCCTTTGTTATCATCAAAATCTTAGAGATACATTGTAGAACCAACTTTGTTCTTACAATCTCCCCCTTTTTGATGATGACAAAACAAGACAGAGTAGAGATGAAACACTACGAAAAAAATCTCAGAGTAGATAATGAAAGGGGACTCCCCCAGAGTTAGATCATTAAATTTAACAGAAGTTCTTACGGACCTTCCTTGGTTTAGTGCCTTAGCTATTTTCCTGCATATCTTTAGTCATCAGTTTATTAATATTTATTAATGTTTGCAGTGCCTTGAGAGGTTTTAGTTTTGTTTCCATCAGAGCTGTTTTAGTTCTTCCTCTTTTTGTCAGAATCAAAAAGACATAGAAAAACATAGGCCGGAATTGGATATTCATAAAGAGAAAACAGGTACACAGGTAGAAAAAAAAACATAGATCAGAAGGTAAAAACATCAGAGGCAAAGCAACAAACAAATAGCCTAGGTGCCTAAGGGTTTGGGGCGGAGGCATCCTTTGGAGCAACTAAGACAACATGTTTTGAATGTTGATGTTGACGGAATCCTGTTGATCCAGCCTACTCGATCCACTTGTTGTTCCTTTTGCAATTCCTCCAGAATCTTTAAGACCAGAGGGGCAAACCCAGAGTTGGATTGCTCCCCCTGAGTCAAAGCATCAACCCTGGCCTTGGCAACTTCCTCTGCAGCAATATGTGTTGCTTCTTCAGCTTTGGCTTTAGCTTTTGCCTCAGCCTCAACAGCAGCCGCAGCAGCAGCAACTTCAACATCATCCTTTTCTTCAGCTTCTTTGATCCTCTGTTCTTCTTCCAGGCGAGCTTTCTCTTCAGCTTCCTTCCAAGCCTATTCTTCATCCTCTCTGGCGAAGCGAGCTTGGAGCCTAATACCAGCATCTCTGATGAAGTCGTTACGGACTTGTTCAAAGAGGCCTTTCAGTTTGAAGGCTTCAGAGGTCATCCAGTGGATCCTTACTGCAGAGGGATCACCACTGATGCCAGAGTTGATAGTCAGAGACCTGATCTTCTCTACTGAAGACTCTGCAAAAACATTTATTGCTTCTTCTAGGTTAGGGAAGGCAGTTTCTGGTTCAGAGGCAGAGGTTGGGGAGGATGGAGAAGGTGGATTGGTGTCATCAAGATTTAGAGTGGGAGTGATGGTGGCAACGGATGTTGGTGGTGTGGGAATAGCAGAGGGGGAAGGTGTTGTTTGTCCGGGTTGTGGATTTGGTTAGGGTTCAGATGGTGAGTGGATTGGTTGTTCAGGAGGTCGATTTGGTTGAGGTTTAGATGGTGAATGGATTGGTTGTTCAGGAGGTGGATTTGGTTGTTGTGCAGGTGGTGGTAGTTGAGGTTGTTCAGATGTAGTTGGATTTTTTTGTACAGGGGGTGGAGACGTGACTTCAGGTTCAGGTTCAGTTAGTGATGGTTGTTGAGAGGCCAGAGCACGAGCGTGAAGCTGAGCTAGAGTGGGGGATTGCGGGTCAGAGGGTTTGTTGTCAGAGGAAACGACATAGTATGGTTGGGATTATGGTGAGGATGATGAGGAAAGTGAGGTAGTTTCATTCAGCATTTCTGCTTCAGAAACATGTAGTGTGGTGGTAGCAAGGTTGAACTTTAGAGAAGGTGTGTTAGAGGTGCTGGTGGTTGTGGGGGGTGTTTCAGATGAGGTGTATATGGGAGTTGTTTGAGGAAGAGAAGAAGCAATGGGTGTCTGTTTCGTTGAGTTCATCTGTTGAGAGAAGTTATAGAAGGATTGTTGTTGAGCATCCATGAAGAGCAATGTTGAGGATGAAGAACTTGTTGAAAATGCAGAAATCTTGAAGAAAATGAAGAACTGAGAGAGAAAGAGGGTTTAGTGTAGGCGTGAGTGTAAAGTGTGAGATTGTAATGTGTGAAAAGAATTTATACCCACATAGATGTATGCAAAACGACATCATTAGAAGTAGTTTAGATGTTAAATAATTAAATGCATCACGTTAACCAAGTTTGCACGTTTGGAGGAGAATGATTACAACCCATGATGGAGGTCTAATCCCCAAATCAGCACGCTGCTTGAGGAGATTTCAAGAGTCTGTCTCTTGATTTCTGCTAGACATCTGTCTAGAAGTTTCAAGGTCAAACACATGAGGCTCCACGTGTTACTTTATCTGATCTTCAGGAATACCAAAGGGTTGGGTCCTGAGGATTTTTGATTCTGTTAATACCTTAGGATTGGCATTAATTTTAGTAAAACAAATAATGTAATCACCTCTGTTGTTTTAATATGTTGGGTTGAAGAAGTTCAACAGTTGGACCAACATGTCATGTACGATGTCATGACATCATGCCTGTGACATCGTACATGTGTAGAAAACTGAATTAATTAATTCAATATTTATTCTGGGATTAGTAAGGATATTTGGTGAATATCCTAACTCCCATGTGGAGGTCTTGAAGACTCAATGAGAAGATATATAGGCTCAAAATATGGAGATATATATGGAGAGATTCTAGGATTGAAGACCTTGTTTGTAGCAGAATTTTTCTGCTGAAGTTGTAACAGCAAAGAACAAGTCTGCTGCGATTTCTGAAGGCCCAAATCCAATTGGGTGATTAGGTTATAAATAGCTAATTGTAACCTAGTTTTTGTAAGCCTCTTAGACTGAATTTTTAGGGGTGTGTGTGAGGTAAACCTCCCAACTTGTGGGAAGGTTACCATATGTTTCTCAGTGGTAAAAGCTGAGAGTTTTTGTAACTCAAAGCCTGTAGGCAAGAGTGATTTTGTTCTTGAATGAAGTTGTGAAGCAAGTTCAAGGTGTGTTAGCATTACATTGTATTTGTAGTGATAGGAATGGAAACTGGAGGTTTCTATCTAGGAGTTCCTAGGTATAGATTGCATTGGGTAGGGATTAAGTGAAGAGTTGTAAACGGGTGAGTTTAACTCTGAATTAATACTGCTGATAGTGGATCTTCTTCTTGGCTTGGTAGCCCCCAGATGTAGGTCATGTTGGACTGAACTGGGTTAACAATTTCCTGTGTTTGTTTTCCTTCTGCATGTGTTTGTATTACTGTCATAACTCAGCTGGTATTCCAGTCAGGTTATCAAGATGATAACAGACCTGGTATATAGCCTTCTGGTTGAATGTCAAACAGTATGTTGTAACATTCATCAGTGACAGCATATACAGAATAATAAGCAGGTTGATTTCAGTTCAGTATTTATTTAAGTCTGTTCTTTTCAAGGATAACAGACCTGGCCGAAGGATCATTGTGAAACTGTCAAACTGGATGTGTTGACAGTTTATACTGAAAGCTGATACTGAAGTAGAGACTAGTTGGTCTTTTACAGTACTGCTAACTTAGCACAGTACGTATCCAGGAACATAACAGAACCAGCATATGTTCTGGCTGTTGAACTGAACGTTATGACATTCATTCCCAACAGCATGTGCTAAAGTGTAGGTTGATTGGTTTTTCTGTTTTAGTAATTTTCTCAGGCTATTCTTCAGGGATTCAACAGCTGAGAGAAAATCCAGGAAACCAACTACTAACCTACAATTAATGAACCTAACAAATAACCTAGTTGTTAGCAATCTAATAAGTGGTAAGTAGATTAACGTGTTCATTCAAGAAATACATGTAAAAGACAAACACACTGGAACAATGTAATAGATGATGTCCACAATCAACAGTAAGACATCATGCTGATAACTGAGTAAGAAAACAACAGAAGTGAGTGCTAGGATAGATCTCAGTTGAGTCATTCTTCCTGATGCACAGAACCAGGTGTTCATCCATTCTAGGGTGACATAGAATGAGATGTCGTGACATCTGTGAACGTGTGCATATTAGTACAGGAGTTAATAATTGTCTTGCTGTATTAATTACAAGGTTAGATCAGATGTCATGACTTGGAGTAGAACATCTGAATTCTGACTACACCAGAATTTCAATTGGTATCAGAGCAGGCATCCTGTTCTGCTTCTGGATGAGATCCATGGGTGATACTTTCTGGTATCTTGCAAGGAGTTATGTTAGTACTGATGCTGGAACCTGTGAAAGGTTCTGTAATTTCCCTGAATAGTCCCTTGAAGTAGGTGGATGGACTGTTCATGACAGGAATGGTGTGTACCTGTCTCTGGAGGGTGGCAATTGGCCTGTGTGTGGGACAGCTGTGCCAGTATTGAATCACATTCAAACTTGGTATGGTCTTGGAGGCTGATCTGGTGAAGTGTGTGTTCATAGGTTGAGTTGTATTATGATTTCCGCTGCATAATACCTGGCAAAACTCAAACTCTGATGCTGTTTCCCCTCATGTGGATGAAAGGCAGCTGTATTCAAGATCTCATCATAATCTACTGAAGAAATCAAAGATACTTGAGTCTCCTCAAGTCCACTCATCATGACGTTCTCACTTCAGGATGGTAAGAATCACTTAATCACTGATTCTTTTACTCACTTGAGTAGGGTGTATGAAGACCTTGAAGACCTTCAAGGAAGGTTTGTTCCAAGGAGGTGGAACTAATGTTCTATGCGATGTTAGAACATGTTGTTCAACAAGTATGCAGCTACTGGTTGAAGAGCAGATGTTTTTAGGTATCAAACAAAGGGATACTTCTGTTTGGAACCTACTCCTGACCTGGAAGAGGAGACATCTGTGTGTGCTAAGTTGACAAGGGTAGGGTCAACTGTGTGTGTGCTCAAGAAGGTCACCTTTAGAAGTCTGATCTCTAGAAGTTGAGCTGGTTGAGATGTGACATTGTGCAATCTCCTGCTGTTTGGCATATTCCTGTTGATTGATCAGGGTTGGATAGCTGTTCCCTGAAGTACTATGTTGTGTTGGAAGACAAGTCCCCTGGATGTTAGTAGTCAATAATGGGATAACCTGATTGCTATACCATTTAAGAGGATTGGAACCATGAATCTTGTTATTCAAACACCACGTTTCAGAAGTGGCAGTTCTTTCGAGGAGTGAGAATATGAAGATTCAGAGGTTAGTTGAGGTAGTATGCTCTAGCAATGCATATTTACCATTGACTGGTGCTGTTTTGTATCACTAGTACTTATGGTCAGCTGGAGTCTGATTGGTGTGATTGGAGTATGTATAGGTATAACTCATAGAGTTAGTTGCCACTGGTAGGGATGGTGTATGTCAGATTGAGACATTTATATACAATGCATGGTTATTGGTGTGGAGTTTCCATGATTGTTAAGTTGAGGGGGAGTTTTGGTTAACCTCCTCAAGTCTGGTCAGCCCAGGGTCTGATTGGCTGTTGACCTGTGTCACATGGGTTCTGGTGGTTGTGTGACACATTTGCAAGGAAGAATTCATCTCTCTTATTCCTAAGGGTGAATTTAATCTGAGAAGATTTTCAAAACTGTTGAAGTGCTTGCAAGCAGAAGATGTTGACACTAGAAGAGTATGTTCAACGTAGTCTTATGGTGGAAGTATCTGAAAGGAATATTGGGAAAGGATTTAAGATCAATGTCTACTTGTGCCAAGTACAAGTGTTCAATTGAATATCCTTGGAGCTCAAGATAACTGATGTTATTAAAGATGTTGGAACATCACTTCTTCAAGACCCTGTGCAGAATCACAGGAAGGATAGTACATTGGCTTATGGTCTATCTCTTTGGTGGCAGCAAAAGCATATGATCTCTGAAAAGGTTTCCTGGCAAGAAACATGTTCAGCCTTGGTATGTACAAGAAGAAGAAGACATCATAGTCTTGATGGTGGTTACTTGGATCAGCTTATTCCTGATCTAGGTAAGGAAGTGCATTGGCTAATGCACATTATGAAGTTAAGAACAAGGGGCAACCTTCTTAACATCATGGAAACAGCCTTGCCTTAGGAAGTGGAATCCTTGGTATAGCTGAAGGGTTAGTTTCTAACTGGTCCTTCTGAAGACTCATGGATCAGAGTGTCTGATGTCTTTGGAGAAGAAGCAGTAATTCATCAAGGTGTGAACTTGGATGACTTAACTGCAAACCTGCAGGATGGAGGTGTTTACTCAAACTTGGTTCCACAATCAAGTCTATGAGAACATTGCACTCTTGTTCTGTGAAGGGAGGAAGTTCTTTCAAGTGGCAGAAGAAGGAGCTGAATTCAACAGCTAGATGTCTAAACACAATGTTGTGACATTTGGTTTAACATCAGATTCTTAGTTGGTGAAGTGGCACATCAACTTAAGATAGAAGGGTCTACAGAGTTGTAGATTGGGTACTTCAAACGGATCGTTCTCATTGCAGTTCTTAGGAGTTGCTGGTTGGAGAAGATGGTACATGTTCATGTCTTAGAGACCCTCAGCCTTGTTTAACATGTAACTTGAAGTTCAAATCTCACTTGGAAGATCAGAATATCTTTGGGAGAAGTCTGATAAACTTGGGGAGGTCAACAAGCAGCATTTGACTTTTTCAAATGAGGACTCATGAAGGAGGTAATCAACCAGTGGCATTTGGTCTATCTCAGAAGTGAGTTCGAAGAATCAAGATAATCCACATATGGCAACTGATTATTCTTGAGGAAAGTCTGAGACAAATTACTTTTGAGCAGAAAAGTAGTAAGTTGAAGACTAAAGGAGGTGTTTTCTATTCATCTCTTGGAGCTTGTGGTAGGAGTTTTGAGCTATCTATGGAAGAGTATCTCTTGTAATGGGATGAAAATGTATATGTCCCAATTTATGTCTGGGTTCTTCTTGATCAAGCTGGTGACTCAGCAATATTTGAAGACTCTCAGTTGGTGGTCCTTGTTATACTGTGAAGGATGTCCCAGCTGATGTCAGAACATCTTGTGAAGTGGTCTTTTGTTCTGGTTAGAAGAGAGATTGACACAGAGTGTGAATGTGTTCAGCTAAGAGGGTTGAACAGAGGGTGTGCTCTTGAAGACATGAAGATGCGTCTTATGTTTTCCATTCATCAAGTGGTCTGGATTCTCTTTGAATCAGGAAGTATGTGAAGGTCCAACTTTGGGGTGTTGGATATGCTCATGTGTGACCTCCAAGTGTCAAGAGGAGAGTAGGGTGTCCATGAAAGGGGGAGTTCTGTCTTTGAAGCTGCAAGTAATTATCAAGCTTGTGGTCTTTGTGTACTCAGATAACTAGGTATGGCACCTTGTCAGTTATCAGGATGTTGTGATGTATGTCAAGGCTGAGTGAGCAGAAGAATGTCTGACCGGATGTCATGACATTGCCCTGGACAATGCTGCTAATTCCTTCTGAATCTTAAAGTCAGTAGGAATTATGAAGGTGATGTGTCAAATTCTGATAAATCAGAATAAGCCTGATGGCTACAGCTGTGTGGTACAGGGGGAGTAACCATCTGCTGAAGTGTGGGAATTTGACTGTAGCAGTGCCAGATGTCAAGTCTCTACTGGAGGTATGACAGGAACCTTGGGAAATGTTGAATACTGGCAGAATGCAGGAAAAAGCCGCGTGGAATGTTAAGACATCGCGTGCAACGTGTCTGACTGCATATATGGAATAGTCTCCATGCACTGGAACTGCTGTTTTGAAAAAGAAACAGTCAAGAGCTATAAAAGGTATTCAAAGATAGTCTGAGATTTTGTTGGTGATTCCCTGACTGTTTCTCAGCAAACATTAATGAATCTTGACCAAGCATTAATTCCTACCGTTAATTCCTAAGCACGGGCTGGACTATTTAAAGGATGTAATAGCCCTCTTCTTCTCACAAGAGAAACACTCCATTCCCTCAGAATCATGGGGTATGTTAAAGTTTGGGCAAGCTGCGCCTGGATCTGGTTTTGTGAGGGGTGCCTTTACAAATGTTTAGCTAAAAAGGGGGAGAGAAATACAGTCCTAGGGTTGAGAATGTACCAGAAGCAAGCTAACTGTGGTAGCAAACAGAAGTTGGTGTCAGGCACAAAATCCACCAACTGGGTATATCACTTGTGTCTTGTGATCTGAGTTAAGAAGACAGTTGTGCCTTGTGATCTGAGTTACATTGGCTATGTACTCAGCATTACATACTCTTCAACAATCTCTCCTGTTGAGGGGAAGGGTTCTGGTACAACTGAGTCTTGTTCCTCTTCTTCCCCATGTACACCAACATAGGTGTTTGTGGTGGTGGAGAGAATGACAGAGGCTTATTTGTTTTAGCTAAAATTTGCCAAAGGGGGAGATTGTTAATACCTTAGGATTGGCATTAATTTTAGTAAAACAAATAATGTAATCACCTCTGTTGTTTTAATATGTTGGGTTGAAGAAGTTCAATAGCTGGACCAACATGTCATGTACGATGTCACGACATCATGCCTGTGACATCGTACATGTGTAGAAAACTGAATTAATTAATTCAGTATTTATTCTGGGATTAGTAAGGATATTTGGTGAATATCCTAACTCCCATGTGGAGGTCTTGAAGACTCAATGAGAAGATATATAGGCTCAAAATATGGAGATATATATGGAGAGATTCTAGGATTGAAGACCTTGTTTGTAGCAGAATTTTTCTGCTGAAGTTGTAACAGCAAAGAACAAGTCTGCTGCGATTTCTGAAGGCCCAAATCCAGTTGGGTGATTAGGTTATAAATAGCTAATTGTAACCTAGTTTTTGTAAGCCTCTTAGAATGAATTTTTAGGGGTGTATGTGAGGTAAACCTCCCAACTTGTGGGAAGGTTACCATATGTTTCTCAGTGGTAAAAGCTGAGAGTTTTTGTAACTCAAAGCCTGTAGGCAAGAGTGATTTTGTTCTTGAATGAAGTTGTGAAGCAAATTCAAGGTGTGTTAGCATTACATTGTATTTGTAGTGATAGGAATGGAAACTGGAGGTTTCTATCTAGGAGTTCCTAGGTATAGATTGCATTGGGTAGGGATTAAGTGAAGAGTTGTAAACGGGTGAGTTTAACTCTGAATTAATACTGCTGATAGTGGATCTTCTTCTTGGCTTGGTAGCCCCCAGATGTAGGTCATGTTGGACTGAACTGGGTTAACAATTTCCTGTGTTTGTTTTCCTCTGCATGTGTTTGTATTACTGTCATAACTCAGCTGGTATTCCAGTCAGGTTATCAAGATGATAACAGACCTGGTATATAGCCTTCTGGTTGAATGTCAAACAGTATGTTGTAACATTCATCAGTGACAACGTATACAGAATAATAAGCAGGTTGATTTCAGTTCAGTATTTATTTAAGTCTGTTCTTTTCAAGGATAACAGACCTGGCCGAAGGATCATTGTGAAACTGTCAAACTGGATGTGTTGACAGTTTATACTGAAAGCTGATACCGAAGTAGAGACTAGTTGGTCTTTTACAGTACTACTAACTTAGCACAGTACGTATCCAGGAACATAACAGAACCAGCATATGTTCTGGCTGTTGAACTGAATGTTGTGACATTTATTCCCAACAGCATGTGCTAAAGTGTAGGTTGATTGGTTTTTCTGTTTTAGTAATTTTCTCAGGCTATTCTTCAGGGATTCAACAGTTGAGAGAAAATCCAGGAAACCAACTACTAACCTACAATTAATGAACCTAACAAATAGCCTAGTTGTTAGCAATCTAATAAGTGGTAAGTAGATTAACGCGTTCATTCAGGAAATACATGTAAAAGACAAACACACTGGAACAATGTAATAGATGATGTCCACAATCAACAGTAAGACATCATGCTGATAACTGAGTAAGAAAACAACAGAAGTGAGTGCTAGGATAGATCTCGGTTGAGTCATTCTTCCTGATGCACAGAACCAGGTGTTCATCCATTCTAGGGTGACATAGAATGAGATGTCGTGACATCTGTGAACGTGTGCATATTAGTACAGGGGTTAATAATTGTCTTGCTGTATTAATTACAAGGTTAGATCAGATGTCATGACTTGGAGTAGAACATCTGACTTCTGACTACACCAGAATTTCAGATTCAGATGACTCCTAACTGGTAGAAGCATCAGAGTCAGATCCAGATACCAGATGTTTTAATTCAGAGTCTTATTCTGCTATTTCAGAGATGCACATTTATTCTAGACAAATTTGAATGTTTAAATTTTTCAAAATAAAAGAGAATATGTCTTCAGCGAGGGGTTTAGTAAAGATGTCAGCCCATTGATGGTCTGTATCAATAAATTTTAATGAAATTACCCCTTTCTGAACATAGTCTCTAAGGAAGTGATGTTTTATTTCTATGTGATTGACTCTGGAATGCATAATAGGATTCTTACTTAAACAAATGGCAGCAGTATTATCACAGAAAATAGGAACGTTACTCTCAAAGATCAGAAGGTCTTCAAGTTTATTTTTCATCCAGAGCATCTGAGTAGTGCAGAGTGGCGCTGATATATATTTTTCTTCCGCAGTGGACAAAGCTATGGTTGATTGCCTTTTGTTGGCCCAAGATATAAGATTATTTCCCAAGAACTGACAGTTCCCAGATGTACTTTTACGTTCCATTTTGTCCCCTGCATAGTCTGCATCACAATAACTAGAGAGCCTATACTCTGATGTTTTCTCATACATCAGACCAAGGTTACGGTTCCTTTTAGATACCTGAGGATTCTTTTAACAACTGTTAAATGAGATTCCCTAGGATCTTATTGGAATTTGGCACAGAGACATAGACTAAACAAAATATCAAGGCGAGTAGCCGTTAGATAGAGAAGAGAGCCTATCATACCACAATAGAGCTTCTGACAAACCTTCTGGCTAATTTCTTCTTTCTCTAGAATGTAGGTTGGATGCATTGGTGTCTTAGTAGGTTTGCGTTCAGTCATTTCGAATTTCTTCAGAATGTCTTTTATGTACTTACTTTGATAAACGTAGGTAGCTTCTGAATCTTGATTGATTTGAATTCCTAGAAAGAACTTTAGTTCTTGCATCAAGCTCATTTCAAATTCTGCCTGCATTAGCTCAGAGAATTCATAACATACAAAGATGTTAGCTGAACCAAAAATAATGTCATCAACATATATCTGGCATATCATGAGATCATTTCTAATGTTTTTACAGAATAGTGTAGAGTCAACCTTTCCTCTAATAAAATTATGTTCCAGAAGAAAGTTACTTAGTCTTTCATACCAAGCTCTATGAGCTTGTTTTAAACCATACAGTGATTTCTTAAGTTTAAAAACATGTTCTGGACATTTAGAGTTTTTAAAACCTAGAGGTTGATTGACATAAACTTCTTCTGATATATAACCATTAAGGAATGCACTCTTGACATCAATTTGATATAGTTTGATTGAATGATTCACAGCAAATGAAACAAGTAAGCGAATAGATTCTAACCTGGCGATTGGGGCAAACGTTTCGTTGTAGTAAATGCCTTCTTGTTGACTGTACCCCTGTGCCACCAGTCGTGCTTTGTTTTTGACTACTTCTCCCTTTTCGTTCAGTTGATTTCTAAACACCCATCTGGTTCCGATAATGTGAATTCCTTTAGGCTTTGGAACGAGATCCCAGACGTCATTCTTAGAGAATTGATCTAGTTCTTCTTTCATAGCTAGAACCCAATCATTGTCTTTAAGTTCCTCATCATATGAGGTAGGCTCAATCAGAGATACTAGTCCTAGAGGAGTTTCTTCAAATACTTTGAATGTTGACCTAGTTCTGACAAGTTCATCCTTGTTTCCCATAATCAAATCTTCAGAGATGTTGGGGAGACTTCTTGATCTTTTCTGGATAGTTGAGGCTTCAATTTCATCTGGACTTTGTTTATCAGATACTTCTGGTGCTATAGTCTTTTCGTCAGAACCTGCAAGAGTGATCTCCAAATCTGCAAGTTTCTCAACTAGCTTTGACTTTTCAGGGTCAAGCTTATCATCAAATCTGACATGTATTGATTCTTCCACAATTTTGATTTTTGTGTTGTATACTCTGTAGCCTTTAGAGTGTTATGAGTATCCTAACATAATACCTTTTTGTGCTTTTGAATCAAACTTGTTCAGATGTTCTTTAGTATTGAGAATAAAGCAAGAGCATCAAAAAGGATGGAAATAAGAAATGTTGGGTTTTCTTCCCTTGTGCAGTTCATAGGGAGTCTTTTTTCCAGAATAGGTCTTATAGAGATTCTATTCCGAATATAACACAATGTATTTACTGCTTCAGCCCAAAAGTGCTTAGCCATATTTGTTTCGTTGATCATGGTTATGGCCATCTCTTGGAGTGTCCTATTCTTCCTCTCTACAACTCCATTTTTTTGTGGAGTTCTAGGACAGGAAAAATCATGGGATATTCCATTAGAGTCAAATATTTCCTCAAAAAATTTATTCTCGAATTCGCCATCATGATTACTTCTGACTCTGTTGATTTTAGAGTCAAATTCATTTTGCACTTTGGAACAGAAGCTAGTGAATACAGAGTGAGACTCACTCTTGTACTTTAGGAATTTTACCCATGTCCAGTGACTAAAATCATCAAAAATAACTAGGCCATACTTCTTTCCATTGACTGATTATGTCTTAACAGGTCCAAACAGGTCAATGTGAAGAAGTTCCAGAGGCTTAGAGGTAGAAACAATATTTTTCTTTTTAAAAGATGTTTTCAAAAATTTACATTTCTGACATGCCTCACATAGAGCTTCTGAAGAATACTTCAATTTAGGTAGGCCTCTGACTAACTCGAGTTTATTTAGCTGAGAGAGTCTTCTCTTGCTAATGTGGCCCAAGCGTCTATGCCATGCCCATTTCTCTTCATGAACAGACATCCGACATTTTACATTTTGATCTTTTAGGTCTGAAAGATTTATTTTGTAAATATTGTTTTTCCTCTTGCCAGTGAATAGAATTGTTCCATTATTCTGATTAATTGCTTTACATGTTTTTTGATTGAAGATTACATCATAACCGTTATCACTTAATTGACTTATTGATAACAGGTTATACATTAATCCTTCTACATAGAGAACATCAGATATAGAGGGAAGGGTTCCATTACCAATAGTTCCAGAGCCTCTGATTCTTCCTTTCTGATTTCCTCTGAAACCTACGAAGCCAACATCTTTAAGTTCTAGGCTCTGGAACATATACTTTCTTCCCGTCATGTGTCGCGAGCATCCAGAGTCCAGGTACCATGATTGGTGTCTTAACTCTGCTGCATAATATATCTACAACATAAACAATCTTATCCTTTGGTACCCAGAATCTTTTGGGTCCTTTGTGATTAGTTTTCCCAGAGTTTCTTAGAACTTTGGGTTTTCTAGCATTATCAAAACGTCATGCTTGTGTATATGTGTAGTGATAAGAAAAAGGAGATTTAGGTTTGTCATCTGTAGAAGACTTATCTTCACTGGGGACATACCATATTCCTCTTTTATTATTATGACTTACTCCATAGATCATGGATGCCATTCTGCTCCTTTCTATCCCATTTTTCAGAAACTTTTGAAAAGATTTTTCATATTCATGTATTATTGTGTTAGAAGTTTGTGGGGCTTGAGATAGTGCTTCTTCAAGTTTTAAACATTGTTTATTTGTGGAGTCTTTCTCCTTTATCAAAGTTTGATTTTCATCTTTTAGTTCTGAAGCAGTTATCTCAAGCTTATCACATTCTTCGATGGTTCTTTCAAGAACCCCTTTTAAAGCCTTAAATTTTTGTTTAAGTTTATGATATGATTTTGGAGTTTCAGAAAGGCATGATTCAAGGTCAGAGCGAGAAAGATCAGAAAATACCTCTTCAGGATCAGATTCTCTATCTAATGAATTTCCAGAGGTGATAGCCATGAATGCAACAGATGTCTGCTCTTCAGAGTCTGATTCAGAGGAGTCAGATTCACTATCGTGCATGTGGCCATTAGTCCCTTTTTGGTTTTGAATGAGCCTTTCTTGAAGCTTTCTCTTTTGGATCTTTCTTTCTTCAGCTTTAGACATTCTTTTCTGTAATGACCTGTTTCCTTACATTCATAGCATGTTATGTCTTTGTTTGACTTACCTATGGAGATTGATTATGAGCGATCTCCCTTGGGTCTTGGTCTTCTGAAGTTGTTATTCCTTTTTCTCCAAAGTTGTTTTACTCTTTTGGTCAAAAGGGATAACTCTTCTTCATCGTCAGAGTCTTCCTTTTCAGTGTCGTCATTGGCTTCCTCTTCAGCTTGGAAGGCTTTGTTCCTTTCTCGCTTGCGTCTTTCAGATCTGGACTTCAGTGCTACCGACTTGATCTTCTTCTGAGGCTCATCTTCCTCAAGTTCTATCTCATGACTTCTGAGTTAACTGACGAGTTCCTCAAGGCTGATATTGTTCAGATCTTTTGATAGCTTTAATATTGTGACCATTGGTCTCCACTTCTTTGGAAAGCTTTTGACTATCTTTTTGACATGATCTGCAATTGTGTAGCCCTTGTCCAGAACTTTAAGTCCTGCAACTAAAGTTTGAAATCTAGAAAGTGTTACCTCTACAGCTTCATCATCCTCCATCTTGAATGCTTCATACTTCTGAATTAGAGCCAGAGCCTTTGTCTCTTTGAATTGAGAATTTCCTCCGTGAGTCATCCTCAAGGATTCAAGTATTTCTTTAGTTGTTTCACTGTTGGTGATCTTTTCATATTCATTGTAGGAAATGGGATTCAACAATATCGTTCTGGCTTTGTGATGGTTTTGGAAGTCGTGTAACAACCCAATTTTTAGTATTTATTTCTTATATTATCATTATATTTTATTTTATTTATTTGGAGTGTTAATTAATTAATTGGTTGTTAGGTAGTATAATAATTGATTGAATTAATTAACTGGGTGTGTATATTGTGTTGGTTTAATTTATTTGAACCAAATAGAGATATTATAATACTATGTCTTATTGGGCCTAATAATTAAATTAGAGGTATCATTTCTTAAGCCCAAATATAATACTAGAATAGTAAGAGGTGAGGAGAGTTAGATGTAGCACTCATTTGGTCATTTTCAAGGCAACAGAGAAAGAAAGAGGAAAAAGTAAGGAGAAGAGGGGAAGAACAAGGGAGAAGCTAGGATTTCCAGAAAATTGAAGAGGTAAGGGGGAGAATCCTTATTATTATGGGTTAGTATAATTGGGTCAATGGGTAGAAATATGTTTAGGTTGAAATCCCTAATTTTTATGATTTTGAAATTGTTAGGTTTTGATGAGTAATCTTTGATTTGTGATGATTAATTTCGTTTGGAATGGACATATGGGTGAAATTGAGGGATAGATTGAGAAGCCACTTGGTTTATTAAATTTCATTACAGTAATGGTAACGTTAAGAAAAATTATGTTTTCGTGTTAACGGGTTACCCAAAATGTGTTAACGGGTTACTTGCTGAAAATCTGCCCAGGAATTGAATTATGTTTTCGTGTTAACGGGTTACCCAAAATGTGTTAACGGGTTACATGCTGAAAATCTGCCTAGGAATTGAATTATGTTTTCGTGTTAATGGGTTAACCAAAATGTGTTAACGGGTTACTTGCTGAAAATCTGCCTAGAAATTGAATTATGTTTTCGTGTTACGGGTTAACCAAAATGTGTTAACCGGTTACTTACTTAAAAATCTGCCCAAGAATTGAGTTCTGTTTCAGGTTAACGGGTTACCCCAAAAGCGTTAACCGGTTACCACTGTTGAAAAAGGGAAAAATTGAGGATTTTAAATGCTGTAACCATTTTGAAATAAAATCTAAGTGTGCGTATTTGATAAATAACCTATAATTGTGAATGGTATATTGTTATGAATGTGTATACGTACCATTGGTGGATAATTCATAGAGTGGAATTATGGTTATATGTTGAATATTAAGATGGTAGAGATGATCTTAATTGCATATATTGTTGGTATTTGTACATTCATTCATGGCATGGTCGGCTTTATGGTGGAAGCGGTGAAACTGTGGGTTCACATGGTAATAGACGTTGATCCTTGAATGGAAATAGGCGTAGCATACATTGATCCTTAATTGGGAATGGACGTAGTAGACGTTGATCCTTAAATGGAAATAGGCGTAGCAGACGTTGATTCTTAAATGGAAATAGGCGTAGCAGACGTTCATCCTTAATTGGAAATAGACCTAGTGGCTTTGATCTTGTCCGGATCGAAAGCGTGGCTTGGATTCTAGATATTGAATCGGAAAGCGGTGAAACGTTGGGTTCACATGGAGGTACCACATGCATAGAGTCACATGTCTTGCATTGAGTCACATTAGAGTTATGTGATAATTGAATTTATGCATTGATGTGATTGTCATGTGTGTATGAGATATGGTAATTGAATTTGGTGATGTTTGGATACATAACTTGGTAAAATATGTGATTATGTGATAATTATAGTTATGTGTATATTTGGGAATATAGCATTGGATTTTAATATTATACTCCTTGAGTTTTGATGTATGCTTGAAACATGTGAAATAAATATTGGTTAGTATTATTTACATGGCTAGACAAGGTGTGATGGATTCCTTTAATTGTTGATTTAATCATTGTGCTTTATTATACTTCTTCATAATAATTCGAATTCTCACCCTTCTGTTTGAATGTTGCCTTTACATGGGGATCGTGCAGATATTCAAGAGTAGTCTTGCTGAAGTAAGTGGAAGGTAGTTCACTTTTGATTTAGCCGAAGAGTTTCCATGTTTTGGTTTAGAGACTAGGTAATGAGTCAATACTCTGGTCATGTAACACGGGGTAGATTAGTAGTATTGAACTCATATCTTATTTGGATATGTATTATGTTATGACTTGTGAACACGTTTAATTGCAATTGCTGTTTTGAGAGGCCATAGTGCCAAATAGTCAGGATATGGCTTTATTTTATCTTAAGTTATTGAGAGATGATCATGGTATGGGACATGAATCATTTTATGAATTACATGAGTATTCATTATTTTCCGCTGCGAACGCATATTCTTGAATGTTCATGATATTTCAAATGTGTTATTTTAAATGACCAGGTGTATTGTATATTGATGATGAATGATGTAGGTTTTTGAAAGCTTTTAGTTTTTGAAAACGTCGATGTGACGCACTTTTGTTTATATGCGTGCTTATCCACTCTGATTATATGTTAATTGTTTTGGGGTATAAAAAGGGGTGTTACATTAGTGGTATCAGAGCATGGTCGACCAGTTGGTCAATAGTCATTAATGTTTTCCATCCTGTTGTATTTGATTTATGTATCTGACACGATCGACACTGTGTGTCTGAATTGTCAGTTGAGTATCTTTGGTAGGGATTTTGGAATTGATTTAGCCTGTCTTCCTTTAGAGCAGCTTGATATGATTTTGGATATGAATTGGTTAGAATTTAATCGGGTGTATATCAACTGTTTTGAGAAGACGATTATTTTTCCTGAGGTTGGTGCTAAGGAAGATGGCTTGTGTCTGCTAAGCAAGTTGATGAATCGGTGCAAGATGGTGCCGAGTTGTTTATGTTGTTGGCAACTTTAGATATTCGTGAGAGGAGGACGATTGGAGAATTGCCAATAGTTTGTGAGTTTGCGGAGGTATTTCCTGAAGATATAAGTGATTTACCGCCGGAACGTGAGGTTGAGTTTCGATTGATTTAGTTCCTGGAACTAGTCCTGTATCGATGGCTCCCTATATAATGTCTGCTTCTGAGTTGAAAGAGCTGAAGAGTCAACTTGAAGACTTTCTTGAGAAGAGGTTTATTCTTCCTAGTGTGTCACCATGGGGTGCACCCGTTCTGTTGGTCAAGAAGAGAGAAGGTTCTATGAGATTATGTGTTGATTATAGACAACTGAACAAAGTGACGATTAAGAACAAGTATCCACTTCCGAGGATTGACGATCCGATGGATCAGCTGGTTGGAGCTTGTGTGTTTAGCAAGATTAATTTGAGGTCTGGGTATCATCAGATTCGTGTAAAGGCTGAGGATATTCAAAAGACTGCTTTTCGGACAAGGTATGGTCACTACGAGTACTCCGTGATGCCTTTTGGTGTGACTAATGCACCTGGTGTATTTATGGAGTATATGAATAGAATTTTTCATGATTATCTGGATAAGTTTGTTGTTGTGTTCATCGATGATATATTGATTTATTCTAAGAGTGAAGAGGATCATGCCAAGCATTTGAAGGTTGTGTTATCGGTGTTGAAAGAGAAGAAGTTGTTTGCTAAACTCTCTAAATGTGAGTTTTGGTTGAGTGAGGTAAGTTTTCTTGGGGATGTGATTTCGAGTGGTGGTATTTCTGTGGATCCTACGAAGATTGAAGTTGTATCTCAATGGGAAGCTCCTAAGTCTGTTGCTGAGATTAGAAGTTTCCTTGGTTTGGCTGGTTATTATAGGAAGTTCATTGAAGGATTTTCTAAGTTGTCGTTACCATTGACGCAGTTGACTAGGAAAGGTCAAGCTTTCATTTGGACTTCGCAGTGTGAAGCGAATTTTCAAGAGCTTAAGAGAAGATTGACTACGGCTCCTATTTTGATTTTACCGGATCCGTTAGAACCTTTCGTTGTGTATTGTGATGCTTCTTTGTTGGGTTTGGGAGGTGTTTTGATGCAAAAAGGGAAAGTGGTAGCTTATGCTCAAGGCAACTTAAAGTTCATGAGAGAAATTATCCGACACATGATTTAGAGTTGGCCGCCGTTGTGTTTGTGTTGAAGCTTTGGAGGCATTATTTGTTTGGATCGAGATTTGATGTGTTTAATGATCACAAGAGTTTGAAGTACTTGGTCGAATAGAAAGAATTGAATATGAGGCAAAGGAGATGGTCGGAATTCTTGAAAGATTATGATTTTGGTTTGAATTACCATCCTGGAAAGGCGAATATTCTAGCCGATGCATTGAGTAGGAAGTCATTGCACATGTCGATGTTGATGATTCGAGAGTTTGAATTGTTGGAGCAATTTAGAGATTTGAGTTTGTTTTGTGAAGCGACATCTTCGTGTGTTAAGCTTGGTATGTTGAAGCTTACGTGTAGAATTCTTGACGAGATTAGAGAAGGTCAGAAGTCAGATTTGAAATTAGTCGATGTTATGACATTGATTAATCAAGGCAAAGGTGGTGACTTTCGGATTGATGAGAATGGTATCATGAAATGTCGTGATCGAGTTTGTGTTCCGGATGTTGCCGATTTGAGAAAGAGGAATCTTAAGGAACGGTATAGAAGTGGTCTGAGTATTCATCCTGGCGCAACTAAAATGTATCAAGACTTGAGGAAGATGTTTTGGTGGCAAGGTATGAAGAAGGATGTAGCGGAATTTGTGTATTCATGTTTGACTTGTCAAAAGTCAAAGATTGAACATCAAAAGCCGTCTGGTTTGATGCAACCGTTATCTATTCCCGGGTGGAAGTGAGATAGTATCTCTATGGATTTTGTTTCGGGTTTGCCGAGAACATCGAGTAATTGTGAGGTGATTTGGGTCGTTGTGGACAGGTTGACGAAATGTGCTCATTTTATTCCGATGGGGATGGATTATTCGATGGAGAGACTTGCTAAGTTGTACATTGAGAGGATTGTGTGTTTTCATGGTATTCCGTCGAGCATTGTTTCGGATAGAGATCCGAGGTTCACTTTGAGATTTGGGGAAGGTTTGCAAAGTGCTTTGGGTTCAAAGTTGCGTTTGAGTTCGGCATATCATCCGCAAACTGATGGTCAAACGGAGAGGACTATTCAGTCACTTGAAGATCTTTTGAGGTCTTGTGTTTTTAGGTATAACAACAGTTTCCATTCGAGTATTGGAATGGCACCTTTTGAGGCTCTTTATGGTAGAAGGTGTAGAACTCCTTTGTGTTGGTACGAATCGGGAGAGAGTGTTGTGGTTGGACCTGAGTTGATTCAAGAGACTACGGATAAGATTAAGATGATTCAAGAGAAGATGAAGGCTTCTCAGAGTTGTCAAAAGAGTTATCATGATAAGAGGATGAAATCTCTTGAGTTTGAGAAAGATGAGCATGTGTTTCTTCGAGTTACGCCAATAACGGGTGTTGGTAGAGCTTTGAAGTCGCGTAAGTTGACGCCTCGTTTCATTGGTCCTTATCAGATTTCTGAGAGGGTAGGTGAAGTGGCATATCGGATTGCATTGCCACCGTCACTTTCTAATCTTCATGATGTGTTCCATGTGTCTCAATTGAGGAGGTACATTGCGGATCCGTCGCATGTTGTTACATTAGATAATGTTCAAGTAAGGGATAATTTGACGGTTGATACATCACCCATGCGAATTGAAGGTCGAGAAGTGAAGAAGCTTCATGGTAAGGAGATTGCTTTGGTGAGAGTGATATGGGGTGGAGCCTCCAATGGAAATATCACTTGGGAACTCGAGGATAAGATGAAGGAATCGTATCCGGAGTTGTTCGTTAGAGGTAAATTTTCGAGGCCGAAAATGTTTTAAGTGGGGGAGAGTTGTAACAACCTAATTTTTAGTATTTATTTCTTATATTGTTATTATATTTTATTTTATTTATTTGGAGTGTTAATTAATTAATTGGTTGTTAGGTAGTATAATAATTGATTGAATTAATTGACTGGGTGTGTATATTGTGTTGGTTTCCTTTAATTGTTGATTTAAATGTGTTATTCTTGAATGTTCATGATATTTCAAATGTGTTATTTTAAATGACTAGGTGTATTGTATATTGATGATGAATGATGTTGGTTTTTGAAAGCTTTTACTTTTTGAAAACGTCGATGTGACGCCCTTTTGTTTTTATGCGTGCTTATCCACTCTGATTATATGTTAATTGTTTTAGGGTATAAAAAGGGGTGTTACAAGTCGCACTTCTGATCATCTATCATTTTGCTTCTAGCATTGGCAACGCCAGTGTCAGACACATGAGGTGTGTAGCCGATTGTAACTATGTCCCATAGATCAGCATCATAGCCCAAAAAGAAAATTTCAATTCTATCTTTCCAATAATCAAATGTTTCTCCATCAAAGATTGGAGGTTTAGCATTGTAACTATCTCTTTCATTGGCGTTGGCCATAGTGTTTTTCTCACGCTGGATCTCTCTACACTATTAAGTGTTTGATTAGAAAATCAATAACAGAGCCGGAGCCCCGATACCAATTGAAGGTAGAGAAAAACAAGAAATGGGGGTTTGAATTGTTTGGAAAATTTAACATTGTCAATAACTTAGACACACGCAGAATAAAAAGTTTGACACAAAATTTTATACTGGCTCGCTTGAAACTCAGAGCTACTCCAGTCCACCCAGCCAAGGTGATTTCGCCTTCAAAAAGGTCTTAATCCACTAATCTTGAAAGATTACACAAACAACCGTCTAAGAGAATTAATCCCTTAGCACTCTCAAGTATTCAGACTTCATAGAGTCACTTGAGGAAATATCTCATAAAATGATTTGTAATGCACAGTGCTTCTAACAATAAGCAAATATTACAAAAATAATAACCAGAGTTTTTCACGTAAGAGCGGAAGCTCGTGAGAGAGTGAAAGAAGATGATGGAGAATTTTGTATTCTTGTGTGTCTTAGGTGTATTTTTCTTGAGTGGCATTCCCTCCCTTATATAGGAGTTTGAGAGGACCGTTGGGTGATGACAGAGTCTTGGACATTGAAGAATGATTAATGTCATTACTCTCCTTGTTTCTTTCCAAAACTGTTTTGGGTGCGTCATAACTTCCTTCTAGAAATAGTTTCTTTCTAAATGCAGATTTCTTCACGGTTATGCTTTCTGAGTCAGCGAATCCTGTATCCAGAGTCTTATTTAGCAATGTTCGTCTTCAGAGGGTACTTCTATCAATTTATTCAGAGTTTCCCTTTAATCTTGACTTCTTCAGATCATGCATATTCAGAGTCTGGATTCATTCTTCTTTATTAGAGTTTCTGACTTCTTTTGTTTTGCTAGTGCCTGCGTTTGATCAGAGTCAGAACCTTCTGGTCGCGTATCCTCTGAGTAGCGTCTAACGTTGGATTTTGTTATCAAACTTAGGAAAACTTTCGTTAAGGTACCATTGTTGTTTCATCCTTTGTTATCATCAAAATCTTAGAGATACATTGTAGAACCAATTTTGTTCTTACACAATTGACTGCAGCACATGTGGAACGCGTGTTTCCATCCATCTGATATGCCACCTAAATTAATGAGGGAGATCAGATGGCTCTCCTTTTTTTGAATTTCTGAATATTTCATTTAATCCATTATTTTTAATTAATTCATATTAATTTAATTTTTAATCCAAAAAATATGGGACTTTCACCAAAAATCTTTAAATATTTTCCTCTTTCATTTTCGGAATTAAAATTATTTTTTGGATTGATTTTGTTATTTATCATGAATTAATTGTTTTTATGCATATTTTTAATTGTTTAAAAATACTTCTGACTTTTCAAAAATTATGAAATTTTTTGTCTAAGGTCCTTTGACCTTGTTTGACCTAGGATAAATCTCTTGGCCATTTATCTAGTGTTTTGAAGAGGTTTTAGGTTTTTGATCAAACATAATTTAATTTAAATGCATTTTAATTTGATTTTTAATTGATTAATTGTGTAGAATTTGTGTTGAGCCATTTTTATTGACTTGTGAAGTTTGACTGTGTGTTTGGGTCTTGGTAAAGGTTGATTTGACTTTTGTTGGATTAAAATCATTGGATTTAGGGGATTGATGAAATGCACATTTCATCTCCCAAAATGAATGAATGATTTTAATTTGATAAAATTCCTCCCATGACCAATTTGTGTTTGTCTCATCTCCCTTCCCTCTTCATCTTCAATCCCATTCTATCCCACCCCTTTCATTGACCAATGCAGTCTCCATATCCTAAGGCTAATTGGTTCATCAATAACTTCATGTTAGATGAACCAATACAAGTATGGATGAGATTAGTTCCTTCCTTTGATCATTTTCTTTTTCTATGTTGTATGTTTTAGGAGTATGGTTCATTATACCATATCTCTAACATGCATTAACACCAAAATTTCTATTGCCCCGCCTCAGATAGTTGTGACTTCTACATAAGTTCAATTACGATTGCTTAACATAGCGCTAAATTTTGACCCTAAAGGCATAACATTCTAGTAAGTGAGATTATAAGTCTCCCCCTTTCAAGGATCCATGCTTATGAATAGAGGGTTGAGTGTTCTCCAAAGACTGACTTAATCAATTGAAAAGCAAAACTCCACTAACTTCTAATCGACTAACATTTGACTAACTTTTATTATTATTGCTTTTGATTTAAAGTCATTTAGTTTATGCAATTTAATTTCAAGTCATTTATCATCTCATTTTCCATTTTACATATCATTTAACTTGTTTATGTTTATGCCATTTTCACTTTGCTCACTTGAGCCATATATTGTGATTGTATGTGTGTATATATATATATATATATATATATATATATATATATATATATATATATATATATATATATATATATATATATATATATATATATATATATATATATATATATATATATATATATATATATATATATATATATATATATATATATATGCCATTTTCACTTTGCTCACTTGAGCCATATATTGTGATTGTATGTGTGTGTGTATATATATATATATATATATATATATATATATATATATATATATATATATATATATATATATATATATATATATATATATATATATATATATATATATATATATATATATATATATATATATGTTTTTGTATCTTGTTTGTGTTTGTGGTCTTAGGACCTTAAAATACCTAATAAACAACAAAAATCCCTAAAAAATGTTTGTGTGGACTGTTGGATTTGATCCGAGCTTTGGACTTAGAATTAGGCAACATTCCATGTGCAAAAGGACTTGGCCAATGCCAACATTTCTGAAACCAAGTGATTGTGATTTGAGCTTTCATCTTATACAAGTATTGGGATCCACTTAAGTTCATCTGCTGCATGGTCTTGATGTAAATGTTACTTTGAACTTGTGTCTAATGCCTTATTCCGAGCCATTCAAGGAGTATGTCATCTGATACATGGGAAGATTAAGAAGAAGACAATGAAGTTGCTAGCTTGGATGTGGCTATCTTTATTTGATGCCTTGCTCTTCACTTTGCTACTTGCTTATTGATATTGCTTGATTTAAAGTCCAAAGGAAAAGTAGGTTTCTATATGACATTCTTGCTTGTTGGATTGCATTCCATTGGTCAGATCTTTTAAACTCTTAACTTTTTAATTTTTGCATAGGATTAGTCTCTTCATCTCCTCTCATTTCTTAAATTTAAAATCTCTCCCCCTTTTCAAAATCTTTTTGGCTTGTGATTTCTAAATTTAGACCTTATTGCAAATTAGAAACTTTGGCCTTACGCCATTGCATTTTTAAACTCTTTTCTTAAATCAAACTTGTAAATGAATCTAACCATATTAACTTAAAATTTCAAAAGACAAAAAGAACTAACACTCATTCAAACTCTTTTAGGCCCTTTGTGCCTCCTTTTAAAATTTAAATTTTGTTAAAAGTAATCCACTCATTTTGAAATTGATACCACGAACTACGAGGTTTTGATCCCTCATTTTTATGTTGGTACATAGGCACAAACCCAAAGGTCTTGTCAAAAAAAAATATAATTAATGAATTCTTTTCTCATCCCCACACTCTATTTATTACAAACATCATTTTATACCAAAACACATACACACATAAAAAAGGTTTCCCTAGGAGTACCTAGGACACTTTGGGTGCTAACACCTTCCCTCTGTGTAACCAACCCCCTACCTGTAATCTCTGGCATTTTATTAGTTTTGATTTGAAAACTTCTTATCTTTGGGTTTTGTTCGTACTTTTCCCTTTTCCTTTGGAAACAATAAAAGCATGGTGGCGACTCTGGTTTTATTGACGTTAAGCTTATCCATAGCTTGATGGTCATGAATTTACCACTACATATCACAATCTAGCAATTAAACATTACTTGCTCACACATGGATAAAGGTGTGAAAAATACAAGAAATGGGGGTTTGAATTGGATTTTATAAGCAAAAGCCTTTTCCAAAACAAGAACACCATAAACAGATTAATAACAAAGAGATAAAAACACAAGTATTTTTATCCTGGTTCACTCGAAACTCAAAGCTACTCCAGTCCACCCGCCAAGGTGATTTTGCCTTATACACAAGGACTTAATCTACTATAATCAACAAATTACAGTAATCACAACCTTTTTTTTATCTTCTCGAGGATCCAACTATACCTTAGTCTCCTTAAGGACTCATAAAGAACAACCTTTTGTGTCTTCTCAAGGATAACCTCCTCAAGGAATCTAACAAACAATTTGAACAATATATTTTATGTGTTACAAGTTGTTTCTATACAAACAGATTTTACATAAATGATACACAAACACTTAAAGAAAAACTGTGTATAAACAAATGATGGTTTTTCACAAAGAAATAAACTTGTCAAAATATTGTGTCACATGCGTTTTTCTTCAAGTCTCCAAGTCTCACTTATATAGCATAAGAAGAAGACCGTTGGAGGGCAAAAAGGGTAAATCTCATAGAGAGGCTATCTACTATAGGATGGGAGATGAGTGATATTGTATATTGTCCTTCGCCAACACAATCAGTGACATCTGTGATGTATAGTACTGTCATTGTCCATGAAATCAGGTAGTGGAGAGGATGTTCGATTTGTACTATGTACTATTTGATCACGTTACTATTTGATCTTATCTTCAAGTTCATTGGCTTCTGATGAAAGTTGATAAAGCATGAAATGAAGAAACATAAAGTTGGATTCAGAATCTTTGGTCAGAACCTTGACAAGGTCAGTAGTCTGGCTTGAGATCTTTAGTATCTTCAGAATCTTTAGTTAGAACTTGATAACTTCAATCGTCTCACTTGAGATCTTCAGAATCTTCATCTACATAACACAACTTCAGAAGATTTCAATTCTTCAGAAGTTTGGTGATCAGAGTCAGGTCCAAAAGCATGAATTGAGAGAACATTGCAGCAGCAGCATAATGTCTCCTCAGAAGCTTCTCAGGATTGAATCTACATAGAAGCAGAAAGATCATTGCAGCAGTAATATTGAACATCTTTAAGAACTTATAATAACTGGTGCATAAGCGGATTTGGAACATATTATTCAGAAAGTGATGACGTAGCACGTCATATATTCATAATCAGAACTACTTGTTAAAGCTACACAATAACAAACCATTAGGGTGCCAAAATTATTCTCACACAAATACAACATTGTTATCATTAAAACTCAAGGTATAAATGAAGAACCAAATCTTGTTCTAACAATCTCCCCCGTTTTGATGATGATAAAACATGTATTTTGAGTAATAGTTTTATATAGGGTAATCACAGAAGAATACATCCTGCAGAAGCATAAAGTTCCCCTTGATATGTATAATCCTAAAAAGATAAAATCAGAATGAAATAACACTTTTCTGATTAATCTTTTTGAAGTACCAGAGTAAATTTTTTGTCAGAATCTGGTTTATCTTCAGAAGTTGATTGATGTTGTCCAGAGCACTGGTTTGTTGACATAAACATTCTGATAAGCTTAACCTCATAAGCCTTGTTGAGTTCTTTTGAAGACACTTTGGAGCTGCTTATCTTCTTAAAGAAACTTGACTTTTAAGTCTGATTGCTATACAGGAAACTCTTCTTTATAGCTAGATGTCAATGCCACGGTTTTTCAAAAAATGAACTTTCAGAAGTACTTTGATGCCAAGTACTCAATATTCTAGGTCAAAACATGGATCCTTGAAGGTTCATATACTTAAATATGATTCTTAATCATCAATATGAAGGATTTATATACTCATATAAAAGACCCTTTCATCAGAAACTCGTAACTTGTATTCTCATCTTTGAAACTTCATAAGAACTTCTGATGTTTGATCATAACCCTGTAAATCATTTAACAAACTATTCTTCGAAGTAGTTTTTAGCAGAAAACATTATTCAATGTTTGGGTTCTTACTTAAGGGATTTAGGTATATCAAAATAACTACGAATCTTCCCCTTAGATATGTTTCTCCCCCTTTCTCATCAATCAAAAATACATAGACAAAATAATAAAAGAAAATAATGAGAAAGAAACAAAATTATTTTCATTGATTATGCCAAAAGGAAGAAAAGATACAACTAGAATTAAAAAAATAATAAAGGGATAGGGGTTCTGATGAGGAAGCGGAGGAAGTATGGATAGAATCAATTGAAACATCACGTCTTATTTGTCCAGACGCTTTTTGACCTGCGCATTATTAGCCTTGATTTCCTCAATGGTCTTTAAGAGTCCAACAAGAATGTCTCTAGATGAAGTTCCAACAGAGATTGAGAAACAGAAACTCCAACTTGTTGAGTTTTAGAAACAACAATCTGAGCAGTAGCTTCTTCCATTACGCAATCCTAATATTCAGAAACAACTACAAGATCCTGAACGACCACAGTGTGAAAGAATTCTTTAACTTGATTTAATTTTTAATGATAGCAAATTGTGTGATCATCATCCAAATTGATTGTGCATTGCATTACATGATATATTTGTGTTCTTATTTTGTCCATCATCCCACTTTATTGTTGCATAAACATACATACAAATCTACATTGAAAATTCCCTTCAAACAACAATTAAAATGCATTTTATATCAGTATGTATCAATACATGAGCCTCTGCATCGATACATGTAGCATGTGATTAATCACAAAACAATTTCTGTTCAGTATGCATCGATGCATACGAGCCATGCATCAATACATGGAAGGGCAAAAACTCTATGCATCGATACACACGAATTCTGCATTGATACATGACCACTTGAGACAGCCTGTGCATCAATACATGCGCAATAGGCATCGATACATGACCACTTGAGACAGCCTGTGCATCAATACATAAGCATTAAGCATCGATGCATATCAGTGTAAAAATCACATGCATCGATACACACGATTTATGCATCGATACATGAGTAATTAATCTCATCAAATATTCACACAACTTACAGTATGTATCGATACACACTCCTATGCATCAATACAAAAAGTTGTTTTAAGTCATAACAGCAACTGTTTTTGCAACACATATAAGAACAGGTCTCAACAACAGATGAAGGTACGAATTCATTGAGGGAAAACAATTGAACACAGATCAAAAGCAGTGTTGGAGCAATTGTTTTGTGAGCACATAGAAACCTGAAAGAGACTTCATCTTCTTCATCTTCTCAATCACTTTTCTTCAAGAACATTTACACATAACAATTCTTGTTCTTTGGATTAAAGAAGCATCGAGATAACGTTCAGTGGTACGATCAAGGATCTAGCTGTGGGTTGCAGTGGAACGATCGAGGATCTAGCTGAGTCGAAGATTGAAGGGGGTTTCTAGGAAAAACCTACTGGTTTGTCCTTCAAGAACTGGTGTGTTCTTGAGGGTTTGGGAGTCACATTTGCAGAACACATTCAGCCGCAGCGTTGCGTTTGGAGATCGGGGGATTTCGCAAGCAGGTCGTGGAACCGGTGAATTGTTTGCAACTTTGTGCAGGAAAATCTTGATCGAGCTCAGATCAAGTGAAGGTTTATACAAGAAGAGGTTCTTGGAGTTTAGAAATTCTGTCTTTGTATCAAAACCTTGTATCAACGGATTCGGCAATAATTGATAATCAAAGTTCTCAATTTCATTTGAAATTGAGAGGGAGACGTACCCACACGCGAGGACGACGTGGGGAACTTCCTTACCAAATCTCTGCGTATCGTATTCTTACCTTAATCTTCTTTACGTTTCAAAACTGTTTTGCAATTTCTGTTAGTGTGTGGTGATTGATCATTTTTCTGGACAACAGTGATAATAAAACCTTTAGTCATACACCATTGTTGTTTATCATCAATCACATACACACCAACTGTTTGACAAAACGGTTAACTTGATTGTGTTCATTGGAAATAGAATTTAAGGATAAGCGCATTCAATTTGTTAGAATTATGTGTGTATTATTTCTGTCATTCTCATTAAAATCCAGCAACTGCACTTGCGTGTCCGGCTTTCTAGTAGCGGTTCAGAATAGACGGAAGTCGATTCGGGACCGATTTTTCCGCCATTTTTGAGAACTCTGATAAAACGTTAAATCCGTTAACTTTTTAAAGAGGTGATCTATTCACCCCCCCTCTCGATCACTAGCCACACCGTCTAACACACAGCTTCCTGAACAGCTACCGATTCCACAACTTCTTGAGTAACTTGGTTGACCACTGGAGTAGAAAGACATAACTGGGAGTTCCGTAACTTCTAGATTTCCATTAAGGGAATAAACCCAGAAAGGAAGTTTCTTTCAGAAACTTTGTACCCGAAATTCTTCAGCCTAGAGATCTTGGAATTCATCCTACTTTTGTAAGCTTCCCAAGCAGGATCACTATTAGTCGGATTTGCTAAATAACGATTAATTATCATTGCTTCATGCAAACGACTTCTGGATTTTAATTCAAACTTCCTTCAGAATCTTACCAATGTTGGGAGAGGGTTTTGGGGGTTTGGGGTAGCTAATAGTGAGGTCAATTTTTGTTTCATCAAAATCAGGACCAAAAACTGATGGATTTAGGGGAGTATTGATATGAGGTGATTCAGGGTCAGATAAGACTGGTTCAGGTTCGTAGTTGAACATACCCTCGGGAGTGCCTTCAGACACATGGTCATCATAAACTCTTGAAGGGGATGTTTTAAGGGTTGTGAAATTTGGAATTTCTGGTTGGGAGCAAAAAATAAATGGTGATGGAATGGGTGGAATTTGTAACTGTGAAGGAGATGGTGGTGATGGTATTTGTTGTTGTCGTGACAAAGTTTCAGAAACTTGAGAAGTTTCTGTAACCGGTTTTATAGTGGGTGATTTGGGAGGTGGTTGAAGTAAAATAGGTTCAAAGGGTTTGGAAGTGATTAAAATGGATTGAGAAGTATGAGGGGGTTGGATTGGTAAGATCCTTTCGAAAATCATAGAATCAGAAGTAACTGGAGTGCTCTCTTCAAGAAGCTTACCAGTACAAGTGTCAGAAGCTTTTGAGGTGTGCTAGATAACTCCAGAAGTATCCTTCAAAAGCATGGATTTCTGGAGCTCACTGAGAGGCATCTCATCTTCATCCAAAAGGACATAAGCTTTCTTCTTCTTCTTCTGAGGCCTTGAAGATCCTTCCCATGAATATTCAGATAAGTTTCAGGTAGATTGAAAGGATTCACCATTGGGTCAACTCCATCCTTCTGACAACTTTCCAGATAGTATTGTAGAACCACTATAGGTTCAATCTTGGTGAAGATTGGGAAGTTATCTATTGGAGTCTTCATTCCATATATATCATCCTTTGAGGGAATGAAATTTGGCCTTACAACTCTAGAAATGAGACCCACGTGTAGCGGTAAATTCAAGACCATTGAGTTATTGGTTAACTCAACATCAATAAAACTAGAGTCGCCACCGTGCTTTTATTGTTTCCAAAGGAAAAGGGAAAAAGTATGAACAAAACCCAAAGGTACGAAGTTTTCAAATCAAAACTAGTAAAATGTCATAGATTACAGGTAAGGGGGTTGGTTACACAAAGGGAAGGTATTAGCACCCAAAGTGTCCTAGGTACTCCTAGCGAGCCCTTTTTTGTGTGCAAATGTTTTAGTTGAAAATGATGTTTTCTAAAAAAGAATGGGGGTTAGGAAATATTTCATTATTTATATTTTTGTGTTTGACAAGACCTTCGGTCTTATGCCTACGTACCAACATAAAATGAGGGATCAAACATCCACCGAATACGAATACTCTACAATATTTAAGAGGGAGGGCTCCAACTTGGATTCAATCAACAATTATGCCACTGACCCTTAATAAATGGAAAGACTTATAATCAAATATCATGGAAATGGGAGAATTATATCTCAACCAAATATAACTCAAATCTAAATGCTCTCTTTTGAAAAGGTTAAAAGAAAAAGGCACGAAATGGCCAAAAGGATTATATGAGATTCTTAATTATTTTTTCCTTTTGAAATGAAAGTCAATATGGTTAAGTTTATTTACAAGTTTGATTTAAGAAAATGTTTTGAAAAATTCAATGTGATAAGGCCAAGGTTTCTACCCATTAAAACATGTATAAGTTTGAAATCACAAGCAAAGAAGGTTTTGAAATGAGGGAGAGGTTTTGAATTTAAAGAAATGGGAGGAGATGAAGGGACTATCCTAGAGAGATTTTTAGAGGTTTTGTTGTTATTAGGTACTTTAAGGTCCTAAGACCATAAACAGAAAAAAATAACAAGCATACAATATATACAAGCACAAAGATATGGCTCAAGTGAGCAAAGTAAAAATGACTGAAACGTAAACATCTTGCATGAAATGTAAATGGAAATGAATGATAAAGGTACCAAATTTTAAATCGCATTAACTAAATGACATTAAAGATAAAGCAATAATAAAGAAATGTTAATCAAATGTTAGTGAGGGAAACCATGGTTTAAGTCATTCTTTGGAGAATAATCAACCATCCACTCACAAGCATGAAGACATAAATCAAGACATCATCCATGAGAAGGGCTTCAACTTGGATAAATTAACAAGTATGCCACTAGCTCCCACAAATGGAAAAAAGGTTAAGTCTTCACATAATACCATGAGGAATGGGAGACTTACAATCTCACTTACAAAATTGTTATGCCTTTGGGACAAATTTAGCTATATGTTAAGCAATCGTAATTGGACTTATGTAGAAGTCACAACTATCTGAGGTTGGGCAAAAAAATATTGGTGTTGATGCATGTTAGAGACATGGTACAAAGAACTAAGTTCCTAAAGCATACCACACACATAAAAAAAGGGATGGACTTATCTCAATCAAACTTATGTTGATTCATCTGACACAAGGTCATTGATGAATCAACTAGCCTATGATTATCTGAGAAGTCATTGATCCATGAAGGATTGGGGAAGAAGAGGGATGAAGATGAAAAGGTGAAGTGAAATAGAAAATGAAATCCCAAATTGATCAAGGAAGGAATTTCATCTGATCAATATTATCCATTCATTTTGAGGGATGAAGTTCACACTTCATCAACCCCTAAATCCAATAGTATTGATCAAATGGAAGTTCAAATCAACCATGATCAAGGTCAAATAGAAGATGAAACAACACAAGGTAAACCAAATGGCTCAACATAACTTTAAACAATTCATCAATTAAAAATAATTTTTAAATGAATAAAAGTGCATTTTTAAATGGGAAAAACCTCAAATCCTCTCAAATTACCAAATAAATGGCCAAGGGATTTATCCTAGGTCAAAAAAGGTCAAAGGACCTTAGACAAAAAATTTGAGGGTTTTTGGAAAGTCAGAAGTATTTAAAATAACTAAAAATAAGTCAAAAACTATTAAATTCACAAAAAATATCAAACCTAATCCAAAAAATGATTTTAATTCAAAATAGGGAAGGGGAAATTATTTAAAGATTTTTGGTGAATTTCCCATATTTTTTGGATCAAAATTGAAATTATTATGAATTTAAAAAAAATGAGCAATTTAAAGTATTAATCCGAAAATAAAAGAAAATAGAAAAAATAAGGGCTATTATATCTCCCTCATTAATTGAGGCGGAAGATCTGATGGCCACGTGCATGTACTCCATGGTAATCATCAGTCAACGTGTTGCAAATGAGGTACTTAGAACCAATGGCCAGGATTAGAAGTTATGGACCAGATCAGATGGCCTGGATCACTCTAGCGCACCACTGAAGCCCTAGCTATGGTCATCTTCTACGGTGACCTTCATCGGACTGGTCCAACCAAAAAAATCACCAAAATGAAAGATCCACATATGGTTTTAAAGAGAAAATCAAGGGGAGCACGAATATGAGCTCCATTTGTTCCAATTCTCACTATACAAAGATATATGTGGAATTGAAAAATGAGGTGGATGAACTGAGTTACTTTGATTTGACCTCAAAGCAACTCAATCTTGTTGCCTACATTGTAGGACTTCAGCCAACCAAAAATTAAGTGAAATTATGGAGAATTAAGGGAGAATCGAAGACTTGAAGTTCAAGAAAATTCACTTTCTGTTTGCAGTGATGGAGCTCGATCTCAATTCTAATTCACTTGGCACGGAGAAGATTTGGATACAAAAGGCTTTGAGTCCTTGGAGTTTCAGTTCCAAAACAGAATGAGGACCAAAAATTTATTTCAATTAAAACCTTAAAGGTATTCTATCAATGGAGGTTTGGTATTGATGAGCAAAGCTTGGGCAAGGGTCCTCCTTCATTCTGAGGCCAATGAGTTCATTATATAGGCATGGCAAAGTATTATTCACACCATTTCAAAAAATTGTAAAAAATAGTAACTTGTGTGCATGGGTGCATGGGTATGCATTAAGGCCCAAATGATGATTGCAAAAGGTCTAAATTCATGCACATTTGATGCTGAAATCACTTCATGAAGCCATGTAACGTTGGTTGAAAATTGAGCACAAAAGTTTCCAAATAGGGCCATGCAATGTACCCATGCGCAAGTCCCTCAAATTTTATTCAAATGCCATGATCTTGGACTCTTTGTAAAACTACCATGGAGGAGAATAACTTTGATGTTGAAACTTTTTCCATTTGGATCTTGGATCATGATGAAATTTGGTGTGGAAGTTAGAGGAATCAAACATAGTTGAAACTTTGCTAAGTTAAAAGTCAAATGACCCATTTTTCCACCTTGAATAACGTTTTCTATGAGATTAAAATTACTTTGGTTCCTTCTTCAAAGTTGTACCTCTTTCAATTACCTTAAATTTGGTCATAAATTGGACACCATTTGGATTTTTCATGATGGAGTTATGGATTTTAGAAGTTGAGGAAAAATGTTTGTTCAATGATGATGGCCCAGAATGACCTATGATGTTTCCTCTTGGAACATGCCCTTGCAAGTAGAATTTGAACTTTCTCAAAGAAGAAAAGTTGGAGAAGACATTGAAATTGATCATTAAACTTGGATGATATTAATATAATAAAAAGTAAGCAAGTTATGGTCCTTGAAAGTTGACCTTCCATCTAGGGCACAAACAAAATGACCTATACTCATTCACCATAAAAAATGACTTTCCAAGAAAAATTAGCTCTTGATTCCAACATGAAAGTTGTTTGGAATGTCATAAAGAGTAAAGTTGCTCCTGGAATAATTTTCATATGACAAAATATTTAGGATATAGGGTCTTGGGAAACCTAGATTTGATCAATTGACTTCTCTGGTCAACCTCCTTGAACCAACTTGCAAACTTAAAGTTCTTTTACCTTTTGGTGCTCATGATGGATCATATATGCTTATGATGAAGTACAATGGAGTATCCCTTGATAATATTTACCAATTTGTTGAAGAAACTTGTTGAGGAAGGCACACAAGATATTCAGATGAATTAGGACTTCCTTGACAAACAAGCTTCAAACTCTTGATGAAATCTTGATCAACATGTCAAATAAAGAACATGGGGATATATATATGATGTTTAGAACCAATGTGAAACTTTCTTTGATTAATCTCTTGCACTGAGGGTCTCAAACCCTATATTTGAGCTTGATGAGGCATAGGTGGATGCACACACTACCTACAAAAGAAATAAAGCTATACTAGACATATTTTTGGTATTTTGGTTAGTAAACAAATAAAACAAAGTATGATACAATCACAAACGTGCTTGGTGATCTCTCCCAATGCAAACCCAATGAATGAGGGGTGAGGAGGATACCAAGGTGTGATCCCAAAGCCAATGCAAATTGATGAGATGGCATGACGGATCTTAAGGTCAAAATTGGGGTCTTACAACTGCCCCTATTTAAGGACATTCTAGCTGAGGATGTGAAGGCTAAATCTTCGTATCAACTTAGTAAAATGGACTTAAATAACCACATCTAGAAACAAATTTTGGTCCCTAAGAGACCTCATGGTGCATATGATATAAATGCAAAAATAATATTTGTAGGGAATATATTGCCACAAAGAAAAAGAAACCGGAGAGACTGAAGGTCCACAGGAGCACAATGCATTCCATAAGGAAACCTCACCGGGGAGATAGAGACTCTGGGGATAAAAAGTTATGTGTAGGCCAGGCTACGACTTAAAAACTGCTGGAGACGTGAGGGGATTTCCATGGAAATAAATCAATGGAAAGACTTGGCTCTGGAAAAAAATGCATGTATCGGGATAACACCAACACAGCAAAAGACATGTGTAGGGGAAGAGAGTAGATCAGAACAAAGCTGAAATACTCAAACAAACAAAAGGAAATTCGATTTCACAAAGAAATATGAACCCAAACTCAACTAGGGAAGAAACAACTTCAACACAGGAGTAAAAGAGATATATTATCTACCACCTATTACTGGGTAGGAAGATAGTACACTCGGACAGTGGGACATCCGTTACCAGTTAGGGTAAGCATATCAAAGATGACTCGCTGAGAAAAAAATGAGGAATATTCATTACCGGTTACTTGGTAAGAAAGACCTACTGGGAAAAAGAAACAAATAGGATTTACAACTACCGGTTTACTAGGCAAAAGACATACTGGGAAAAAGAAACAAATATGATTTACAACTACTAGTTTAGTAGGTAGAAGACCAAAGAGAGAGTATCTGTTACCGGTTAAAGTGAACATATCAAGGATAAACTCAAAGGGAAGAATATTCATCACAATTAAGGTGAACATATCAAGGATAGATTGTCGAGGAAAATAGGATTTACAACTACCTTTTCTTGGGTAGAAGACAAAGAGAGAGTATCCGTCACCGGTTAAGGTGAACCTATAAAGGATAAACTCAAAGGGAAGAATATCCATCACCGATTAAGGTGAACATATCAAGGATAGACTACCGGGAAAAATATGATTTATAACTAGCTTTTTACAAGGTAGAAGACCAAAGAGAGAGTATTCGTCACCGGTTAAGATGAACATATCAAGGATAAACTTAAAGGGAGAGCCACCAACTACCGGCTAGGGAAGCTTAACCAAGGTGATCATCCTTAAACAATAGGATTTATATCCACCATTTGCTGGGTAGAATACCGAGCGGGAAGAATATATGTCACCGGTTAGGATGAACATATCAAGGATAAACTTGTTGGGAAAGAAGGATTTACAACTACCGGTTACTGGGGAAAAGACCGAAGGTAAGAATATTTGTTACCGGTTAGGATAAACATATCAAGGATAGACTTGACAGGGAGAATATCTGTTACCGGTTAGGGTAAACATTTCAAGGATATATATATATATATATATATATATATATATATATATATATATATATATATATATATATATATATATATATATATATCAGTAGCAGTCACGGGGATGAAAATAAATCCAACTCAACTCTCAAAAGAAGATGAGATACTGCTAGGGGATAAGCCAAAATTGATAAAGATCTTGCTTAAAACTCAAACTCTCTGGGAGAGGAGAAAAAATACAGCTTGGCAATCTCATGGGGAACGGGAGTACTGGTGAGAATATCAACCAATATGATGGCGATAAGAGAGATCTGTTGAGAATCCACATCTCAAGCCGAGGGATATATATATACTTCAAAGCAACAAGTCAACACTGTAGGGAATTTAAAGTCGACACCATATCAAATGGGAGACAACCCTGCAGGGGAATTTAAAGTCGAAAACTTCCTGGATGAAGAGATCTTATATCAGAAGATGGAACTCCACCAAGGATCTATGTCACAACGAGAGGCAAAACTCTGAGTGCGGAACCAGACGATTTCCTGGAGATTCCATCAAAATCAACTTTGTGGGGCTTCAATGGAGATTCGACAATCTGCCAAGACAAATCAAAGGCCATACGAGAATGCAAATCAGCAACCAATTCCTCAAAAGGGAAACAACAGTCACTAGACTCTTCTTGGAGATTGAGAAATAAACCGATTCCAAGGTACCAAACATATCAGCCAGATCTGCAGATTCATGCAGGGGAGAAACTGCCACGACTATGCAATAACCAAATAAAGGTGTGTTGGGGATCTGAAAACCAAATAAAGGTTCCACGGAGATCCAGGGTTCATTCACCAAAATACAAACTGAGGATGCGAAAACATGAAAGCCTCAACTGAGGAAGGATGAATTGCAAAGGGAACAACACATCATCTCTAGCGGAGATGGTAAATTGCTCGTGGAGCAACTTGTCAATAATGCTAGGGATGAACGAAGAACTGTTGGAGAGGTAAAATCACCAACAAACTACTTGGGGAAGACATCAATGCTTCACACATCAAGACTTAACATTATTAGATTGTTGTTGACATTCCTTTTTGAATTCGATGTTATTAAAGTAAATGCCTTATTATTTTAGAAAAATGGTTATTCATTGATTTGTTTATTTCAAAATTATCATAAAAAAATTTAATTTTATTAAACAGAAACAAATAAGAATGATAAATAATTGGATGAAAGCTCAACCTTATTTAATAGAATGGTAGTCCGCAAATGGCAGGACTCCATGGATTTGTACAAAGTATGAAAATGGTAATTTACATGGAAAAGGGTTACGTTGAATATAATGACCATTATTCTGCCTACCAAATTTGAAATCCACTATGCTCTTGTCTTTGGTTGAGAATAATGAATCAGAACCAAATGATTGTTCAAAATTGCTTCAAAGATCAGGACTAGCTGGATGCAGTTACTTTCCATAATCCCTAATTTTTGCCTAGATTTCCCCAAGGTAGGGTACTCAATCTACCGAGATGTTTTTCTGTTTTATGCCTCTAACTTTTGCTTGGATCGCCCTTTCGGGTTTTCAATCCACCGAGACACTCATTTTTGCCTAAGCCGCCCTTTCGGGTTTTCAACTTAGCGAGTTGTATTTTTCTTTTTAGGCGAACTATTTCTTGACTGCATTGGCATTCACAAGACGAGTGAACTCTTCACCATCCATAGTTGTAAGAATCAATCCACCGCTTGAGAAGGCTCTCTTAACAACATATGGGCCTTTATAATTAGGAGTCCATTTTCCCTTAGAATCAGGTTTGAAAGATAATATCTTCTTGAGCACGAGGTCACCTTCTCAGAACACACATGGCTTGACCTTCTTATCAAAAGCTTTCTTCATTCTTTGTTGATATAACTGACCATGACACATGACAGACAATCTCTTCTTTTCAATCAAATTGAGCTAATCAAACATGGCCTGACACCATTTAGCTTCTGTCAACTTGGCTTCCATTAATACACGTAATGATGGGATCTCAACCTCTACAGGGAGCACAGCTTCCATGCCATAGACAAGAGAGAAAGGGGTTTCCCCTGTTGAAGTGCATACGGATGTACGGTACCTATACAAAGAAAATAGGAGCATCTCATGCAAATCTTTGTACATCACAACCATCTTCTGGATAATCTTCTTGATGTTCTTGTTTGCAGCTTCAACAACCCCATTCATCTTGGATTTGTAGGGATAAGAATTATGATGTGCAATCTTGAAGTCTTTGCAAAGAGCTTCTACCATATTGTTATTCAAGTTCGATCCATTATCAGTCATTATCTTACTTGGCACACCATAAAGACATATAATCTGATTCTTGATAAACCTCACAATAACTTGCTTGGTCATATTTGCATACGATGCCCCTTCAACCCACTTCGTGAAGTAATCAATAGCTACCAGAATGAAATGGTGTCTGTTTGAAGCTTTAGGATCAATCATGCCAATCATATCATTCCCACATATAGAAGGGCCATGGAGAGGAAATGATGTTCAACACTGTCGGAGGAACATGAATCTTATCTGCATAAATTTGACACTTTTGGCATTTCTTCACAAACTTGCAACAATCAGATTCCATTGTCAACCAATAGTAACCTACTTTCAACATCTTCTTTTCCATAGCATGTCCATTGGAAGGAGTACCAAAGGAACCTTCATGAACTTCTGTCATCAATAAGCCAACTTCGTGTCTATCCACGCATCTGAGCAGAACCATATCGAAATTCCTCTTATAAAGCACGTCACCATTCAGGTAGAAGTTTCCAGCTAATCTTCTCAAAATCTTCTTATCTTTCAAAGATGCCCCAGACAGGTAAATCTGACTTTGGAGGAAACTTTTGATATGATAATACCATGGCTTATCATCCTTGATTTCTTCAACATCATACATATGAGTTGGCCTATCAAGACTCATCATAGTCAGATTGGGAACTTCATTCCAAAACTTCACCACGATCATGGAAGCCAACATTGCAAAAGCATCTACCATCCGATTTTCATCTCGAGGAATATGATGAAACTCAACCTTTGTAAAGAAACTTGATATCCTCCTCGCATAATCTCTATACGGTATCAAACCAGGTTGATTCGTCTCTCATTCACCTTTGATCTAATTAACCACCAAAGTTGAGTCTCCATAGAAGTCAAGATATTTGGTTATGAGATCAATAGCTTTTTGAGCCCAATAATACCTGCTTCATACTCAGTCATATTATTTATACATTTGAAGGTCAATCTAGTTGTAAACGGAAAATGAGTGCCTTGAGGAGTAATAATCACAACCCAAATGCCATTACCATATGAAGTAACAGCTCCATTAAATACCATTCCCCAACGAGAGCCAGGTTCATGCCCTTCTTCAAGCAATGGTTCATCACAATCTTTCATCTTCAAATATAAAATATCTTCTTTAGAGAAATCATACTGCACTGACTGATAATCATTAATAGGTTGGTGAGCCAAATGGTCCGCCAAGACACTACCTTTAATAGATTTATGATCTTGGTATTCGATATCATAATCAGATAACAACATCTACCAACGGGCAATCCTTCCAGTTAAAGCAGGCTTCTAGAAAATGTACTTGATTGGATCCATTTTGGATATCAACCAAGTAGTATGATTCAACATATAATGGCGCAGACGCTTAGCAACTAAATCACAACATGTCTTCTCAAGCACAGAATACCGAGACTCACAATAGGTGAATTTTTATTGAGGTAGTAAATAGCATATTCTTTTTTACCAGATTCATGCTGACCAAGAAAAAAAACCCATACTCTCTTCAAGCACAATCAAATACATGATCAGAGGTCTTCCTTCAACAGGTGGAGATAGAATCGGAGGTTCAAGCAGATACTCTTTGATACTTTCAAAAGCTTTCTGGAAATCCTCGGTCCAATCACAAAACTGATATTTCTAAAGGAGATTGAAAATAGGTGCACATGTGGCAGTCATATGCGATATAAATCTTGAGATATAGTTCAAGCGGCTGAGAAAACCTCTGACTTGTTTCTCAGTTTTGAGCGCAAGCATCTCTTGTATTGCTTTGACCTTGGCAGGATTAACTTCAATACCCTTCTCGCTGACAATGAAGCCCAACAACTTACGAGAGCGAACACCAAAAGTACACTTATTGGGATTCAAGCGGAGTTTATACTTCCTCAAACGCTGGAATAACTTCAACAAATGCTCAACATGCTCCTCTTCAGTCACTGATTTTGCAATCATATCATCAACATAGACCTCAATCTCTTTATGCATCATATCATGGAAAAGAGTGTTCATAGCTCTCGGGTACGTTGCACCAGCATTCTTTAAACCGAAAGGCATCACTCGATAATATAATGCTCCCTAAGGTGTAATGAATGTGGTCTTCTCCATATCTTCAGGTGTCATCTTAATCTGATTATAATCGGAAAATCCGTCCATAAACAAAAAAGACTTTGAATTTAGTCGTGTTGTCTACCAACATATCAATGTGTGGCAGAGGAAAATCATCTTTTGGACTAGCTGTATTCAAATCTATAATCAACACACATGTGGACTTTTCTGTACTTCTTAGGAATATGCATAATATTGGCCACCCATTGCGGATACTCATAGGTAACAAGGAAACCAGCGTCAATCTGCTTCTACACTTCCTCCTTGATCTTCACTGCCATATCAGGATGAGTTCTTCTCAATTTCTGCTTGACCGGTGGGCATTCTGGCTTCAACGGCAATCTATACTCCACAATATCAGTATCAAGACCTGACATATCTTGATAGGACCAATCAAACACATTAGAGTATTCTCGAAGAAGCTCAACCAACCTCTTCTTAACCTCTAGACAAAGCTGCGACCCACTCTTGACTTCCATAGTATCATCCTCGGAACCCAAGTTGACTAATTCAACTTGTTCCTCAAACGGCTGAATGGCTCTCTCCTCGTACTCAAGCAAACATGACAACTCATCAGACACATCTTCATCATCATTCTCTTCCTCAGCTTCAAACATAGGGAAATCAAAGTTTGGAGAGGGATTAGGATCATTATGTTCAATGGGTTTGAGAAGAAACTTGCATAATAATTTGATATTTTGATTTTAGAATTTTGAAGTGCAAGCAAATATTATGCAGATGTGGGAACAAGTTATTACTTATTTATGTTTTTTGTGATTACCATTTTCAGAAAAAGCAAAAAATAAAAACAAACATCGTAGATGTGGATGAATAAAATTATATTTTTTATTAATGATAATATAGAAAATGCCCAATAATGTTTCACTTCTCCCTTAGGCATAGGAGAAGGATTTTTCTTTTAATAATAAAACAAATTACTTTGAATGATGCATAACAACAGGAATGTCTACAACAACCCAATTGTTGCAAATTTGTCCATGTGTCACAAAGCTTGTATTGTCTCCTCCATCTTCGTCTTCATGAATAATAGAAGCTGAGTGTTGTTCTTCTTTGTCAATGAACCTTCCACTGCGGAAAATTGGTTGCATAGCCTTGAGATCTCCTTTGAATGGCCCTTGCTAAAATCCTAGACCAACCATGTTCTTGTTCTCGACAACTTCTACAACATGATCCCATTTGTCAGTGCCACCAACATGAATAATTTCCCTTGCATCTTTCAGAGAAGACATTTATGCCCCAGTCTTCTGAATCTCACCAACAATAAATAAAGCTTGGAACGATGTTCCAACTTCTTCTTCAGTTTCCACATAGGTGAAGGATGATAGATGACTCACCAAAAGCGCTTTCTCTCCACCAACAACGACAAGATTGTTGTTCTTAAAACATTTCAGCTTCTAATGCAGCATCGACGTTACAGCACCCGCCTCATCAATCCATGGCCTTCCCAGTAAACAACTGTAGGCCGGGTGAATGTCTATTACTTGTAAAAGTTGATTTTACTACCACACCATTGTATTTCATTGGTGTGCTTTGATAAGACAACCTTGCCAAAGTTGATTTTGGTAGCATATTCAATGACGAACCAGTATCCACTAAAACATTGGATAGAGCATCCTCTTTGCAATTCATGGAAATATGGAGTGCAATGTTGTGATTTCTTCCTTCCTCGGGAAGCTCTTCATCATAAAAGCTCAAATTGTTGCAAGAAGTGATATTGGCGACAACGTGATCGAACTGATCCACTGTGACATCGTGCTCTATATATGCTTGCTCCAATACTTTCTGCAAAGCTTCTCTATGCGCTTCGGATTTCATCAATAAAGATAATACATAAATCTTTGACGGTGTTTGGAGCAGCTGCTCCACAATGTTGAACTCACTTTTCTTGATTAATTGCAGAACTTCATCATTATCAATATCTTTAACCTTCAACCCGTCGGATTCACCAGACTGACAAGTTGGAGCGTTAACAGGATCAACTGAAGGAACATCTGCCTTCTTACCAATCACAACGTCCTCCACAACCTTCGTGGATACCAGACCAAATACACGACATCTACGAGTCACCTCCATAACATCTACAATGCTTACTACAGAATTTGCAGTGGGAATAGAAACCTCTTGCCCATTCTCAATCATAGTAGTATTGTATTTATAAGGTACAGCTTTATCGGATGAATACGGGACTGGGCCCGCTAACCGTATTACCAACGACGATACCGATCTATTGTCAATCTTGTTGTTGTCATACTGGATAACTACTCGCTTAGGAGCTTTGAACACTGGCACGATAACATTTACATCATTAACTATATATCTGGATTGTTGGCTATGAGTTACACCTTCATCCATCAATTTATAAATATATCTCTTGACAATCACATATCCTTGAGGCTTGACACTGCAGATAACACAACCATCGTGGGTCATGTTCACAATCACTGATCAAGCACAGAGTTTGATGGATCTCTACCAAAGACTGGCGAATATGACGAACATCGAAAACCCTGAAATTCCTAGGACAACCATCTACCACATTCACATAAGCATTATCATGAGCAGGAAATGAATTAGCTTTGACATTAGGCGCACGGTCCTCGAAGGACACCATACCGCTCTTGATCAACTTCGAGACCTCATGCTCTAGAGGATAACAATTTTCAATGTCATGGCCAAGAGCTCCCTGATTAAAGGCATAATGAAGATCTGGCTTGAACCACCATAGTAAAGGTTCAGAAGTATGTGGAGGATTTCTTGGTTGAATCAAATTCTTGACAACCAAAGAAGCATATAATTCTGCATAAGTCATTGGAATAGGATCAAAAGTGACCTTCTTCCTCTTAAAATTCGGATGATTGTTATTGTAGTTAGTGTGGGTATGTTGTTGTGGTTGTTGTTGAATAGGAACTGATTGATTTGTTGAATTGTTGGTAAAAACAAGAATAACTGATGATACTTGATGATACTGCTGGCGAGGTCTGGCATTCTTCCTCACATGAGGCCTCTTCTGCCTCCCTACAAACACTGCATTGATTTCCCCTTCCTTCTTCTTGGAGAAATTACCTTTGTATTTCTTGCTCGTAGATGCTTCATCTTTAAATAATCGACCCTCTTAGACCCCCTCTTCCAACCACATCCCCATGTTCACCATTTTAGTGAAATCATTAGGAGCACTTGAAATCATACGTTCATAATAAAATGAACTCATAGTCTTCAAAAAGATCTTGGTCATCTCTTTCTCCTCCAAGGGTAGACTAATTTGAGCAGCGAGTTCCCTCCATCTCTAGGCATACTCCTTGAATGTCTCCTTATCTTTCTGAGTCATTGACCGTAACTGATCACGATCAGGAGCCATATCAACATTCTACTTGTATTTCTTGACAAAGGCCTAGCCCAAGTTATTGAAAGTACGATTACTAGCACTGTCTGAACCCATATACCACTGAAGTACAACACCAGTTAAATTGTCTTGGAAGTAGTGGATGAGTAGTTGATCAGTGTGTGTTTGAGTAGACATCTTGAGAGCATACATTACAAGATGGCTCAGAGGATAGGCATTTCCCTTATACTTTTCAAAGTATGGGACCTTAAATTTGACGGGGATTTTGACGTTGGGCACAAAGCACAACTCAGCAACACTCTTACCAAATAGATCTTTACCCCTCAGGGTCCTCAATTCCTTTCTCAACTCAAGAAATTGGTCTTTCATCTCGTCCATCTTCTCATAAACATCGGGGCCCTCAGATGACTCAGAATGATAGATGGTTTTCTCAACACGGGGCAAAGTATGCACGACAGGAGAAGGAACAGACACGGCCGGGCTAGATGTCGGAATAGGAGAAAACGTTGGAGCATAACCCTTAGGTACAAAGTTCGGTGGCATTCCCCACAGGAATCCGACAGGCATGGCTGGCACAGACTGGCGAGCAGCAACTACAGGCACTAATGTTGAAGCAACTTCAGAGATAACAGTCCTTTGAGGAAGAGGAGTTGCAGGAGGCGGAGATGGTTGATTTTGAGCAGCAAAAACAGACTCCATCAAAGCAGTGAGTCTGCCAATCTCTTCCTTGATCTCTCGGTTTTCTTATTCTAGATGCTTCATTCTTCTTTGGCGATTAGCTCGAGTATTATAGTGATGAGTCAGCTTGTCTGATACAAAGAAGAAGAATCAAAAGACATCTGGCCGAAGGCTAGAACTCAAGAAACCTTTTGTGAAAATGATGCATGAAATGCAATGTTTTTTATTGTTTTTAAATTTAAGGAACATACGAAATCCTATATGCAAATATTTCAATTAATAATAATCAATAATAATAACAATTTGACCATAAAAATATCCTTTTATTCATGTAAATTTGGAAGGATTACACTGAGTACAATTTCATAAACCAAAAATTATAAATACAAGAGAAAAGGAAAATGTCATCCTAAGGATCCCTAGTAACTGAACTAGCCTAGGTGTATACTTCCTTCGGATGCGTCTAATCTCTGACTCAAAAGTTGTTTGCATCTGAGCTTTCTCAAGGAAGAGTCGATCAACAATCTTCTTCCAAGCACCGGAAGGCTGAGGAATACTAGAGGAAAATAAATCCTTTATCTCTTCATTGCACGCTCTTCAAGAACCTCAATGAGTGCATATTTGTCTTTCAATTCAAGTTGCAACTCCACATGTTTTCGGTTCAAAGCATGGAACCGCTCCTCCCAAAGGTCCCTCTCTTGCTTCATCTTGGCAAGTGCATCTTCCAACTCCTCTACATCTTGGTTAGGGAGAGTTGATGGCTCAGCCACAACCACAAACATAGGTCTCTCGTAAGCGTACGACATCTTAAGCTCCAAAGCTCTCTTCTTCACCTAAATAGTGTAAGCTTCCAAAGCTACACAATTACACGGACCAAGCTCGACTCTACCCTTCCTATGAACATTGTGCCAAGCACATACCATCCTACTCTTCAAATTTTGGGGATATTTACCCTCTTGATAGAACAAACCTTCTAACTGAACGTTATTAGGTTTACCTCTCATGGGGAACCCAAGCTGACGACGAGCCAAAGTAGGGTTATAGTTGATTCCTTCTTGTGTACCAATAAGAGGCACATTAGAGAACTCACCACAACTATCAATAATATCTAAGCTACCAAATGCATAATCATATAAAACAATATCATCATTAGTGAGAAACATAAGTCTCTAAGACCACCGTACACATTGCTTGTTCTCCCAGAAAGCAGGCGTCTGAGGCAAGTGCAAAATAAACCACTTGTACAGAAGAGGAACGCAGCACACAACAGTTCCACCACCTTTAGAATTCCTTAAATGAAAAGAGAACTATATGTCACCCAATAAAGTCGGAACATGATTCCCAATCAAGAAGATTCTAATAGCGTTAACATCAACAAAATTGTCAATGTTAGGGAACAATTCTAAACCATAGATGAGCAAGACAAAGATGGCTTCAAAAGCGTCCATACTACCAACTTGAGCAAAAGTAGTAGACAATATAGATAAAAGCTTCGCATGGCGTTTCTTGAAATGCAAGGGATCTAATACAAAGGATGATAGCTTCCTTAACTCTTTTAAGTCGGGACATCTGAAACTCTACTTCTTAGTGTTCCTTCATCCATAATCCATGGTCTAAAAAATATTTTCAAACACGACCTTAGTTTCCTTGAAAATTATTTTCTGTGATGAATGATATGATGCGCATGTATGCATGAATGCAACAACCACACATAAGGGATCACACACAAGGCAAACACAAACAAAGGTCAAGGGATGGATCAAGTCATCATCAAGATCAATCATTCATTTTGGTGGATTACGGTTTTCACCTTTATCAACACCCAAGTTCCATTGATATTGACCAGACTGATCGGATCAACCAAGAATCGAAGGTTTTGTTGCGAGTCACGAGCATGGAGTCAGGTTAAGAACCATTCCAAAGGAGTGTACTAAGGATAAAAAATTGTAGATCATGTTCTAAAAAGTTCCCAGAGTCGTGATCCCATCTATCGGATACTATAGGTTTGGATGACTAACTCATCAACCCATAGTATTCTCAAGAGAAACTCGTCTGAGTGTAATATCGTGTAACAACTGCTATCAAGTATACACTTGAACAATCTCCACACTACGTCCTAAATAGGTCAAGTTGGGTTAAATGTTCTACAGTCCTCAGCTTCTTCGACCCCCAAATTAGAGAAAGTAATTCCTATCCACGACTTACTCGTGTGACATCAGTAACTCCAAAGAGGTCTCCACTGAGTGGGGGATCTCATATCAATTCTTTCAGAACTACTCCTTCAAAGTCAACATGACTATACCACCCTCCTATCTTAAATAACACTCAATTTAAGGTTAGAACTTATCTCACCACACAAAGATCACCAAGCACAGACAGGAAGTATCACACAATAATATATACAAATAAACATCAAATATACAAAATATATATACACCCAAAAAAGTAGGCTAAACCCACTGAGGACTACTCCGCAGCAAAGTCGCCACTTTATTTCTGTAGCGGTAAATTCATGACCATTGAGTTATTGGTTACCTCAACGTCAATAAAACCAGAGTCGCCACCGTGCTTTTATTGCTTCCACAGGAAAATGTCAAAAGTACGAACAAAACCCAAAGGTAAGAAGTTTTCAAATCAAAACTTATAAAATGTTAGAGATTATTGGTAAGGGGGTAGGTTACACATAGGGAAGGTATTAGCACCCAAAGTGTCCTAGGTACTCCTAGGGAGCCCTTTTTAGTGTACAAATGTTTTAGTTAAAAATGAGGTTTTCTAAAAAAGAATAGGGGGGGTGAGAAAAGAATCCATTAATTATATTTTTGTGTTTGACAAGACCTTCGGTCTTATGCCTACGTACCAACATAAAATGAAGGATCAAAACCTCATAGTTCATGGTAAAAGTTTCAAAGATATTGGTGAATTGGTTTTAACAAAATCTTAAAGATCTTTTGTTATCAAAGGGAGAATACTCTACCAATCATCCACCAATAATGAATGCTTTACAATATTTAAGAGGGAGGGCTCCAACTTGGAGTCAATGAACAAGTATGCCACTGACCCCTAATAAATGGAAAGACCTACAATTAAATATCATGGCAATGGGAGAATTATATCTCAACCAGAGATAACTCAAATCTAAATGCTCTCTTTTGAAAAGGTTAAAAGAAAAAGGCACGAAATGGCCAAAAGGATTAGATGAGATTGTTAATTCTTTTTTCCTTTTGAAATGAAATTCAATATGGTTAAGTTTATTTACAAGTTTGATTTAAGAAAACGTTTTGAAAAATTCAATGGCATAAGGCCAAGGTTTCTACCCATTAAAAATGTCTAAGTTTGAAATCACAAGCAACGAAGGTTTTGAAACGAGGGAGCGATTTTGAAATTAAAGAAATGGGAGGAGACGAAGGGATTATCTTAGACAGAAACTAAAAGTTTAGAGTTGAAAATATCTGACCAATGGGATGCAATCCATAAGACAAAAATGTCAGATAGAAACTCATTTCCTTTGGACTTTTAAGCAAGAAATAAGCATAACCACCCAAGCAATCAATATGAAGGTTAGAGGCATCAAATAAAGATGGTTAACATCCAAGCAAGCACTCCAAAAGCAAACAGTCTTCAGTGTCTTCAAAATGTATCATATGAAATATTCCTTGTGGCAAACTCATAGAAACAATCATTAGATATAAACAATAAGATCAAAATAACAACTTAAGCACAGAGACAAAATAACAGGTAAACCAATGGGGTTCTCAAGGCTTTGTATCAGACGAATGGCATTAACTAAGATAACTCAATCTCAAATAATGGCATTGGCAAAGTCCTTCAAAGCATGGGGATGTTGTCTACTCTAAGTCCAGAATTTCAGATCAAGTCAAGGGCAGAGGTCCAACAGTCCACTAATATATTTTTTATGGATTTTGTTGTTATTAGGTATTTTAAGGTCCTAAGACCACAAACAGAACAAAATCACAAGCACACAATATATACAAGCACAAAGATATGGCTCAAGTGAGCAAAGTAAAAATGACTGAAACATAAACATCTTGCATGAAATGTAAATGGCAATTAATGATAAAGGTACCAAATTTTAAATTGCATTAAGTAAATGACATTAAAGATAAAGAAATAATAAAGAAATGTTAGTGAGGGAAACCATGGTTTAAGTCATTCTTTGGAGATTACTCAACCATCCACTCACAAGCATGAAGACATAAACCAAGACATCACCCATGAGAAGGGCTCCAACTTGGATAAATCAACAAGTATACCACTAGCTTCCACAAATAGAAAAAATGTTAAGTCTCCACACAATACCATGAAGAATGGGAAACTTACAATCTCACTTACAAAAATGCTATGCCTTTGGGACAAATTTAGCTCTATGTTAAGCAATCGTAATTGGACTTATGTAGAAGTCACAACTATCTGAGGTCGGTGTTAATGCATGCTAGAGACATGGTACAAAGAACCAAGCTCCTAAAGCATACCACACACATAAAAAACGGGATGGACCTATCTCAATAAAGTTCATGTTAATTCATCTGACACAAGGTCATTGATGAATCAACTAGCCTTTGATCATCTAAGAAGTCATTGGTCCATGAAGGATTAAGGAAGAAGAGGGATGAAGATGAAGAGATGAAGTGAAATAGAAAATGAAATCCCAAATTGTTCAAGGGAGGAATTTCATCTGATCAATACTATCCATTCATTTTGAGGGATGAAGTTCACACTTTATCAATCCCCTAAATCCAATAGTATTGATCAAATGGAAGTTCAAATCAACCATGATCAAGGCCAAACAGAAGATGAAACAATACAAGGTCAACCAAATGGATCAAGATTATTTTAAATAATTAATCAATTAAAAACAATTTTTAAGTGAATAAAAATGCATTTTTAAATGGGAAAACCCTCACATCCCCTCAAATCATCAAATAAACGGCCAAGAGATTTATCGAAGGTCAAATAAGGTCAAAGGACCTTAGACAAAAAATTTGGGGATTTTCGGAAAGTCATAAGTATTTAAAATAACTAAAAATAAGTCAATAACAATAAAACTTACAAAAAAATATCAAATCTAATCCAAAAAATGATTTTAATTCAAAATATGGAAGAGGAAATTATTTAAAGATTTTTGATGAAAGTCCCATATTTTTTGGATCAAAATTGAAATTATTATGAATTTAACAAAAATGAGCCATTTAAAATATTAATCAGAAAATAAAAGAAAATAGAAAAAACGAGGGCCATCAGATCTCCCTCATTAATTAAGGTGGCAGATGTGATGGCCACGCGCGTGCACTCTAAGGGTCATGATTAGAAGTTATGGACCAGATCAGATAGCCTGGATCACTCCAGCACACCACTAGAGCCCTAGCTCCGGTCATCGTCTCCGGTGACCATCACCGGGCTGGTCCAACCAAAAACTTAACCAAACTGAAAGATCCACATATGGTTTTAAAGAGAAAATAATGGGGATTACAATCCGACCTCCATTTCTTCCAATTCTCACTTGTCGCAACCTGAAAAATACAGCGCGCGAAAAAACAACCGGCGAAAGAAAATGACAGAAGAGTCGCCACCGTGCGTTATTCATCCCAAAGGAGGGAAAGGAAACGCTCGAAGTAAACCTGAAAAAGGAAAGGACAAGACGGGGTCTCGCAACCAAATCTTGGGTTCGGGAGTCGGTTATGCGAAGGGAAGGTATTAGCACCCCTACGCATCCGTAGTACTCTACGGGATCCACTTTTGTAGTTCTTGTCTAAAGGGTGTGAGTTTATCTTGTGCTGTTTACCAAAAAAAAGGGTTAAATGAAAATGACTCGCGCGGATGTCGCATGCACTGCATACGTATCTCATCTGAATATGAGAATCAGAGTCTTCGTAGCTCGGCTGACCTATGGGTTGGGGGGATGTGTGCTCGCTAAGACATCGCGTCTTATGCCTACGTATCTCATCTGGAATAAGAATCAGAGCAAGCCGTAGTTCGGCTAACTACGGGGTTATGGAGTGGGTTTTGGACGAACAACGTCACTACGCAATCTACCCGATGCTCGAACTTTGGAGACTTACTCGCCTGTAGTAGAAGGAGTAAATGTGTTGCTTTGGGTTTTAGGGTTTGGGATGCTCAAGGGCAAAAAGGCAGTCCTTGACGAAGGAACCGCGCTACCTGCAGGGATACGAACACATACAAAACAAACATGTATAAAGTAAATGTGCCAACAACGGGCTCAGAAGTAAATAAACAAAAGAAAACAAATGCCTCCTATCGAGGTCTTCCAGCTAAGAAAGCGATAAAATGCAGAAAAGAGGTAAAAGTACCACACGGATGAAGATCCAAAGTAACAACAATTAAAGGAGTAAGAAACCCAGGGATCTCCCAAGCTAATGCCATCAAAGAAAGGTGAGTCAGTACAGGTAATCGGAATGAACCTCCAGGGGGTATCCCACAAATAAAGTGGGAAAACCACGCAAACCATCTCTGCAAGAGTCTGTGAGCCCTCACAAAAACTCAACAAAAGGGTTAGTGAAACACGATAAGCATTTTTTTCATGGATAACAGTATGGTTTCAGAAACCTCAAACCCTGTGGCATACATTTCAGAAATCATGTGATTAAACATTCAAGGCATAGGTTTCACCCATTCATGCATAATTAAACCCGTGGGCAAAAACATAATAAAATTCATCCATCATACCTCATACATTCAGATGATCCAAATTAAGAGCATAAAATCATGGGAATGAGGCAAACCTGATGGGAGAGACCGGTTGAAATCAAATGGCACGGCTGGGTTTGCAAGGCAATGTTAGGGTTTGCGCGAGATGAAAGTGTGTGAGTCAGATTGAATTTTTCAGAGCTGCCTGGGGGTTGCTCTGAGTTCTCTGTCAGATTTCTCTCCAGGTTTTGTCAAGGGTTTTGTTTCAAGGAAACCTTAGAGTATTTTGCTTCTCTTCCTTTTTCTGTCTGATCTCCCTCTTTTATAACCTGATTTTCATGGCTTTGTGGGCTCAAATGAGAGAGGTCCAAGTCCAAGTTTTTTTATATATATATATATATATATATATATATATATATATATATATATATATATATATATATATATATATATATATATATATATATATATATATATATATATATATATATATATATATATATATATATATATATATATATATATTTAATAAAGTTTCTTGGATCTAATTCTGATTGACATGATGAAATGCAATATGAAATGCTAAATGAATGCATGAATGAGGAGGGCAAATTTTGGGGTGTTACAGCTGCCCCTATTCAATCATCAGCTAACCCGAGTAGGATGAAAGCGAACAGCTTATCAGACAAACGGGGTGAGCTGTGATTGAATACCAAAGACAAACGGGGTGAGCTGTGGAAATACACCGCAATGTTTATTTTTCTTCCGATCCTCTGGCTGAATCTGAATCAGTCTTCTGGCTTAATATGGAGTTTCGATCCTCTGGCTGAACCTATACTCAATTTAGTCCTCTGGTTGGATATTAATTTCGATCCTCGGGCTGGATACGATTTTGATCTTCTGGCTAGATCTTCTTCGATCTTCTGGCTAGATCTCCTTCGTTTTGATTCTCTGGCTGAATCTATTTCCTTTGATTCTCTGGCTGAATCTACTCCGATCTTCTGGCTAGATCTGAATTGTTGCGATTTTCGATCTTCTGGATAGATCTTCTTTGTTTCGATTCTCTGGCTGAATCTACTTCGATCTTTTAGCTAGATATGGATTGTTTTGATGTTAAATTCCCATCATTAGGATCCCGCATCTGAGGCATGCGCTGGTTGACCCTCTTTTGAAATCTACACCCGACCTTCATATTAGATATGCAGCTTCGAGAATATTCCACTTTTGGGCTTCGTACATATTCTTCGGGCTAGAACATGTTGTAACGACTCCTCAATTGGGCTTGCTGGGGAAATAAAGCTTGTAGGCGACTTCACTGGGGAATCTTCAAATTGAGCCTTAGGCTGGCTTACTGGAACACGATTCTCAGGCTGAATCTTCGAAATGACCCTCAGGCTGGAACACTGGAACACGATTCTCAGGCTGAATCTTCGAAATGCCCCTCAGGCTGGATCACTGGAACACGATTCTCAGGCTGAATCTTCAAAATGAACCTCAGGCCGGATCACTGGAAAACGATTCTCAGGCTGAATCTTCGAAATGACCCTCAGGCTGGATCACTGGAAAACAACCCTCAGGCTGAATCTTCAAAACGAACCTCAGGCTGGATCACTCACGCTTGATCCTCTGGCTGGATATCTTGACCTTGGTTGTAAAGTAATTCTTCAGTCTGCTTGGAAGAACCTGTTTATCAGCTTATGTGTATGCTTGATATGATATGCATGCAAATGAAAATGTTATGCATGGTGTAAAAAGAAATCTGCTTGGGGAAGTAAACTCCGGTAGGGAACAGATCGCTGTATCAATCCTTGAATGCTCTGTGGGGAATGATCCGTCTGTCGGGACCAATGAGCCACCAAAAATAAATTGGCTGCTTGAAAAGTTGACCTTGCGGGGGGAGTATCAACTATGGAAACTTTGTTCGGCGAGGCTCTGTGAGGAGAGTCTGTGGGGAAAACACTTCCTAGGGAAATGTCGTAGGAAACGACCTTTGCTGGCGATATGAACTTGCTAATCGCCCTCAAGTTGGGGATTAACAAATTTGTTAAAAATAATCTGCTGGGGAATGAGATGAACACTGGGAACACCACCCTCTCATCTGTTGGTTATGCAACCACTCCGCTGTTGCTAGGAAGATACAGTCTGACACTGTCAACTCCGCTGGGGATATATAGTCTGGATACTGTCAACTCTGCTGGGGAACATGCTCTGCTGAGGAGAGACTTTGTCAACCGCTTGGGGATGAGGATTCATGACTTGGCATCCGGTTCCTGTGACCTGCAACCAAAAATACCCGTATGCCTCGGGGGAATTACTCGGTTTGAATTCACCGTCCGGGATTAAGCACATTCAAAGCAATTTTAAATGTTTTCCTGTGCAGATCATCTGCAAAAGCCACCATTATGTTCATATGCAATATGTTTTATCAAAAATTCAGACATTTTTGCAAACAAACTGATAAATGAAAAATAAAGAGGCTCTTCAACTGAATTATTCGACTCTTACTGGGGAGAAAATTTGTGCCAGGAATAGGCGAGGGTATCAGGAAGCTGATCCCTGAAAAGAGGTGATCGCTATAAAAAGAGAACTATCCTAATGGCAATGTGGAAACGGGGTCTCACTGAGTTTCGACTCTGCTATGGCTCGTATGTCCTCAAAACGCTATGCTCATCTTGCTTTCTGAAGTGGATGATTAGTCGATCTTTAACCTTCGGAGATTGCCGGATTGAATGAAACGGTAATGGAACACAGGTGAACTCAGATCACAGTCATTCGCTTATTCCCTAACTTTTGCCTGGATCGCCCCCTTTTCGGGTTTTCAATCCACTAGGATACCCTTTTTTGCCTGTGCCGCCCTTTCGGGTTTTCGACTCACCGGGTGTACATTTTTTATTTTTATATCCCTAATTTTTGCCCGAACCTCTTTATTCTTTTTTTTTGGTTCGTCGGGATGCCCTTTTTTTGCCTAGACTATTCTTTTTATCGTCCAGTGGGTCTATTTTATGCGAAGTACTTTTTTTTTAACTGCGTCTGAGTTAATAGGGGACGGGAATCCTTCGCCATCCATGGTTGTTAGCATCAAAGCTCCGCCATAGAAAATCCTTTTAACCACGTACGAACCCTCATAGTTCGGTGTCCATTTGCCCCTGTGATCTGTGTTGGGAGGAAGAAATCTTTTGAGTACCAATTCACTGACTTGATACCCCCGAGGGTGCACTTTCTGACCAAATGCTTTCTTCATTCGTCTCTGACCGAGATACGTCAATTCTGGGTACATAGTTCCAGCATAGCACCATTTCCCATTGGTATGATTGATGACCAAAGCTAAATCCCCGTATACATCCAGGGTTTTAATCTGTATATTGACGGCTTCCTCAAGTCTTAGGATACAAGCTTCGTATTCGGCTTCATTGTTGGTGCAGGGAAAAGTTATTCTGGAACCAAATGGCATATGAACCCCCTTCTGGTGTGATGAACACTACACCAACTCCGCGACCATTGACGCGGACCGCCCCATCAAACATCATAACCCATTTGGATTCAGGGTCAGGCCCCTCCTCCGGGAGTGGTTCCTCTCAATCTTTCGATTTGAGAAACATGATGTCCTCATCAGGAAAGTCAAACCTCATAGGTTGGTAATCATCAATCGGTTGCTCTGCAAGATAGTCTGACAAGACACTTCCCTTGATGGCTTTTTGTGAAGTATATTGGATGTCATACTCTGTCAATATCATTTGTCACCTAGTAACCTTTTCGGTAAGTGTTGGCTTTTCAAAAATATACTTGACTGGATCCATTTTTGATATCAATAGGGTCGTGTGAGTTAACATATACTGTCTTAGTCGGCGAGCAGCCCATGCCAAAGCGCGGCAAGTTTTCTCGAGCAATGAGTATCTTTGTTCATAGTCGGTAAACTTTTGCTAAGGTAGTATATTGCATGCTCTTTTCGACCTGACTCGTCATGCTGACTGAGCACACAACCCATTGACCTTTCTAACACAGTCAAGTACATGATCAACGGTCTTTCCTCTCGGCCTGTAGACTTGCCCCGATCTTGATCTCTTACTTGTCATCTGCGGTACCGATGTTGACGGTCTCAATCACCTCCTGATAAGGTGTAATAGATCGGTCCTCCTGTTTCAACAATCTGGATAACCCTTCAGGCAATTCACAATCTTCCTCAACCCCTTCTTCGGCTTAATAGATAGGATTATCGAAGTCATACTTGGCCATAGCAGTGTCGTTAGTAGTGAGATCCGGGTGGTCCGCTCTGCATGATGGAGGATCATGCTTTACCTTAGAATGAGAGATTTTTTTGGAAAGAAAGAAAAAACGAAAAAAGAAACATTGCCATTTTTTTTTAAAAGTAAAAAACTGAAAGAAAGAGAACACAAAATTGTTTGCAAAAGCCGTCCTTTATTGATGATAAAAATAATTGCGAAATGTAACTAAATGGATGGCCCTACAAATGAGCCGTTACACCTTGGGCAAAGTGTAAGACTTTATTATGTATGTAATAAAGGAAAACAATAAAAATCACTCTTTCAGTAGAGTAACCCGAACGGTTTTTTCAGACGACCAATTGTCGAGCTTTTCTCCAGGGATACACGGGCGAATCCAGCTATCTAAGTCATAGTCGCTGTCAGCCTTGTCTTCATCTGCAGCATTGACGATGTGGGGAGAAACCAAACCCCCGCTGGAGAGAGTACCGGTTTCATTCTTCTGAGATCCCGGAGCATACCCCAATCCAAACTTGTCTTCTTTGATGACTGGCTCCACAAATTTGCCCCAGCCTTGGGCATTACCAGCTTTAACCACTTTGATAGCTTGCTTGTATGAAGAGATAGAAGTCCCTACCTTCTCAAACTTAGGTGAAAAAACAGCTTCGGGCGCGACCTCATTGATGTTTATGGCTTCGAAGCCCTGACACAACATCTCGTGCATCTCGCCGTCCATCTCTAGATACTTAAATGTAGACAGGTGGCTAACAAAAATATCCTCTTCACCACAGACAATAACGACCTGGCCTTCTAGTTCATATTTGAGCTTCTGGTGGAGGGTAGAAGTAACAGCACCGGCAACATGAATCCAAGGCCGACCTAGCAGACAGCTATAGGCAGGCTGGATATCCATCACATAAAAGGTACTCTTGAATACCTGCAGTCCAATCTTAACTGGCAACTCAACTTCGCCACAAACAGCTCGCTTAGAGCCATCAAAAGCCCTCACAACTAAGTTACTTGGCCTCAGGATGGTGTCATCTCAATCCAACTTCATTAAGGCTTTCTTTGGAAGAACATTCAGAGAAGAGCCTGTATCAACCAAAACATGGGAAAGCATCACCCCTTTGCACTCCATTGTGATATGCAAGGCTTTGTTGTGATTGCTGCCCTCAGATGTCAGGTCATTATCGTTGAAACCTAGCCCCCGGCTAGGGTTTACATTGGAAACTACTAACTCCAGCTAGTTAACAGTTATCTCCGTTGGAACATAGGCCATATTTAGTACTTTCAACAAGGCTGCTCTGTGCGCCTCAGAGCACAGCAATAGTGAGAGAATGGAGATCTTTGAGGGTGTCTGATTTAGCTGGTCGACTACCTTGTAGTCACTTTTCTTGATAATCCTCATAAACTCATCCACTTCCTTCTCGAATGCGGTCTTAGGAGGATCTTCCTCAGTAGTAACCTCTTCGGCGGCCACCTGTTTTCCTTTAGCCTTGGCAGCTGCCTCAGCTTCAACATTCGTGCGCAATGTTGATGGTGCAAATAGGCGTCCACTGCGAGTGAAGCCACCAATTCCTCCAACATTATCTACAGCGGAACTACCAATGTCAATGTCTTCTTCGTTAACTTTCTGCCCCTGGCAGTAGATATCAGCCCCATAGTGCCACGGGATAGCACTGTCTTTCTCATACAGAACGGGTCCTGGTATTGTGATGGTGATCAGACCAACCAAAGTCGGTTGAGGGTTGTCAGAGTAAATTGCAACTGGTGCTGAACTTTCGATGTTCACCGCTGCTGGTTCTGTACTTTCTGGGAAATATATTGTTGTCGGAGCGAGTCTCTCGGGAACATATATTTCTTCAGGAGTGAAATAAAACGTCACCGTCGATACATCATTCTTCACTGGATGGGCCTGATCGAACTGAAGACAACCTTCATCTATCAGTTGCTGAATACCCCTTCTCAAACTGTCACATCCGTTTTCGGCAGCTTGACAATTTCTGCATTCTTCCCCACAGCCCGAGAAAATCTGTCCTTTCAGAAGTCGGTCTTTAACCACCGATAGCGAAGTCTTCACCTTAGTCACATCAGAAACCAAATTCAAAGTTTCCCCACTATCAACAGCATTAATCCTCTGCCCGCCGTGAGCCGGCATCGGGTTCTGGATAACATTAGGCACCGGAGCAAAATTGATAGCCTGAGCATCTCTCAAATCTTGTACCTTTAACTGGAGAGCCTTGCAATTATCTGTAGTATGGCCAGGTGCGTTGGAGTGAAAAGCACATCTAGCGTTGACATCATAACCTCTAGGCAAATTATTGGGATCGATTGGTGGGCCAGAGTTCTCAACTTAACCAGATTCATGTCAATCAGCTTGGGAAGTAATACTGAATAAGGCATTGGGATTGGCTCGATGACCCTGTCCGTCTGCCTTGGACGTTGTTGATAGTGTCTCTGCTGACCCGGATTACCTCCTTGTTGTTGATTGTTGTACCTGGTTTGTTGTTGCGGATGATATTGCGGTTGAGGAACAGGTGTTGGAATAGTGACTGTGGCCACTTGATCTTGATAATAATTAGGGCGTCCTCTACCCCTGCCTCTGCCGGCATACACAACGCTTGCCTCGCCTTCTTTTCTTCGCTGACCGTTACCAGCAAACGGTTTCTTCAGACCTGATGAGCTGGAAGCACTATTGTCTTGAATTCGGCCCATCTTCAACAGACTCTCGATTCTTTCTCCAGCAATTACTATCTCTGCAAAGCTGATTGACGGGCAAGCAGCCAATCTCTCAATATAATTGCCTTGAAGAGTGTTCATGAACATGTCCGCCATCTCCCTTTCAGACATAGGGGGTTGAACAGACGCATCAATCTGTCTCCAACGCTGAGCATACTCTCTAAAGGTTTCCTTGGCAGTCTGAGACATACCTTGCAACAAGGTCCGATTTGGAGCCATGTCCAAGTTGTATTGATATTGCTTGACAAAAGCCTCTGCCAAGTCTTTCCAGCTCTTGATGGTAGTACGAGACAAATGAGAATACCATTCACGAGAAGCTCCAGTTAGACTGTCTTCAAAATAGTACATCCACAGCTTTTCATCTTCCGTGTGAGCTCCCAACCTTCCCAGATAAGATTGGAGATGAGTGCGTGGGCAAGAAGCCCCGTTGTATTTCCCAAAAGTAGGGGGTTTGAACTTGTGAGGAATCCTTACTCCCTGAACCAGACCAAGATTTGTGACATCAAAGCCTAAGGAATTTCGAGACTCCAAAGATTTGAGCTTCTCAGCAAGCTCATCCATACAGCGAGTGGTCTCGAGGGCCTCGTCGTGCAAAGAAAATTGATCATACTGACAATCTTCAGTAACGGGGCGCCCGTTAATCCGAATTCCTTGATTCACATTGTACCTTCCGCCAATACCATTTCCAACATTCCCTGTGTTGCCAACATTACCCGGGTTTCCATCAGCATTTGCGTTACCCGCGTTACCAGTGTTCACAGGGTTATCAGCGTTCCCAGGGTTACCAGGGTTTCCCTCAGCATTTGGTATCTCCACCTCCGGATTGGGTCTCGGTTGCTCAACCAATTCCCTTAGCTTTTCCTGGCCTTCTGCCATACCAGTCATCAATGTCATGAACTGATCCATCCTTTCACGCATATCAGCCAACTCTTTCTGTACTTGGTCCATCGCTAGCTGTGGACGATTTTCCTTTGTCGGGTACCTGTGGACTCGCTTGGGACCAATAACTGCCTGATACAGGGAACAAACATTAGACACTGCGGTGACACCTGCAAAACAGACAAGGGTTAATATGCATGGTATGCGATGCACTGCTTGTTCAGTTTTAAGGCACCCCCGTTTTGAAAGGGAATACCCTGCAAATGAATAAGCATGAGATGTTGGATGCAAATATGCAGATGATGTTATGCAATGCAAAGGCATGTCAATCAGAATTGATGGATCCGCTTGAACATCTGTCAGGTTGCACTGCCTAAAGAGAAATTCACTGAGGAATATAATACAAGACCAAAACTTTGCTCCAGAAAACCGGGTTGGTTGGAGGTTAAGGTTTCCTGAATTTAGCCCGCCCCTCACTGGTAGGTTCTAAGAACAGAAGTTCGTCAGCTTCAACCCTTCAGTCGCGAATAATACGTTTACAACTGAAGGTTTGGTATTATTACGGGACAAAAGACCTCCATTGACTCCCCTCAACAGGACATCCTAATAGCAAGTTCCCAGTCTCGGGATCCTCGGATTGAGCAGCGAGAATGCGCCCACCAGAGCTAACATAATCACGTCTCGGAGGAGAGGCCTCGACTGAGTTCTCGGGAAATGGTCACCAGAGTCGACGATTTCTAGAGGAACATCCTGCCATTACGGAAGACCCGTAAGAAATAATATATCCAGAAGAAACCTCGTCTGGGTGTGGTTCTTCACGAACGACTTAACGTAGCAACACGCCATGCAAGCCTCATGATTATCCACTCTAAAACCTGTGTGTACACTCAAGCCTGGGTAATGGGCTTATCTCTCATAGAACACCTCATCCCAACAAACAAACAAACAGATCCAACAGATACAACAAATGCATGCAAGCAGGTAAGCAAATAAAGGTACAAAAGCATGAACACCCAATAAACAAGAAATCACACAAGCTATGAGGGACTTGCTTAGGGAAGATGGACCAGCAAGAGGTCAACTTCTTTCACTCCTCATCAGAGTCGCCAGCTATCGCAACCTGAAAAATACAGTGCGCGAAAAAACAACCGGCGAAAGAAAATGACATAAGAGTCGCCACCGTGCGTTATTCATCCCAAAGGAGGGAAAGGAAACGCTCGAAGTAAACCTGAAAAAGGAAAGGATAAAACGGGGTCTCACAACCAAATCTTGGGTTCGGGAGTCGGTTATGCGAAGGGAAGGTATTAGAACCCCTACGCATCTGTAGTACTCTACGGGATCCACTTTTGTAGTTCTTGTCTAAAGGGTGTGAGTTTATCTTGTGCTGTTTACCAAAAAAAAAGGGTTAAATGAAAATGACTCACGCGGATGTCGCATGCACTGCATACGTATCTCATCCGAATATGAGAATCAGAGTCTTCGTAGCTCGGCTGACCTATGGGTTGGGGGGATGTGTGCTCGCTAAGACATCGCGTCTTATGCCTACGTATCTCATCTGGAATAAGAATCAGAGCAAGTCGTAGTTCGGCTAACTACGGGGTTATGGAGTGGGTTTTGGACGAACGACGTCACTACGCAATCTACCCGATGCTCGAACTTTGGAGACTTACTCGCCTGTAGTAGAAGGAGTAAACGTGTTGCTTTGGGTTTTAGGGTTTGGGATTCTCAAGGGCAAAAAGGCAGTCCTTGACGAAGGAACCGCGGTACCTGCAGGGATACGAACACATACAAAACAAACATGTATAAAGTAAATGTGCCAACAACGGGCTCAGAAGTAAATAAACAAAAGAAAACAAATGCCTCCTATCGAGGTCTTCCAGCTAAGAAAGCGATAAAATGCGGAAAAGAGGTAAAAGTACCACACAGATGAAGATCCGAAGTAACAGCAATTAAAGGAGTAAGAAACCCAGGGATCTCCCAAGCTAATGCCATCAAAGAAAGGTGAGTCAGTACAGGTAATCGGAATGAACCCCCAGGAGGTATCCCACAAATAAAGTGGGAAAACCACGCAAACCATCTCTGCAAGAGTCTGTGAGCCCTCACAAAAACTCAACAAAAGGGTTAGTGAAACACGATAAGCATTTTTTTCATGGATAACAGTATGGTTTCAGAAACCTCAAACCCTGTGGCATACATTTCAGAAATCATGTGATTAAACATTCAAGGCATAGGTTTCACCCATTCATGCATAATTAAACCCGTGGGCAAAAACATAATGAAATTCATCCATCATACCTCATACATTCAGATGATCCAAATTAAGAGCATAAAATCATGGGAATGAGGCAAACCTGATGGGAGAGACCGGTTGAAATCAAATGGTACGGCTGGGTTTGCAAGGCAATGTTAGGGTTTGCGTGAGATGAAAGTGTGTGAGTCAGATTGAATTTTTCAGAGCTGCCTGGGGGTTGCTCTGAGTTCTCTGTCAGGTTTCTCTCCAGGTTTTGTCAAGGGTTTTGTTTCAAGGAAACCTCAGAGTATTTTGCTTCTCTTCCTTTTTCTGTCTGATCTCCCTCTTTTATAACCTGATTTTCATGGCTTTGTGGGCTCAAATGAGAGAGGTCCAAGTCCAAGTTTTTTTATTATATTTTATTTTTTTATTTTTTTATTTTTTTTTTAAATAAAGTTTCTTGGATCTAATTCTGATTGACATGATGAAATGCAATATGAAATGCTAAATGAATGCATGAATGAGGAGGGCAAATTTTGGGGTGTTACATCACTATACAAAGAGATGTGTGGAATTGAAAAATGAGGTGGATGAACTGAGTTGCTTCAATTTGACCTTAAAGTAACTCAATCTTATTGCGTATATTGGTAGGACTTCAGCCAACCAAAAATCAAGTGAAATTATGGAGAATTGAGGGAGAATCGAAGACTTGAAGTTCAAGAAAATTCACCTTCTGTTTGCAATGATGGAGCTCGATCTCAATTCCAATTCACTTGGCCTTGCTTCTACTTGCCTGCAGGAGATGATTTGGATACAAAAGGCTTTGAGTTCTTGGAGTTTTAGCTCCAAAACAGAATGAGAACCAAAACTCGATTTCAATTGAAAACTTCAAGGTATTCTATCAATGGAGGTTTGGATTGATGAGCAAAGTTTCGACAAAGGTCCTCCTTCATTCTGAGGCCAATGAGTGCATTATATAGGAATGGTAAAGTGTTATTCACACCATTTCAAAAAATTATCAAAAATAGTAACTTGTGTGCATGGGTGCATAGGCATGCATTAAGGCCCAAATGATGATTGCAAAAGGTCCAAATTTGTGCACATTTGATGTTGAAATCACTTCATGAAGCCATACAATGTTGGTTGGAAATTGAGAACAAAATTTTCCAAATAGGGCCATGCCATGTACCCATGCGCAAGTCCCTCAAATTTAATCCAAATGCCATGATCTTGGACTCTTTGGAAATCTAGCATGGAGGAGAACGACTTTTACGTTGAAACATTTTCCATTTGGAGCTTGTGATATGATGAATTTTGGTGTGGAAGTTGGAGGAATCAAACATAGTTGAAAATTTTCTAAGTTAAAAGTCAAATGATCCCTTTTCCACCTTGAATAACTTTTAATATGAGCTTCAAATGTCTTTGGTTCCTTCTTTAAAGTTGTATATTTCAATTACCTTAAACTTGTTCACAAATTTGACACCATTTGGATTTTTCACGATGGAGTTATGGATTTTCGAAAAGTTGAGGAAAATTGCCTATTCAATGATGATGGCCCAAAATGACCTATAATGGTTCCTCTTGGCACATGCCCTTGCAAGTGGAATTTGACCTTTCTCAAATAATAAAATCTGGATAATACATATTTAAATTGATCATGAAACTTTTATGATCTTCATATCATAAAAATTGAGCAAGTTATGGTCCTTGGAAGTCGACCTTCCACCTAGGGCACAAACAAAATGACCTATAATCTTTCACAATAAAAAATGACTTTCCAACATGAAAGTTGTTTGGAATGTCATAAATAGTAACTTTTATCTTGTAATCATTTTCATATTACAAAAATTATAGGAGATAGGGTCTAGGGAACCCTAGATTTGATTAGTTGACTTCTCTTGTCAACCTCCTTGAACCAACTTGTAAACTTGAAGTTCTTGAGACTTTTGGGGATCATGGAGGATTATATATTCTTATGATGAATTAGAATGGAGTATCCCTTGATAATATTGACCAATTTGTTGAAGAAACTTGCTAAGGAAGGCACACAAGATATTTAGATAAATTAGGACTTCCTTGACAAACAAGTTTCAAACTCTTGATGAAATCTTGATCAACATGTCAAATAAAGAACACGGGGATCCATAGATGATGTTTAGAACCAATGTGAACCTTTATTTTATTAATCTCTTGCACTGAGGGTCTCAAACCCTAGATATGAGCTGGATGAGGCATGGGTGGATGCACACACTACCTAAAAAAGAAATAAAGCTACATTAGACATATTTTTGGTATTTTGGTTAGTAAACAAATAAAAAAAAGTATGATACAATCACAAATGTACTTAGTGATCTCTCCCAATGCAAACCCAATGAATGAGGGGTGAGGAGGATACCAAGGTGTGATCCCAAAGCCTATGCAAATTGATGAGATGGCATAAGGGATCTTAGGGTAAAAATTGGGGTCTTACAACATGCTCTTGATATTATTCCCCCATAATATCTTTCCATTATCATTCATAAGTTCATTGGTCAAGCCACTGGCCAGAAGGTCATCTACTAGACCATTCTTAATGAGAATGTCATAAATCAACCTTCCATTGAGAATGAACTTGCTTTTTTTCTTCTTCGAAGATCCACCAATTCTAGATTCTCAGATAGAATCCCTCATGAACTTGAACAAGATGAAGGGAAGTCTCATCTTGAGACCCTTCTCCAGAAAGAACAGCATGAACTTCTGATGTGTGTTAACATAGTCAGAACTATTGGTGTTGGGCGTGTGATAAATGCAATCAAGAATGCTTTTGAATAAAACTCTTAGGTTGTCTCTCAAATCCTTATCACTAGGATTTATCATCCTTAAAGTTGGTTTCAACTTTAAAGATGACCATACCGATAGAGGCTTCTCTTTTAGCATTGATCTTGGCACTGTGAATTCTTTTACCTTTTTAATTGTGAGAGATTAAATCAGCAATGGATTTCTCAGTTATGACAATCTTCATGTTCATTACATAGGAAGTTATTTTTTCCATGCACCCAAAACTTCTTCACCAAAACTGGGTACACGGGTCCATTTAGTCTCTCAAAGAAGGGTTTCCAACCTTGAAATTCTAGGGTTTCAGAGAAATCAAAATCGTTGTCTTTCAAGTTCTTGAAGTCTACAATAGTTTTGCAGAGTACCATTAACTCGTTGACAGGAGTGTGTAAAGTTAATTCCAATATTCCTTCCATGATAGTATTTTTGTCATAAACCATTTAGCAACTAGGAGGGAGTTGTTGTTGAATCTGTTGTTGTTGAGCAACCATTGAATAAGATGAAGGAGATAAAGAACAATTGCAGAGAGCGGTGTTTTTGGTTTGAAAGATGAAAGTGTGGGGTATTGTGCACGTAATGTGAAAATGTGAGTGAAGTCGGTTTATATAAAAAAATTGCAATGATGACAAGATGGAAATATACATTCATAGGGGGGAGCGTAAGAGTTTAACCTAATTCCAAGAATTGAGAAACCCAATATGTCTTGTTTTTATCACGTATGCTTAGAAAGCGGGACAACTGTCACCACTTAGAACCACGTCAAAACAAACGATATGACAACCATTTAATGCAACGACTGTTCAGAATCAGGAAGCTAAATCGATAAGATTACTTATGATCATAACCTTTCTGGTTCATAAAAAACTCCCTTACTTCATCAAGCTCATGTTTCAGAGTCAACAAAAAAACATTCTCAGAATCTAATCTAGAATTCTAAAGACTTAAGCATTCTGAAATACATCATTTCATTCTGGACATAAATCCATAAATAAGCTTTTCAGAATGAACATGAATCTATCTTCAGCAAGGGGTTTTGCAAAGATATAAGGCCATTGATGGTCTGTATCAACAAATTTTAGATGAGAAATACCCTTCTGAACATAGTCACATAAAAAGTGATGTTTAATTTCAATATGATTAGCCCTGGAATGCATAATAGGATTCTTAGATAAACAAATAGCAGAAGTATTATCACAGAGAATAAGAATGTTAATCTAAGATATCATATAATCTTCCAGCTGACTCTTCATCTAGAGTATATAAGTGTTGTATCCAAAAGCTGCAATATCATATATCTCTTGCTGGACCATGAGATCAGGTTATCTCCCAGAAATTGGCAACTTCCAGAAGTAATTTTCCTTTCTATTCTGTCTCAGCATAGTCAGCATCACAATAGCCTACTAATTTGTATTCACTTGATTTTCTATAAAATAAACCAAGGTTAGTAGTACCTTTAAGATACCTAAAGTGTCTCTTAATAGCATTTAAGTGAGTTTCCCTAGGATCTGATTGGAAGCAAGTACATAAGCAGACACTGAATAAAATATCAGGTCTAGAAGCGGTTAGATAAAGGAGAGAGCATATCATACCTCTGAATAACTTCTAATTTACCTTACTACTTACCTCTTCTTTTTCCATAATACATGTAGGATGCATTGGAGTCTTTGCTTGCTTACATTTTGATAAGTTAAACTTCTTCCGAAGTTCCTTTGTATATTTTCTCTACTGAATATATGTTCCTTCTGATCGTTGATCAACCTGGATTCCCTTAAAGAACTTGAGTTCTCCCATCAAACTCGTTTCAAAATTTGCTTGCATTGACTTAGCAAAATCCTTGCATAATGAAGCATTAGTAGAACCAAAAATAATATTATCAACATAAATTTGCACAACCAGAATATCATTCTTAAAGGTTTTGCAAAAGAGAGTTGGGTCCACTTTCCCTATAGTAAACTTATTTTCCAAAAGAAAGTTACTTAGACTATCATACCAAGCTTTAGGAGCTTTCTTCAGACCATATAACATTTTTTTTAGTTTAAAAACAAAGTCAAGATTTTGAGAGTTATCAAAACCAGGAGGTTGATGCACATATACTTTTTCAGAAATATATTCATTTAAGAATGCACTCTTAACATCCATCTGATAAAGGATTATTTTATGACAATAGACTATAACTTGGTAACTGGAGCAAAGGTTTATGTATAGTCTATACCTTCTTTCTAACTATAACCTTGTGCTACCAGTCGAGCCTTGTTTCTGACAACCTCGTATTTTTCATTCATCTTGTTTCTAAAGACCCATCTGGTTCCAATGACATGGAAACCCTTTGGTTTTTGAACAAGATCCCAAACATCGTTTCTTATGAATTGATTCAGTTCTTCTTGCATATCCAGAATCCATTCATTATCCAAAAGAGCTTCATCAATAGATGTGGGTTCTATCAGAGATACCAACCCTAGAAGAGTCTCTTAAGATGGTTTTAATAAATATCTTGTTCTGATTGGAGAATTTTTATCTCTCATAATCATTTCTTTAGAATGACGGGTTCTTGATCTACTCTTCTCCTAATGAGTTAGATCAACGACAACTTCTAGTTGAGTCGTATCTTCAGAGTCTTTAGCTTTTCATTCTGAGTCATTACCAATAGTTCCAGAGCCAATGATCTTTCCTTTCTGCTTTTCCTACGAAACCAACGAAGCCTCCAGGCTTAAGTTCCAAATCTTGGAACATAGACCTTATGTCTGTCATGTGTCGCGAGCATCCACTGTCTAGGTACCATGACTGATGTTTCATCCGAGTTGTTAAGGATATGTGTAACATAAATTATTTTATCCTTAGGTACCCACATTTTGGGTCCTCTCTTGTTAGTTTTCCTAGAGTTTCTTACAACTTTGGGTCTTTTAGCAGAAGGATAATCAAGGGAAATTTGTGCTTGATACTTAGGTTTAAGAACCGAGTTCTTATCCTTTGTATGTTTCAGTGTTTGTGCAGAACTATCAGGCTCAGTGCCAATATGCATGAAATTCACATAGAGAGGTTATGGTTTTACCTTCAGACTTTCGTCATGTTTTATAGTTTATATACAACCTAAACCTTTATTTCCATTTGTTCTAACTCCATAGATCAAGGAAGCCATTTTGCTTCTATCTATGCTTTTAGCTTGAAAGTACTAGAATATTTTGTCATATCTAATGACACAATCAGTACCAGAAGCTTCTAAGATTATTTACTCCTCTAGTTTTGAAAATTTACTTTTCAAAGCAGAGTTGTTACTTTCTAAAGAAAATAATTTTTCATTTAGAGAGGAAATATATTTCTCAAGCTCACTGCGAGTTTCATAGGAAATTACTTAGACTTGTTTAAGGTCCTTGTATTTACTCTGAAGACTCTGGTACTTTTCCAGCATTTCAGAGAGACATGATTCAATATCAGAACGAGATAGGTTAGAAAATACCTCTTTAGAATCGGAGTTGAATTCTGATTCTGATAATACTTTGTCTTTTGGTTCTTCAGAACCTTCAGGATCACCTGTAGTTGCCATCAATGCAACGTTGGATTTTTCTTCGTCAAAATCTTCTTCTTAGGATTCTGAGTCATCCCATGTAGCCATCCACCCCTTCTTTCCTTTTGAAAAATTCATCTTAGGCCTTCTGTCCTTTTTCAGCTTAAGACAATCATTTTTGTAGTGGCCTGGCTCCTTGCACTCGAAGCAGATAAATTCTTTTCTAGAACCTTGCTTCTTCTGTCCAGACAAAGAATCAAAGCGACCAATAGTCCTTATGGCTCCTATGAACTTTCCTTGACCATTTTGCATGTGTTTCAAGAGTCTGTTGACTCTCTTTGAAATTAGAGACAACTCATCATCATCTTATGAGTCTTCATCAGATCCTTCTGATTCTTCCTCAGCTTGATAAGCTCTTGTCTTCTCAGGTTTATATTTTAGAGAAACAGATTTACCTCGGTTCTGAGGTTCATCTTCCTCGAACTCAATCTTGTGGCTTCTAAAAGAACTGGCAAGTTCTTCAAGACTGATACTGTTGAGATCCTTTGCCAACTTCAATACAGTTACCATAGGTCTCCATTTTTTGGGAAGACTTCTGATAATCTTCTTGACATGGTCAACTATAGAGTATCCTTTGTCCAGAACTTTTAGTCATGCAACAAGCATCTGAAACCTTGAGAACATAGTCTCAACTGTTTCATCATCTTCCATTTTGAATGCCTTGTACTTCTGGATTAAGGCCAAGGCCTTTGTCTCCTTTACTTGAGCATTCCCCTTATAAGTCATCCTCAGAGAGTCAAAAATGGATTTGGCAGAATATTTGTTCGTTATCTTCTCATATTTTGTATAAGAGATAGCATTTAGCAATATGGTTCTGGCCTTATGATGATTTTTGAAATCTTTCTTTTGTTGATCAGTTAGAGGACTTCTTTCTATAATATTTTCTTCAACATTCACTGGGCGAACGTAGCCATCGACTACAAGTTCCCAGAGATCAACATTGTAACCAAGAAAGAAACTTTTTATTCTATCTTTCTAATAATCAAATTTCTCACCATCAAAGATTGGTGGTTTAGCAATGTAGTGGTCTCTTTCGTTATTGTTAACAACGTTAGTAGCAGCCGTAGTTTCTCACACAAACTGGATCGATACTGAACATGGTGAGGTGTTGATAAATCTTTTATCATAATCAGAACTGTAGCTCTTATGCCAATTGAAGGTGTGGAAAATACAAGAAATGGGGGTTTGAATTGGGTTTTACAACCAAAAGCTTTTTTCCAAAACAAGAACACCATAAACAGATTAATAACAAAGATAAAAACACAAGTATTTTTATCCTGGTTCACTTAAAACTCAAAGCTACTCCAGTCCACCCGCCGAGGTGATTTTTCCTTATACACAAGGACTTAATCCACTATAACCAACATATTACAATAATTACAAGCTTCTTTATCTTCTCAAGGATCCAACTATACCCTAGTCTCCTTAAAAACTCACAAAGAACAATCTTCTTTGTCTTCTCAAGGATAACCTCCTCAAGTAATCAAACAAACAGTTTGAATAATATGTTTTGTGTGTTACAAGTTGCTTCTATACAAACAGATTTTACACAAATGATACACAAGCACTTAAATAAAAATTGTGTATAAACAAATGATAGCTTTTCACAAAGAAATAGACTTGTCAAAATATTGTATCACAGACGTTTTTCTTCATGTCTCCAAGTCTCACTTATATAGCATAAGAAGAATACCGTTGGAGGGGAAAAAACTCATAAAGCGGTTGTCCACTGTTGGATGGGAGAGGAGTGATATTGTGTACAATCTTTCACCCACAAAATCAGTGACATGTGTGATGTATAGTATTTTCCTTGCCCTTGAAATCAGGTAGTGGAGAGGATGTTCGATTTGTACTATGTACTATTTGATCAAGTTTCCATTTGATCTTATCTTCAAGTTCATTAGCTTCTGATGAAAGTTGATGAAGCATGAAATGAAGAAACATAAAGCTGGATTCATAAACTTCAGAATCTTTGGTCAGAACCTTGACAACGTCAGTAGTCTGGCTTGAGATCTTCAGTATCTTCAGAATCCTCAGTCAGAACCTTGATAACTTCAATCGTTTGGTTTGAGATCTTCAGAATCTTCAACTACATAACACAACTTTATAAGCTTGCCATTCTTTAGAAGTTTGGTGATCAGAGTCACGTCTAGAAGCATGAACTAAGAGAATATTGCAACAACAACATATTGTCTCCTCAGAAGCTTCTCATAAGTGAATTGACACAAAAGCAGAAAGATCATTGCAACAACAATATTGAATATCTTTCAGAACTTCTAATAACTAGCGCAAAAGAGAATTTAGAACACATTGTTCAGAAACTGATGACGTTGCACGTCATATATTCAGAATCTGAACTTCCTGTTAAAGCTACACAATAACAAACCATTAGGGTACCAAAATTGCTCTCACACAAATATAACATTGTTATCATCAAAACTCAAGGTCTAGATGCAGAACCAAATCTTATTCTAACAATGGAGTCTTAAGCGTCGTTCACTGTAGAATGGAAGTAACACGTCCTTTTTGAAAGGTTTGAAGAAAATGCACTGAGGAAAAAATTGATTTGATTGGTTGGGGTTGATTTTAGTATAAAGGCAAGCATCAAACCATTGGCTAGATACACTCAACAGTCCAAACATTGGGGAGTTGAGACGACAATGGTATCATAACCACTCTTTTTCTTCCAAAAAAGAGATTTGAATTATGAAAGAGCTTGTCAAATCTAATCATTGGAACTTAGAGGGAGACAAGTATCTGACCCTTGACTAAGTACGGCCAACAATCAGAATACTTGGGAATCGAGAGGACAATGGTATCATAACTATCCTTTTTCTCCCTCATAGCACCTAGATTGAACTTGTTTGAATCATTGGATGTTTTAAGGGGGAAGTCAAGTGTTGGGTCCTCATCTAGGTATGACCGACAACCCAAGTACTTGAATGTTGTGTATAAGCACGTACACCCCATTTTTTCTTTCCAGATTGTTATGAAATTGTTTTGAAAAAGGAACTTGACATTGGGTTAAGTGCTTTCCTTATTATGAAAGTGTGTGACAAGAATGGAGGTAGAGAGATATATCATGAGAATGGAGAAGAGATGGATATGTAATGGACAATAGATACTTGATCTTGGATGAAGTACTCACGTTGCTATGAAGTGAGTTTGATTTGGAAAACACTTGATGTTGGATCAAGTGTGCCTTTTGTCTTTTGAAATTCTTTATTTTATCGTTTGTTTTTATCTTTTTAGTTAGCATGCATGATGAGATATAAAAGAATAAATCTATGCTATTACACTTGCATGGGATGGAGGGACATATGACCCACAATGGGGGGATGGAACCATATAATACAAATGGGAAATGAAAAGAGATTAGACAAGTTACAAACCAAGTACCATGCCTAAAACATTTAAGTGGCATGGTATCCTCACACAATACAAGGTAATTGAAATGGATTAGAGGCATTGAATAACTTGGATCTAAACTTGAATCTCAATGGGCATGTGAACACAAACATGAATTAAATGGAATTAGTATGCCTTAACAAATTAATTAAAATAGAATTAAATGCTAAAACAATCAAATGAAATAATGACATGATAAAATGATGATGAAATGATAATGGGATCATGGTAAGCAATATGGACATACAAACATGCATCATATTAAATTGAAATTGTATTTTCAATTTAAATCCAATAGCCACAATCAAAATAGAAATGAAACGGAATAAATGCACGAACATGATATATGTAATTAATATGATTTCTACCCTAACTACATAATACATGTTAATTGAATTAAAATGGCAAAGAATTATGGATTAAAACATCAAGAACTACAATGGAAATCAATTATTTTTTAAAGGGTTTTTTCCATGGTTAACAAATGAATTAATACCTAACATATTAAAACCCTAAATCTAATATAATCCAAATCTAATTAAATTCCCAAATGAACAATTAACAATTAAATGGATTTTATTATTTTCTAAACATGACAAATAATTAAAATCAAGAACTAACAAAAATAAGAATTAATATCACAAACAAGAATTAAAAAATGAATAAGAATAACATGCAAATATAAAAAAACAATAAAAATAAAATAATTGGGCATGGGGTGTATTTATGGATCCAGGGTGCAAGCCAAGCAAAAAGGCGCATGGGCCTCATGGCTAGGCCCACTGGAATTGGCCTTCTGGCCAAGGGTGTAAACAAAATCATGCATGGTGGAAATGAAACCGTGCTAGGCCCAAACGTGTTTGGCCCATCAGAAACCCACCAGGCAATGGTTCAATTGAACATGTGATGAATGAGTCATCCATGGAAAATGCATATGGGAAATCAAGTCAACAAGTGGAATCCATAGCACGTGGTTAATTGAAAGCTAAAGTTGAATTAGAATGAATTGAAACACGCCAAAGTCAACATGAACAACTCAGACCCAACTCCACTCACCACCACTGTGGACCATCGCGCCAAAAATTGCTTCCGGAGGCGGTGGCTACCAAAACCCAAAATCAAACACATCACTTACACCATCTAACCTCTGTAGCGGTAAATTAATGACCATCAAGCTATGGATAAGCTTAACGTCAATAAAACTAGAGTCGCCACCGCGCTTTTATTGTTTCCAAAGGAAAATGGAAAAGTACGAACAAAACCCAAAGATAATAAGTTTTCAAATCTAAACTAATAAAATACCAGAGATTACAAATAAGGGGGTTGGTTACATATAGGGAAGGTGTTAGCACCCAAAGTGTCTTAGGTGTTCCTAGGGAGCCCTTTTTTATGTGTCAATATGTGTTTGGTATAAAAGATGTTTGAGAAAAATAGAGTGTGGGGGTGAGAAAAGATTTCATTAATTATATTTTTGTGTTTGAGAAGACCTTCGAACTTATGCCTACGTACCAACATAAAAATGAGTGATCAAAACCTCGTAGTTCGTGGTATCAATTTCAAAATGAGTGGATTGCTTTTAATCAAAATTTAAGTTAAAAGAGGCACAAAGGGCCCAAAAGTTTGAATGAGTGTTAATTCTTTTTGTCTTTTAAAATTTTAAGTCAATATGATTAGATTTATTTACAAGTTTGATTTAAGAAAAAGGTTAGAAAATTCATTGGCATAAGGCCAAAGATTTTAATCATTTAAACAGAGTCTAAGTTTGAAATCACAAGCAAATAATATCTTTGAAAAGGGGGAGAGATTTTGAAATTTAAGAAGTGGGAGGAGATGAAGAGACTAATCCTAAGCATAAATTTAAAAGTTAAGAGTTGAAAAGATCTGACCAATGGGATGCAATCCAACAGACAAGAATGTCATATAGAAAACCCATTTTCCCTTTGAACATCATGAAGATCAAGGCATCAAATAAAGATGTCCATATCCAAGCAAGCAAATCGCATAGCTAGCAATCTTATTTGTCTTCTTATGTATCATATGAAGTACTCCTTGATCAACTCAGAAAAAAGCCCGAGACACAGGATCAAAGTAACAGTTGCATCAAGACCATGTAGCAAATAAGTTCAAATAAATCCCAATACTTGCATCAGATGAAGGTTCAATTCACAATAACTTGGTCTCAAAATGTTAGCATTGGCCAAGTCCTTTTGCATATGGAGTGTTGCCTAATCCTAAGTCCAAAAGTTCAGATCAAGTTCAACAGTCCACTCAAACATTTTTTAGGGTTTTTGTTGTTTATTAGATATTTTAAGGTCCTAAGACCACAAGCACAATCAAAATACACAAACAAATATATACAATCACAATATATGGCTCAAATGAGCAAAGTGGAAATGCCATAAACATAAACAAGTTTAATGAAATGTAAATGGCAATGAATGATAAATGACTAGAAATTAAATTGCATAAAGTAAATGAATTAAAAGTAAAGCAAGATTAATAAGAGTTAGTCAAATGTTAGTCAAAGTTAATTGGATGTTAGTAGTGTTTTGCTTTTCAATTGATTAAGTCATTCTTTGGAGAACACTCAACCACCAATTCACAAGCATGGATCCTTGAACCAAGACATCTTCCATAGGAAGGAGAAAAGGCCAAGTTTCCACACAATACCATAAAAAATGGGAGACTTAAAATCTCACTTACTATAATGTTATTCCTTTAGGGTCAAATTTAGCTCTATGTTAAGCAATCATAATTGGACTTATGTAGAAGTTACAACTATCTGAGGTCGGGCAATAAAAATTTAGGTGTTAATGCACGTCAGAGGTTTGGTATAATGAACCAAACTCCTAAAATATACCACACACTAAAAGAAGAGATCAAAAGGGATGGACCTATCTCATCCATACTTGTATTGGTTCATCTGACACAAGGTCATTCATGAACCAATTAGCCTTACGATATTGAGATTTCATTGGTCAATGAAAGGAATGGGAAAGAATAGGGATGAAGATGAAAGGGGGGAGGAAGGATATGAGAGAAACACAAATTATTTTATCAAATTAAAATCATTCATTCATTTTGGAAGATGAAATGTATATTTCATCAATCCTCTAAATCCAATGATTTTAATCCAACAAAAGTCAAATTAACCTTGATCAAGGCCCAAACAAATAGTCAAACATCACAAGACCACAAAAATGGCACAACATAATTTTTACACAATTAATCAATTAAAAATCAAATTAAAAATGCATTAAAATACAATTTAAATTGGTCAAAACCGAAAACCTCTTTAAAACACCAAATAAATGTCCAAGAGATTTATCCTAGGTAAAACAAGGTCAAAAGACCTTAGGAAAAAAATTTCATGATTTTTAAAAAGTCAAAAGTGTTTTTAAACAATTAAAAATATGCACAAAAACATTTAATTCATGAAAAATATCAAAATTAATCCAAAAAATAATATTAATTCAGAAAATGAAAGAGAAAAATATTTAAAGATTTTTGGTGGAAGTCCCACATTTTTTGGATTAAAAATGAAATTATTATGAATTAAAAAAAATAAAGCAATTAAATGAAAAATTAGAAAATAAAAAGAAATTCAAAAAAACAAGGGTCATCAGATCTCCCTCATTAATTGACGTGGAAGATTTGATGGCCAAGCGCGCGCTTCCCTCCAACACCTCGGCCAATGCGTGTACACGCATGGGATGCAAAACAAAGGGTTGAGATTAAAACGTTGGACCAAGATCAGATGGTTGGAACCTTACCAACACACCACCGGAGCCCTAGCTCCGGTCATCTTCTCCGGTGAGGACCATCGGACTGGTCCAACCTAAACTTCATGAAAAATGGAAAACAAAGACACTAATTTAAAGAGAAAATGCTCAGGATTACGAATCTGACCTCAATTTTCTCCAATTCCAAGTATATAAAAATATACAGGGATTTGAATTTTGAGGATCATGAATTGAGTTGCTTCGATTTGACCTCAAAGCAACTCAATCTTGTTGCCTACATTGACAGGACTTCAGCAAACCAAAAATCACAAAGAATAGTGAAGAATTGAGAGAGAATCTAAGAGATAAAGTTTATAAATTTTCACCTTTTAGTAGCTTCAAATTTGCTTGATCTTGATCTGGATTTGCTTGATTCCTCTTCCTCTTGCTTGCAGTGATCAATTGAGATGGAAAAGGGCAATGAATTCTTGGAGTTTGAACTTCAAAACAGAAGGTGAAATTCAAACTCGATTTCAATGAAATCCTCAAGAAATTCTATGGAGTGAGAGGTATTAGTTGTCTTGGCAAAGATTAGGGAAGATGTTCTTTCTTTTCTGAGCTCATAGAACTTGTATTTATAGGTTTATCACATGCTTTCCACACACTTCCATTTGAAATCCAAAAATAGCAATCACCTCATGCAAGCTTGCATGGGAGTGTACAAATCCCAAAGAATGATTGAAATAGGTCCAAAAATGTGCACATGTGATGCTGAAAGTAATTCATGAAGCCATGCAATGTGGAAGGGGAAATGGTTGTGAGAATCTTCCAAATGGGACAATGCATTTCACCCATGCGCAAGTCCTTCAATTTTGATCAAAATGAGATGATCTTAGATTTTTTGGAAAGCGGAGATCAAGGGGAACAACTTTCATGTTGAACACTTTTCCATTTAAAGCTTGGATCATGATGAATTTTGAGGTGGGAGTTTGGAAATTCAAACATATTTGAAAATTTTCTAAGTACCCAGTCAAATGTTCACTTCTTCCACCTTGGATAACGTTTTCTATAGACTTCAAATGGAAAAAGTTCCTTCATAAAAGTTGTATCTCTTTCAAAGCTCTTCAATTTGGTCACAAATGTGACCTTATTTAGATTTGGCATGAAGGAGTTATGCATTTTATAAGTTGAGGAAAATCACTTGTTCAATGGTAATGACCTATAATGGTTCCTCTTGGCACATGCATTTGCAAGTTTAATTTGAACTCCCTCTAAACATAAAAGTTGAATAGTACATATTGAATTTGATAATGGAATTTTTATATCATAAAAATTGAGCAAGTTATGGTCTTGGGAAATTGACCTCTTAACTAGGGTTAAGACAAAATGACCTATAATCTTTCACCATAAAAACTGTCTTTCCAAGAAAAATTAGCTCTTGACTACAACATTAAATTTGTTTGGAATGTCATTATGAGTAACTTTTATCTTGGAATAATTTTCATATGACAAAAATTGTAGGAGATAAGGTCTAGGGAACCCCAGTTTTGACTAGTTGACTTTCTCTGGCCAACCACTATGAACCAACTTGCTAGTTTGACACTCTCTTGATCTTTGGAACTCATGGAGGATCATATATGTGTAATATGATATAGTATGAAGTATACCTTGAAATATAGGATCAAATCTTAAAGAAATATGTTGAGGAAGTCACACAAGATACCTAGATGAATTAGGGCTTCCAAGTCAAACAAGCTTCAAACTCTTGATGAATTCTTGATCATAATGATATGTGACGGCCATGGGGATCCATATATGATGTCTAGAGTCAATGTGAACCATCTTTTGATTATTCTCCTTGCATTGAGGGTCTTAAACCCTAGATATGAGCTTGATGAGGCATTGGTGGATGCACACACTACCTACAAAAGCAACAAACTATACATTGATATATTTTTGGTATTTTGGTTAGTAAATAATGAAAAACAAAGTTTGATACAATCAAATGTGCTTGGTGATCTCTCCCAATGCAAACCCAATGAATAAGGGGTAAGGAGGATACCAAGGTGTGATCCCAAACCCAATGCATATGATGAGATAGCATGAGGGATCTTAGGGTCAAAATTGGGGTCTTACAGCTGCCCCTATTTAAGGATATTCTAACTGAGGATGTGAAGGTTAAAAATCTTCGTACTAACTCAGTAGAATAAACTTAAATAACAATAATATAAACAAATTTTGGTCCCTAAGAGACCTCATGATGCATATGATATGAAATGTTAAAAATAATCCTTGGGGGAAAAATATTGTCACAAAGGAAAAGAATCCAGAGAGACTGGAAGTCCATAGGAGTATAATGCATTCCATAAGGAACACTCACTGGGGAGACAAAGACTTTGGGGAATAAAAGTTGTGCGTAGGCCAGGCTACGACTTGAAAACTGCTGGAGATACGAGGGGAATTCCATGAAAATAAATCAATGGAAGGACTCGGTCTGGGGATAAGGGAAAATATGCAGGGGAAACGGGTAAATCAGAACAAACTGAAATACTCGAACCAAGCATGGAATCGGCGAATTCACTGGGGAAATACGCACTCAAACTCAACTGGGAAATAAAGATCTTCAACATAGGAGTACAAGAAGTACATTATCTATTACCGGTTACTGGGTAGGAGATAACGTGAAAACATGTCGTATATTTACCCTGATTTACACTTAAAAATCGTACCACTTTTATTTATATTTCGACTATTTCGCAAGTGTTCGAGTTATTTTTGCAGGTATTTCAATTCCCATGCCTAAATGAGCAAAGTATAGAAAAGGAAGGAAAAGAAGAAGAAACAGAAAAGTAAACAGCAGAAAAGCAGAGAATACAAATTATGTGCATTTGACGACCGTCACAAAGTCTGTCACGACCATCACGCCCAGCCTGTCATGACCGTCACAAGCCCATCACGAATGTCACGCGGCCAAAATCAGCGCTTTGAATCTGTCAACCAACTTTCCTGTGGATTCCTCACTCAACCAACTCATCCTTATTTCTCTCAACTGCCAAGACCTAATGGGCAATATAAAAGGATGGAAGTTGGAAACCTACGGGCATGCTTAATTTTTCTCTCTGAAGCCAGCTTTCAAGACCTTTCTCTCTACATTTTTCCACGACAATTTTGTTTTTCTTTTATTTTTCTTCAACAACTTTAGTTTTTTTTACCGCTCAGAGCTTTGATTTTCTCCTTTTCCTTTTTGTTTTTCATTTAGCCATAGTAGTAGTTTCCTACACTGGGGAACTACTACAATTTATTTAATTTTGTTTAAGCAATTATTTTGATGAAGCAGAATCCTATTGACCTGTGGAGGAATGCTCAAGTACTTCAAGATTCGGCGTATTCTATTAATCCAATTTCCAGGTTTTTAATCAATTACTATTGTTATTGCTTTATTATTATTATAATCATGTTTGCTTTATTGTTGATCTGTTTATGTTCGTCTGTGTTTATGTTATTTAACATGTTCGGCTAAACTACCGGTATCGATATGTAAACAATTTAATCAGACGGGATTTAAAAATAATAGGTGTAAAACTTCTTTCCTCAAACAATCTTTTTGGCTGTGGTTTTTAATTTAAATTTAATTAAATTTATCACAAGAGTGAGAAGCTATTTAATACGATTTTGCCACGAGATTGAGAAATTAACTAAGGTGAGAACCGACAATCGCGAGAGCATGAGGGTCGAACTGGATAGTAAAAACTAGGCATTGATTTTAAAAACAGCGAGAGCACTTTAAAAGCAATTGGAACTTATTTATTGTCAAAAAGTATTTTTAACTTCAAATGGGACAGCGAGAGCGTACATTCTGACTTAAAGGTATAGTCCGAATCAACAATCACGAGAGTGTGAGATAAAGCCTTTTAAATAAGTATTTTCTATAAAAAGATATTTGGTGCTTAAATTATACACTGGTGACTTATCGAATCCCTGACGATTAATGCGTTGCATACTGATATCCTCCTATTTATATTTTCTTAAGACTTAACTTCCCTTAGATTTAATTTTCTTAAACCAAACTTCTAAAAATCATTCCCTTAGCTAAACATAGTAATGCCGGTAGCATTAGTTTGACCATCGGTCCTTGTGGGTTCGATATCTTTTAAAACTAAAACGACTAGACTGTGCACTTGCAGTCAAGTACCTAATAGAATATATTCTATATGCAGTCCCGAGACGTATCAAGTTTTTGGCGCCATTGTCGGGGACCTGATTTAGTCAAATAGTGCGATTTTGTCGTTGCAGAGTATAGACTAAGGTAAAAACTAATCTCCTTTCCCTTATTTCCCCCGATTGTAGGCCAAGTACTCGCTCACAAGGCGACAACTTAGCACCACCAATCGCAGAATTAGAGCGTTTCTTATATTTAAGACATCGAATACTAGAGTACCAATGAAGGTACAATATTCCCGATATCTTCTTTCCTATTGCCGAACCAGTTAAAGAACCAACCATGGCTGCAGTAGATCCACATAATCCTCCTCTTAAGTTCTACGCTACCCTGTCCCAACAAGAACCTCACAGCAACATTGCTGCCCCTACTATCAATTGAAACGATTTCGAGCTGAAACCCTCATTATTATCAGCCGTCCAACAACATCAATTTGCTGGAAATCCTACGGAAGACCCTAATGAACATTTGACCAAGTTTGTGCAGTACACAGACACTGTGAAGGAGAATGGTGTATCTCAAGATACGATAAGACTACGCCTCCTTCCTTTCTCTCTAAGAGGCAAAGCTTGGGCTTGGTTGCAATCCTTGCCATCCAACTCAGTTACAACATGGGAAGAACTGAAGAACGTTTTCTTATCCCGATATTTTCCGCCAAGCAAAACTGCTATGATGAGAGCTCAAATCAACGGATTTTGACCAAAGGATGTAGAATCTCTCTACGACGCATGAGAGAGATACAAAGACATGATGAGGATATGTCTACATCACGGTCTCGAAGACTGGGTAATCATTCACACATTTTACAATGGGCTTCTATATAACACAAGACTAACAGTAGACGCTGTCGCGGGTGGTGCACTTATGGACAAGCCATATAACGAAGCCTATCAACTCATTGAAAACATGGCCCAAAACCATTGCTAATGGGGAGGTGAAATAACTCCAGTAGAAAAGTCTAAAAAAAAAAGTGGAATGTACGAAATCAGTAGCCTTGACTACAACATTAAAGTTGTTTGGAATGTCATTATGAGTAACTTTTATCTTGGAATAATTTTCATATGACAAAAATTGTAGGAGATAAGGTCTAGGGAACCCCAGTTTTGACTAGTTGACTTTCTCTGGCCAACCACTATGAACCAACTTGCTAGCTTGACACTCTCTTGATCTTTGGAACTCATGGAGGATCATATATGTGTAATATGATATAGTATGAAGTATACCTTGAAATATAGGATCAAATCTTAAAGAAATATGTTGAGGAAGTCACACAAGATACCTAGATGAATTAGGGCTTCCAAGTCAAACAAGCTTCAAACTCTTGATGAATTCTTGATCATAATGATATGTGACGGCCATGGGGATCCATATATGATGTCTAGAGTCAATGTGAACCATCTTTTGATTATTCTCCTTGCATTGAGGGTCTTAAACCCTAGATATGAGCTTGATGAGGCATTGGTGGATGCACACACTACCTACAAAAGCAACAAACTATACATTGATATATTTTTGGTATTTTGGTTAGTAAATAATGAAAAACAAAGTTTGATACAATCAAATGTGCTTGGTGATCTCTCCCAATGCAAACCCAATGAATAAGGGGTAAGGAGGATACCAAGGTGTGATCCCAAACCCAATGCATATGATGAGATAGCATGAGGGATCTTAGGGTCAAAATTGGGGTCTTACAGCTGCCCCTATTTAAGGATATTCTAACTGAGGATGTGAAGGTTAAAAATCTTCGTACTAACTCAGTAGAATAAACTTAAATAACAATAATATAAACAAATTTTGGTCCCTAAGAGACCTCATGATGCATATGATATGAAATGTTAAAAATAATCCTTGGGGGAAAAATATTGTCACAAAGGAAAAGAATCCAGAGAGACTGGAAGTCCATAGGAGTATAATGCATTCCATAAGGAACACTCACTGGGGAGACAAAGACTTTGGGGAATAAAAGTTGTGCGTAGGCCAGGCTACGACTTGAAAACTGCTGGAGATACGAGGGGAATTCCATGAAAATAAATCAATGGAAGGACTCGGTCTGGGGATAAGGGAAAATATGCAGGGGAAACGGGTAAATCAGAACAAACTGAAATACTCGAACCAAGCATGGAATCGGCGAATTCACTGGGGAAATACGCACTCAAACTCAACTGGGAAATAAAGATCTTCAACATAGGAGTACAAGAAGTACATTATCTATTACCGGTTACTGGGTAGGAGATAACGTGAAAACATGTCGTATATTTACCCTGATTTACACTTAAAAATCGTACCACTTTTATTTATATTTCGACTATTTCGCAAGTGTTCGAGTTATTTTTGCAGGTATTTCAATTCCCATGCCTAAATGAGCAAAGTATAGAAAAGGAAGGAAAAGAAGAAGAAACAGAAAAGTAAACAGCAGAAAAGCAGAGAATACAAATTATGTGCATTTGACGACCGTCACAAAGTCTGTCACGACCATCACGCCCAGCCTGTCATGACCGTCACAAGCCCATCACGAATGTCACGCGGCCAAAATCAGCGCTTTGAATCTGTCAACCAACTTTCCTGTGGATTCCTCACTCAACCAACTCATCCTTATTTCTCTCAACTGCCAAGACCTAATGGGCAATATAAAAGGATGGAAGTTGGAAACCTACGGGCATGCTTAATTTTTCTCTCTGAAGCCAGCTTTCAAGACCTTTCTCTCTACATTTTTCCACGACAATTTTGTTTTTCTTTTATTTTTCTTCAACAACTTTAGTTTTTTTTACCGCTCAGAGCTTTGATTTTCTCCTTTTCCTTTTTGTTTTTCATTTAGCCATAGTAGTAGTTTCCTACACTGGGGAACTACTACAATTTATTTAATTTTGTTTAAGCAATTATTTTGATGAAGCAGAATCCTATTGACCTGTGGAGGAATGCTCAAGTACTTCAAGATTCGGCGTATTCTATTAATCCAATTTCCAGGTTTTTAATCAATTACTATTGTTATTGCTTTATTATTATTATAATCATGTTTGCTTTATTGTTGATCTGTTTATGTTCGTCTGTGTTTATGTTATTTAACATGTTCGGCTAAACTACCGGTATCGATATGTAAACAATTTAATCAGACGGGATTTAAAAATAATAGGTGTAAAACTTCTTTCCTCAAACAATCTTTTTGGCTGTGGTTTTTAATTTAAATTTAATTAAATTTATCACAAGAGTGAGAAGCTATTTAATACGATTTTGCCACGAGATTGAGAAATTAACTAAGGTGAGAACCGACAATCGCGAGAGCATGAGGGTCGAACTGGATAGTAAAAACTAGGCATTGATTTTAAAAACAGCGAGAGCACTTTAAAAGCAATTGGAACTTATTTATTGTCAAAAAGTATTTTTAACTTCAAATGGGACAGCGAGAGCGTACATTCTGACTTAAAGGTATAGTCCGAATCAACAATCACGAGAGTGTGAGATAAAGCCTTTTAAATAAGTATTTTCTATAAAAAGATATTTGGTGCTTAAATTATACACTGGTGACTTATCGAATCCCTGACGATTAATGCGTTGCATACTGATATCCTCCTATTTATATTTTCTTAAGACTTAACTTCCCTTAGATTTAATTTTCTTAAACCAAACTTCTAAAAATCATTCCCTTAGCTAAACATAGTAATGCCGGTAGCATTAGTTTGACCATCGGTCCTTGTGGGTTCGATATCTTTTAAAACTAAAACGACTAGACTGTGCACTTGCAGTCAAGTACCTAATAGAATATATTCTATATGCAGTCCCGAGACGTATCAAGTTTTTGGCGCCATTGTCGGGGACCTGATTTAGTCAAATAGTGCGATTTTGTCGTTGCAGAGTATAGACTAAGGTAAAAACTAATCTCCTTTCCCTTATTTCCCCCGATTGTATGCCAAGTACTCGCTCACAAGGCGACAACTTAGCACCACCAATCGCAGAATTAGAGCGTTTCTTATATTTAAGACATCGAATACTAGAGTACCAATGAAGGTACAATATTCCCGATATCTTCTTTCCTACTGCCGAACCAGTTAAAGAACCAACCATGGCTGCAGTAGATCCACATAATCCTCCTCTTAAGTTCTACGCTACCCTGTCCCAACAAGAACCTCACAGCAACATTGCTGCCCCTACTATCAATTGAAACGATTTCGAGCTGAAACCCTCATTATTATCAGCCGTCCAACAACATCAATTTGCTGGAAATCCTACGGAAGACCCTAATGAACATTTGACCAAGTTTGTGCAGTACACAGACACTGTGAAGGAGAATGGTGTATCTCAAGATACGATAAGACTACGCCTCCTTCCTTTCTCTCTAAGAGGCAAAGCTTGGGCTTGGTTGCAATCCTTGCCATCCAACTCAGTTACAACATGGGAAGAACTGAAGAACGTTTTCTTATCCCGATATTTTCCGCCAAGCAAAACTGCTATGATGAGAGCTCAAATCAACGGATTTTGACCAAAGGATGTAGAATCTCTCTACGACGCATGAGAGAGATACAAAGACATGATGAGGATATGTCTACATCACGGTCTCGAAGACTGGGTAATCATTCACACATTTTACAATGGGCTTCTATATAACACAAGACTATCAGTAGACGCTGTCGCGGGTGGTGCACTTATGGACAAGCCATATAACGAAGCCTATCAACTCATTGAAAAACATGGCCCAAAACCATTGCTAATGGGGAGGTGAAAGAACTCCAGTAGAAAAGTCTAAAAAAAAAAGTGGAATGTACGAAATCAGTAGCCTTGACCACGTCCATGCAAAGGTAGATGCCCTTGTTCAAAAGTTAGACAACTTGACCATACCACCCGCAGCCACCGTGGCTGCCGTGAATCCAATCTGTGAGTTATGTGGAACTCTTGGACACACTGCACCAGAATGTCAGATATTGGCAGGAGTCCCAACCAATCAAGTAAATTATGCACAAGGAAACACTTATTCGAATACATACAACCCAGGTTGGAAAAACCATCCCAACTTTTCATATAAAAATAACAACGCCCTGTATGCACTTGGCCAAGAACCCGCTGTTCTGCCTGGATATCAAAAGCCAGCTAATAATGCTCCTAACATGCCTAGGAAGTCCAACCTTGAACTAATGATGGAAATATTCATAGCTAACCAAGCTCAGACAAACAAAGACTTCTTGAACCAAAACATACATACTAGTGAGCAACTTAAACAATTAGCGAGTAAAGTAGACGCCTTAGCCACCCACAACAAAATGCTTGAAACAAAGATTTCACAAGTGGCTCAACAACAAGCATCTACTGCCGCTCCCGCTGGCACATTTGGACAGCCGTAACCTAATCCAAAAGGACATGCAAATGCCTTTATATTGAGGAGTGGAAAAGAACTAGACGGACCCATAGATCCAAGACTCCAAAATCCTGTCATGTACCAAAAACCAGAAAAAATAACAACTGAGAAGGTAAGTGAACCGAAGGAGAAGAAAGATAATACTCGAGAGGCCGAAGAGAAAGAAAAACCTTATGTGCCTCCACCACCTTATAAACCACTCATTTCGTATTCTCAAAGACTCGCAAATTCTAAAACTGCAGGACAATTTAGGAAATTTGTTGAACTTCTGAAGCAACTAAACATTACAATTCCCTTTACAGGAGCCATCACACAAATGCCCTCTTATGCCAAATTTCTTAAAGAGATCCTATCCAATAAGAAAAAGATCGAGGATAATGAAACAGTTACACTTACCGCTGAGTGTAGCGCAATAATCCAAAATAACATGCCTCCCAAACTAAAAGACCCAGGTAGTTTATCCATACCCTGTGTCATTGGAAAGTTCGTCATACACAAAGCTCTATGCGACCTAGGAGCCAGCATTAGTGTAATGCCCTTAACCATCTGTAAAAGGCTCAACATGGGATAACTAAGACCAACCAAGATGTTTGTTCAACTAGCTGACTGCTCAATCAAATATTTTATCGGTATACTAGAGAATGTCCCCGTACGTGTAGGACAATTCTACATTCCTACAGACTTCATAATCATGGACATCAAAGAAGATGCCAGTACACCTATTATATTAGGAAGGCCATTCTTAGCCACTGCCGGAGCCATAATAGACGTGAAAAGAGGTAAGCTAACATTCGAAGTTGGAGAAGAAAAGGTTGAATTCATCTTGACATAATTCTTACAAGCGCCAGCTATAGATGATACATGTTATCTACTTGATGTCATAGACGAGTGCGTAAGAGAGATGGAGATGCAAGAAACCACATATTTTGATATAATGAAAATCCAAATCCCTCCAATCTTTGAAGATGATAATTGGCATGAACCATACCAAAATGATAGTCTAAGTGAATGCTTAGAACTTACACCCAACCACATGCCATGCCCGAAGAAACCAGACTTAGAATTAAAAACACTACCGAAGAACCTAAGATACGAATTCCTAGACACTGAACTCAAAAGACCAGTAATAGTCAACACTGACTTGAGACAAATGGAAACTGAGAAGTTACTAGATGTCTTAAGAAAATATCCAACTTCGTTAGGCTACAACATCACTGACTTAAAAGGAATAAGTCCTTCTATTTGTATGCATCGCATTATGCTAGAGGAAGATTGCAAAACCTCTAGAGAACACCAAAGAAGGATCAACCCAATCTTAAGTACTATAGTCAAGGATGAAGTAAAGAAGTTATTAGATGCTGGAATCATATACCCGATCTCCGATAGTCAATGGGTTAACCCCGTTCATGTAGTACCCAAGAAAGGGGGTGTTACAGTTGTTAAGAACGAGAAGGTTGAATCTATAGCACAAAGAGTTGTGACCGGAAGTAGAATGTGCATCGATTATAGAAAACTAAACAAAGCCACTCGAAAGGATCATTTTCCTCTGCCTTTCATTGATCAAATGCTTGAACGATTGGCTAAGCATTCCCACTTCTGCTATCTAGATGGTTATTCAGGATTCTTTCAAATTACTATCCATCCTGACGACCAAGAAAAGACAACCTTCACATGCCCTTATGGTACATTCGCTTACCGATGAATGCCATTTGGACTATGCAACGCTCCCGCAACATTCCAAAGATGCATGACGTCACTCTTCTCTGACTTTATGGACGACTTTTCTGTTTGCGGGCAGAGCTTTGAAGGATGTCTATTAAACCTTGAAATGGTACTTGAAAGATGCGTAAAGGTGAATCTCGTCTTGAACTGGGAGAAATCCCATTTCATGGTCCAACAAGGAATCGTGTTAGGACACGTAGTATCTGATAAAGGATTTGAAGTAGACAAAGCTAAGATTGAAATCATAGAGAATCTTCAACCTCCGGAAACCGTACGAGAAATACGAAGCTTTTTAGGACACGCCGATTTCTACTAGCGTTTTATCAAAGATTTCTCGAAATTACCAAACCACTTACTGGTTTATTAATGAAGGACGCGAACTTTATCTTTGATGAGAAATGTTTAACAGCGTTTGAGCAATTAAAAACATCTTTAATCACCACACCTATCTGTAATACCCCAAAAATAACCCTTCATTTTTCCTGGAAGCATGCGCTTTACACCTCATGCATGCATTCATTTTTTAGGTCATTTAGCATTTGCATTTCATCATGGCAATCAGAATCGGATCCAAGAAGCTTGAACATCATCCAGGACACTTTGTGGGTTCTATTTAGATGATCAGTCAACACAAGGGAAAGACTTGAGTTACTTCCAGCAGGGGTCTATTCGTCAGTCAAAACGTTAATCTTGAAGGAGCCAAGGATTGTTCATGAGTTGTCATGCTCTCTAGGCGAAACCCACGTGTTTTGAAAAAAAAAAAAAAAACGTAAAAAAGAAAAACGAAAAAAAAAACGAAAAAAATAAAAAAGAAAAAAAAACCGGAAAACGAAAATAAATAAATAAATAAATAAATAAAAGAAAAAATCTTGGACTTTGACCTCTCTCATTTAAGCCCACAGGTCCACAAAAATCAGGTTATAAATTCAAAGTTTCAGTGAAACAAAATTATTCTATTCCAGTTAGCCTGTCTGGGAAAAAGATAGTGAGAGAAGAACTCTGGGGAAAAAGATAGTGAGAGAAGAGCTAACAGAGTTCAGAGCAGCCTCAAAACCCTGAAGGGAACTCAACTGCACAAAATCAGATCTGCCTCACATAAACCCTAAAGATTGTTTTGTAAACCTCACGGGTGCAACTCAATTTCAATCAAGCTCTCCAATCAGGTTTGCCCTATATCCATCATCTTTATGCCTTTAATTTGAATGCTCTAAATGTATGAGGTATTATGGGTGAATTTGATACCCTTTTAATGCATGTGTTTGACAAGAGGTTTAGGCCTCCTACCCTTGGTTGCTTTTTGTGAGCTTTTTATGAATTGAAAGGGCATGATTCATGTGGTTACATTTTGATTTGGGGGCAACCCTTGATTACCCTATTTTTTTTTTGTCTATAACCTGTTTGTTGAGTTTTTGTGAGGGCTCATATGACTCTTGCAGAGATGGTTTGCCTGGTGTTCCACTTTATTTGTGGGATACCGCCTGGAAGTTTCATTCTGATTACCTGTACTGACTCACTTTCTTTGATGGTGTTTAGCTTGGAAGGATCCCTGGGTTTCCCATTCCTCTAATTGTTGTTACTCCGGATCTTTATCCGCGTGGTACTTTTACATTTTTCCCGCATTTTACTGCTTTCCTAGCTGGAAGACCTCGATAGGAGGCAATGTTTTTGTGTGTTTATTTTTTTTTCACAGGTTCCTTCGTCCAGGACTCCTTTTGCATGAGCATCCCAAACCCTAACCCTTCATTGATTTTTCTTCTCCTAAACACACGTTTACTCCTTCTACTACAGGTGAGTAAGTCTCCAAAGGTCGAGCATCCGGTAGATTGCGTAGTAACATCGTTCGTCCAAAACCCAATCCATAACCCCGTAGTTATCCGAACTACGGCTTGCTCTGATTCTCATTCCAGATGAGATACGTAGGCATAAGACGCGATGTCTTAGCGAGCACACATCCCCCCAACCCTAGGTAGCCGAGCTACGAAGACTCTGATTCTCATATTCAGACGATATACGTATGCAGTGGATGCGACATCCGCGCGAGTCATTTTCATTTAACCCCCTTTTTTTAGTAAACAGTACAAGATAAACTCACACCCTTTAGACAAGAACTACAAAAGTTGATCCCGTAGAGTAGTACAGATGCGTAGGGGTGCTAATACCTTCCCTTCGCATAACCGACTCTCGAACCCAAGATTTGGTTGCGAGACCTTGTCTTTTCCTTCCCTTTTCCAGGTTTACTTCGAGCGTTTCCTTTCCCTCCTTTGGGATAAATAACGCACGGTGGCGACTCTTCTGTCATTTTCTTTCGCCGGTTGTTTTTTCGCACACTATATTTTTCAGGTTGCGATAGCTGGCGACTCTGCTGGGGACCCGGTTTCCCTAAGCGAGTCCCTCCTAGCTTTTGTAGTTTGTTTGTTTATTGGGTGTTCATGCTTTTGTACAGTTATTTATTTACCTGCTTTACCTTATTGCATTGTGTACATATCATTGTTGTATCTGTTGGGTGGCTATGGCTGCTTGGTGATCTTTGTGAGATGAGTTCTATACCCGAACTCGAGTGCACTAAGGATATGAGAAGGGCATAGTCTTGTCGACTTGTGTGGAGTTATTCCTTAGCAAGTTGACTTGCAAGCCCATTCACTTGGTGGAGGTCATGTTGAGATCAATAATGTCACACAAATAAGTTGTGGTTAGACATTACTTTTTCCAATATAGACCTTAGAAGCCGAGGACCTTAGTTTACCAAATCCATCTTGGCCTATTCGTAGGACGTAGTGCGAAAGTCGTTCAAATGTAAGATTTGATACGATTATTACGCGATATTACACTCATAAAAGTCTCTCTTGAGAATATTTTTGGAATACGAGTAGTCGTTCCTCCGATAATATCTGAAAGATGGGATTATGACTATGGGAACCTTTTGTAGAACATGTTTGACAGGTTTAAACCTTAGTACACTCCTTTTGGGTGGTTCTTAACCTAAACTCCATGCTCGTGACTTGCAACAAACCCTTGATTCATGGTTGATCCGATCAGGTATTCTTAATATCAATGAAACTTGGGTGTTGATAAGGTGTAAACCATAATCCACCAAAATGGGTGGTTGATATTAAGGATAACATGATCCATCCCATGACCTTTGTTTGGTGTGCTCTTTATTTCTCTCCAGACAGTGCAACCTGACAGATGTTCAAGCAGATACAGCGATCTTGATTCCCATGCCACTGCACTGCATTCACATCATTTTGCATCACATCATTTTGCATTCATAATCATTCACACATGTTTATCAGTTTCTGTGGGGTTTATATCTTCTACTTGATTCTAGTCGGAATTTTCTTGGTTCTCATCAACGGCTTAGTCTTTTTTTTACATCGTTTATCTATTGAGAGACTGGAGTCAAGGGGGTAGAATACCTTTGGAATTGATAAACATGTCATTGCATTTACATATTCATTAGCATGTCTTGCATAACAGGTACCGCCACAGTGTTCTCAGTTTGTTTGGTGTTCCATTATCAGGATAGCTGACCCAGGCATTCACCGGTACGGTACCCGCAGAAACCAACAAAGAGCAATGGAAAGCCTACAGGCAGAGTTCGCCGAGATGAAAATCCGCATGAATCAATTCATGGATGTGGTTCAAGGGGTGGCTCAGGGACAGCAAGAGCTCAGGCAGATGATACAGAGGAATCCCCCTGCTCAACCAGAGACAGTGACTAATCCTCCAGCTGGAGAGGCTAATGGACCCAATGGACCGGGGCCTATCCCAGTCCTACATGTCACCTCCGGTCAACAGCCCGTTCATGATGATCAGGACGATCAGTTCCCCCTGCTGCAGGAAGACTTTGGTATGGGTCATGGTGTGAACCCCATGTTTAGAAGATTGGAAGAGAGGTTGAAGGCAGTGGAAGGACAGAATCCTCTAGGAGTAGATGTTGCTGACTTGGGGCTGGTCCCAGGTGTGAGAGTGCCACTGAAATTCAAGGTCCCGATATTTGACAAATACAATGGCAACTCTTGCCCGAAGACCCATGTGCAAGCCTATTTCCGTAAAATGGTTGCATACTTCGATGACGAAAAGTTACTTATGTACTTTTTCCAGGACAGCCTAGCTGGGGCATCCCTGAAATGGTATATGAGACTGGACAGAGCCCACATCCGTTGCTGGAGGGATTTGGCTGAGGCTTTCGTGAAGCAGTATCAGTATAATGCAGACATGGCTCCGGACAGAACTCAACTTCAAAATCTGTCTCTTAAAAGCAATGAGTGCTTCAGAGAATACGCTCAACGCTGGAGAGAAACAGCTTCCCGTGTTCAACCTCCTATGTTGGAGAAGGAAATGGCTAACATGTTCATGAACACTCTGCCAGGACCTTATTTGGAGCGCCTGGTGGGTTGCAATGCCTCCAATTTTGCTGATGTAGTCTCTACCGGAGAAAGGGTGGAGAATTACCTGAGGACATACAAGACCCAGAGTGAAGATGGATCCTCATCAGGGGTGAAGAAGCCGTTCATTCAGGGACAAAAGAGGAGAGAAGGGGATGCAAGTGCCATATCTTCTTATTAGAACAGGGATAACCGGAGGAATAACTTTCAAAACTATCATCAGCAACCGTATGTTGCGGCTGTGACCATTCTAGCTGCAGCACCACTACAACAACAACAACCACAGCGTCAACCAGCTCAGTACCAACCAGAACAACCGGGTAACAGACCCGCCTATCAACCGAGGCCAAGGACGATGGACCGGCGTTTCGACACTCTTCCAATGTCGTATGCTCAGTTGCTTTCTAGTCTTCAACAACTACAACTTGTGCAGTTGTGCACTCTGGCTCCTCCCGTTGGTAGGCTTCCAGTGGGTTATGACGCCAACGCTAGGTGTAGCTTCCACTATGGGGCACCTGGCCACAATATTGAGAACTGCAAAGCTTTTAAGCACGTAGTTCAGGACATCATTGATTCGAAGGCCGTTAACTTTGCACCAACTCCTAATGTCGTCAACAATCCCATGCCCCAGCATGGTGGAGCCAACGTTAACATGGTTGAAGGAGAAGTCAAATTAGTCTCTACGGTCAACAATGAAGATGGGGATAGTGATTGCGACATCGATAACTGGGTGCGTCCGAGGATCCCGGGTGAAGTTCTCAACAATTGGTCTTCTGAGGAGATTGTCCAAGCCACTTGTCTGGAGGAGTAATTTTCTTTGTTTATTCATGCATATCCAAGTCTTACGTTCCGCCAGGGCGTAATGACTCATTGTAGGGCTCATCTATGTGACACTTGCATTTTTTATCATAAATAAAGGATGTCTTTTTGCATTCAAATATTTCGTTCCTTGTCTTTCTATTTTTGCAGTTTTTAAAAAAAAATGGCAATGTTTTGTTTAGTTTCCACTTTTTTTCTTTTTTTTCACACTCATAAGCACATACCATCACTCATGCAGATGCACATCACCTGATCCTATTGATAACGGTTCTGCTATGGCTCGCTTCGACTTTGAAAATCCAATCTTTCAAGCTGAAGAAGAGGGTGATGAAGACTGTGAACTCCCTGAAGAACTTACCAGGTTATTAAAACAAGAGGAAAGGGTCATTCAACCGCATCAAGAGTCTGTTGAAGTGATTAATCTCGGCACCGAGGACGCCAAGAGAGAAATCAAGATAGGGGCTGCTTTGGAAGACAATGTGAAGAAGGGGTTGATTGAATTGCTGCAAGAGTATGTTGACATCTTCACTTGGTCTTATCAGGACATGCCAGGGCTTGACACAGACATCGTGGTACATCGCTTGCCGCTCAAAGAAGGTTGTCCTCCGGTGAAGCAGAAGCTCAGAAGAACAAGACCAGAGATGGTTGTCAAGATAAAGGAAGAAGTGCAAAAACAGTTAGATGCAGGGTTTCTAGCAGTCACAAATTATCCTCCATGGGTTGCAAATATCGTTCCGGTACCTAAGAAGGATGGAAAGGTACAGATGTGTGTTGACTACCGGGATCTGAACAGGGCTAGTCCTAAAGATGATTTCCCCTTACCTCACATTGACGTTTTGGTGGATAACACGGCTCAGTTCTCGGTATTCTCCTTCATGGATGGCTTTTCTGGCTATAATCAAATTAAGAGGGCACCAGAAGACATGGAGAAGACAACATTCTTAACCCCATGGGGCACCTTCTGCTACAAGGTGATGTCGTTTGGTCTGAAAAATGCCGGAGCAACATATCAGCGAGCGATGGTGACTCTGTTCCATGATATGATTCATCATGAAATCGAGGTTTATGTTGATGATATGATTGCCAAATCTCAGACAGAAGAAGAACATTTGGTGAATTTGCAGAAACTGTTTGAGCGTTTGAGGAAATTCAAGCTGAGGCTTAATCCGAACAAGTGTACTTTTGGGGTGAGATCTGGAAAACTACTGGGTTTTGTTGTTAGCGGAAAAGGGATTGAGGTGGATCCGGCCAAAGTGAAAGCGATACAGGAAATGCCTGAGCCAAGAACAGAGAAACAAGTATGTGGTTTCTTAGGGAGGTTGAACTACATTGCAAGGTTCATCTCTCACCTAACAGCCACGTGTGAGCCAATATTCAAATTGTTGAGAAAAGATCAGGCTATCAGGTGGAATGATGATTGTCAAAGGGCATTCGAGAAGATAAAAGAGTATTTGCAGAATCCTCCTATCCTTGTGCCTCTGGTCCCAGGGAGACCGCTGATTATGTATTTGACAGTACTGGACAATTTCATGGGTTGTGTTCTCGGTCAACACGATGAGACAGGTAGGAAAGAGCATGCCATCTACTACCTAAGTAAGAAATTCACAGATTGCTAGTCGAGATACTCAATGCTTGAAAAAACATGTTGTGCACTTGCATGGGCTGCGAAGCGATTGAGACAATACATGTTGTCTCACACAACCTTACTGATCTCCAAAATGGATCCAGTCAAGTATATATTTGAGAAGCCAGCTCTCACCGGAAGAGTTGCTCGTTGGCAAATGGTACTGACAGAGTACGACATCCAATATACTTCCCAGAAAGCCATCAAGGGGAGTATTCTGTCAGACTATCTTGCTCAACGGCCGGTTGAAGATTATGAGCCGGTGAAGTTTGATTTTCCAGATGAAGACATCATGTTCCTCAAGATGAAAGACTGTGAAGAGCCAGTTGTTGAAGAGGGACCTGACCCAGACGAAAAGTGGACTTTAATGTTTGATGGGGCCGTCAACGTCAGAGGAAGTGGAATTGGTGTTGTCATTACAACTCCGAAAGGTGCCCACATGCCTTTCACCGCTCGTCTGACTTTCGAGTGCACCAATAATGAAGCTGAGTATGAAGACTGTATCTTGGGTATTGAGCAAGCCATTGATTTGAGAATCAAGACTTTGGACATCTTCGGAGATTCAGCTCTGGTAATCAATCAAGTGAATGGTGATTGGAACACTCTCCAGCCTACTCTGGTCCCCTACAGAGATTACACGAGAAGACTGTTGACTTTCTTCACAACAGCAAAGTTGTCCAATATACCTCGTGATGAGAACCAGGTGGCAGATGCTCTTGCTACTCTATCCTCCATGATCACGGTGATCTGTTGGAACCATGCTCCTAAGATCGACGTGATGCGCCTTGATAGGGCCGCGTATGTGTTTGCTGCTGAGCTGGTAGTTGATGACAAGCCCTGGTATCACGACATCAAGTGCTTTCTGAAGAATCAAGAGTACCCTGCAGGGGCATCCAACAATGATAGAAAGACTTTGAGAAGATTGGCAGGCAGTTTCTTCTTGAACAAAGACGATGTGCTGTATAAGAGGAACTTCGACATGGTTTTGCTTAGATGCGTGGATAGACACGAAGCATACATGTTAATGCAGGAAGTTCATGAAGGCTCCTTCGGTACTCATGCCGGCGGACTTGCAATGGCTAAGAAATTGTTGAGAGCAGGATATTATTGGATGACCATGGAATCTGATTGTTTCAAATATGCTCGGAAGTGTCATAAATGCTAGATTTATGCTGATAAGGTACATGTGCCACCAAATCCTTTGAATGTGATGTCTTCGCCGTGGCCTTTTGCTATGTGGGACATTCATATGATTGGAAAGATTGAGCCGACCGCCTCCAATGGGCATCGCTTCATCCTTGTTGCCATCGACTATTTCACCAAGTGGGTCGAAGCAACGTCATTTGCGAAGGTCACCAGACATGTGGTTGCCCGATTCATCAAGAAAGAAATCATTTGTCGCTATGGGATTCCCGAAAGAATCATTACTGATAATGGTTCTAATCTCAACAACAAAATGATGAAGGAGTTGTGCCAGAACTTCAACATTCAGCATCACAATTCTTCCCCTTACCGCCCTAAGATGAACGGTGTTGTTGAAGCGGCAAATAAGAACGTAAAGAAGATTGTGCAGAAGATGGTCGTTACGTACAGAGATTGGCATGAGATGCTACCCTTCGCCTTGCATGGGTACCATACTTCAGTACGTACATCGACCGGGGCAACCCCTTACTCCCTTGTGTATGGTATGGAAGCAGTCCTACCTGTTGAAGTGGAGATTCCTTCTCCAAGAGTCCTGTTGGATGTCAAGTTAGACGAAGCTGAATGGATTCAGACAAGGTTCAATGAGTTGAGTCTTATCGTAGAGAATCGAATGGCAGCCATTTGTCATGGGCAGTTGTATCAAAGTCGGATGAAGAGAGCCTTTGATCAGAAAGTGCGTCATCGATGCTTCCAAGTCGGAGATTTGGTGTTGAAAAGGATCGTTCCTCCTCAGACAGATCACAGGGGCAAGTGGACTCCTAACTATGATGGACCGTATATTGTCACCAAGGTTTTTGATGGTGGGGCCTTAATGCTTGCAACGATGGATGGTGAAAACTTCACTTCCCCGGTGAACTCAGACGCAGTTAAAAAATACTTCGCATGAAATAGACCCGCTGGACAATAAAAAGAGTAGTCCAGGCAAAAATGGGCATCCCGGCGAACCAAGAAAATGAAAAAGGTTCGGGCAAAAATTAGGGATTAAAAGTGAAAAGATTGTACACCCGGTAAGTTGAAAACCTGAAAAGGCAACTTAGGCAAAAATGGGTATCCCGGTGGATTGAAAACCCGAAAAGGGCGATCCAGGCAAAAGTTAGGGATTAAGCGAATGACTGCATTCTGAGTAGTTCTGAATCTCATCTCGTGTCAATGACTGGAAATTTTGAAGGATAGGAAACAGTTCAATCACTCTTTCAGAAAGCTGATCATCTGGAGGATCTTGAAGACGAGCAAGTCATAGCAGAATTGGAACCCAATAGAAATCCATTTCACATTGCCATTAGATTAATGTATGTTTTTATCTGTTGTGCGATTACCTCTTTCCAGGGATTGCTTCCTGATGTAAATGCCTATTCAGAGGCCGTTCAATCAATAAAATCATGTTATTCAGTATATCTCTGTTTTCATTTTCATTTTTCTGTTTTGTTTGCAAAAATGACGTTCGAATTCTTGATAAACATTGCATCATGACACATAAGAGCTTTACAGGTACATGCTTAATAAACATTTAAAATTGCTGTAAATCTTAAGTGCTTTGGATCGTCTATTCAGAACAGGTACCCTCGGGGCATTTCCTCAAAATCCCCTGCAGATGATCGTGAATGTTTTCCCCAGTGAAGTCGTCAACAGACGAATTCGGTATCTTATCCCTGCAGAGCTAATCAGAGCGCTGGATTCTTCAATCCCCAGCAGGTTCTCACCACTGTACCTCCCCCCCAAGCGGTGGTTTCAGATTATACACTCCCTAGTAGAGTTGACAATGCCAGACTGTATCTTCCCAGCAGAAGCGGCTGCTCCTCAGGGTTCGATGCCAGATCGATAATCCCAATGCTAGATCCATGGTTTCTTTCCTTGAAGTAGAACCTCGGTACCGTATATGTGTTTGCTTCCCCTGCTGAGTCATCTCTCGCAGATCGTGGTTGCCAGAACCATTATCGCTTTCCCCAACAGCAGGTTTTCAGTGCCGTTCTCTCCCCAGTCAGAATCTCGGTATTTCGTCATTGCTAGAACACCGTGTGGCGGGTCATTTCCCCACAGAATTCTTTGCGCTGTGCATCTCCAACAGCCTTGCCGGGGTCCAGAAGATGGTGATCATTTCCCCAACTGATCCCCTTGCCTCAGCTTGGCATTCTACCCAGCATTTCGCATCCCTGCATGTAGAATCATATTGCATTGTATCCTCCCAAATCGCATAGCATTTCCATTTTCATGGAGCATTACGCCATTGAAAAATTCAAACATACGCATGTAAGCATAAAACATTCTCGGTATCCCAAGTGATAAGCCAGAAGTTGTTTCCAGTACTCAGACTGAAAATTGTTCATGACTTACCTTTGTTATCCCCAGCAAGTGTCATTGGCCCAGGCGCCGCCTCTATTATCGTTCCCAATTTCTGCCGATGCTGACAGGCATGAAGTTTCCGGTATTCAGACCGAAGTGGCGTTCAGGCCAGTTTTCCGATGTTCAGATCGAAGAAGTTTCCGACGTTCAGGTCGATGCAACTTGTGGCATTCAGGCCAGTTTTCCGATGTTCAGATCGAAGAAGTTTCCAACGTTCAGGTCGATGCAACTTGTGGCGCTCAGGCCAGTTTTCCGATGTTTAGATCGAAGAAGTTTCCGACGTTCAGGTCGATGCAACTTGTGGCATTCAGGCCAGTTTTCCGATGTTCAGATCGAAGAAGTTTCCGACGTTCAGGTCGATGCAACTTGTGGCGTTCAGGCCAGTTTTTCAATGTTCAGATCGAAGAAGTTTCCGACGTTCAGGTCGATGCAACTTGTGGCGTTCATGCCAGTTTTACGATGTTCAGATCGAAGAAGTTTCCGACGTTCAAGTCGATGCAACTTGTGGCGTTCAGGCCAGTTTTCCGATGTTCAGATCGAAGAAGTTTCCGACGTTCAGGTCGATGCAACTTGTGGCGTTCAGGCCAGTTTTCCGATGTTCAGATCGAAGAAGTTTCCGACGTTCAGGTCGATGCAACTTGTGGCGTTCAGGCCAGTTTTCCGATGTTCAGATCGAAGAAGTTTCCGACGTTCAGGTCGATGCAACTTGTGGCATTCAGGCCAGCCCATCGGTGTTCAGACCGATATTAATAATCTCATATCTCCCGATGTTCAGATCGAAGTCATTTCCAGTATTCAAACTGATGAGCGGCATTCAGGTCATGGTTATTTCTGTGTTACCATTTATTTTGGTATCCAGGTTAACATTCTTTTTCGGTATTCAGACTGACTCTCACCGTACCAGACGGATTCTTCTTTCAAGACCACCTCTTTGCCGATTCTGACAGGCATTTTTACTTCACTTCACTTCAGTACAAATTTTCGGGCTTTTATTGTATTCAATCCCTTGATACCTCGAAAGCACGAAAGACGCTGCTATCTTCTTTCCAGGTCTCCAGTTGATTGAATAGGGGCAGCTATAATACCCCAAAATTTACCCTTCATTTTTCCTGGAAGCATACGCTTTACACCTCATGCATGCATTCATTTTTTAGGTCATTTAGCATTTGCATTTCATCATGGCAATCGGAATCGGATCCAAGAAGCTTGAACAATATCCAGGATACTTTGTGGGTTCTATTTAGATGATCAGTCAACACAAGGGAAGGACTTGAGTTACTTCCAACATGGGTCTATTCGTCAGTCAAAACGTTAATCTTGAAGGAGCAAAGGTTTGTTTATGAGCTGTCATGCTCGCTAGGCGAAGCCCACGTGTTTTGAAAAAAAAAAGGCGAAAAAAAGAACCAAAAAAAAAAAGAAAACGAAAAAAAAAATTTAACAAAAAAAAAAGAAAAAAAAACGGAAAAAGAAAAAAATAATAATAAAAAAAAATAATAATAATAAATAAAAGAAAAAATCTTGGACTTGGACCTCTCTCATTTGAGCCCACAGGTCAACAAAAATCAGATTATAAATTCAGAGTTTCAGTGAAACAAAATTATTCTATTCCTGTTAGCCTGTCTGGGAAAAAGATAGTGAGAGAAGAATTATGGGGAAAAAGATAGTGAGAGAAGAGCTAACAGAGTTCAGAGCAACCTCCAAACCCTGAAGGGAACTCAACTGCACAGAATCACCTCTGCCTCACATAAACCCTAAAGATTATTTTGTAAACCTCACGGGTGCAACTCAATTTCAATCAAGCTCTCCAATCAGGTTTGCCCTATATCCATCATCTTTATGCCTTTAATTTGAATGCTCTAAATGTATGAGGTATTATGGGTGAACTTGATACCCTTTTAATGCATGTGTTTGACAAGAGGTTTAGGCCTCCTACCCATGGTTGCTTTTCGTGAGCTTTTTGTGAATTGAAAGGGCATGATTCATGTGGTTACATTTTGATTTGGGGGCAACCCTTGATTACCCTATTTTTTTGTCTCTAACCTATTTGTTGAGTTTTTGTGAGGGCTCATATGACTCTTGCAGAGATGGTTTGCCTGGTGTTCCACTTTATTTGTGGGATACCGCCTGGAGGTTTCATTCCGATTACCTGTACTGACTCACTTTCTTTGATGGTGTTTAGCTTGGAAGGATCCCTGGGTTTCCCATTCCTCTAATTGCTGTTACTCCGGATCTTTATCCGTGTGGTACTTTTACATTTTTCCCGCATTTTACTGCTTTCCTAGCTGGAAGACCTCGATAGGAGGCAATGTTTTTGTGTGTTTATTTTTTTTTCACAGGTTCCTTCGTCCAGGACTCCTTTTGCATGAGCATCCCAAACCCTAACCCTTCATTGATTTTTCTTCTCCTAAACACACGTTTACTCCTTCTACTACAGGTGAATAAGTCTCCAAAGGTCGAGCATCCGGTAGATTGCATAGTAACGTCGTTCGTCCAAAACCCAATCCATAAACCCGTAGTTAGCCGAACTACGGCTTGCTCTGATTCTCATTCCAGATGAGATACGTAGGCATAAGACGTGATGTCTTAGCGAGCACACATCCCCCCAACCCTAGGTAGCCGAGCTACGAAGACTCTGATTCTCATATTCAGATGAGATACGTATGCAGTGGATGCGACATCCGCGCGAGTCATTGTCATTTAACCCCCTTTTTTTAGTAAACAGCACAAGATAAACTCACACCCTTTAGACAAGAACTACAAAAGTGGATCCCGTAGAGTACTACAGATGCGTAGGGGTGATAATACCTTCCCTTCGCATAACCGACTCCCGAACCCAAGATTTGGTTGCGAGACCTTGTCTTTTCCTTCCCTTTTCCAGGTTTACTTCGAGCATTTCCTTTCCCTCCTTTGGGATAAATAACGCACGGTGGCGATTCTTCTGTCATTTTCTTTCGCCGGTTGTTTTTTCGCACACTGTATTTTTCAGGTTGCGACACTATCATGCAACCACCTGATTGGAGATTACCTTTCGAAATCATATGTGATGCGAGTGATTATGTCGTAAGCGCAATACTAGGACAAAGAAAGAATAAAAAACTTCACGTTATCTACTGCGCAAGTAGAACATTAGATTCTGCCCAAATGAACTACGCCACCACTGAAAAGGAACTTCTAGCCGTTGTGTTCGCTTTAGACAAATTCCGTTCCTACTTAGTAGGAGCAAAAATCATTATCTATACCGACCACACCGCTATTAGATATTTGCTAAGTAAGAAGGATGCAAAACCAAGACTCGTAAGATGGATCCTAATCTTACAAGAATTTGACTTAGAAATAAAGGATAAGAAGGGTACTGAAAACGTAGTAGCAGACCACTTATCACGAATCGAAGGGAATAAGCCTGAACGAATTCCAATCAATGATGATTTCCCTTACGAATGACTTATATCCCAAATGGAAAGCGACATGTCTGAACCAACCTTAAATGATACCGAAATAGAAGAATACATGGAAGAAATTCATGTGAATGCAACTCTGCCATGGTATGTTGATTTTGTCAACTACCTAGTTGTTGGATTACTTCCACCAGACCTATCATACCAACAAATAAGAAATTCTTTCATGATCTAAAACAATACTACTGGGATGAACCTCTGCTTTTCAAAAGAGGTACCGAAGGTATTTTCCGTCGATGTGTTCCTGAGGATGAAATAGATGACATAATCTCTCATTGCCATTCCACCCCCTATGGTGGGAACGCAAGCACATCAAAAACTTGTGCTAAGATCTTACAATCGGGCCTGTTTTGGCCTATTCTATGGAAAGATGTCAATAATGCGGTTATAAATTGCGATCAGTGCCAACGCACTGATAACGTTTCAAGACGCGATGAAATGCCACAAACAGGAATCTTAGAAGTGGAAGTCTTTGATGTGTGGGGGATTGACTTCATGGGACCATTCTCGTCTTCTTTTGGTACTAAGTACATAATCGTAGCTGTCGATTTCGTTTCAAAATGGATCGAGGCCGTAGCTTTTCCGACAAATGACACACGAGTAGTGATTAAGTTGTTCAAGAACATAATCTTTCCTAGATTCGGTGTGCCAAAACTAGTCTCTAGTGACGGTGGCTCCCATTTCATATCGAATATCTTTGGAAAACTTCTTTTGAAGTATGGAGTCCGACACCGTGTAGCAACACCTTATCACACACAAACCAGTGGGCAAGTCGAGGTTTCGAATAGAGAAATCAAACAAATTCTAGAAAAGACTGTCGGAATATCTAGAAAAGACTGGTCATCTAAACTAAACGAAGCTCTGTGGGCCTATAGGACATCCTACAAGACCCCGATAGGGACCACACCCTTTAAATTAGTCTATGGTATATCATGTCATATCCCTTTGGAATTAGAACATAAAGCTTATTGGGCAATTAAGACCCTAAATCTGAACTATACTTCCGCAGGCGAGAAGCGAATTTTGGACATTCACGAATTGGAAGAACTTCGACTAGACACGCCTATGAGAATGCCAAGATATACAAAGAACAAACCAAAAAATGGCACGATAAACGTATATCTAGGAAAGAGTTTAATGTCGGCAACATAGTGCTACTATTTAATTCGAGACTTAAGTTTTTCCGGGAAAACTTAAATCTAGGTGGTCAGGCCCTTTCGAAATCACAAAAGTCTTTAAAAGCGGTGCGATAGAAATCAAAGGTCGAAATAGTGAACCGTTTATGGTAAACAGGAAGCAATTAAAACATTATCATAGTATCGACAACAGAGACTATTCAAATAGTCTAAGACTTACAGAGCTGCCCGCTCAACCCCAGAACTAGTATATCGCAACGTTATTGTCGAACTTATGACATTAAACAAAGTGTTTAGTGGGAGACAACCCGCCTTTTCTTTAATTTTTTATCTTTGCTTTTAAGTATTTCCCTTCTTTGAATTTTACTTGTATTTTGCTCCCTTTCACTGATTCTATGCAGTAATATACTTGTTACTTCTAGTTACTAACTTAGAAACATTGGATACTGATTAACATGCGAAATATAACTAGTTAGTAACTAACTTTCATCATGTAACCAGTAGATACAGTTTTCAGAGGCAGAGTTCAGAGAAGGCGCTATGATTATTTAGCTCAGAAGGATATGGATTTATCCATATATTATGATGGATCTACCATGGATAGGTTAGGTATCCAAGATAGCATCTTGTTTATGTTTAACCAGCTAGGATGGGAGAATGCGGCTATTAAGAGAAGGTTTGTCACATACCGTGAACTCACCCTAGAATTCCTTAGCTCCCTAGTTTACGACCCCGAGCATGGTTACGGAATCAACAAAGGGTTGATTTCCTTTAGGCTGTTTAATATGGACTTCATTTATAACTGTAGAGACCTTGCTGACCTCCTAGGATTTCCTAGTGGCCCATTTGTTTTCACTACCCTCCAGGAGAAATTAATCGATGACATCGACCTAGATTACTTTTGGGGTAGTTTAATTAGAGACTACCACCCTAACCCAAACGAGATGCACTCCCAAATGATACACAACCCTGTTATCTGCTACTTCCATAACATACTAGCCCATACCCTGTTTGGAAAAGAAGCGAACAACACCATAGTGTCACGAGATGAACTTTTCATCTTACTCTGTGTCGACCACGGTCGACATGTCAATGTTGTGGCATATATGATGGCTGATGCCATTGGACTTAGATGCCCACTTTATGAGCATACACCTTTTGGACACATCCGACTCATGGATATTGAATTTGGCTTTAATCGTAGAATCATAGGAAACCTTGGGCCAGACACTTTTGATTACCTAATTAATAACGAGGTTGTCCAGTTGTTTACCTTACCAAACCATGAGAGAACAAGTGCTCATAACCGAAATAACTGGCTTTATGACTTATATGAACACCACATTGCTCCACCATCACCTCCTAAGACACCGCCTATATATGAGTATTTAGATGACCCTATCTCAGTTGATGAATCTGACCGTGAAACCCCTCCAAACTACTATAACATAGATAAACCGGAACTTCCTTCCTATGCAGAAAATCTGACCATAATCCTTACCTGTATGGATGGTTTCCACACTGACATTACCAATGTGAAAGATGAAATAAAGAGCATGCGCCTTGATTTCTTAGGCTTAATGGATGTCGTCGTCGAACAATTTGATCACTTGAACCAGGATGTAGCTACTTTGGGACAGAACCGTGGCTGATTACATCGACCGCTGACCTCTTCTACTCACATTAAAGCAATGAGGACAGTGCTATGTTTTAGTGTGGGGAGGGAGCACTTTTATTGCTATTATTTCTTTTAATGTTACATTTAACTTTAGTCTTTCAATTTAATTTAAATAACATTGTTATTTCTTTTTGCTTCTACAATAAATTAAATTTACCTCCGTCATTTTATTTTTACTGTTGTTAATTCCATATTGGCTTTATTTTATTTTATATTGTTGTCGTACTGGGTTTCTGCTATCATTACTATTGGGTTACTACTGTTAAAAATCTTATACTTTTTGGCCTATTTTCCAAAAATTGTGAATGTTGCATGTGACGACCGTCACATGTAGTGTTACGCCCGTCACAGAGGCGTGATGCCCATCACAAATTAAGTACATGACCATTACACACAACCGTTGTATATGACCATTACGCAAGACTGTTACGTGTGACGGACGAAATAGCCCTGTGACGATCGTCACGGATCTAGAAGGCGCGCCTATAAAAACACGCGTACTTCCTTTCTTCTTCCGCATCAAATCATTCAATTTTCCTTAACCATCCCACTCAAACCACTCTTTTCTCCATTAACCCTTTCTTCACATCCTTTTAAGCGAAACATGTGAGTACCTTATAACTCGCGAAATCCATCTCTCCCACCAAAACCTATATTTTCAAATTCGCACACTAAATGGCCCGTTAAGAGAGAGCTGCCCCCGACCTCTCAAATATCGTATTCAGAGAAGGAGAAGCCGACGAGCGACAGAGAGACAACTACCTCAGGTTCTGTCAACGTTCAGTCCAAGCTAAGAGGTATGTTAATAACAACTTTCTGACGGAGCTAGGACTTTCAGATGGCATAGAATGGATGCTGAACAACTCTACTTTGATGCAGCTTTGCACCAACCCGCAACCAACTTATGAGGCACTGACCTTGGAATTCCTGAGTTCATTCTCCTACATTACCCCTCCTGGTGCAACTCAGTTTCTCCCATGAGCCTCCACATTTAGAATGTTCGGTACCGAGTATTCCCTGAACCAAACTCAAATAGCGTGAATGCTTGACTTCTGACCTGGAGAGGGAGTTCACTGCTGTATCCCTAACGGATGGTCAGAGATAGCATTTGGAGTGTGGCATAGCCTTACCAACATGAACGTCGCAAGCTGGGATGCGCTTAACGCAACTTACATCCACAACCCAGTTATAAGATATTTCCACCGAGTCTTAGGGCACACGGTTTTCGGAAGAGTCAACAATCACAAGGTAAACTCTAAGGAGCTCTTTTTCTTCTCTGTGTGTTCACCCCGGTGGCGTTCAATTCCACCCCATTCCTATTGGCCAACATACAGGATGCATGCATGAGAGGCAGCACGACGTTTCTTTTTGGAGGAATCATCACCTCCATAGCATTAGGCCTGAATCTGGGAGATAGGCTCTCCGACTTACCCGCCTTGCCAGCCGAGTTCCTCAACATCGACTATTGTCGACCTAACACCTCATCAAGGCCAGAGACGACGGGAAGTACCATCATGTGGTTAGGAATAAGATAGTTCGAAGCAGCATTATGCCCAACAGGAAGCGTACAAATCTGCAGAATATGGCGAATTGGATTTTTGATTTGAATGCCTCTGAGCCCAATGGAGGAGATCCTAATAATGGAGCAGAGGAAGCCGAAGAGGAACTTGACCAAGAAATGCCACAACCACCTCCTGAGTATGCTGCAGAGACATCTTCCCGAGGCCAGCGAAGAAATGAGCAACGACCCGCCACCATGGAGGACATCTACGCTGATATGTTGCGACACAACCAGAGGATGGAGGAGCTCCAGACAGAAATGATGCAAACAATCCAGAAGATACAGAGGGATCAACATGACTATGCGAACTGGCACGACCAGGGGATGGCAGAACTTTCCAAAGAGATGAGTGCCCTGACACATCGCGTTGATGCCATCCAGGAGTACACGCAGCATGTGGGGTTGGATCCTACCCAGCATGGAAGAAGTGAGCATGCACGAGCAAGAGCTAGAGCACACAAAGCCCGACGTCGTGACGACAAATAGTGATCTTCGTGTTTCTTCCATTTTCATTCTTTCATTGTTGCATTGAGGATAATTCTTAGTTTAAACGTGGGAGGAAATCCTTGTCTTTCCTTTACTTGTTTCTATTTTTAGCCATAACAAGTTTTTTTGTCTTTATCTAATCATTTATATCTAATTTGCCATAACAAATTTTTTGTTTTTTTAAAGTTAAATGCATACCCTATGAGTATATAGGTTGCCTTACAGAGGTTCTGTTAGAAAACTGTGAAAAATCTAACAAGATTGATACCGTCCTGACACCTTAGATCTCTCACTTTTACGAGATCAGTTTGAATACCCATTATACCGATACCTAAAGTGTCCTTTCTATATTAACCCCTAGTAGTTTATACTAGCAGTCAACATCGTCTTAAACACAAACCATGTGAAGAGCCGATGAATATAAGTGATTGATGCCTACGAATTAAGAAGATCCTTCATACTTTTGCTATCGAGAAATTGAAAAATGCACCATACAAACAGTTGCAAGATGTACAAAAGAAAGGAACAGAAAAACCCAGATGGTTGGTTCAGAGGTACCTGGTACTGGATTCGGGAGGGCGAACTACGGTTCGATCCCCCACAACCGTCAAATGGGATATATAAAGGGTTACCACACTAGTGTACCAGACCCCGTGCTAAAAAAGGGATCAAAGTCACTGACCGGCTACTTCGCTAAGTGCGTGTAAAGGTAAAGGGCTTAATGTGATTGCGCTAGAAAGAAACCGGGTGAAATAGGAACAAGAAGCATTAGGTTGAGCTATAATAGCATGATTCGAACTGGTTTGTACATAGGAGAGATCTACGTTAATGCTTATTGCTTGTGTCGTCACTGTATCTTTAGTGTTTTACTTGAGTATTTGTCATCGTAACGAAGCACCTAACAACCACGTATGAATTGGAAATGTGTTATGTATTCGCGTTTAAGTAGTGTTTTCAAATTTTATTTGTTTGAGGACAAGCAAAGATTCAAGTTTAGGGGAGTTTGATAACGTGAAAACACGCCGTATATTTGCCCTGATTTACACTCAAAAGTCGTACCACTTTCATTTATATTCCGATTATTCCGCAAGTGTTCGAGTTATTTTTGCAGGTATTTCAATTCTCATGCCTAAATGAGCAAAGTATATAAAAGGAAGGAAAAGAAGAAGAAACAGCAGAAAAGAAGAGAATACAAATTATGTGCATGTGACGACCGTCATAAATCCTGTCACGACCGTCACGCCCAGCCTGTCACGACCGTCACAAGCCCATCACGAACGTCACGTGGCCAAAATCAGCGCTTTGAATCTGTCAATAGAAGTGATCCACCAGGCCCTTATTTCTCGTTCCTCAGCCACTTTCCCGTGGATTCCTCACTCAACTAAGTCATCCTTATTTCTCTCAATTGCCAAGACCTAATGGGGAATATAAAAGGTTGGAAGTTGGAAACCTATGGGCACGCTTAATTTTTCTCTCTGAAGCCAGCTTTCAAGACCTTTCTCTTTACATTTTTCCACGGCAATTCTGTTTTTCTTTTATTTTTCTTTAGCAACATTAGTTTCTTTTACCGTTTAGAGCTTCGATTTTCCCTTTTTCCATTCCGTTTTTCATTTAGCCATAGTAGTAGTTTCCTACACTGGGGAACTACTATAGTTTATTTAATTTAGTTTAAGCAATTATTTCGAAGAAGCAGAATCCTACTGACCTGTGGAAGACTGCTCAAGTACTTCAAGATTCAGCGTATTCTATTAATCCAATTTCCAGGTTTTTATTCAATTACTATTGTTATTGCTTTATTATTATTATAATCATGTTTGCTTTATTGTTGATCTGTTTATGTTCGTTTGTGTTTGTGTTATTTAACATGTCCAGCTAAACTACCGGTATCGGTATGTAAACAATTTAATCAGACGGGATTTAATAATAATCGGTGTAAAACTTTTTTCCTCAAACAATCTTTTTGGCTGTGGTTTTTAATTTAATTTAATTAATTTTACCACAAGAGTGAGAAGCTATTTAATACGATTTTGCCACGAGAGTGAGAAATTAACTAAGGTGAGAACCGACAATCGCGTGAGCGTGAGGGTCAAACTGAATAGTAAAAACTAGGCATTGATTTTAAAAACAGCGAGAGCACTTTAAAGGCAATTGGAACTTATTTATTTTCAAAAAGTATTTTTAACTTCAAATGGGACAGCGAGAGCGTACATTCTGACTTAAAGGTATAGTCCGAATCAACAATCACGAGAGTGTGAGATAAAGCCTTTTAAATAAGTATTTTCTATAGAAAGGTATTTGGTGCTTAAATTATACACCGGTGACTTATCAAATCCCTGACGATTAATGCGTTGCATACTGATATCCTCCTATTTATATTTTTTTAAGACTTAACTTCCCTTGGATTTAATTTTCTTAAACCAAACTTCTAAAAATCATTCCCTTAGCTAAACATAGTAACGACGGTAGCATTAGTTTGACCATTTGTCCTTGTGGGTTCGATATCTTTTAAAACTAAAACGACTAGACTGTGCACTTGCAGTCAAGTACCCGATAGACTATATTTTATATACAGTCACGAGACGTATCATTAGGAAGATAACATACTCTGACAGAGAGGCATTCATTACCGGTTAGGGTAAACATATCAAGGATGACTCGTTGAGGAAAAAGGAGGTGTATTCATTACCGATTACTAGGTAAGAATAACCTATTGGGGAAAATATAAAATAGGACTCATAACTACCGGTTACTGGTAAGAAGGCCGAAGGGAGAGAATATCCGTCACTGGTTAAAGTGAACATATCAAGGATAGATTCAAAGGAAGAATATCCGTTATCGGTTAGGATGAACATATCAAGGATAGACTACCTGGGGGAAATGGGAAGAATATCCATTACCGGTTAGGGTAAACATATTAAGGATAGACTGCCTGGAAGAAGTCGGAATTATATCTATTGGTTACTGGATAGAATACCAAAGATAGAATATCCGTCACCGATTAGGGTGAATATATCAAGGATAGACTCAGCAGGAGGAAGCAGGATTTACAACTACCGATTACGGGGAAGAATACCACAAAGAGAAGAAAACCCGTCATCATTTAGGATGAACATATCAATGATTAACTCTTTGGGGAATGAAAAGTAGGGATTACAACTACCTTTTTACTAGGTAGAAAACCATAAAGGGAGAATATCCGTCATCGGTTAGGATGAACATATCAAGGATAGATTGTCTGGGGAAACGTGAAAACGAATCTGATGGGGAAAATATAGGAAGTATATTACTCTTACCGGGTATTGGGAAAAAGTAAAATACTCCAAAAAATGAGAAGAATATTACCAGTTACTGGGCAATAGACCCTCGGGGGACCAAAAGTATCTATCTAGGTAAGAGCTAGAAAGAAACGGTCAAACAAAGACTCAACCCAATAAGGATATAGCTCAAGGGGAGTGGTTCCATCCAGATAATTAATTGGGGAGGAAACTGAAATAATAATCATCCACGATGAAATAACTCAGTGGGGAATGATAAAGGTTAAATTCTTTATGCCTAAAGGGGCTGATACTCTACAATTGAAAGAGGACAGACGCACCAAACCTGTATGGAGAAATAATGTCACCAAAAGAAGGAAACAGAATAATGAAATCAAATGCGATAAAAAATGCGTAATGAAATGTTTGGTGTATGAATATGTTTGTATATGATTGATGATTATGCTGACAAAACTATCATAAAGGATACAAATGTCACATATTTGAATCATCGCTACAACACTCGGCTAATCTCAACAAGATGGAAACACCAACTGAAGAAATGTGTTAGGGGGTGGATAGAAATCATCTAGCTCTGAATGTCTCAACACTGGCTGGGGAAAGAGAAAAGATATGTCGAGGATCCAAATTGTCAACTCTGTGGCAATTTTTAGATCAACACCATATTAAATGGGAGATAACCTCGTAGGGGACCAAATCAAACACTGCTCCGAATTAACACTACTGGGAATCATAAATGAACTCCGTTGGGGACTACAGGAGATAAGACTTTGTACGGGGTCTAGGTAAACTGTTGAGGACATGAGCCTACAACTCAACTGTGGAGGTGATCCACAAACTCCGTTGGGTATACCTGATTACTGTATGGGAGGAAAAGGTTACCAAACCCACTGCTTGGGGAAGACCAACAATGTTCCTCACTTTAGGACTTACTTGTTCTCAGTTTGCCGTTGATATTCCTTACTATAATTTATTGCCTTTTAAAGTAATTGCTTTTATTATTTAGGAAAAATGATTTTTATTATTTAATTTATTTCAAAATTATCATCATAAAATTCAATTTTATTTAGCTGAAAAATAAATAAGAGTAGAAACTATTGGACAAAAAGCTCAACTTTACTTAATAGAATGGTAGTCTGTAAATGACAAGACTCCAAAGATCTTTACAAATAGTTGAAAATGGTAATTTTCATGGAAAAGGGCTACATTGAATACAATGACCACTACTCTCCTCCTACCAACTTCAATATTTGTTGCGCACTTGGCTTTAGTTGAGAATGACGAATCAGAACCGACTGACTTGCTCAAAACTGCTCCCATGACTGGGGAATCAACCAACTGCAGTTACTTGCCATAATCCCTATTTTTTTGCATAGATTTCCCCAAGGTAGGGTACTTAATCTATCAGGATGAATTTTATGTTTTATGTCTCTAACTTTTGCATGGATCGCCCTTTCGGGTTTTCAATCCACCGAGACGCTCATTTTTGCCTAAGCCGCCCTTTCGGGTTTTCAACTTAGTGAGTTGTTCTTTTCTTTTCTAGGCGAAGTATTTCTTGACTGCATCAGCATTCACAGAACGAGTGAACTCTTCACCATCCATAGTTGTAATAATCAAAGCATCGCCTGAAAAGGCTCTCTTAACAACATATGGGCCTTCTTAATTAGGAGTCCATTTCCCCCTAGCATCCAGTTTGAAAGATAGAATTTTCTTGAGCACAAGGTCACCTTCTCTAAACACACGAGGTTTGACCTTCTTATCAAATGCATTCTTCATTCCCTGCTGGGATAACTGACCATGATACATGGCAGTCCACCTCTTTTCTTCAATCAATTTAGCTGGTCATATCTGGTCTGACACCATTCAACTTCTATCAACATGGCTTCCATCAAGATACGCAATGATGGGATCTCAACCTCTACTGGGAGCATAACTTCCATACCATAAACAAGAGAGAAAGGGGTTGCCCATGTTGAAGTGCGGATGGATGTACGGTACCCAAGCAAAGCAAATGGGAGCATCTCATGCCAATCCTTATATGTCACAACCATTTTCTGAATGATCTTCTTGATGTTCTTGTTTACAACTTCAACAGCCTCATTCATCTTAGGTCTGTAGGGAGAAGAATTATGATGTGCAATCTTGAAGTCTTTACAAAGAGCTTCCACCATATTATTATTCAAGTTCGATCCATTATCAGTAATGATCTTACTTGGCACACCACAACGACATATAATTTGATTCTTGATAAACCTTACAACAACTTGCTTGGTCACATTTGCATACGATGCCGCTTCAACCCATTTTTTGACGTAGTCAATGGCCACCAGAATGAAATGATGTTTATTCAAAGCTTTAGGCTCAATCATGCCAATCATATCAATTCCCCATAAGGAGAAGGGCCATGGAGAGGAAATGACACTTAACAGTGTCGGAGGAACATGAATCTTATCTACATAAATTTGACACTTGTGGCATTTCTTCACAAACTTGCAACAGTCAGATTCCATTGTCATCCAATAGTAACCTGCTCTCAACATCTTATTTTCCATAGCATGTCCATTGGAATGAGTACCCAATGGACCTTCATGGACTTCAGTCATCAACAGGTATGCTTCGTGTATATCCATTCATCTGAGCAAAACCATATCGAAATTTCTGTTGTAAAGCACATCACCATTTAGGTAGAAGTTTCCAGCTAATCTCCTCAAAGTCTTCTTATCTTTCAAAGATTCCCCAGGCAGGTAAATCTGACTTTGGAGGAAACACTTAATATCAAAATACCAAGGCTTTTCATCTTTGGCTTCTTCAAAAGCAAACATATGAGCTGGCCTATCAAGACGCATCACTGTCAAGTTAGGAACTTCATTCCAGAATTTCACCATGATCATTGAAGCCAGCGTTGCAGAAGCACCTGTCATCTGGTTTTCATCTCGAGTGATATGATGAAACTCAACCTTTGTAAAGAAATTCGAAATCCTCCTCGCGTGATCTCTATATGGTATCAAACCGGGTTGATTTGTCTCCCATTCACCTTTGATTTGATTCACAACCAAAGTTGAATCTCCGTAGACATCCAGATATTTGACTCTGAGATCAATGGCTTCTTCAAGCCCCATAATGCAAGCTTCATACTCAGCCATATTGTTTGTACACTTGAAAGTTAATCTAGCTGTAAACGGAAAATGAGTGCCTTGAGGAGTAATAATGACTCCCCCAATGCCTTGAGGAGTAATAATGCTCCATCAAATACCATGCCCCAACAGGAACCAGGTTCTGGCCCTTCTTCAAGCAATGGTTCGTCACAATCTTTCATTTTTAAGTACAAGATCTCTTCATCAGGAAAATCATATTGTACTGAATGGTAATCTTCAATCGGTTGGTGAGCCAAATGGTCAGCCAAGACACTACCCTTAATCGCTTTTTGAGATCGATATTAAATATCATACTCTGATAACAACATCTGCCAACAGGTAATTCTCCTAGTTAAAGCAGGCTTCTCAAAAATGTACTTGATTGGATCCATTTTAGATATCAACCAAGTAGTATGATTCAACGTGTACTGGCGCAGACGCTTAGCAGCCCAAGCCAATGTGCAACAAGTCTTTTCAAGCATAGAATACTGGGTCTCACAATCGCTGAATTTCTTACTGAGGTAGTAAATTGCATACTCTTTCTTTCCAGATTCATCTTGCTGACCAAGAATACAACCCATACTCTCATCAAGCATAGTCAAATACATGATCAACGGTCTTTCTTCAACTGGTGGAGACAAAATCGGAGGCTTAAGCAGATACTCTTTGATACTGTCAAAAGCTTTCTGGAAATCTTCGGTCCAATTACAAGACTGATCTTTTTGAAGAAGCTTGAATGTACGCGCACATGTGGCAGTCATATGCGGTATAAATCTTGAGATATAATTCAAACGGTCAAGAAAACCACTGACTTGCTTCTCACTTTTGGGCGCATGCATTTCTTGTATTGCTTTGACCTTGGTAGGATCAACTTCAATACCCTTCTCACTGACAATAAAACCCAACAACTTACCAGAACGAACACCAAAAGTACACTTATTGGGATTCAAGCGGAGTTTATATTTCCTCAAACGCTAGAATAACTTCAACAAATGCTCAACATGTTCTTCTTCATCACTTGATTTGGCAATCATATCACCAACATAAACTCCAATCTCTTTATGCATCATATCATGAAAAAGAGTGGTCATAACTCTCTGGTACGTTGCACCAGCATCCTTTAAACTGAAAGGCATCACTCTATAACAGAATGTTCCTTAGGGTGTAATGAATGTGGTCTTCTCCATATCTTCAGGTGCCATCTTGATTTGATTATAACCGGCAAATCCATCCATAAATGAAAAGACTTTGAATTTAGATGTATTGTCTACCAACATATCAATGTGTGGCAGGGGGAAATCATCTTTTGGACTAGACTTGTTCAAATCTCTATAATGAACACACATACAGACTTTTCCATCCTTCTTCAGAACAGGCATAATGTTGGCCATCCACTGTGGATATTCGGAGGTAGCAAGAAAACCAACATCAATTTGTTTCTTCACTTCCTCTTTGATCTTAATTGCCATATCAAGATGAGTTTTCCTTAATTTCTGCTTGATCGGCGGGCATTCTGGCTTCAATGGCAATCTATGCTCCACAATCTCAAAATCCAACCCAGGCATGTCTTGATAGGACCAAGCAAACACATCTGAATACTCTCGAAGAAGAACAATTAACCCCTTCTTAGCCTCTGGACACAGTTGAGACCCAATCTTGACTTCCTTCACATCATCTTCAGAACCCAAGTTGATTAGTTCAATCTGCTCTTTGATCGGCTGAATGGCTTTTTCTTCATGCTCAAGTAAACGTGATAATTCATCAGATACTTCTTCATCATCAGTTTCTTCCTCAGCCTCAAACACAGGGAAATCAAAGTTTGGAGAGGGAATAGGATCTTTGTATTCAATGCGTTTGGGAACCAACCTGCGTAATGATTTGATATTTTGATTTTAGAGAGGTGAATTGCGGCCAAATATTATGCAGAAGGAAGATTATTATTATTTATTTATTTTGTGATTATCATTTTCAGAAAAGCGAAAAGTAATAAAATATCATAATGTGGATGAACAAAATTGCATTTTATTGATGATAATTGAAATGCCCAATAGTGTTCACTTCTCCCTTAGGCATAGGAGAATGATATTTCTTAAAATAAAAAACAAATTACTTAGATCGGTGAATAACAGTAGGAACATCAACAGCAACCCGATTGTTGCAAATCTGGCCATGCGTCACAAAGTTGGCGCAAGCTTCGTCTTCATTATCACCATCCCCGATCACAGCAACTGAGTGTTGATCATTACCATAAATGAGCCTTCTGTAGCGGTAAATTAATGATCATCACGCTATGGATAAGCAAGACATCAAATAACAAGAGTCGCCACCGCGCTTTTATTGTTTCCAAGGGAAAAGGGAAAAAGTACGAACAAAACCCAAAAGTAAGAAGTTTTCAAATCAAAACTAATAAAATGTCAGAGATTACAGGTAAGGGGGTTGGTTACACATAGGGAAGGTGTTAGAACCCAAAGTGTCCTAGGTACTCCTAGGGAGCCCTTTCTTGTATGCATACGTATTTTGGACAAAGTGATGTTTACAAACAAATAGAATGGGGGGATGAGAAAAGAATTCGTTGATTATATTTTTGTGTTTGGCAAGACCTTCGGACTTGTGCCTATGTACCAACATAAAAATGAGGGATCAAAACCTCGTAGTTCCTGATACAAATTTCAAAGTTGATGCATTGCTTTTAATCAAAAATTAAGTTTGAAAGGCACAAGGGCCTAGAAAATGGTTTGAATGAGTTAGTTCTTTTTAGCTTTTGAAAATTTTAAGTCAAGTATAGTTAAGTTTATTTACAAGTTTGATTTAAGAAAAGAAGTTTGAAAATGCAATGGCATAAGGCCAAAGTTTCTAATTTGCAAAGTGGTCAAAGTTTAGAAAATAATAAGTTCAAACAAAGAAGTTTTTAAAAGGAGGGAGATATTTTGAAATTAAAGAGATGGGGAGTAGATGAAAAGACTAATCCTAAGCATAAATTTAAAAGTTAAGAGTTGAAAAGATCTGACCGATGGGTAGCAATCCAATAGACAAGAATGTCATATAGAAACCCCACATTCCCTTGGACATTAGAATCAAGCAACAAATAATGCATACAATATTATCTTGAAGATAAAAGGCATCAAATAAAGATAGCCCTATCCAAGCTTTAGCCACTCCATGATCTCCTTCAAATTTTCCCATGTAACAGATGAATTCCACAGGTCACAAGTTCAAAATAACAACTTCACAATGATCATGTTGCAGATGAACTCAAATGTATCTTCAATGATGTATCAAATGAAGTTTCAAATTGCAACCACTTGGTTACATGAAAGTACATCTATCGAATACTGGATAAAATACCAACAAAGAGAAAATTTGTCACCAGTTAGGATGAACATATTAAGGATAGACTCTATTGAGGGAAAGTAGGATTTACAACTACCGGTTACTGGGTAGAAAACCACAAAGAGAAGGAAACATGTCATCGGTTAGGATGAACATATCAAGGATTAACTCTCTGAGGAACAAAATAGGGATTACAACTACCTTTTTACTGGGTAGAATACCACGGGATGAGAGTATCCGCCATAGGTTAGGATGAAGATATCAAGGATAAACTCAAACAGGGGAAGAAAGATATTCGTCACCGGTTAGGATGAACATATCAAGGATATACTTTCGGGAAAAATGATTCCACTGGGGACTCTACTGATGGGGAAAACAGGGGTACTTTTGTCGGGTATTGGGCAAGAATTAACGAACTGCAAACTAAAAATAATACCACCAGTTACTGGGTAATAAACTCTTAGGGGACCCAAAGCATATATCTAGGTAAGAGCTAGAAAGAAACAGTCAATCAAGACTCAACCCAATGAGGATATAACTCAAGGGGAGTGATTCCATCCAGATAATCAACTAGGAAGGAAACTAAAACAATACTTATCAACGAGGAAATAACTTAGTGGGGAAAAGGGGAAAGGTTAAAGTCTTTCTGCTTAAGGGGCTGACACTCTACAATTGAAGGAGGACAGACGCCAGATTTGTATGGGGATAAAGTACCGCCATAACAGAGAATAAGAATCTCAAACAATGAATCAGTAAATATGAAGATGCAATTATGAAATCATGAGTATATATGTATATGTACATGTCTATATGATGATTATGCCGATAAAACGATCGCAAAGGATACAAAGGTATTGCAAAATTTGAATCATCGGTATAATCCTCGGTGAATCCACAAAATGAGGAGACAAAAGCTGGAGAAAAGAGAGATCAACATCCCACAGGCTCAACCCTAATCGGGGAAGGAGGAGATCTGCTGAGGAAAGGAAACGTTATCGAATCTGCGGGGAATTTTAAATCAACACCATATTGAATGGGGAGACAACCGTACAGAGGATAAACGCAAATAGCTGCTCAAAAACCAAGAGGAAACTCTGACTAGGAGTGAGTCGGATGGCAACTGGTGGGGAAAACAAAGTTCTACTGCCATCACGCAAACTACTGAGAAAACCCTCCTCACTCTACTGGAGATCAAAACTAGCTAGGTAATCACCGATTCTGTCAGGAACTTATGCACAAACTTCGCCGGGGACAAACACTCCGCAGGGGAACTGAATTGACCAACACAGTTGGGGATAACCGAGGGTTAACTGCTCGGGAACCATTAATGCTTCACACTTAGGACTTGCTATTTTTCGAAATGCTGTTGATATTGCTTTTAAAATTGCTTTAAAATCCTTGCTTTTATATATTTTAATAAAAAATGATTTTGATTTAAAATTTTAATTTCAAATATGTTCATAAAATTTAAACTATCTAGCTGAAACAAATAAGAGTAAAAATAATTGGATAAAAGCTCAACTTTATTTAATAGAATGGTAGTCTGTAAATGACAAGACTCCATAGATCTTTACAAAGTTGAAAATGGTAATTTACATGGAAAAGAGTTACATTGAATACAATTGACCACTAATCCTTCTACCAACTCTTGATGTCCACTGTGCTTTTGGCCGCTATTGGGAGCGATGACTTGATGTCAACCCTTGTGCTTAACAAAGTTTTTCCAAAACTGGAAGACCAGCAGAATGCAGTTACTTGTCAAAATCCCTAATTTTTTCATAAGTTTCCCCAAGGTGGGGTACTCAACTTATCAGGAAATATTATTTCTATTTTATGTCTCTAACTTTTAACTGGATCACCCTTTCGGGTTTTCAATCCACCGACACGCTCATTTTTGCCTAAGCCGCCCTTTCGGGTTTTCAATTTAGCGAGTTGTTCTTTTTCTTTTTAGGCGAAGTATTTCTTGACTGCATTTGTGTTCATAGGACAAGTGAACTCTTCACCATCCATAGTTGTAAGAATCAAAGCACCGCCTGAAAAGGCTCTCTTAACAACATATGGGCCTTCATAATTAGGAGTCCATTTTCCCCTAGAATCTAGTTTGAAAGATAAAATCTTCTTAAGCACAAGGTCACCTTCCCCGAATACCCGTGGTTTGACCTTCTTATCAAAAGCTTTCTTCATCCTTTGCTGATATAACTGACCATGGCACATGGCAGTCAATCTCTTCTCTTCAATCAAATTTAACTGATCATACTTGGTTTGACACCATTCAGCCTCAGTCAACTTGGCTTCCATGAGCACATGCAATGAAGGAATCTCAACCTCTACGGGGAGCACTACTTCCATACCATATACAAGAGAGAAGGGGGTTGCCCCTGTTGAAGTGCGGATGGATGTACGATACCCATGCAAAGCAAATGGGAGCATCTCATGCCAATCCTTATATGTCACAACCATCTTCTTAATAATCTTCTTGATGTTCTTATTTGCAGTTTCAACAACCCTATTCATCTTGGGTCTGTAGGGAGAAGAATTATGATGTGCAATCTTGAAGTATTTACAAAGAGCTTCCACCATATTATTATTCAAGTTCGATCCATTATCAATAATGATCTTACTTGGCACACCATAACAACATATAATTTGATTTTTGATAAACCTTACAACAACTTGCTCTGTTACATTTGCATACGATGCCGCTTCAACCCATTTTGTGAAGTAGTCAATTGCCACCAAAATGAAATGATGTCCATTCGAAGCTTTAGGCTCAATCATGCCAATCATATCAATTCCCCACATGGAAAAGGTCCATGGAAAGGAAATGACGTTCAACAGTGTCGGAGGAACATGAATCTTATTTGTATAAATTTGAAACTTGTGGCATTTCTTCACAAACTTGTAACAGTCAGATTCCATTGTCAGCTAATAGTAACCTGCTCGCAACATCTTCTTCGCCATTGCATGTTCATTGTCAGCCAATAGTAACCTGCTCGCAACATCTTCTTCGCCATTGCATGTTCATTAGAATTTACCGACTAATCTTCACAAAGTCTTCTTATCTTTCACAGATGTCCCAGACGGGTAAATCTGAATTTGGAGGAAACACTTGATGTCGTAATATCACAGTCAAATTTGGAACCTCATTCCAATATTTCACTATGATCATTGAAGCCAACGTTGCAAGAGCATCTGCCATCTGGTTTTCATCTCGAGGGATATAATGAAACTCAACTTTTGTAAAGAAAGTTGAAATCTTCCTCGCATAATCTCTATATGGTATCAAACCGGGTTGATTCGTCTCCCATTCACCTTTGACCTAATTCACAACCAAAGTTGAATCTCCAGAGACATTTAAATGCTTTATTCTGAGATCAATGGCCTCTTCGAGCCCCATAATGGAAGCTTTGTATTCTGCCATGTTGTTTGTACACTTGAAAGTCAATCTAGCTGTAAATGGAAAATGCGTGCCTTGAGGAGTAATAATCACTGCCCCAATGCCATTACCATACTGATTAACATCTTCGTTAAATACCATGCCCCAACGGGAACCAGGTTCTGGCCCTTCTTCAAGCAATGGTTCATTACAATCTTTCATTTTTAAGTACAAGATCTCTTTATCGGGAAAATCACATTGTATTGACTGGTAATCTTCAATCGGTTGGTGAGCCAAATGGTCAGCCAAGATACTACCTTTGATCGCTTTTTGTGAAATCGGTATTCAATATCATACTCTGATAACAACATTTGCCAATGGGCAATCCTCCCAGTTAAAGCAGGCTTCTCAAAGATATACTTGATTGGATCCATTTTGGATATCAACCAAGTGGTATGATTCAACATGTACTGACGCAGACGCTTACTGAGGTAGTAGATCGCAAATTCTTTCTTTCCAGTCTCATCGTGTTGACCAAGAACATAACCCATACTATCTTCAAGCACAGTCAAATACATGATCAACGGTCTTCCTTCAATAGGTGGAGACAAAATCGGAGGGTCAAGCAGATATTCTTTGATACTGTCAAAAGCTTTCTGGCAATCTTCGGACCAATCACAAGACTGATATTTCCGAAGAAGCTTGAATATAGGTGCACATGTGGCAGTCATGTGTGAAATGAATCTGGAAATATAATTCAAGCGGCCGAGAAAACCTCTGACTTGCATCTCAGTTTTGGGCTTAGGCATCTCTTGTATTGCTTTGACCTTGGCAGAATCAACCTTAATACCCTTCTCGCTGACAATAAAGCCCAACAACTTACCAAAACGAACACCAAAAGTACACTTATTGGGATTCAAGCGGAGTTTATACTTCCTCAAACGCTGGAATAACTTCAACAAATGCTCAACATGTTCCTCTTCATCAATAGATTTAGCAATCATGTCATCGACATAATCTTCAATCTCTTTATGCATCATATCATGAAAAAGAGTAGTCATTGCTCTTTGGTAAGTTGCACCAGCATTCTTTAAACCAAAAGGCATCACTCTATAACAGAATGTTCCCCAGGGTGTAATGAATGTGGCGTTTTCCATATCTTCGGGTGCCATCTTGATCTGATTATATCCGAAAAATCCATCCATAAACAAAAAGACTTTGAATTTAGCAGTATTGTCTACCAACATATCAATGTGTGGCAGGGGGAAATCATCTTTCGGATTGGCTTTATTCAAGTCTCTATAATCGACACACATGCAGACTTTTCCATCTTTCTTCGGCACAGGCACAATATTGGCCACCCATTGCGGATACTCAGTTGTCACAAGGAAACCGACATCAATCTACTTCTGCACTTCTTCTTTGATCTTCACTGCCATATCAGGATGCGTCCTTCTCAACTTCTGCTTGACTGGCGGGCATTTTGGCTTCAACGACAATCTATGCTCCATAATCTCAGAATCCAAACCAGGCATGTCTTGATAGGACCAAGCAAACACATCTGAATACTCTCAAAGAAGATCAACCAACCCCTTCTTCGTATCTGGACACAGTCGAGACCCAATCTTGACTTCCTTCACATCATCTTTAGAACCCAAGTTGACTAACTCAATCTGCTCTTCGAAAGGCTGAATGATCTTTTCATCATGCTCGAGAAGACGAGACAATTCATCACTCATTTCTTCATCACTTTCCTACTTCGCCTCAAACACAGGGAATTCAAAATTTGGAAAAGGAGAAGGATCAATGTATTCAATGGGGTTAGGAACCAACCTGCATACTGATTTGATATTTTGATTTTAGAGAAATGAATTTGTGACCAAATATTATGCAGATGGACAATTATATTATTTATTTATGTTTTTTGTGATTACCATTTTCAGAATAAAGCAAAAAGTAAAAACAAAACATCATAGATGTGGATGAATAGAATTAATTTTATTGATGATCAAATTTGAAATGCCTAACAATGTTCACTTCCCCCTTAGGCATAGGAGAATGATTTTTTTAAAAACATATAAAAGAAATTACTTAGATCGATGCAAAATAATAGGAATGTCAACAGCAGTCCAATTGTTGTAATCCTTTCCATGCGTCACAAAATTGGTGCAGTCTTCCTCTTCGTTATCTTCTAGCACAGCAGCTAAGTGTTATTCATTGCCATGAATGAACCCTCCGCTACGGAAGCTAAGTTGCATATCCTCTGATCTCACAGTAGACAATCCTTGCTGAAAACCAAGACCAATTCTACCTTTTTTGTCGGAGACCTCTACCATGTGCCCCCACTGATCAACATTGCCTTCTTCAACAATCTTCATTGCATCTTTCAATAAGGACATAGGTGCCCCAACTCTCTTTTCAGCAGCAATAGATAAGGCATGGAACGGAGTTCTAACCTCATCCTCAGCTTCAACATATGAGAAAAATGACATGGGGCTAACCAACAACGCCTTTTCCCCACCAACAATGACTAGCTTTCCATTCTTAACAAATTTGAGCTTCTGATGCAATGTGGAGGTAATAACTCCTGTTTTATGGATCCATGGCCTTCCCAACAGACAACTGTAGGCCGGGTGGATGTCCATTATTTGAAAAGTAATCTGAAAATCACTCGGACCTATCTTCATTGGAAGGTCCACTTCACCTATCACTGTTTTACGTGAACCATCAAAAGCTTTGACGATTACACCACTATACCTCATAGGCGCTCCTTGATATGACAACTTTGAAAGAGTTAACTTTGGCAGTACGTTCAATGAAGACTCGGTGTCAACCAATAAGTTGGACAAAGCATCATCTTTGCAATTCATGAAAATATGCAAAGCCAAATTATGATTCCTACCCTCCTCAGGGAGTTCTTCATCACAAAAATTGAGTATATTGCAAGAAGTGATGTTAGATACTATATGATCAAACTGATCCACTGTAACATCATGTTCCACAAACGCTTCCTCTAGAACTCTTTGCAGTGCTTCTCTGTGCGCTTCTGAATTCATTAGCAGAGACAATACTGAAATCTTTGAGGGGGTTTGGAGTAGCTTCTCCACCACATTAAACTCACTTTTCTTTATTAGACGAAGTACCTCATCATCATCATTAGCCTTCAAATTGGTGGATTCACCAGATTGACACTTTGGAGCACTAACCAGATCTACAACAGGAACTTCCACCTTCTTATTGACAGTTGATTCTTCCTTATCTTTTGGGAACACCGGCCCAAACACTCGACCGCTACGGGTCACCTTAGTAACATCAGCAATACTCACTATAGAACTGGTCGTCGGCAATGCAAATTCTTGACCATCTTTCAGCATCGTCGTATTGTACTGATATGGGACAACTTTATCGGATGAATACGGGATTGGGCCTGCTAACCGTATGACCAACGGTGATACCGATCTTTGACTGTTGTTGTTACTATTACTGTTGTCGTACTGAATGAATACTCTTTCCAGATTCTTGAAAACGGACACTATGACATTTACATCATCATCTACATGACGGGATTGAACAATTTGGATCATGCCTTCATCCATCAACCGCTGGATGTCCCTTTTCACTACCACACAACCTCTCGGGTTGGCACTGCAAAGAGCACAACCGTCATGGTCATGCTCACAATCACCCACCATACAAATGTCCTTATGCATTGCCACTAAGGACCTCCGAATGAAACGAACATCAAACACTTTAAATTCTCCGGGACAACTATCCACCATATTAACAAAAGAATTTCCATGAGCGGGCGAAGGATACCATTCCACTCTTTATCGGCTTCTGAACTTCGGACTTGAGCGGATAGCAGTTCGGAATGTCATGTCCGAGTGCCCCTTGATGAAAAGCACAACGGAGTTCAGGTTTGTACCACCATGGAAGTGGTTCTGGAATTTGTGGCAGATTTCTCGGTTGGAGTAGGTTCTTGAGAACCAAATATGGATAAAGTTCTGCATACTTCATAGGAATCGGGTCAAAAGAGACCTTCTTCCTCTCAAAATTTTGCTGATGATGATTGTTGGTATTATTGTTGTTGTAGGTGTTTGTTCGTTGTTGTTGTTGCTGAATTGTTGTTGATTGACTGTTCGAAATTACTAGAATTACTGAGGATATTTGATGATGGTGTTGACAGGATGGTTGACTCTTTCTGATCTGAGGCCTCCTCTGCCTCCCACTGGAGATTGCATTAGCTTCACTGTCCTTCTTCTTCCCGAAACTTCCGCCATATCTCTTACTTGACGATGCTTCCTCTTTTGACAATCGTCCTTCTCAAACACCTTCTTCAAGCCTCATCCCCATGTTTACCATTTCAGTAAAGTCACTGGGGGCATTGGCGATCATGCGCTCATAGTAAAACGAACTCAGGGTCTTCAAAAAGATCTTTGTCATCTCCTTTTCTTCTAAAGGAGGGGTGATCTGAGCAGTTAATTCTCTCCACCTCTGCGCATATTCTTTGAATGTCTCCTTATCCTTCTGAGACATAGACCCCAATTGGTCTCTATCAGGCGCCATGCCCACATTATACTTATACTGCTTAACAAAAGCTTCTCCTAAATCGTTGAAAGTGAGAATGTTTGCACTGTCCAACCCCATATACCATCTGAGCGCATCACCGGTCAGACTGTCTTGGAAGTAGTGAATTAACAGCAAATCATTGTCAGTTTGGGTAGACATTTTACGGGCATACATCACCAAATGACTGAGCGGACATGTGTTCCCTCTGTATTTTTCAAAGTCAGGCACTTTGAATTTCACCATAATCTTCAGATTTGGCACCAGATATAACTCAACAACACTCTTCCCAAACAGGTCCTTACGTCTCAACGTCTTCAATTCCTTGCGCAGCTTAAGAAATTGATCCTTCATCTCGTCCATTTTCTCATAAACATCCGGGCCCTCAGATGGCTCGGAATGATAAATGGTGTCCTCCACACGAGGTAAGGTGTGCATAATGGGAGGTGGCACAGATATGGTCGGGCTAGATGTCGACATGGAAGAAAAAGTAGGCGCAAAGCCTTCAGGCATGAAGTTCGGAGGCATTCCCCACGGGAATCTGGCAGGCATGGTAGAGGTAGCCACCTATGAAATAACAGTCCTTTGAGATGGAGGAGTTGCGGGTGTCGGAGACGACTAGCTCTGAGCAGCTAACACTGACTCCACCATGGCAGTCAGGCGGGCGATCTTGTCCTTCAGCTCTCTATTCTCTTGCTAAATATGTTGCATGTTTCTCAAATGATTGGTGCGAGTGTTGTACCGATGAGTCAACTTGGCTGAAGCACAGAAGAAACGCCAATGAGGCATCTAGTGAAAGAGAAACCTGCTTATGCAAATGATGCATCAAATGCAATGCTTGTTTATTTATTTTTCAAGGAACTTACTATATTATTTGCAAAATATATATATTTAACAACAATTGAAACAATTTGATATGACCAAAAATCTCTTTTTATTTATATAATTGGAAGGATTACACTGAGTACAATTTCAGAAACCAAATGAAAAATGAAATTCTGGTGTAGTCAGTATTCAGATGTTCTACTTCAAGTCATGACATCTGATCTAACATTGTACCTAATACAGCAAGACAGTTATTACACTCTGTACTAATGTGCACCCTTTCACAGTGTCACATCCTCTCCTTCTATGTCATCCTAGAATGGAGGAACACTTAGTTATGTGCACCATAACATTCACTACTGTTGTTTTCCTACACAGTTATCAGCACGACGTCTCAATCCTGTTTTGGACATCATCTGTTACATTGTTCCAGTTTGTTGGTCATGTACTTGTATTTCCTAGATTAAAGGTTGTAACAAGTTAAACTAATCTCCACTTATTAAGGAGCTAACAAATAGATTATTTGTTAGGTTCATTAATTGTAGCTTAGTTGTTAGTTTCCTAGATTTTAGATCAGCTGGTGGATTCCTGAAGAATAGCCTGAGAAAAATCCTGAAACAGAAAAACTAACCATCCAACAATATAGCATATGCTGTCAGGAATGAATGTCACAACATTCCGTCTGACATCCAAGCCCAGAACCATATGCTCAGTCTGTTTAGTTCCTGAACACAGACTGCTAAATTTGTTGTACTGTAAAAGACCAACCAGTCTCTACTTCAGTATCAGCTTACTGGAAGAACTGTCAAGACATCCAGTTTGGCAATTTCACACTGCTCTTTAGGCCAGGTCTGATATGCTTTTTAAAACCAGACTTCACTACATACTGAACTGAATTCATCAGCTTATTAAACAGTATGTGCTGTTGTTGATGAATGTCAAAACATTCTGATTGACATTCCAACAGAAGGCTATGTATCAGGTTTGTTATTAACTTGATTTGCAGACTGTAACACAACCTGAATTATGGCAGACATGATTATAACATGCAGTAGGTAAACAAACACAGGAAATTGTTAACCCAGTTCAGTCCAACATGACCTACATCTGGGGGCTACCAAGCCAGGAAGAAGATCCACTATTAGTAGTATCAATTTAGAGTTAAACTCCCCCGTTTACAACTCATCACTTAATCCCTACCCAATGCAATCTATACCTAGGAACTCCTAGATAGAAACCTCCAGTTTCCATTCCTATCACTACAAATACAATGTAATGTGCAAACACCTTGAACTTGCTTCACAGCTTCATTCAAGAACATAATCACTCTTGCCTACAGGCTTTGAGTAACAAACACTCTCAGGTTTACCACTGAGAAACACATGGTAACCTTCCCACAGATTGGGAGGTTTACCTTACACACACCCTTAAAAATTCATTCTAAGAGGCTTACAAAAACTAGATTACAATCAGCTATTTATAACCTAATCACCCAACTGGATTTGGGCCTTCAGAAAGTTGCAGCAGACTTGTTCTTTGCTGTTGCAACTTCAGCAGAAAAATTCTGCTACAAACAAGGTCTTCAAGTTCCTAAACTCTCTCCATATATATCTCCATATTTTGAGCCTATATATCTTCTGATTTAGTCTTCAAGACCTCCACCTGGGAGTTAGGATATTCACCAGATATCCTTGCTGATCCCAGAACATATACTGAATTAATTAATTCAGTTTCCTACACATGTGCGATGTCACAGACCTGATGTCGTGACATCGTACATGACATGTTGGTCCAGATGTTGAATTTCTTCAACCCAACATATTAAAACAACAGAGGTGATTACATTATTTGTTTTCTAAAATTAATGCCAATCCTGAGGTATTAACAATCTCCCCCTTTGGCAAATTTTACCTAAAACAAATAATCCTCTGTTATTATCTCCCCCACCATGAACACCAATGTTGGTGTACATGAGGAAGAAGAGGGACAATACTCAGTTGTACCAGAACCCTTCCCCTCAACCGGAGAGCTTCCAGAAGAATATGTAATGCTGAGTACATAGACAATGTAACTCAGATCACAAGACACAAGTGGAAACCCCAGTTGGTGGATTTTGTGCCTGATGCCAACTTCTGTTTGCTGCCACATCCACAGTTGGCTTTCTTCTGGTACATTCTCATCCCCAGGATATTTCTCTCCCCCTTTTTAGCTAAACATTTGTAAAGGAAGCCCTCACAAAACCTGATCCAGGCGCAGCTTGCCCAAACCTTAACATACCCCATGATTCTGAGAATGGAGTGTTTTTCTTGTAAGAGGAAGAGGGCTATTGCATCCTTTAAATAGTCCAGCCCGTGCCTAGGAATTTCCGGTAGAAATAAATGCTTGGTCAAGATGCATTTATTTTTGCTGAGAAGCAGTCAGAGAATCACCAACCAAATCTCAGACTATCTTTGAATACCTTTTATAGCTCTTGACTGTTTCTTTTCCAAAACAGCCGTTCCAGTGCATGGAGACCATTCCATATATGCAGTCAGACACGTTGCACTCGATGTCTTAACATTCCTGCATTCAGCCAGTCTTCAACATTTCCCAAGACCTCTGTCATTCCTCCAGTAGAGGCTTGACACCTAGCACTGCTACAACCAACTTTTCACACTTCAGTTGATGGTTACTCCCCCTGTACCACACAGCTGTAGCCATCAGCCTTATTCTGGTTTATCAGACTAGGCCACATCACCCTCATAATTCCTAATGACTTTAAGATTCAGAAGGAATTAACAACACTGTCCAGGGCAATGTCATGACGTCCGGTCAGACATTCTTCTGCTCACTCAGCCTTGCTGCACATCACAGCATCCTGATAACTGCCAGGTTGCCATACCCTGTTATCTGAGAGCACATAGACCACAAGCTTGGTGATTACTTGCAGCACACGGACGCACTCCCCCTGTCATGGACAACCTACTCTCTTGGAGGTCACACATGATCATATCCAACACCCCAAGGTTGGACCTTCACATACTTCCTGATTCAAAGAGATTCCAGACCACTTGATGAAAGGAAAACATAAGACGCATCTTCATGTCTTCAAGGGCGCACCCTCTGTCCAACCCTCTTGGCTGAACACATCCACACTCTGTGTAAATTTCTCTTCTAACCAGAACAGAAGATCACTTCACAAGATGTTTTAACATCAGCTGGGACTTCCTTCACAGCATCACAAGGAGCACTATCTGATAGACTTCAGATATTACTGAGTCCTCAGCTTGGGCCAGAGGAACCCAGACATATATTGGGATATATACACTCTCATCCCACTACCAGAGACAGTCTTCCATAGATAGCTCAGAACTTCTACCACAAGCTCCAAGAGATGAATAGAGAACACCTCCTTTTGTCTTCAACTTAATACTTTTCTGTTCAAAAGTAATTTGTCTCAGACTTTCCTCAAGACTAATCAACTGCCTTATGTTGATTACCTTGATTCTTCGAACTCACTTCTGAGATAGACCAAATGCCACTGGTTGATTACCTCCTTCATGAATTCTCATATGAACAGGTCAAATGCTGCTTTTTGACCTCTCCACGTGTATCAGACTTCTCCCAAAGATATTCTGACCTTCCAGGTGAAATTTGAACTTCAAGCCTTTTGAAGTGTCCAATCTACAACCCTGCAGACCCTTCTATCTTAAGTTGATGTGCCACTTCATCAACTACGAATCTGATGTTGAACCAAATGTCACAACATTGTGTTTTGACATCCAGCTGTTGAATTCAACTCCTTCTTCTGCCACTTGAAAGAACTTCCTCCCTTCACAGAACAAGAGTTCAATGTTCTCATAGACTTGATTGTGGAACCAAGTTTGAGTAAACAACCTCCATCCTGCAAGTTTGCAGTTAAGTCATCCAAGCTCACACCTTGATGAATCCCTGCTTCTTCTCCAAAGACATCAGACACTCTGATGTATGAGTCTTCAGAAGGACCAGTTAGACACTAACCCTTCAGCTTTACCAAGGATTCCACATCCTAAGGCAAGGCTGTTTCCATGATGTCAAGACTGCTGCCACTTGTTCTTGACTTCACAGTGTGCATAAGCTAATTCACTTCCTTACCTAGATCAGAAATAAACTGATCCAAGTAACCACCATCAAGACTATGATGTCTTCTTCTTCTTGTACATACCAAGGCTGAACATGTTTCTTGCCAGGAAACCTTTTCAGAGATCATATGCTTTTGCTGCCACCAAAGCGATAGATCATAAGCCAATGTACTGTCCTTCCTGTGATTCTGCACAGGGTCTTGAAGAAGTGATGTTCCAACATCTTTAAGAACATCAGTTATCTTGAGCTCCAAGGATAATCAATTAAACACTTGCACTTGGCACAAGTAGACATTGATCTTAAATCCTTTCCCAATCATCCCTTCAGATACTTCCACCATAAGAATACTTTGAAAATACTCTTCTTGTGTCAACATCTTCTGCTTGCAAGCACCTAGACAATTTTGAAAGTCTTCCCAGATTAAATTCACTCTTAGGAATGAGAGAGATGAATTCTTCCTTGCAAATGTGACACACAACCACCAGAACCCATGTGACACAGGTCAACAGCCAACCAGACCCTAGGCTGACCAGACTTGAGGAGGTTAACCAAGACTCCCCCTCAACTTAACAATCATGGATACTCCACACCAATATCCATGCATTGTACACATATGTCTCAACATGACATACACTATCCCTACCAGTGGCAACTAACTCCTCCAATCAGACCAATCAGACTTCAGCTGACCATAAGTACTAGTGAGACAAACAACACCAGTCAATGGTAGATATGCATTGCCAGAGCATATTACCTCAACCAACCTATGAATCTTCATATTCTCACTCCTAGTAAGAACTGCCACTTCTGAACGTGGTGTTTGAATAACAAGATTCATGGTTCCAGCCCCCTTAAATGATATCACAATCAGGTTACCCCATTATTAACTGCTAACATCCAGGAGACTTGTCTTCCAACACACCATAGTACTTCAGGGAACAACTATCCAATCCTGATCAACCTGCAGGGATATGCCAAACAGCAGGAGATTGCACAATGTCACATCTCAACCAGCTCAACTTCTAGGGATGACCTTCTTGAGCACACACCCAGTTGACCCTGCGTTTGTCAACTTAGCACACACAGATGTCTCCTCTTCCAGGTCAGGAGTAGGTTCCAAACAGAATTATCCCTTTGTTTGAACCCTAAAACATCTGCTCTTCAACCAGTAGCTGCATACTTGTTGAACAACATGTTCTAACATCACACAGAACATTGGTTCCACCTCCTTGGAATAAACCTTCCTTGCAGGTCTTCAAGGTCTTCATATACACTACTCAAGAGAGTAAGAGAATCAGTGATTAAGTGACTCTTACCATCCTGAAGTGAGAACGTCATGACGAGTGGACTTGAGGAGACTCACGTATCTTTGACATCTTCAGTAGATTATGATGAGATCTTGAACACAGCAGCCTTTCATCCACATGAGGGGAAACTACATCAGAGTTTGAGTTTTGCCAGGTATTATGCAGCGGAAATCATAATACAACTCAACCTATGACCACACACTTCACCAGATTGGCCTCCAAGACCATACCAGGTTTGAATGTGATTTAGTACTGGCACAGCTGTCCCACACACAGGCCTATTGCCAACCTCCAGAGACAGGTACACACCATTCCTGTCATGAACAGTCCATCCACCTACTTCAAGGGACCATTCAGGGAATTACAGGACCTTACACTGGTTCCAGCATCAGTACTAACATAACTCCTTGCCAGCTACCAGAAAGTATCACCCATGGATCTCATCCAGAGACAGAACAGGATGCCTGCTCTGATACCAATTGAAATTCTGGTGTAGTCAGTATTCAGATGTTCTACTTCAAGTCATGACATCTGATCTAACATTGTACCTAATACAGCAAGACAGTTATTACACTCTGTACTAATGTGCACCCTTTCACAGTGTCACATCCTCTCCTTCTATGTCATCCTAGAATGGAGGAACACTTAGTTATGTGCACCATAACATTCACTACTGTTGTTTTCCTACACAGTTATCAGCACGACGTCTCAATCCTGTTTTGGACATCATCTGTTACATTGTTCCAGTTTGTTGGTCATGTACTTGTATTTCCTAGATTAAAGGTTGTAACAAGTTAAACTAATCTCCACTTATTAAGGAGCTAACAAATAGATTATTTGTTAGGTTCATTAATTGTAGCTTAGTTGTTAGTTTCCTAGATTTTAGATCAGCTGGTGGATTCCTGAAGAATAGCCTGAGAAAAATCCTGAAACAGAAAAACTAACCATCCAACAATATAGCATATGCTGTCAGGAATGAATGTCACAACATTCCGTCTGACATCCAAGCCCAGAACCATATGCTCAGTCTGTTTAGTTCCTGAACACAGACTGCTAAATTTGTTGTACTGTAAAAGACCAACCAGTCTCTACTTCAGTATCAGCTTACTGGAAGAACTGTCAAGACATCCAGTTTGGCAATTTCACACTGCTCTTTAGGCCAGGTCTGATATGCTTTTTAAAACCAGACTTCACTACATACTGAACTGAATTCATCAGCTTATTAAACAGTATGTGCTGTTGTTGATGAATGTCAAAACATTCTGATTGACATTCCAACAGAAGGCTATGTATCAGGTTTGTTATTAACTTGATTTGCAGACTGTAACACAACCTGAATTATGGCAGACATGATTATAACATGCAGTAGGTAAACAAACACAGGAAATTGTTAACCCAGTTCAGTCCAACATGTCCTACACCTGGGGGCTACCAAGCCCGGAAGAAGATCCACTATTAGTAGTATCAATTCAGAGTTAAACTCCCCCGTTTACAACTCATCACTTAATCCCTACCCAATGCAATCTATACCTAGGAACTCCTAGATAGAAACCTCCAGTTTCCATTCCTATCACTACAAATACAATGTAATGTGCAAACACCTTGAACTTGCTTCACAACTTCATTCAAGAACATAATCACTCTTGCCTACAGGCTTTGAGTAACAAACACTCTCAGGTTTACCACTGAGAAACACATGGTAACCTTCCCACAGATTGGGAGGTTTACCTTACACACACCCTTAAAAATTCATTCTAAGAGGCTTACAAAAACTAGATTACAATCAGCTATTTATAACCTAATCACCCAACTGGATTTGGGCCTTCAGAAAGTTGCAGCAGACTTGTTCTTTGCTGTTGCAACTTCAGCAGAAAAATTCTGCTACAAACAAGGTCTTCAAGTTCCTAAACTCTCTCCATATATATCTCCATATTTTGAGCCTATATATCTTCTGATTTAGTCTTCAAGACCTCCACCTGGGAGTTAGGATATTCACCAGATATCCTTGCTGATCCCAGAACATATACTGAATTAATTAATTCAGTTTCCTACACATGTGCGATGTCACAGACCTGATGTCGTGACATCGTACATGACATGTTGGTCCAGATGTTGAATTTCTTCAACCCAACATATTAAAACAACAGAGGTGATTACATTATTTGTTTTCTAAAATTAATGCCAATCCTGAGGTATTAACAAAAAATACAAGAGAAAAGGAGACTAGTCATCCTAAGGATCCCTAACAATGTCAGAAGATCTGGCTGCAGGCGCGTACTTCCTTCGAATGCATCGAATTTCGGTCTCAAAAGAAGCCTTCATCTGAGTCTTCTCGAGGACAAGCTGATCAACAATCTTCTTCCAAGCGACGGAAGGCTGAGGCATACTAGAGGAAGATGAAACCTCCGACTCTCTCTGTCTCTTTGTCACTCGGTCTTCAAGTAGCTTGATAAGTGTATCTTTGTCCTTAGACTCCAATTGCAACTCGCCATGCTTCTTGCTTAAAGGACGGAAACGCTCTTCCCACATATCTTTCTCTTGCTTCATCTTGGCGAGTGCGTCTTCCAACTCCTCTACATCTTGGTTAGGGAGAGTTAATGGCTCAACCACAACCATAGATATAGGTCTCTCACAAGGATAAGTCATCTTCAACTCCAAAGCTCTCTTCTTCACCCAAAGAGTGTAAGCTTCTAAAGCCACACAATTGCACGGACCAATCTCAGATCTTCCTTTCCTATGCACATTATGCCAAGCATGCACAATCTTCTGCTTCAAATGTTGCGGATCTTTACCCTCTTGATAGAAAAGACCTTCTAACAAAGTTTTATTAGGTTTGTCTCTCAAGGGGAACCCAAGTTGACGACGAGCCAAAGCAGGGTTGTAGTTAATTCCTCCTTGTGCACCAATGAGAGGCACATTAGAGAATTCACCACAACAATCAATAATCTCCAAACTGCTCAAAGAAGGATCATACCAAACTATATCATCATTAGTGAGAGACTTGAGCAACAAAAGTCTAATGGCGTTAACATCAACAAAATCGTCAATGTTAGGGAACAAAGCTAATCCATAAATGAGCAACACATAGATAGCTTCAAATGCATCCACACTACCGACTTGAGCAAAGGCAGTAGCTTCCTTGATGAGGAAATCAGATGGCAACCCAAACAATCCTCCTTTCTTCACCCAATGAGCCTCTACTTCAGACTTCTTCAAGTGAAGAGCTTCAGCAATAAGATGAGATCTGGGAATCTCTTCCAATCCACTAAAAGGTACCTTGCTAGAAATAGGTATTCCCAAGAGATGGGCATACTCCTCCGACGTAGGCACAAGCTGATAATCAGGAAAAGTGAAGCAACGGTAGAGAGGGTCATAAAACTGAACCAATACACTCAAAAGTCCTTCGACCACATCAGTAGACGAGATAGATAGAAGCTTCCCATGGTGTTTTTTAAAGTCCAAGGGATCTAATACAAAAGATGCTAGCTTCCTTAACTCTTTCAAGTCGGGACATCAGACACTATACTTCTTAATGTTCCTTCGTTCACAATCCATGGTCTGAAAATATTTGCAAGTAATACCTCAGTTCCTTGAAATTTTCGTGTGATGAATGTTATGATGCGCATGAATGCATGAATGCAACAACCATAAATAATGGATCACACACAAGGCAAGCAAACAAAGGTCAAAGGATGAATCAAGTCATTGTCAAGATCAATCATCCATTTTGGTGGGTTATGGTTTACACCTTATCAACACCCAAGTTCCATTGATATTGACAAGACTTGATTGGATCAACCAATAATCAAGGGTTTGTTATGAGTCATGAGCATGGAGTCTGGGTAAGAACCATCCCAAAGGAGTGAACTAAGGATGAAACCTGTAGATCATGTTCTAAAAAGTTCCCAAAGTCTTAATTCCATCTTTCGGATATGACAGGTTAAGATGACTGACTCATCGACCCATAATATTCTCAAGAGAAACTCGTTTGAGTGTAGTATCGCGTAACAACTGTTATCAAGTCTACACCTGAACAGTCTCTGCACTATATCCTAAATAGGCCAAGAGGGGGTAAATGTTTTACGGTTCTCAGCTTCTCGAATCCAAATTAGAGATAGTAATGCCTAACCACAAATACTTGTGTGACATTTCCAAATCAAAAAGGGTCTCCACTGAGCATATGGATCTCAAGCCAACTTATTAAGGACTACTCCACACAAGTCGAACATGACTATACCATCCTCATATCTTAATTGCACTCAAGTTTGGGTTAGAACTTATCTTACCACTCAGAGATCACCAAACACAACAAGCAGATTATATCACATAAATATACATACATCATATATATACAATTATATACACATAAAAAAGTAGGCTAAACCCACTGGAGACTACTCCCCAACAGAGTCGCCACTTAGTCTCTGTAGCGGTAAATTCATGATCATCAAGCTATGGATTAGCAAGACATCAAATAACAAGAGTCGCCACCGCGCTTTTACTGTTTCCAAGGGAAAAGGGAAAAAGTACGAACAAAACCCAAAAGTAAGAAGTTTTCAAATCAAAACTAAAAAAATGTCAGAGATTACGGGTAAGGGGGTTGGTTACACATAGGGGAGGTGTTAGCACCCAAAGTGTCCTAGGTACTCCTAGGGAGCCCTTTCTTGTGTGCATATGTATTTTGGACAAAGTGATGTTTACCAACAAATAGAATGGAGGGATGAGAAAAGAATTCGCTGATTATATTTTTGTGTTTGGCAAGACCTTCGGACTTGTGCCTACGTACCAACATAAAAATGAGGGATTAAAACCTCATAGTTCGTGATACAAATTTCAAAGTGGATGCAGTGCTTTTAATCAAAAATTAAGTTTGAAAGGCACAAGGTCCTAGAAAATGGTTTGAATGAGTTAGTTCTTTTTAGCTTATGAAAATTTTAAGTCAAGTAAGTTAAGTTTATTTACAAGTTTGATTTAAGAAAAGAAGTTTGAAAATGCAATGGCATAAGGCCAAAGTTTCTAATTTGAAAAATGGTCAAAGTTTAGAAAATAATAAGTTCAAACAAAGAAGTTTTTAAAAGGAGGGAGAGATTTTGAAATTAAAGAGATAGGGAGGAGATGAAGAGACTAATCCTAAGCATAAATTTAAAAGTTAAGAGTTGAAAAGATCTGACCGATTGGTAGCAATCCAATAGACAAGAATGTCATATAGAAACCCCACATTCCCTTGGACATTAGAATCAAGCAACAAATAATGCATACAATATTATCTTGAAGAGAAAATGCATCAAATAAAGATAGCCCTATCCAAGCTTTAGCCACTCCATGATCTCCTTCAAAATTGCCCATGTAACAGATTAATTCCACAGGTCACAAGTTCAAAATGCCCAAGATCAAATGCCCATGTAACAAATTAATTCCACAGGTCACAAGTCCAAATGCCCAAGATCAAACCAACAGTCCACACAATAGTTTTTTAGGGTTTTTGTTTCTTATTATGTACATTAATGGCCAAAGACCATACAAGCAAACAAAATACACACAAACAAGATATATCACACAATATGGTCCAAGTGGACAAAGTGAAAATGCATTAATATAAACAATTAGAATGGTATGAATAATGGCAAATGAATAGAGCTTAAAAATTAAAGTGCATTAAAAAGTAAAGGGCTTGAAAGTAAATGTTGATTGTTAATGAGTTAGAAGTTAGTATTGCTTTAGCTTTTTCTTTTTATTTTAAGTCATTCTTTGGAGAACACTCAACCCACTTATCACAAGCATGGATCCTTGAACCAAGACATCTTCCAAAGGAGGAAAAAAGGCCAAGTTTCCACACAATACCATGAAAGAGGGGAGACTTACAATCTCTCTAACTAGAATGCTATGTCTTTTATATAAAAAAAATTAGTGTTATGTAAAGCAATCGTAATTGGACTTATGTAGAAGTCTCAACTATTTGAGGTCGGGCAATAGAATTTTGGTGTTAATGCATGTTAGAGACATATTATAATGGACTATGCTCGTGAAACATACCACACACAAAACAAATATGCAAAAGAGGTGGCCTAATCTCATCCATACTTATGTTAATTTTTCAATCAACTAGCCTTAGGATTTAGAGACATCATAGACCAAATGAAATGGATGCATAAAGAAGGGGAGTTAGATGAAGAGGGGGGGGGGGGGGAATGGATCAAAACTCAATTTGGTCAAAGGAGGACTTTTACCAAATTAAGATGATTCATTCATTTTGGGAGATGGAATGTACATTCCATCAATCCGCTAAATCCAATGATCTTAACCTAGCAAAGTCAAATCAACCTTGACCAAGGCCCAACAACACAAGTCAAACTGATACAAACCATCAAAATAGCTCAACACAATTATTTGGCCTTTATTCAATTTAAAATAATAAAAATAATGCATTAAATTAAATATGGTTTTTCAAATTCCTAAAACCTCATCAAAACACTAAAGAAATGACCATGAGATTTATCATAGGTCAAACAAGGTCAAAAGACCTTGGAGAAATAATTTCATAATTTTGGGAGACCTAAAAATATTTTTAAATAATTAAAAATAATCACAAAATCAATTAAATCATGAAAAATATTAATAATGATCCAAAAAATAATTTTAATTCAAAATATGAAAGAGGATTTTAATTTTAAAAATTTGTTAAAACTCTCATATTTTTTGGATCAATATTAAAATTAATATAAATTAATGAAAATCAATTGAAATAAAATGAAAATAAAAAAAACGTGGATCACTTGATCTCCCTCATTAATTGAGGTGGCAGATCAAGTGGATGGAAACGCGCGTTCCATGCTGGAACTTAGTCAGCGCGTCACACGCGTGGTAATCACAACCAACGCCCAAGATTAAAACAATTTAAACAAGATCAATGGCTCAGAACCTGTCCAGCACACCACCGGCACTGGACCTCCGGTCACCTTCTCAGGCGAGGTCCACCGAACTGGTTCACTCATCACCATCAAGAAAATGAAAAAAAAGGAAATGATCTGAAAGAAGAAATGGCATAGAGCACGATTCTGACCTCAATTTTAACTAACTCCACACATATAGAAAGATATGAGGAGTTGAATTTTGAGGTGTGTCAACTGAGTTGCTTCGATTTGACCTCAAAGCAACTCAATCTTCTTGCCTACATTGGTAGGACTTCAGACAACCAAAGATCCAAGAGAATTGATGAGAATTGAGTGAGAATCGAAGAGAAGAAGCTTTCTGAAATTTACCTTCAATGTTGTGCAAAAATGGATCTTGCTTGCTTCAAACTTGATCTGATCACACTTGAGAAGCTTGCAGAAGATGTTTGGCAATGGTACAAAGCTTTGGATCCTGGAGTTTTTGAATCTCCAAACAGTGAGATTCAAACTCAATTTTCAAATTAACAATTCTCAGGTTTTCCTTTGAATGGTGAGGGTTTCAATTGGGGGGCAAAGTTGGCACGCAAGGTGTGTTTGAAATAAGCTCCAAGGGCCTGTATTTATAGCATTTGAGAGTGATATTTGCACATTTGAAAAATTACTAAATTTGGCAATGTGATGCACAAGCTTGCATGGGCGTGTATAGGCCCATGAAGCAATCCAATTTGATCCATATACAACTGTTCTGAAGTTCAAATGAGGCTTGGATGTCAAGGCAATGCAATGTGACAGTTGGACATTTGATTTTTCCACTTGATGCATACCTGTTAAGACCATGCGCAACCCTAGCAAATCTCATCCAAACTTCATGAAATTGGGTTCTTTGGAAAGCTTAGATCAAGGGGAACAACTTTTATGTTTGATACTTTTTCATTTGGAACTTGGCTGATGGTGAATTTTGAGGTGGAAGTTTGGGAATTTGAACATGTTGAAAACGTTTCTAAGTGTTAAGCCATATATCTTAATATTCCACCTTGCTTAACGTTTTATGTGAGCTTCAAATGAGAAAAATGTCTTCATCAACGTTGTAGCTCTTTCAAAGTCCTTCAAAATTGTCAGCAATTTCATGTCATTTGGATTTAAAATGATAGAGTTATGCATTTTTGAAGTTGAGGAAAATCACTTGTTCAATGGTATAGGTCAAAAATGACCTATAATGTATCCTTATATTACATGCTCATAAAAGTTGAATTAGCTCCCACTCCAAAAATAAAAGTTGAGTTAGACATCTTAAGTTTTATTGTGCAACTTAGAAATATTTCATCTCATAAGAATTTAGCAAGTTATGGCCTTGGGAAGTTGACTTTCAAGTTAGGGTTTAGACAAAATGACCTATAACGTTTCAACATAGAAAATGATTTTCCAAGAAAAACTAGCTCTAGGTCTCAACATGAAAGTTACTTGGTATGTCATTTAGAGTAATGTTTCTCTTGGAATCAGTTTCATATGGTGAAAATTGTAGGAGATAGGGTCTAGGGAGACCTAGTTTTGATCAGATGAATTCATCTGGCCAACCACCATCAACCAACTTGCTAGCCTCCAACTCTCTTGACTTTATAGGCTCATGGTAGATCATATATGCACAAGATGATGAATTTTGAAGTGTCCCTTGAAAAATTTGATCAATTAGTGAGATAGCTTGTTGAAGAAGTTACTCAAGATACCCAGTCAAACTAGGGTTTCCAAGGCAAATCACCTCTAAACTCTTGAAGAATACTTGATCAATATGACATGTAAAGATCATTGGGACTTATATATGATGCTTTGAGACATTGTGGATCAATCTTTGATTGTTCTCTTAGCCATGAGGGTCTTAAACCCTAGGTGTGAACTTGCTAGATCAATGGTGATCATGCCCTTCCTACAAAAGAGTTAGGCAAATGCAAAGACATATTTTTGGTATTTTGGTTAGTAAAATGATAATATACAAGTATGATACAATCACATGGTGCTTGGTGATCTCTCCTAAAACAAACACAATGAACAAAGGGGTAAGGAGAATGCTAAGGTATGATCCCAATGCATATGATGAATTTGCATGAGGGATCTTAGGGTCAAAATTGGGGTCTTACACCCTCCACTGCGGAAACTCGGTTGGACATCTTTAGATTTGACGTTGAACGACCCTAGTTGAAATCCCAATCCGGCCCTATTCTTTTTTTCAGCAATATCTACCACACGACCCCACTGATCAGTCTTGCCAGTCTCAATAGCTTTCTAAGCATCCTTCAAAGAAGACATAGGTGCCCCAATTTTCTTCACTTTAGCAATAGACAAGGCTTGGAGTGGAGTTCCAACCACCTCTTCAGCTTTAACATAAGAAAAGGATGACAGATGGCTCACCAAAAGCACCTTCTCTCCACCAACGACGACGAGCTTGTCGTTCTTCACAAATTTAAGCTTCTGGTGTAGATTAGATGTCACTGCTCCAACTTCATGAATCCATGGCCTTCCCAACAAGCAGCTATAGGCCAAGTGAATATCCATCACTTGAAAAGTAATCTGAAAATCACTCTGACCTATCTTAACCGGTAGGTCCACTTCACCAATGACGGTTTTACGAACCATTAAACGCTTTGACAATCACGCCAATGTATCTCATTAGGGCGCCTTGGTAGGAAAGTCTGGATAAAGTTGACTTTGGAAGCACGTTCAGAGATGAACCAGTATCGACCAACACATTGGATAGTGCATCCTCCTTATAGTTCATCGAAATATGTAATGCCAGATTTGTGATTTCTGCCTTCCTCGGGAAGCTCTTCATCACAAAAACTCAAATTATTGCAAGAAGTGATTGTAGCGGTAAATTCGTGACCATTAAGCTATAGATAAACTTAACGTCAATTAAACCAGATTCGCCACCGCACTTTTATTGTTTCCAAAGGAAAAGGGAAAAGTACGAACAAAACCCAAAGATAAGAAGTTTTCAAATCAAAACTAATAAAGTTCCAGAGATTATAGGTAAGGGGGTTTGTTACACTGAGGGAAGGTGTTAGCACCCAAAGTGTCCTAGGTACTCCTAGGGAGCCCTTTATGTGTGTATGTGTTTTTGGCATAAAAGATGTTTGAACCAAATAGGGTGTGGGGATGAGAAAAGAATTCATTAATTATATTTTTGTGTTTGACAAGACCTTCGTACTTGTGCTTACGTACCAACATAAAAATGAGGGATCCAAACCTCATAGTTTGTGGTATCAATTTCAAAATGAGTGGATTGCTTTTAATCAAAATTTAAATTTAAAAGAGGCGCAAAGGCCCAAAAGAGTTTGAATTAGTGTTAGTTCTTTTTGTCTTTTGAAATTTTAAGTCAATATGATTAGATTCATTTACAAGTTTGATTGAGAAAAGAGTTTAAAAATGTAATGACATAAGGTCAAATTTTCTAATTTGCAATAAGGTCTAAGTTTATAAATCACAAGCAAAGAAGTTTTTGAAAGGGGGGAGAGATTTGAAATTTAAGAAGTGTGAGGAGATGAAGAGACTAATCCTAAGCAGAAATTTAAAAGTTAACAGTTGAAAAGATCTGACCAATGGGATGCAATCTAACAGACAAGAGTGTCATATAGAAACCTATTTTCCCCTTGGACTTTAAATCGATCAATATCAATAAGCAAGTAGAAAAATGAAGAGCAAGACATCAATTAAAGATAGTCACATCCAAGCAAGCAACTTCATAGTCTTCTTCTTCTCATGTATCAGATGACATACTCCTTGATTGGCTCAGAATAAGGCATTACACACAAGTTCAAAGTAGTAGTTGTATCAAGACCAGGTAGCAGATGAATTCATGTGGATCCCAACACTTGCATCAGATGAAATCTTAAATCACAATAACTTGGTTTCAGAAATGTTGGCATTGGCCAAGTCCTTTTGCATAGGGGATGTTGCCTAGTTCTAAGTCCAAGAGTTCAGATCAAATCCAATAGTCCACACAAACAATTTTTAGGGTTTTTATTGTTTACTAAGTATTTTAAGATCCTAAGACCATAAACACCAGCAAAATACACAAGCAAATATATACAATCACAATATATGGCTCAAATGAGCAAAGTGAAAATGACATAAACATAAACAAGTTAAATGATATGTAAATGACAAATGAAATGGCAAATGGCTTGAATTTAAATTGCATAAAGTAAATGAATTGAAATTAAAAGCAAGAATAATAAAAGTTAGTCACATGTTAGTTGATTAGATGTTAGGGATGTTTTACTTTTACAATTAAGTCATTCTTTGGAGAACACTCAACCCTCTATTCACAAGCATGGATCCTTGAACCAAGACATCTTCCAAAGAAAGGAAAAAAGGCCAAGTTTCCATACAATACCATGAAAGGGGGAGACTTACAATCTCACTTACTAGAATGTTATGCCTTTAGGGTCAAAATTTAGTGTTTTGTTAAGCAATCGTAATTGGACTTATGTAGAAGTCACAACTATCTGAGGCTGGGCAATAGAAATTTTGGTGTTAATGCATGTTAGAGATAATGGTATAATGAACTATACTCCTAAAACATACCATACACAAAAATAAAAAAAAAGATCAAAGAATGGACCTATCTCATCCATACTTGTATTGGTTCATCTAACATAAAGTTATTGATGAACCAATTAGCTTTAGGATATTGAGACTTCATTGGTCAATGAAAGAATGGGATTCAAGATGAAGAGGGAGGGGGGATGAGAGAAATACAAATTGGTCATGGGAGGACTTTTATCAAATTAAAATCATTCATTCATCTTGAGAGATGAAATGTACATTTCATCAATCCCCTAAATCCAATTATTATAATCCAACAAAAAGTCAAATCAACCTTGACCAAAGCCCAAACACATAGTCATACTTCACAAGCCAATAAAAATGGCTCAACATAATTTCTACACAATTAATCAATTAAAAATCAAATTAAAATGCATTTAAATGGAATTATGTTTGGTCAAAAAGCTAAAACATCTTCAAAACACCAAGTAAATGGCCAAGACATTTATCCTAGGTCTAACAAGGTCAAAGGACCTTAGACAAAAAAAATCATAATTTTTGAAAAGTCAGAAGTATTTTTAAATAATTAAAAATATGCACAAAAACAATTAAATCATGAAAAATATCAAAATTAGTCCAAAAAATAACTTTAATTCAGAAAATGAAAGAGGAAAATATTTGATTTTTTTTTTTGTGAAAGACCCATATTTTTGGATTAAAAATGAAATTAATATGAATTACTCAAAATAAAAGGATTAAATGAAAAAAATCAAAAAATCAAAAAAACATGGGTCATCTGATCTCTCTCATTAATTGAGGTGGCAGACCAGATGGCCAGGAGGGCGCATTCCACAAAGACCTTAGCCAAACACGCTGCAGGCATGGTAATCAGTTTCGACGCATGAGATTAAAACAATTCAAACAGATCAGATGGCCTGGGTTGATCCAGCGCACCACCGGAGCCCTAGCTCCGGTCATGTTCTCCGGTGAGCACCACTGGTCTGGTCTAAGCTTAACTCAATGGAAAATGAAAAATGAATACACTAATTTGAAGGAAAAATGCTCAGGAGCACGAATCTGACCTCAATTTTCTCCAATTCCAAGTATATAAAAAGATACAAGGATTTGAATTTTAAGGATCATGAACTGAGTTGCTTCGATTTAACTTTAAAGCAACTCAATCTTCTTGCCTATATTGATAGGACTTTAGACAACCAAAAATAAACAAGAATGGTGAAGAATTGAGGGAGAATCAAAGAGATGAAAATTCTAAAAATTCACCTTCAATGGAGCTTCAGATTGGCACGATCATGCTTTCAATTATGCTTGGCCTTGCTTCAGATGCTTGTTGGAAATGATTAGGATCAATGAAAGGTATGGAATCTTGGAGTTTCAATCTCAAAACAGATGGAGATTTGAAACTCAATTTTAAAAGAAAATCTTCAAGCTTATCCTTCAATGGTGAGGGTTTGGGGTTGCAAGTTCAAAGCTTGGGCATGAGGTCCTTAACTCTGAGCCATGAGGGTCTTATTTATAGGCCTACACACTTCCAAATTTGGCGATTTTGTGAAATTCTCTTTGCATGCTTGCATGGGAGTGTTCTAGGCCCATCAAGTGATGTAGTTTGATTAAAATATGAGTGAGAGTCATGTTGAATTCATGTTGGAAAGCCATGCAATCGTGTATGAAAAGTGGAAGTGGAAATCATCCAAATGGCTCTTCATGTTGCACCCATGTGCAAGTCCTTCATCCTTTGGCCAAATGAGATGCTCTTGGACTTTTTGGAAAGGTGAGATAAAGGGGAACAACTTTAATGTTGAACACATTTTTATTTGAAGCTTGGATCATGATGAATTTTGAGGTGGATGTTTGGGAAATCAAACATATTTGAAACTTTTCTAAGTCCCAAGTCAAATGTTCACTTCTTCCACCTTGAATAACTTTTTCTATGGAATTCAAATGAGAAAGGTTACTTCATCAAAGTTGTATCTCTTTCACACCTATTCAATTTGGTCACAAATGTGATATAATTTGGATTTGGCATGAAGTAGTTATGCATTTTAGAAGTTGAGGAAAATCACTTGTTCAATGGTATTGGCCCAAAATGACCTATAATGTTTCCTCTTGGAACATGCATTTGAAGTTGAACTTGAACTTAATCCAAACATCAAAGTTGAAGTAGACATCTTGAATTTGAATATAGAATTTAAATGGATTTCATCTCATAAAAAATGAGCAAGTTATGGTCTTGGGAAGTTGACCTCCAAACTAGGGGTCAGACAAATGATCTATAATCTTTCACCATAAAAAATGACTTTTCAAGCAACACTAGCTCATGACTTCAACATGAAAGTTACTTAGAATGTCATTTTGAGTAAATTTAGCTTGGAATCATTTTCATATGACAACAATTGTAGGAGATAGGATCTAGGGAACCCCAATTTTGACTAGTTGACTTTCTCTGGTCAACCACCATGAATCATCTTGCTAGGTTCACATTCTCTTGACTTTTGGGATTCATGGAGGATCATATATGCTTGTTATAATGTAACATGAAGTGTCCCTTGAAATATTTGATCAATTGTTGAAGAAACTTATTAAAGAAGTCACCAAGATACCCAGATGAATTAGGGTTTCCAAGGCAAACAAACTCCAAACTCTTGATGATTTCTTGATAAAAATAACATGTGAAGATCATGGGGATCCATATATGATTCTTAGAGCCAATGCGAACCAATTATTGATTGCACTCCTTACATTGAGGGTCTTAAACCCTAGATATGAGCTTGATAGAGCATAGGTGATCATGCACACTACCTACAAAAGCAACAAACTATACATTGACATATTTTTGGTATTTTGGTTAGTAAATAATGAAAAGAAAAGTATGATACAATCAAGATGTGCTTGGTGATCTCTCCCAATGCAAACCCCATGAAATATGGGTAATGAGGATGCCCAGGTGTGATCCCAATGCCAATACATATGATGAAATAGTCATGAGGGATCTTAGGGCCAAAATTGGGGTCTTACAGCTGCCCCTATTTAAGGACGTTCTAGCTGAGGAGATGAAGGTTAAAATCTTCGTATCGACTCAGGAGAATGGACTTAAATAAAAACAATAGAAACAAATTTCGGTCCCTAAGAGACCTCATGATGCATATGATATGAATGTTAAAAAAAATATGTGGGGAAAATATGGCCACAAAGGAAAAGAATTCGGAGAACCCGAAAGTCTGCATGAGCATAACGCATTCCGTAAGGAAAACTCATTGGGGAGACAAAGACTCTTGGGGGGAAAGTTTTGCGTAGGCCAGGCTACGACTTAAAAACTGTTGGAGACACAAGAGGATTCCATGAAAATAAATCAATGGAAGGACTCAGTCGGGGATAAAAAATAAACTATGTAGGGGAAACAGGTATATCAGAACAAAACTGAACTGCCTGAATCAAACTCGATTGGGGAAGAATGATCTTCAACACAAGAGTACCATAAGTATATAATTTATTACCGGTTACTGGGTAAGGAGATAACATAATATGACAGGGAGGACATCCATTACCAGTTAGGGTAAACATATCAAGGATGACTCGTTAAGGAAAATAGGAGGTGTATTCATTACCGGTTACTGGGCAAGAACAACCTGCTGGAAAATATATCAAATGGAATTTACAACTATCAGTTACTGGGCAGAAGACAAAAGGAAGAGGATATCCATCACTGGTTAAAGTGAAAACATCAAGGGTAGACTCAAAAGGAAGAATATCCATCATCGGCTAAGATGAACATATCAAGGATAGACTGTCGAGGAAAAGTAGGGATTACATCTATCAGTTATTGGATAGAATACCAAAAAGAGAATACCCGTCAGCGGTTAGGATGAACATATCAAGGATAGTCTCAGAGGGGAAAGCAGGATTTACAACTACTGGTTACTGGGCAGAAGACCGCAAAGAGGAGGAAATCCGTCATCGGTTATGATGAACATATCAAGGATTAACCCTCTGGGGAATGAAATAGGGATTACAAATACCTTTTTACTGGGTAGAAAACCACAAAGAGAATATCTACCATCGGTTAGGATAAACATATCAAGGATAGACTCAAAGGGAAAGAATATTTGTCATCAGGTAGGATGAACATATCAAGGATAGACTTCCTGGGGAAAAGTAAAACGAATCCGCTGGGGATAAAAAAAGGAAGTAAATTACAATTTCCCGGGTACTGGGTAAAAGTAATGTACTCAAAAATTAAGAAGAATATTACCAGTTACTGGGTAATAGATTCTCAGGGGACTAAAAG